>NC_136931.1:42830254-43430254 GCF_949752795.1 Hyperoodon ampullatus
CACCAACCCAGACGCGAGTTTCAAGTTGGTGTGGGATTTACTCCAAAAGCGAGACTCTAGAAATGTAGCTCCTGAGCGTCTTAAGCAATGTGTTTTGGATGCTAAGGTACCTGGCATCCAAGTGAGAGCTCCGGGTGGGGAAATTGGTGGCACAGGCTGGTGCCCCTGGTGTATCGATGTTAGAGCTGTTGTCCTCCCTTAGGGAAGGGAGATGGAGAAGGAGATGCCCTGACTCGGGACCGAGCACTGTCTTGGCATCCTTGTCCACTGGCTGGCAGGACCCAGCTGCAGGCTGTCCTGGTTGGGTGGTGTATGCAGCCCATCAGCGCCCACCGGCTTCCCACATGGGGGTGCAGTGCGCCCAGCCAGGCGGGGCCAGATGAGCCAGGTAACCGTTTCTGCCCTCTCGGTGGTCCCTGACCCCTGAGAGGATTTGCTTTGCCTTTGAAGCTGAGCAGATTGCACCAAATGGCATATGTTTTCAAAGCAATTTCCCCAAGGAGAGGAGCCCAGGCCTCAGCCACACCCCTTCTCCTCCCCTCCATAGATTCCTCAATTGAAGCCCTTTGTCATCCTCCCAGCGGGTGGTTAGGGAGAGGTTCTTCACTTTACCTCCACCCTCAGAAAGAGTCTGTGCTACCCGGCCTCACTTCCCTTAATGCTGTGGACGTGGCCCAGGTAGTACACTGGGGTGCCTGCTCTCTTTCTGATATGTTTTCAGGAATGATCTAAGATGGCAGGACAAATGCTCTGTGTTGGAGCAAGAAAGTGACCGAATTGAAGAGTGAGCAGTAGACAGGCAGGGTGGGGTCTCCACCTCCTGGAGACATAACTCCCCTTGACAGGGTCCACTGCTGCTGTGTTCCAGCTCTTCCTGCCGCTTTTCTGGGGAGCTGGTTTTTCTCCTGAGTCAAGACCAGAGAGCACCACCTCTCCACGCGCCCCCCGCACAGGCCTCCAAGCTGGGCTCCCGTGCTCCATTCACGAAGCTCCCTCCTGGTCTCCCACTGCAGCAGCCCTCGACGTCCCTTCATCTCCATTTGTACACGCAGCGTCATGAGCCCTCACTGTGAACATCAGCCCCCGGGTGGCTCACAGAGGCTCGGGGGTCAGGAGACCTTGACTGCAGTCTGCTTTGCCCCGGGTAGCTGGGCAAGGCTACTTGAGGTATTCAACCTCTGTGAGCCTCGGTTTTCTCCTTTGTACACTGGGAATAAGCATAATATGTCCCACCTGATCAATGTTAGCTGCTATCCTGATAGTAATCACAGTCTTTAGCATTCATTTCACCATTAGCTGGTTCATATTTCATCATCATTATTCTTATTTTCTATACATTTATTTTGTCCACCCACGTGCGTGTTAAGCTCCTTCAGGGTAAAACTCCCAGCCTTTGATCTTCCTCAGTAGAAGTGTCTGTTGCTGTTGGCACAAACTAGGACGTCAACAAGTGCCCTGTGCTTGACTGCAGGAGCGGGAGGGACACCTCAGGGGCTCCAGTGATAAACACAGCGCCTTCCTTGGGCTCAGCCCCATAGCCACAAATCCATGGTGGACGATGTGGGAGCGGATGCCGAAGTGCTTCCTGCCCTTCTGCTGCTTAAAGAAAGTCCCAGAAGTAAAAGAAGAACCTTCAGAAAGGGACCCAGTGGAGAATCCTGCACAAGCCAGAGGAGCAAGGGTGGAGAGGAAAAGCAGGTTCCATCGATGTGTGTGCTGTGATCTAATTTCTTGCAGACAAATGAGGACTAAGGAGAGAACCGGGGCCCTCGCTGCATGATGCAGATGTCCCGGCTTCCTCCTCTGCCATCCGCCGCTGTGCTCCCAGGCAGCTGCCCCGTGGGCTGCCCGGGCTGCTGTATGGACCGCTGCCCCATCTCCCTACTCCGTGCCCGGCACAGAGCAGGCAGCATTCATATTTGTGGGCTGGATGAATTAATTCACATCCAAGCAAATACTGGGGGCACAAACTAAGCGAGAAATGAGGCCGGAAAGTCCAAGGTGTTTTCAGTCACTTGGTCAGATTTTCCTTTCTCCTTGAAGAAGCCCTAGGAAGAAAGCCCTGGAGGAGATAACAACGGTGTCTTTCACAATGGAAAGGTCAACCGACCTGTGTTTATTGAGTGACTCAGTGGGCCAGCCCTTTGCTCGACTTTGTAGGAGATTACGAGACAGGCAAACCCAAAGGGTACTCTTGGCAAGCAGACTGGAATCAAAACGCATAAGAAAAATGAGAGAGCAGCCTGGAGCAGCATGTCATTGTGCAGAAACGTCCAGAAAAGGTTCAGAGGATGGGGCTGTGCTGGGGAGGCCGTGGCAGTGGGGCTGGGTGGGAACACCTGAAGAGGCAGAAAGGAGGAGGCTGGATGCTGCAGATGTGGAGGTCAGAGTGTCAGTGGGAGCTCTCCAGGCCAGCTCAGCAGTGGGGGGGTGGGGGTGTCCGTGTCCCTTTGCTCAGACCACAGTGAGTCCTGCACGGGGTCTTTCAATCATGTGGCTCTCCGGCCACTCCTCTCTGATCACTGCTCTTCCTGCCAAGGCCTCTTTGAAATTTGACTAAGGTTGTGAGTGCATGTTTCAGCACTTCTGGATGCAATTTGGTATCATAGCAAAGAATCAAAGGATATTTTCTATCACTTAAAGTATGTTTCTCTCCCTCTTCCTCTGAGCACCTGACCCCACAATCATCGCTAGCTTTGAAATAATAGACCCATCATAATTACGAGAATTAGTCTGGAGGCTTCTGCCTTATTTGCTCAACTGAGGTTATTGAGGCTGTCTTCAGAGGTGGAAAGGGTGTCCGGGACCATCTCGGCAGAGATGGCGAATTCAGAGCGAGCTATGCCTGCCGGGTGGGGACAGCCAGGTGGCGAGGCTGAGGGAGGGGCCTGGGGAGGAGGAAGCCCCCTCTGCCCAACCCAACAGGTCCGGGACCCTGGACCCAGCGTTGTGAAAGCACAGTTTCTCAGGAGAAGCTGATGTGTGAAATGCCCTAAATTTGTAAATGTTAAAAACAAATTTAGCAATGAAAACCCCGTGTAATGAACGTTTGAGATCTCCATTAGATGGCTACCCCGACATGCTACAGAAGTGGAAACAGAGGCCCAGGCCTGGAAAAGGCCATGGGCTAGGTCATTAAGGTAATGGACACTTGTGTCCCCTCTGCCTCTTGGTCCAAGTCCCAAGGTATAGTGTCTACAAACATCAGGCTAGGAACTTTCCATCAGTATGCTGCCCGCACTACCTGCTCCTTTCCAGAGGCTCCTGCTTGCCCTTGGCCAGGGATGGCTGGCAGCCTCTCTGTGGCCTTGAACCTGTGTTGCAAAAGCCTGCTTTAGTCAATGCTCTGAACTGGCTCTGTGACTGTGCCTTCCAGGTGGTGAGGCAGTGGCAACGTGGCAGCCCTGGGCAGCATGCAGGGAAGGCCAGGGCTCTTATGGAGGGTGGCTCCAACGTTCTCATAGGGTATTAAAGGAATAGAGTGAGAGTTAATGCAGAACTCTTTCTTTGGCTTAATTTATTATAATATATGTGGCTAAAATGTAGATCACACTGCTGTTTTGGATCTCCGTTTTGATTCCCAAAATTGCAATCATGATAGGTGGATTATAACCGTGCTTTAACATACAGATGAGGAAATGTATTCCTGTGCAATTTTCCCCTAAGGAGAAGTCAGAGGATAAGGGGCAGGACTTTTGAATAACCTTGCAACATTTAGTTGTCTCTCTCGGTTATGGGATAGAAATTAGCATTATAAGACTATATGTGTTGTGAATGCAGCACTGCTTTGAGTGTTAGTGTAGAAGAGCTTCCAAAGGGAACGGAGAAAGCGATTTTCCTTATTAGAAAGAGTCACCACGATCTAATCTAGCAAAGTGGTGTCACCTTGTTAAATTGTTGTAGTTATTTAAAAATATGAAGTGCCAGGCACCTTGCTAGAGGCTGGGGATGCCATGAGACTTTTCCTCAGGGCCAGACATTCAGCAGAAGAACCAAGCAGAACCACATCCTGATGTGCTGCCCCGGGGCCTGGGCTCTGCTCTGTCCACCAGCAGTGGTCCTCGGCCAGCACCCACTCAGCCTCTCCCTCGCACCCCGAGGTTCTGTTTGCCCAGATCATGCCCACCTGCTGCCCCCGCCCCAGAATCTGGGCCGGGGCTCTTGAGAGCTGTCCGTTCTGCAGAGCAACACTCAGACTCCCCTTACCTCCCAGGAGAGCTGGCTGCAGCCTCTCCCCTCACAGCGCAAGCCCTGGACTCGGCGTTCCCAGGGAAGGTCAGTGGAGGAGAGTGAAGGTCTTCAAAGAAGGTGGCCTCCTTCGGTTACACTACGTGGAATGACTGCCAGCCTCCCCAGCACCATTCATTCATTCATTCATTCATGTATCCATCAGTCAGTCAGTCACCAGGGTTTACTGAGCACCTACTCTGTGCCAGGATGTTTTAGGGACATAAGATTGAGAAAAATAGACCCCATCCATCCCAGCTTTTACAGAGTAGACAAGCTAGTGGGAGAGATAGAAATTAAGCAGGTATCACACACCCATATGGTTAAGTACAACCTCTGACACGTGTCATGAAGGTTACGTTCTGGGGTAATCGGGGCTTACCTGACATAGTCTGGAAGTCCGAGAATGTCTCCCAAGGAAACAGCATTGGAGCTGAACCCTCAAGAATGGTGGATCAACCAGGCAAGATGGAGGTGGTGTTTGGGGTTCGTGTTTCAGGAAGAGGGACCAGAATGTATTGAGATCCCGATGTCCATCAGGGAGAAAGTTCCAACCTCTCTCTTTCTGGAGAGCCAGAAGGGCTTCGTTGGGACTCTTAGATGTTGGGGGAATGCCCTGGACACATGCAGAGCAGGCGGGGGTGGGAGCGCGTGGCCCCCTGAAGCATTGTCGAGGAAAGCTCCCAGCTCACATAACATCACAGCTCCAAGTCCCTGTCCAGGGCCTGAAGGATGGCTCTAAAATTCTTTCTCAGTATTGGGGTCAGGGCATTTCCTGGTCAGAGGGCCTCTGGGGTGCAGGACCGAGGGGCCCGGTGACTGTATGTCTGGGCAGATGGGGCGCTCTGCAGAGATGTTTAGAGGCAGCCAGCCTGTCGCCCTTTAACGCCAGCCATCTCATGGACGGAGCACAGGATGGAGAGGCCCAAGGTGCCCAAAATGGTGAATGCTCGTCTCTCTCCCTGTCATCCTGGTCTAACACCTTCCCCCAGGTCTCCCTCCTCGCCCCCTAGTTACTCACCTCAAAGGGGTGTTTGGAGTAAATGTGTCTCGTCTAGGAGGTGCCTTGGGGGCAGGTGCCAAATACACTGTAACTTCGGGGTTAGAACACGTGGGTGTGAGTGGAGCCTTGTCCGTGGGTTTCCCACCACAGAGGCTGGTGTCAGTTTGTGCGCTGGAATTGATCTTCCCAGCGTGGCAATGTGACTCCTACTTGGAATGTACTGGGGGAGGGGGCTGACCGTAGGCAGGGCTCCTACGATGATGCCATTATATGAGTCATCACCTCTGGTTTATCCTGGTCATCTGTGTGGTGAGTATTACAGACCTGAGTAGGTCAGGGGAACTGTCAGTTAGAAATCTATCAGATGCCCTTTCCTCATATTATCTCATTTGGGTTTCACAAGGGATTGCAAAGTAGCACCGCTTTTTCCACTTTACTGACAGGGTTTGGAGTCTGGGCAAGGTTAGGAGAAGCATTTACAAAGACATAGCTCAGAAGTGGCAGGGCCAGGTTGGAACCCAGAGCTGGCCATCTCGAAGCCTGTGACTTTCCCACTCTGCTGGATTTAAGGTAGGATTTAAGGTATATTAAGGCCTTGCAAACCCCCTATCTCAGGAAACACTCAGATTCCTCTGTACTATTATCCGATTATTATCCAGTTATACAAATAATGGTGCTAAAGTTCATGAAGCTTTAGTGGTTTGCTCAGGATCACAGAGTTTAAATTTTAGCTCAGATCTTGGCATCAAACACATCTTGGTGTTTTGAGGTGACGCCTTCTGCTCAGCAGTCTTTGCGCGTGGCTGGGGGCCGTGGGGACGATTTGCTTTGCTCCCACCACCCGTCCCTCCACAAACAGGGCAGTTTATTCGTGCTCCCTCCTTCCCTGGGGGCTCCTTGGAGAACACGCTCATTTTGCTTGTCCCTGGTCAAGATTCCTTTGGACTAGTCTACGGGATTTCTAGCGCCTGGAAAGTTACCTTTTAGATACTTTTATCTGAGATCAAAGGAAGAATGAGCAGACTTGACCTTCCTGTTAGAAGCTGCTACCCAGGAGGCTAGTCCCCAGGGGTCAGTTCATTCATTCACGCATCATTCATTCATGCATGTGTCGGTTGAGTGATGGTTGGATGCCTACTATGGGCCAGATGTGGAGGAGGAGGACTCGCAGGCTGGTCCTCTGCCAGTTGCTGGCTAGAAGGAGAAGAACAAAATCCAGACTCTTCACCTGGCCAGAGGAGCCAGTTGAGGGCCCACTCAGGATGTGAACATGACCAGGAGCTATCTGAGGTTTATAACACAGCCTCATTTGTAGTTGAGAAAGGCCACTCCTGTGGTTATCAGAAAGCAACATTTGTTTTTCTCTTTTTGACTTACTTCACGCTGTATGACAGTCTCTAGGTCCATCCACCTCACTACAAATAACTCAATTTCGTTTCTTTTTACGGGACTTGAGGACACAGGGAGGGGGAAGGGTAAGCTGGGACGAAGTGAGAGAGTGGCATGGACACATATACACTACCAAATGTGAAATAGAGAGCTAGTGGGAAGCAGCCACATAGCACAGGGAGATCAGCTCGGTGCTCTGTGACCACCTAGAGGGGTGGGATAGGGAGGGTGGGAGGGAGACGTAAGAGGGAGGAGATATGGGGATATATGTATATGTATGGCTGGTTCACTTTGTTATACAGCAGAAACTAACACACTATTGTAAAGCAATTATACTCCGATAAAGGTGTTAAAAAAAAAAAAAGAAAAGAAAAAAGAAAGCAAAGTTGCCGTCAAACCAATCTCTACGGGGGGAAACAGCAAAATCTTCGCTGAACGTGTCACAGTCGTATTGGCTAAAGTCTACTGCCCTACCAGCAGCCTGGGGCGGCGTCAGCCTTGCCAGGACACAGACACTGGACTGCTGGATGGGGAGGGCCATTCCCCAGGGCATGGGCTCTAGCTTTGTTTTGCCAACAGGTACCAAGACAATGGTCAGTGGGGTAACCTCGGCTGTCTCCTTGGCTCCTTCCTCTGCTTTGTGGCCTGAGCCAAGTCCGAAGGCTTTGTCCTTTGGAGATCTACCAGCAGGCAAAATAGCTCCAGAAAAATCTTTGTGCTGTGATGAGCAGAGCTGGATAGAATTTTTTTTTTTTGCTAATTTTTATATGTCAACTAGAGTATTTATTACTACAAGGTATTGAAAGTTTCAGCATTTATTCAAAAAAATTTAAATCTTGATCCATTGATAGTATTCATCTGATAAAGGTTCTCAAATTAAAAGGGCTAGATAAGTCAGTGCGGCTCAAAAATGGCAGTAACTTCAGAGCTGGCAATTGACACTTGTTTTCTGCCACTGTTTACTCTTCAATAAAAAATGCATATTTACCATAGCAACCTCGAGATCACGTGGTGCCCTGTCTTACCCGCTACCCTCTAAAACAGAGTAGCTTCTTAAAGAAACACACACATCCTAATATGCATGCTTTCAGGTGCAAAAATGTGTTCTTTATAAGGAAGCCCTCTTTCCTGGGATGTAATGCTAATAAACACGTCATCTTTATAGAAATCATTTTGGTCCCATGTCTTAAATTGTAGGGTGTTCACTCTGGAAATCAAACTAGAATTACTCTCGGAAGGGCTTTTGATTATCTTGTGAGTTTGCTGATTATTTATTTTAATACCGTTCTAATATATATATATATATTTGTGTTTATACATGCATATATATATATATATATATAATTTTTTTTCAAACTGCAGCCATTAGTATCGTTTGAGAGGGGGTTTGGTGTAGATTCTAATGACCTGCCGCTTCATCTGTGATTAAAGATTGTCATCTACACGAAGCTCAATTGCAGCCTGAATTGTTTTTCACTGTTAACTTGGGAGAATTGCCTGGGTTTGCAGAGCTTTGGAGAAACTGCTCCAACCCGGACTTTTCAGGAAGGGAGCATGCCTTCTCATTCTAGACCTTGTGCAGGTGTCAGGCCCCATCGCTTGGGGCTTGTGGAGTGGGGAGAGCACTAGAGCCACAAGCCTCTGCCCTCCCCCCACCAGCCCATCCTTGCTTGCAGGGGGTCCCTTTGGCAACATTCATGTTAAAAGCTGCTATTAATTGGAGCATATCCTGCACCAGGCACCGTGCTAAATGAATTGTTATGACTATCCCCGCTTTGCAGATAAGGAAACTGAATGAACCTCAGAGAGGTTATGTAATTTGCCCAGCATTCCACTCCTAAGAATTGTTGGAACTTGGTTTTAACCTGAAGCCTTTGATTGCAAATCTGTTCCACTTAATCTGTGATTGGAACCTTTCTGTCAGACGTAAGCTGGAAGGACAAGTGGGAATGGAATAAGGGGTGGCGAGCGGTGCCTCCCTTCTCAGGGTGTTCTTGGGAGATGTCACATGGCCTCAGTATCAGGAGAGTTTTTTGGTCCACTCTTCCCTTTCTGGTTTGCACCTGTGCCTGTCAGCCACCTACTCCTGTGCTGCAGGTCTCCGTGGATGCCACAGCCCTGGGACGGCAGTGGGGCTGTGTGTGTGATGAGAGCTGTGGTCAGTGCCCCTCTGGGGCACCTCAGCAGGCTGGGGGTGGGGCACATCTGAACCAGGCCTGGTGGATTTTTTAAATTCCTTTCAGCCACATACAGACCAATCTGAAAAACAAGAACATATTGTGACTCTGGTATGCTTAGTGGCTTTGGGGGAAAATCCGATTGTGAAGTGAGGCAGGGCTCTCCATGGCGGAGTGGCATTGTGACCCGAACTCGGACAGGGAGAATTGCCCAGACCCCACGGCCCGACCAGCCAATCTGACTGCAGTGTGTCCGCGAGCCATTTCATAATTATCCATCATGAAAGCCTCCATGCTGCCTTAATAGATTATTTAAAATGGTGCCTGCGCCTCCCATGCAACCTCTAGTCAGCCCCGAACTGTACATACATACAAGCGGGGAGAGGTAATTGCTTATCATGTATCTTTTTGTTCCAGACACTTTTATAAAAGAGTATGTATTATGTATGGTGTGACCTTCAAATGTCAGGAATGTGTTGTGCAATAAACTGTCAATATTTGTGGTTATAAGGTACTAGATGACTTTTACAATAATTGGAACGGCTATATTAAAAGCTTGGATCACTCAGCTGGTTAAAGAGAAAGACACAGGCCGGTGTTCATCAGGGACTTGCCTTCTGCCAACGATTAAATGAAAGATATTGCAAGGTGCTTAAGATGTCTTCTTTGTTTAAAAAAGAATATGGCAAAACATGTCTCCAGGGGGAAGCGTTATCTCCACATCATCCCTTCTCCTTTCAGTGTGCACCATTCCCAAAAGAAAACTCAGCCCCACAAGTTATGGCGACCGACTAAGTGCATTTTAAAAAAGATTGGTCCAGCTTGTTCTCAGTGTCATTTAAGTAAGAATTCCTGAAACATACCTGACAGTCAAAGAGATCTCCTCCAATCTTCCCCCCAGCCCCCTCCCCACCCATAAATGAGGGGGCTGTAAATTACCTTAAGAGGATCTTAAAAGCTATAGTTCTTTTAAGAAAATAAATTATGTAGAAATCTTTTGGGAATTTATGCTTTACTGAAAGTAGAGGCTTCTGTAGTCTATAGTTTTTTTGTTTTTTTGTTTTTAAAGAAAGGAACGTGTAATTTAAATTACGAAGAAGGGAAAGCAAAACAAGTGTTTTGCAATAATTACAGTAGTAATTGGGGCATGGGTTACTTTTAAAGTATCTGTCTTGTTATACTTTTCTATTGATTAATGTTTCTTTATGCATATGGGAGGCTATTTCTTCCAACACAATGACATCTTCCTTTTTAGCCAGGAAGTGGGCAGATGAAATAGTGGAAGGTTTCCTCAACAACACGCCCCCATCTTCTCAAAAGTTCACATGTGACCTTGCTGATTAGAGTGTGTGTGTGGTTCCTTCCACCTGGATGGAGAGAGACCCGGGAGACACCCCGAGGCCACCTCCTTCAGGAAGCCTCCCCAGGCACCCCTGACCTCCTTCCCCCCTGCTGTTATCACACTCCAGCCCCTGATGGTCTGTGCTGAGCACTTTGGGGCATTTCTGGTATTTTGCTGGTATTTTGCTGGTACCCGGGGCCAGTTCCTCCCAGGCTACTCAGAACAGCTTCCCTCTTGTAGTCAGGAGCTGATCTTAGCCTCTGAATTTCAGTTTGCTTGCCTCCTCTGATTCTTTTATTTATTTTGAAAAAAGTATGTACAGTTTTTTAAAATATGTATGGTATGGAGCACCTGCTATGAGCTGAGTGCCTACCACGTGCTGGGGGTATAACAGCAAACAGTAGTTAATAGTCCCTGTTTGCGTGGAGCTTGTGTCTACGGGGAGACAGGTGGTAAGCAGACAAATAACGTAGGTCAGTTAGCATTTGCAGTGGGTGATAGACAGGTTGCTTGAAGGACCAACCAGAGAAAGAGCGGCCCTGGAACCTGGAGTTGGGGAGAATTCCTTCAGATGGTATGGTCAGAGACGCCTCTCCCAGAAAGGGCCTGTGGACTAAAGCCTGAGTGAGAGTCTCCGTGTGAATTCTGGGGGAAGAGAATTCCAGGTGGATGAGGCATCAGGAACAAAGCCCTAGGTTGGGTACCAGCCAGGAAAGCTTGAGGAAAACAGAAAGATGGAGGGCTGGGGTAGAGTCAGGGGTTGGGATGAGGTCAGAGCAGCAGTGGGGGGGCCACTTAGGTGGGGGTTGGAGATCATAGGTGCTGGGGGCTATTCTAAAGAGCAATGGAGCCAGTGGCCTTCCCTCCCCTGCACATAACCAGGCTTTTCCCAGGAGATGGCAGCCCCCTGGGCCGTCCCTCGCCAGACTTATCCTCCTGCCTGGTTCTTGTCACCCAGGCCAGTTCATAGGTGACGCTGCTCTGCCCTGGTTCACCTGAACAGTTTCTGGGCTGGATCCCTGCCCACCAGGCCAGAGGGAAGAGAGGAGTGTGCAGAACCCAAAGAGACCCATCGCACCAGGTGTCTTGTCAAAGGTTGATTCTGCGAGTCCCAAATCCTGCCTGCTGCGTCCATGGTCACAGTTCCCAGGCTGTGGACTAAAAATGCCTACCCACAGCTGGCCCTGAGGGCCTCGGGAGAGCTGGCAACCCAAGGATTACAGAGGATGTTGTCAAGGGCAGCATCACACAATGCCAGAGGGAAGAGACCCCATGGGTGGCCCAGTCACCAGCAGAATGGGGAGGCGGGTTCAGAACACTCCCCTGACAGTTAAGAAAGGGCTCTGGGTTTGGTAAAACCAGAAACACATTTGGCGCACAGTGCTTGATTTTGAAGCCCTTGTGTATTTTAAGGGAAATTTAATCCATATGTTTCTGATTCATTTTCACTTAACTCATCAAAATGTTGCTTTAGAGAAGCTATTTGAGATCCTAGTATCTTATATTTTTTTTCTCCAAATTTTAGCCTTTTAGTGACCTATTTCCCCAATTCCAGAAATCCTATCTTGCTAACAGCAAATGGAGCTCTACACAGTTTTGAGTTTGGGTCAGAGGTGAGGAAGGCGATGATGGAGGACAGTCACCTCTGCTCCCTGAGATCTGTCACGAGCTCGGGCCTTGCCAGTGAGCCCAGCCTGGTCCCCCGTCCTAAGAACCCACAGGGAAGCTGGCTGTTGCCTTCTCACAAGTGGTCATCCTTTTCTAAAATAGCTCTCTATTTAAACAAATACTTTTGCCAGTCCATATTAATGCTTAACTGTTTAACATGACTATATATGGCCATCATAAACCAGAGAACTTTGATGAAACAACAGAGACACCAAATTAATACTGACCCAAGGCGTGACTGGTGTGTTCCAAGAGTTAAGTACAATTGTTTACAGTAATGTTATAATTTTTATGCATACCATTAATTTAAAATCATTTTTAAAAATAAAGGGAACTCTTCATCAGGAACCTCTACCACAGTAATCATTGTTTTGAGTCTGTTTCTTTTAAAGTTTTTAAAATAAGGGAAAGTGTTAAGCTTTTAAGAGGACCTATACATTCCTCTGGATTTTTCCTCCAAGGTATTACTTTTCCTCCCCTGAAAAGATCTTAAAACACTGGTATATGTGGGCAAAGATATTAATAAAGATGTGACTTTTTGGTGTCATGCTCACACTTTAGACTCCACAAATTGTTTTTTCCTTCATTAATGAAGTGAGATCTGTGCTTTTGAGATGCTCTTTGCACAAGACAGACTTTTAGAATGAACTGCACGACTCCTCTGGGAAAATGTGTTTACTGTTATAGTAGGAGTTCCATAGAAATTAAAATACCATGGCCTTTTATGTCTTAAAGTAGTAAATGCTCAGGTATACAGACAGCTCCCTTACCCATCTGAGGTTGCTGGGATAACTCTCCATTCCCTGCATGGGCATATCATCATCATCATCATCATCATCAACATCAACATCATCATTACAATTTTCTTTTTTTTTTTTTTTTTAATACTTGCAGAATGAACTTTATTTATTTATTTATTTATTTATGGCTGTGTTGAGTCTTCGTTTCCGCGCGAGGGCTTTCTCTAGCTGTGGCAAGCGGGGGCCTCTCACTATCGTGGCCTCTCTTGTTGCGGAGCACAGGCTCCGGACACGCAGGCTCAGCGGCCATGGCTCACGGGCCCAGCCGCTCCACGGCATGCGGGATCCTCCCGGACCAGGGCACGAACCTGTGTCCCCTGCACCGGCAGGCGGACCCCCAACCACCGCTCCACCAGGGAAGCCCCATTACAATTTTCTTTTAACAAAAATCTTTGCAAAATGTACTTTTGGGCGTGTGAAGGGTAAAGCTGCTTGGCAGGATGAGGTGAGCACTGAGAGTACGTGCACAATTTTAAAAGGAACCTCTCTTTGCTTTTCCTCTTTGGTCCCACTCTGCCTCTTTTGGTCTCTCTGGACCTTGTTCTCTGTCTCATTCTGTGAATTAGTAAGACTACCTAGAGGATTGGGTATAAACCCAGAAGACCTCACCAGTAGAAGGTTCACACTTCTTAGTTCCTGAGTCCTCCCACTGTGACAGCTCTCCAAATCTCCATGACTTAACAGAACCAAGATATTTTTCTCATTCATGCACAGTCTGGCTTGGGTCAGCCCCCCTCCATCTGGTGACGCAGCCATCGAGGCATCCTCTGTTTTGCGATTCTGCCCCCTCGACCTTTGTGTTGCAAGGGTAGGGTGGCCGGGGAGGAGAGGGAGACAGTCGGGGGCACACTGTCTCTCCTCTGCATCGCCTCCAGCCACTGGCTGGACTAGTCAGTGGTCCCAACTTAGCGCAAAGGCAGTTGGGAAAAGTAGGCTCTCGTGGAATACATAGGAGCACGTACTATCCCTTTCATGGTCGTTTCCTCCCATATCTCTAAGAGCCATCCCTATTGCTTATTTGGCTTAGGTTGGGCTAGGGTGGGTGAAGGAAAGGCCACAAAGTGGGTGAAGACAGCCTGCAGTGGGCTTGGGCTCTTCCAGCATCCCAGAATTACAAGGAGCCGAGGGGAAGGGCCAGTAAGTCCAGCTGGGGTGGGGTGAAAGGATTTGCCTGAGGACAGCCAGGCCCCGGGGACCCAGAAGCAAAAGGTTCTGCCTCCTGACTCCTGAGGCAGCCTTCTTTGCAAATAAGACTATTTTAAATAGGTACCAAGGAAGCTCAGTGTTTAAAGGTAACCTGGGGAAAAATCTACCCTTAAAATACAAAATTATTTCATAAACCAAGTATTTAAATTCCAAACCAATATGTGAGTAAGGTTAAGTATATAATGAGGCACCCATAGATTCAAATCATATTTGTGTACAAGATAGCCAGTCTCAGGGATGGATTCAGACAGCTGCTGATGGTATTGTATGCGTGTCTAGGCTTTAACTTTTGAGAAGTTATTTGTCTTTCTTTCTAAGCATCTGATTCTTTGTCTGTCCAGGACTGCCAGTTTGTGGCGGTTGATGATGAGGATTCCAATATGATGATCCATGACCATTTTTAATCCCCCGGCCCCTCCTTCAGCCCACAGCTATGGAACCTCACTCCTACCCTCCCTCTGTGAATTCTCAGGGAAGGTAATGAACCTTAATGTCACCTTGGCCTAGGCCAACCTTGCTATACACTCAGAGGCTTAGAAGCAGCAAATGGAAATGTAGGAGGCATGGTTTCTGACCTTGAGATGACAAAATTAGGAAGGTCAGTTGTCTGATGTCCCCCACCCCCAAATAATATATCTTTTTTTAACTGAAGTATAGTTGAAGTACAATATTATATAAGTTATATATATTATATATAAGGTGTACAGTATAGTGATTCACAATTTTTAAAGATTATGCTCCATTTATAGCGATTATAAAATATTGGCTCTATTCCCCGTGTTGTACAATATATCCTTGTAGCTTATTTTATACCTAATACTTTATACCTCTTAGTTCCCTACCCCTATATTGTCCCTCCCTCTTCCCCTCCCCACTGGTAACCACTGATTTGTTCTTTATATCTGCGAGTCTGTTTCTTTTTCTTTTATATTCAGTAGTTTGTTGTATTTTTTAGATTCCGCATGTAAGTGATAACATACAGTATTTGTCTTTCTCTGTCTGACTTATTTCACTTAGCATAATACCCTCCATCCATGTTGTTGCAAATGGCAAAATTTCATTCTTTTTTATGGCTGAGCAGTATTCCATTATATATATATACGTGTGTGTGTGTCACATCTTCTTTATCCATTCATCTGCTGATAGACACTTAGGTTGCTTCCATATCTTGGCAATTGTAAACAATGCTGCTATGAACATTGGGGTGCATGTATCTTTTTCAATTAGTGTTTTTGTTTCTTTTGGATATATACCCAGGAATGCAATTGCTGGGTCATACAGTAGTTCTATTTTTAGTTTTTTGAGAGACCTCCTAAATTCTTGAAACAAAACTTGAAATGATTGGCTCCATGTCCTCTTTTTTATCTAACCACTCTCAGCTTGTAGGAACAGGAGAAAGCTTGCAGAGTTTTTGATACCTAGTACAATTCACCTGTTCTAGGCTGAAACTTGGGAAGGGTTGCATGTATAGTCTGTGTTCCTCTGGAATATTATTTGCTGCCACCATATATAAGACATCCGTTCCTGAAGAATAGATCCCATATTATTTAGTGGGGTCAAGAAAAGAAACAGGGGTCCCAGGAGTTATTTCTCAGCCCTTTCCCCATCCTATGAGTGCCAGAGCACACCCAGGCTGAGGCTGTGTTGCCTGTAGCCGGATGCCCCAACTCTCAGGGACACCCCAGCCTCTAGGAGCTGGCAGCGCTCCTTTCACAGAGAAGCAGGAGGAACAGCCAGTGGGTCTGAGGCCGACCTCTGTTCACACGCCCACCTTCAGCGTACTCAACACATTTAGAGAAAGTGTCTGATCAGAGGGAAGAGATACTGCAGATTTTAGGAAAAGGAAACTTTTTTTAAAAGCTCATACCAATCCAAAAACGGCCTGACAAAGGATCACAGGTGTCATTTTTATAATGCTTCTTCCTTTCTGTCATGTGTTTCCTGGAAGGGCTGGGGAAGGGCTGGTCTGTCCATGAGCAGGACCCGTGGGTCTTCCCTGGCCAGCTGTGTGTGGCCACAGGCAGAGCCTCGGGACTCCATCTGGGGAACCTTGCAGAAGGACAACTGCTAGTGCTTTTACACTCTGGGCGGGTAGAGAAGGAATCGGAGAGCAGCCTCGTCTTCCCCTCTGAGTGAGCCCCTTGAGTTCTCAGCGGGGCTGGGCTCGGTTTAGCGCACTTGTTCCTCGATACCCATCCAGGTGTAGGCAGGGACCCACACACAGGCCCTGTGAGTGTGCGGCTCAGTGGGCCTTCCTCTGCCATCACCGACTGACTGTACTTGGCTTTCAGCCTCTCCGGACACTTCCTGGGACCACCCACAATTCCCCTTCATCGTCGCTCAAGTTTGTTTTTCTAGTTGGATTAGGCTATGAGTAAACGCCGTAAGCCTTCTGGCCCTCCAAAAAAAAAGAAACAAAACAAAACAAAAACAAAAAAAACATTCTGTGTAAAGTGAAAATTAGACTCTTAAATCTGCAAAGAAAGCTGTTTATCTTACAAATTCATTCTTTTTATTGGACCACACATATCCAAGATAGAAAGATAAAAGGAAAACAGATACAGGCCATTGCTTAGAGTGACATAGTGAGACGCAGCTCATCCTCACCTTCTGTAAAGCCGGCGGGAGCGCAGGACAGCAGCCTTATCTGTCTATTTATCTATATCGTGCCCTGGGCCAGAGCTCACCAAAAGCTGCAGTGGAAGTATGTTCCCCACAGTCTCTATTCTCTTCTGTTGGACAGCCCTGCCTTGGACTGCTCCCCAGGGGCTCCGACGGAGGAGGATCTGGGGAAGGTGCTCAGCTGCAGACCGTGGCACACGAGGACGGGCAGGGATGCAACATCAAAAGCCCACACCTGCCTGCTCCTGTCCTGAAGTCAACACTTAGCTCTGCTCATCATTCAAATGGACAGCTCATGGCCTCCTAACTTAAATAGGATGTCTTAACCCTGTTGCAGGGAGCACTTGGGCGGAATTTTAATCAGGCTCGTTGTTATTTTAAGCTGACCTCATGATCCCACAAAAGGAATGAGTGATGCTAGGAGGGCAAATGCAACAGGTTTGGGGTTGGTGTGGCTTGGGGGTGGTGGAGGGAGACGGGTAAGAGATGGCCTCTCAGCTGTTTATAACTAGGATGCGGTTGACTTGGAATTGGCATCTGGCATCTGGCCATTGTTCTCCTGGACTGTTGGCAAACTGGCTCTTTAAGGCAGAGGTGGTGGCAGCCCTGGTGGACTTGACCTGCGGGCAGGGACTTCCTGCTAGGACTGCATGTGGGACATTTGTTTGCCGTGACCTGGCAACACTCTCTTGTGCCTGTTTTCCCTTAGCAGCAGCCCAATAGCCATCTTTGGTAGTCTCTCCACAGTCACGTGGACACCCACAAAGCTAGTGCTAGGTCGAGTGAGTTCTAGATGTGGATGAACTGAGTCCCCCTCCCTGTGTAAAATTATGAGGAAAAAACAAAAGCTGGGCAGTTAGACCTTTTGAACAGCTCTTCCAAGGATGGTTAGAAGAGTTGTGGAGAATAGGATTAAAAGTGAGCCTTCAAGGAAAATTTCTAGGGTGATGATGCCATTGTGCACAGTCCAAATTCAGAGAGGATGCTCGAAGCCAAAGGGTTTCCACGGTTGCGCTGAGCAAACATCCAAATAAGAATTAAGTGCGTCTGCCTTCATCTTGTTCATGGCCTATAAGTCTGTCCCTTTTGGCTGTGAGCAGAGAACACCAGGAACGGATGTTGAAGAATAAAAGCAATTTGCATTTTCCATTGCTTGGAAGGTACACATCTTGGTTTTTTTTGCTCTCTGCAGAACTCACAGGTCTGCTTATTATCCCAGAAGGTCCCCCTGTTCCCAGGAGGCCTAGAGTGTGGGCCGGAAGCTGCGGCCAGGACCCTGCCAGCCTCGGGAGCTTGGGTTATGTGCCAGGTGGTAGCCTCCAGCCCTGCGGGGAGGCCAGAGGAGAAGGCTTGCCTGCCTCCCCTTCTCGAGATGCAGAGTCCCAGCTCCCGCCCTGCTCTCCTGATGTCACCTCTTTGACAATGTGATGTCAGGCCTCGGGTGTTGCAATAACATATCCTCCAACCACTAGATATTTTCACAGTTTTATTTACTATTATGTCCCATCCTTTCTGTGCAGAAGGCAGCCGTATGTGAATTTTATTCCATTTTCTAATGGTTTGGGTTACATAACAAATAACAGCAGGAAGGAAAATGTGTATTGATACTTTACAGAGGAAGTTCTCAGGTCACTGCACAAAGATTTAACTGCAGTGCTCTAAGTTTATGGGAATTTTGCAGCTGAGTTTCTGCACATGACTTTGAATATGTCACTATATGTTTATCATGGGCTAATTGTGGAACCGCATTTCCATACTTTTTCTTCTCCCTTTCATGAGATTACACCAGCCAGCGATGGAGGCAAAACTCTACAAGGAAGAAATGATCAGTTTGGGATAATTTTCTTTCCTGTCCCAAAATAGCTGTACGTCTGCATGTCTTGGGGACTCAGCCGAGACACTTTTTTTTTTCATTTGTTGCCTGATATAATGCAAATGTGATTTTGATCCTATAGCAAACTCTCCAGCTAGTCCATATTATAAATTAATCAGACTCAACAACCACCAACATTTTTAAACTTTTGAAAAAAAAATGTTTAATAGGAGCTAAGCAAAAGAAGAAATCAAACCAGCTGCTGACACAGCTGTTTCTTTTCTTGTTTAATTCAGTTCAATATAAAGGTACCATATGCTGCTTAAAATGACAATAGGAAAGATGAAATAATTTAAGAGAATAACAAGAAAATACGTGAATTGTCAGCATTCTGTCAGATTTAAAGAATGAAATAGACAGGTGTAGTATTGACATGTTTAGCCTTGTGTGGTGTTGGCAGTTTTGGTGCGAACAACTTCTGACATGTGCTGAAGTGATGTGAGAACGTCTCTCCTCCATTGCAGACATTGGCGAGGAGGCTGGGAGATCTGCCGGCGTCCAGCAGCCCACACTGCTTCGCGACAGGAGCCTGGGCTCGGCCATGAAGGACTGCCCGTACTGTGGGAAAACCTTCCGGACATCCCATCACCTAAAGGTCCACCTGAGGATACACACAGGTGAGGGATCCGGGTGCACAGCTCGGAAGAGGAGGCCCAGGGCTGCCATGCTCCTGTCCTAGGTCTACCCTCTGTGGGCCTATCCGTGCACCATTGTGTGGGTCTGAACCGACCCTAACAACCCAGTTCTTTACTCCATACTCACCCTCCTGAATGACACATGGACATGTGGACATGGATCTCCCATGGTCCAGGCCTGGGATGATGATGCTTTGTCCGAGGCCCTGTGACATTTTGCTGATGGCATCCTTCTGCTGCACTGAAGTAGCACCTCCCACATCCTCACATGGACCAGGGGTTTTTCAGGTGCAGATGATGAGACCCCAGCTCAAACTCTAAATATACAAGGGCATGTAGGAGGTCTTTGAAGGCAGGCTGGCTTCTGGCCCAGCTGGGGTTACGTGCCCACACCTGGGACTGGATAGATGGAGAGGAGGATGGGTGGCTCTCCACTGGGTCTCCTCAAAAGAAAACTCGAGATGCTCTTAACCAAGCCACTGGACCACTGTGGTCATTTCCCCTGTTACGGTGTTGTCTGAGCCCCTCGAGGTGAGGGCTTCTCTTGGTCTCTCTGTCTTGTCTCTCGGTCATGGTTCTTGTGAGCTTTTCTGCTAGTTGTTTGCACATTGCCAATACAAAAAAAATCTCTCTGACATACGGACACCTCCATTTTCTTTGATTTTTCTCCTGACACTTTATCTATTGGAGTGTGAGCTGCTTCAGAGGATAGACAAAGATGCCATCTATTTTCAAAAATAACTGTGGTCTGTTTCCCAAGGAATCAATAAAGCTTAGGGTTGTGAAGGATATTTAGTGTGTACAGGCCTCATGTGCAGCACGTGGTTAAAGACAAGGAGCCCTCACCTGGGCCCTCACCTGTGCCTGCAAATCTCCCTGACACCCAGAGGAGCCCTGAGGACAGGTGGCAGTGGAATGGGCTGCTGTCTTTATTCTCAGCCTGGGTGAAGTTGGGCATCACCACTGTCCCTCCCTGTCCTGGAGCACTTCTCTCATGGGGTCACCCCAGGGCAAAGAGGGGTCTCCTAAAATTACGCGCCAAGCCTGCTCACTCTCCAGGGTCCATGGGACCCGACCCATCTTGCCATCTTCACCCTTATCATCACCCTGCGACCCCATTGCCTTCTTCCTGCTCCTCCAACGCAGAGTGCTTCTGCCGCAGGACCTCTGCACCTACTGCCCCCTCCACCTGGAATGTTCTTCCTCCAGGTGGTCACTGGGGGCTTAGCTTCACGTGATCTCTTCAGAGAGACTGCGTGACTACCCTGCCTGAAATATCCCTCATGCCCCTGCTTTATTTTCTCCATAGACTTAACGCCTTCTGAAATTATCTTGTTCAGTTCAGTTGTTCATTTCCTTCTGTGTTGTCTGTTTTCCACCAAGTAGAACGTGAAGGTGTAATATTATCCATCTATTTAATTGCTGTAGAACCCCGGGGCCTACAAGAGCACCTTGCAGTAAAATGCAGCTTACAGGGGGCATGGTAGATTTATTTGAGAGGTTGAATGACAGAACAAATAAGTGAGTGACCCCACTCCTGCAATGCCTGCCCTGTGACGGGTAGCACAGAGGGGACAAGTGCAGTGGGGAACATGGACCCTTCCCTAGGGAACCTGTGGTCCTTTGGGAAAGGCACCCTGCACACGTGTGCTGGTCAGAAGCCACAGCATGGCAGCCAGGCTGCAGGTGCTAGATTCCTGGTTATGGATGGAAGACCCTTCCGCAGGAGCTTCATGAGGAGTCCCTGAGTTCCTGCCTCAGGGCCTTTGCACTTCTCTGTAAGATAGGTCACCGGCTTGCGCCCTCACCTTCAGAGTTTGGCACCAATGTCCCCTTCTCAGTAAGCTCTTCCCAGTGATGGGGCTCAAGGCGAGGCAGCTCAGCTTTCTCAGATCATGGTGATGTCCACTTTCCTCCCCAGGTTGGAGCTGGGTCCCCTAGTGTTGTGGTGGTTGGGAGGGACCCACAGACCATCAGGACATGGGAGACAGTCCACCAGGGCACCCACGGTCTCACTGCCTACAGGAGTGTGGAGACCTGGCCAGGCGGGTGCTGTGGTACTGCCCTTTCATGTGATGTGGATACAGGCTCCTGGGCCAGGTTTCTCAGGTGCGTGATGGCTCACAACAAGTGAGGCTGGCCCTGCCGGGGAGTGTGGGTCTGGAAGGAGAGGGCCAGTGCCTCCCAACCAGGAGCTCTGCCGACCCTGGGGGCCCCCACCCCCATCAGCTTGCCTGTGGTTCGAGTGGAAACGCCACAGAATATTCTTGGTAAATTAGGACTGAAGCTGGCAGAAAGAAGTCTTGCTGAACCTGGGTAGAAACAAATGGATACTGTTTTTAGAAGTTTTAAAGCTTGAGAAAGATTATGTTTTTCCAAATTTCTGCTTTTTTTGCGTCACAAAGTTCTGAAGTTTGTGATCAATAGTCTTTGGAGACACAGAGAGAAGCAAGACAGGGCCACGGACAGAGGCATTCCAGAAACTTCCCAGAATAAGGGTGAAAATGAAAGAAGCCATGGAAACATCACACCACCAGCCCTCCTCGGAAACAGAATTTGCAGTGTTTAAAAGGCAGAATGGTAACCAGATAAAGATCAATTTCCTTTTATCAAAGAACAAAGAAGTTGGAAAATGCTTACACTTGTGCTTCTGAACAGAACAGAAAGTGTTACACGTTATAAATCACCAAAGTAAAACATCCATTATGACAATATAAAGTGTAGATTACGAGTGTAATTCAAAATCAAAATCAAGTGGTTTGTTAATGAATGAGTTAATAGGGGCCCCAGTTGTGGAGATGTCCTGTACTGCCTTCCCCTTTCTCTTTGCGGTTTTATATTTCCAAGTGACATGGCCAGAGGACAGCAGTCTCCAAAATAGAAGAGTTGTTTGCCAAGATGCCATCTTTTGAAGTTTTTCTATCATGGACCCATACGAGCACATTAAAAATCCAATGTGTAATAAATATATTTTAATTGGTCAGGATATGAGGTGGAACATTCTGTGTCTTTCTGTCCTACCCCACCTCTATGGGAAGTTTTGATTGTATAGCATCAACTCTGATAAAAGCGCTTTCCTTTTTTAACTCCACTACATTAACTCAATTACTGCTTTTCTTCTCCCAACACCTGTTTATTAGAGAGGTTCTGAGCAGATGCACCAGTCAGGTTGCTTTGAACACCTGTGGGCCGGGCAGAGCCTGCAGGGAGCAAGAACGTTTCTGTTGTCCCCCAAGCTCCAGCCAGATCCATGCGTGATGGAGGGGAGGCACCCAGAGTACCCTCACATCCTAGGGGCTGCCCCTCTCCGGCTCCTGCAGGGCAGACGTTGATTGCTACCTACCCAGGGAAGGCTGAACTTCTCTTCTGTTTGAAAGTTGGGCTGATTAGGACCCAATCACTGGACGTGTGCGATTTGTCTTCTAGAGTACGCTGCCGGTGATTGGAATTCAGAGCCAGTCAGTAAGGAGACTATGTCAGTTAGGGTTCTCCAAGGAAACAGTGTACGTGTGTGTGCATGTGTGTGTGTGTGTATACACATCTATGTACATATACATATATACATATCTATATACATATACATACATATCTATATACATATATATACATCTATATATACATATATACATATCTATATACATATACATATATAGACACATCAATATACATATATACATCTATACACATCTATAAATATACATATATATACAAATATATATATCTATACATATATATACACATCTGTATACATATACATATGTACACATCAATATATATATATACATAGAGAGAGAGACAGAGAGAAAGAGAGAGGTCTTTATTATAAGGAATTGGCTCACTTGATTATGGAGGCTGAGAAGTCCCATGATCTGCAGCTGGTCAGCTGGAGGCCCCAGAGAGTGGATGGTATAAGTTCCAGTCTGAGTCCAAAGGCCTGGGAAGCAGGAAGGCTGATGGTATAAGTCCCAGTCTGAGATGGAGTCCCAGCTCAAAGAGAGAGCTCCCTTACTCAGATTTGTTCTATTCAAGGCTTCCACGGATTGGATGAGGCCCACCCACACTGGGGAGGGCAATCTGCTTTCTCAGTGTACTATTCAAATGTTACTCTCTTCCAGGAACACCCTCACAGACAAATCCAGAATAGTGTTTGACCAAATATCTGGGCAACCCTTGGCCCTGTCAAGCTGATGCATAAAATTAACCATCTCAGAGATGCATCAGCAAACACTTAGTCATACCATGCAACAGGAGGCAGGGATGCCCCCAGGTTGCCCCTGACCGAGGCCAGCCAATCCTTTCTTTATTGGCTGCCTGCAAAGGTACTCCATCCGTTCAGGTACTACATCCATTCCAGGTACTACCTTGGAGATACTCTGAAGGGTCCAGTGTGTCTGTTTTGTGCAGGAGGTAGGCAGGCACTGATCAGTTCCTGAAAGGCTGGAGGGGTGTGCATTCCCAACAAGCCCCAGGAGGGTGTAACACCCCATGTGATGACCCACCCGTGTGTCAGGTTTCCCAGGGGGTGCCTGTTGTCTCAGGAATGACCATTTTAGAGAAATATAATAAGCAACCTCACTCATGAAAACTTGGAGGCACTAAAGTTCAGAGACTAATTAAAAATAAATCTCATTAGTTTTTTTCCCCTCTCAAACTATGCTAGTGGTTTATTAATCTGGTTTTGATTTGCTGCATGTGTTGATCTGGCCCTGAGTTGGGCACCTCTTTATGGACTAGATTTGTAAAGGGAAGCCAGCAGTGGCTCTCCGGGGGTCTCAGGGTGGGCTGAGGGGCATGCCCAGCACTGCCCACCCTTCTGGGTGCTGCCTCAGTGATATAGCGGCTGAGCGCTGGCCAGGTGGGATGCACGGGGTGCCCTCCTTGGCTCTCACCTGCATTCTTGGCACCAGACCCGAGGCTCCTCTGTCCTGATGGAGCCAAAAGGGACTGTGGAGGTGAGAAGACTTCTCTCCTGCAGCCCCTCCAAAGGGTTGTGTGCCCTCCCTGTGGGGAAGGCGCAGCCTGGGAGTTTTCTTGCCTCATGACTGAAGCTGTCTACACAGCATGACAGCAACTGGCTGCCCACAGAAAAATTCAGCCAACAAGGGTAGTATAACAACAACAATGACAGTAACTGTAGCCACCACTTTCTGTGCACTCACGTGTGCAAACACTGCTTGCTGCTTGTGGATTATTATTATTCGCCCCTTAATCCTCACAGCACTTTGGAGACCAGGTTCCAACTCCCCCCTTATCCCGCCCCGTTCCCTTTGCAAGGGGAGGGAACTGAGCCTCAGAGATGTGAAGCTACCCACCCAGAGTTGCCCAGCATTGATTACAGGTCATAATCCAGATCTGCCTAATTTAGAATTCCATTCTATTAACCACTGCACTGTATTGCTATTTTTACTTTTCTGGGTGAATTTTTGGCTTGTTTTAGGGAATTAATGCAACATTTCTTTGACAGTGTGTGTCCACACCCTAACCAGCTGGAGGAAAGGAAGTGACTTGTACCCACAAGGTGTGTTGACGCAGCCTCCCAGCGATTTAAAAGGGAAGTACTGTGCACCCTGGCTCCTCCTGCTCCCTAACTCAGACTGGCCTGAGGCCTCCTTGACCCGCTTGCCTCCATTTCCCACCAGCCCAATGAGCTTAGGGAGGTGGTGGGGCAAGGAAAGGGCCACTGTGGCTGGTGGAGGCTCCCTGACCCCTGGCATGGAAAGTGGGGTGGAATTAGATGCTGGCATAGTGGAGATGATAAACTCCTGATGCCTTTTTGGAAACTGCCTTTCAACCAAGCAGCGACTGGTCTGTGGATGTGGGTGGAAATGAAAATTCAGCTGGCCTAACCTAGGTGCCTTAAGCCTGATGCACACACAGCTTACCTTTGATGCTTTTGCATCTCCACTTCTGGCGAGGTAACCAGGCTGTTTCGACATTTATAAAAGCACATTGAATAAATGTTCAGAAAAGGATTGGTTAAAATGGGCTCTCTTCCCATTTCCTTTTCTAAAAGGAGAGCATTGAGTTATTCTTAGTGGGGGACAGATACCTGCGTAATGATGAGAAAACAAAAAGACCCATTTGCCCGAAAGGAGACGATTCCTTTTTTTCTTTTTGTTTTGAATTAAAATTCTGTCACTTTTCTAAGATGAACTAAAAGCCCATTTCCTTCTTCTACAGTCCCCCATCCTTGCTTTTCCTGCCTTAATGACATCCCAAACTTTTGTTGAAAATAATTGATTGAATTTAAATTTCCTTAAAAGTTTAAGAGGTAATGTTACAGTATAAATTTCCTACCAAACACTAAGTAGGGAAATATCCATTAGTGAAATTAACTACAGTTTCTAGGTAGCTAACAATGTACCGTATACAGTAGGGCATGGCTAATGAACACTGCAGTGGGTGATATTTCATTATACAAATTAATGCTCACATTTTAATGGGAAAGTCACATAATGAATCTCGGCTTCAGTGACAGCAATTAGAGACACAGATTGTCCCCTTCTGGACAAGGCACTGTTTAGCAATAAGCAGCTGTGTGAAAAGTCTTCAGGTTTACAATATATATATGCTTTGGGGGAATTAGTGTACAATTTATATTAATGTACTGAAGCTTCTCTGCAAAGGCACCACCATATTTATCTCTCCTGGTATTAACTAAGTAAAGACATGTAGAAAGACTAAATAAATATCAAATAGAGGATGCAAATACAGGAAAATATTAGGTTACCCAACTTAAAAGTGAAAACACTTTTGGGGTTTTAACACACACACACGAGAAAGTTAGAAACATGAAGCCCTTCTTAAAAGCTTGATAAAGGGATTTCCAACGAGAATAAAATGAATCCCCCTGTTATTTTTGGAGAAGCACTATAGGGAACTTGCTCTGAATAGTTCCAGAATAACTCCCCAGAACAGTGAGGTTTCCTTGAATATCAAGTGCAAAGTGAGGCTCAAAATGATGAAAGACATGACCATGTAAAAATAGGTACAATGAACTAATTAAACCACTTGGTCATATATTTCTTAAAATTTATGATACAACGACTTGGAGAAGTTATCAATGATATTCCAGAATTGAATATACATCTTATGCCATGTGTCAGTGGGTAGCTGGTTTAATGTAAGATGGTTCCAATAATTTCATTAGACCATGGAATGATGAACTGATGATTTTTTTAATTTATTACGCCTTTTCTAGCAAAACTCTCTTCTCTAGAAATGCATTGTTTGGGCCCACTTCTTGTTCCTTTAAAATATTGTGAGAAGTTTCCCCACAGAAACCTACTTTGTCCTTCCCTGCTTCCTTCGGTAGGTGAATGACTCATCCCTGGTCATCCTTTTCCCAGACACAAGTTTCGTAGACCAGACCTGGTCTGCAGAATAGGGTCTTTGGCCCTCTCTGCGTTTGAAAAAGTTTTTAAGTACATGCCAATATTTTAAAACTGGGATATTGCATGTAGAAATCTGGAAGCAAGGCTTTCCTTAGATAGAGGTCCTTGTGTCCACTGCTGGTGGCATTGGGTGGCGGTGGCCCTCCAGGAGAGGTGGGTGGCCCCCACCCCGCTGTTTCGCACACTCCTATCATCTGCTCAGCTCTGAAAGCATCTGAGTGTATGGCTCCTGCAACAGGCAGATGCAAAGACCTTGAATGCGAACATCGTGGAGGTGACCAGAGGGCTCATGGCACCCTGGAAAGCCTTGGGCAGTCTGTCCGATTCCCCCCAGTAGATTTGGACTCATTTATGGGTCTGAGTGGGCAGTCATTCAACTGGACAGAGCTGCTGGCAGGGTCTGAGGTTGTCTGGGCCACGGGGCCGCACAGAACGTCTTTCCGAGTCTCAGGCGGAGCCCTGCCCGGGGCGGGGGAGCGGGCTGGGTGGGATGACGCTGACTAAGAAGCAGCTCTTAGCACAGGACTCGGCGTTTGTCAGTCGACGAAACCGAAGAGCAGACCTTGACCGTACCTCAGAGCCCACTGAATGTGCTGACAGGTTTTTCCCACCCAGTCCAGGCCACTGTTGTGAGACGTTTGCCTCCTGAGAGCTCTGAAATGTGCCCTTCAGGGAGGCTGCTTGGGAAACAGCTGGACTGTTTCCAGTGAAACGAGAGCCTTGGGTGGCCAGGCTTCCCCAGGGGGATGTGCTCACCCCTGGGTCTGCCCACCAGAAACGCACCCCAGCCGGGGCTAGTGGTGGTCTCAAAAGCATTTCCTTGTACCCTTCGTAGTGATGAAGCCCAGGAAAGGCTTCAAGGCAGAGGACAATAGTGGTTATCCAAATCATTTAGGGGTTATAAAGAAAATAAAATCAGGTTTTTGTTCATTTTTAAAACGAAACATCCAAAGCGGGTGGGTTTATCCCATGCAGCTCACTCTGGAGCATTTCTCTGGGGAATTGGGTGGTAGGGGGGCAGTCACCCAAATAAAGTCTCTCAGGAACTTGGAGGTGGAGCTACGTGGAGAAACCACTGCGAGGGCTGTTCCAGGGTGTGTGCACGGGCGGTGCACAGAAGGCTTTCTAGAGCCTGTGCAGTCAAAATAATCCTTGAGGACTCTCGTTAAGTGGCCCCGAATTTACCAAGGCCTGGATCCTTGGAGGCTTAGATGCTAAGAATGAACCATTCTTGTTTCTCAGATGTGGCCTCTTTTCCCTGGAACAGTGGTGGTCAAGGCCTGTTTTGAACTTTAAAAGAACAGTGGGTCAAGTGAAGAGATCCTCTCCTGCACTGTGTGATGTGTATGTGATGTGTGGTGTGTGTTTGTGATGTGTGGTGTGTGTTTTTGATGTGTGGTGTGTGTGTGTGTATGTGATGTGTGGTGTGTATGTGTGTGTGTATGTGATGTGTGGTGTGTGTGTGGTGTGTATGTGATGTGTGGTGTGTGTGGTGTGTATGTGATGTGTGGGGTGTGTGTGTGATCTGTGGTGTGTGTTTCTGATTTGTGGGCTGTGTTTGTGATGTGTGGTGTGTGTGTGTGTGTGTGTATGTGATGTGTGGTGTGTGTGTGTGTGTGATGTGTGTGTGATGTGTGGTGTGTGTGGTGTGTGTGTGTGTGTGTGTGTGATGTGTGTGTGTGGTGTGTATGTGATGTGTGGGGTGTGTGTGTATCTGATGTGTGTGTGTGGTGTGTATGTGATGTGTGGTGTGTGTGATGTGTGTGTGGTGTGTGTGGTATGTATGTAATGTGTGGTGTGTGTGGTTGTGTGTGTGATGTGTAGTGTGTGTGATGTGTGGTGTGTGTGCGGTATGTATGTAATGTGTGGTGTGTGTGATGTGTGGTTTTGCATGTATGTGTGTGATGTGTGGTGTGTGTGTGTGGTGAGTATGTGATGTGTGGTGTGTGTGTGATGTGTGTGATGTGTGGTGTGTGTGTGTGGCGTGTGGTGTTTGTGTGTATGTGTTGTGTGGTGTGTATGTGTGGTGTGTGTGTGATGTGTGTGATGTGTGGTGTGTGTGTGTGGCGTGTGGTGTTTGTGTGTATGTGTTGTGTGGTGTGTATGTGTGGTGTGTATGTGATGTGTAGTGTGTGTGATTGTGTGCATGGTATGTATGTGATGTGTGGTGTGTGTGATGTGTGGTTGTGTGTGTATGTGTGTGATGTGTGTGTGTGGTGAGTATGTGATGTGTGGTGTGTGTGTGATGTGTGTGTGTGGTGTGTGTGTGTGATGTGTGGTGTGTGTGTGTGGTGAGTATGTGATGTGTGGTGTGTGCGTGATGTGTGTGTGTGGTGTTATGTGATGTGTAGTGTGTGTGATGTGAGGTGTGTGTGTGTGGTGTGTGTGTGTGGTGTGTGGTGTGTGTGTGGTGTGTATGTGATGTGTAGTGTGTGTGATGTGAGGTGTGTGTGTGTGGTGCGTGTGTGTGGTGTGTGTGGTTTGTATGTGATGTGTAGTGTGTGTGATGTGTAGTTTGTGTGATGTGTGGTGTGTGTGGTGTGTATGTGAAGTGTAGTGTGTGTGGTGTGCGTTGTGTGGTTGTGCGTGTGTATGTGTGTGATGTGTGGTGTGTGTGTGTGTGTTTGTAATGTATGTTGTGTGTGTGTATGATGTGTGGTGTGTGTGAGTGTATGTGTGTGTGGTATGTGTGTGTGTGCCTCTTTCTTTAATGATCATATGATATGTCTCCTCTCAAAGCCATGAGAGCAGGGGCCTTGTCTCTGTGGTTCTTCACTCAATTCCCAGCACCAAGAACAGTACTTGGGGGGTAGGGGCTGCTCATTCAATAGAGACTGTGTGAACGAATCCATGTGTTTCCGGGTGTGCGGGTACATACATGTATGGACACGTATGCCTCTGGCATCATTCAGGAGACTTTGTTTAGCCCTTAACATGACTTTTAGAGTTGACCTGATGCCATAGAGAACATGTGCTCCGACTTGCCACATTATAGGTCGGGGAAGCAAAGGTCCCAAGATAGGACTGCCCAGTGGAGCAAAAATAACACAGGTTCTCTGTCCCCAGTCCAGACTCTCCAAATGCCTCCTGGGGTCCAGAGGTCCAGATTAGCTTCCCTGGTACACGACCTAAGTGTACTCTTTTAGGTATCGACCTAAAAGAGTACTTCCCAGGGAGGCTCTATGTAGTGGTTCTGCACCCAGGCACCACAGAGGGTCACGTGGGGGCCTTTGAAAGACCCCAGAGCCCAGTCTGTCCCGGGAACTCAGAATTTCTGGAGGTGGAAGTGGGACCAGGTATCAGCACTTTTGAAAGCTCCCCAAGCTGTTCCACTTTGGTTTTTCAAAATGTACTGTTTACAGTTTTAGCATCAGAATCATCAGGGGCACTTACTAGAAGCACCCACTTCTGGACCCACCCCAGACCCAGGGAATCAGAACTGCTCTGCCTTAGGTCCCAGAACTGGTGTTTTATACTCTCCTGGGGATTCAATGCTCAGTACAGTCTGACAACCACTGCTCCAGTGAGCATTTCAAGTGTGTGTCCCTTGGAAATCTACGCACATCTTCCGAGCGTCCCTGCAGTCAGCCAAGAAAGGCAGTCCCCACTCCACCCAGGCCTGGAGGGAAGGTCTACATTTTCTCTCTGCAGCTCCTGCTGATGGATGCCCATGCATGCTCTACAAACCCTTTGCCAGATGCACTTAATCGTTTCCAGGTGCACTTTTGAAATGCAACCCGAGTCTCATCCAGTACCTGTAGGCACCTCTGCCAACTCTCACTGCAGGGCCCTCCCCCCGGGTTTACAGCAACCCGTGGGCCAGGATCTTGAGATCCTCATCAGGATCTCCTACCACAAGCCCCGCAGACACCCCCTCAGCTTCAGGGGCTGCCTCTTCTCCAACTGGCACTGGACTTCTAGGTCAGCCCAGAAGTACCCCGTCCACAATGCCCATCCCACTGAGGGTGTCCCCTAGTCTCCAGTGAGATGTCCAAATAGCAGTGGCTGAAGTGAATCCAAGCCTAACAAGGGGATTGACTTCAAGAAGTGGGAAATGGTGCCTGAAGCCATTTGTACCTTTACATCAAAGGGGAGTGAGCCTTCCTCTAGATCCATGTCATTGGTCTAGAGACAACGTGACCTTTGCATTCAGAGAAAGAGATTCCCAGCTGGGAATCTGATGTGTCCAGAGAAAACCTTCAGCTGCTGGTAGGAGGGAAAGAGGAGCACATAGCCACCATTTGATGAGGCAGGCATAGCTTCTCCCAGGCTGGAGCGCACAGTCTGGAGGTGACCTGGAGTCCTCTGCTCAGAACCTGGGCTGGTGGTCCTCTTATTTACAAAATGCATGCATCCCCCCCGCCCCACCCCCAACAAGTGCCTTACCCCCAAATGGCCTATGCCTGGAGAACTGGGAGTCACGGCATCAGCTGAGACTAGACACAGTAAAATGTCTCCAGAATACACCATTCACCCATGACTTGCTGTGGCTTTTAGATCAGTGCGTTTTACAATAGAATAGAGGAAGCGGTGGGGGATGCTTGAATTTCCTCGGAGAATTATTTGTGGATATTGACAGGGAGTTGTTGTGAACAAGCTCCTGGGAACTCTAACAGTCCCATTCCTTCCAGAGAGCTTTTCGATTCCAAAGTCCAGAGGAGACCCTGGATTGCGAACAAATTATTGGAATATATTTAAATCCGCATTTGTTTACCCTCCCCTCTTCCTCTCTCCTACAACGCAGGCAGGTCTAAGTTGTATGTTATGGTATCTTTCCCATAGTGAAAAGAACAATAGAAGTTGTGTGTTGGATTTAAATAAATATTTAATTCATGAAAATGATCTTATATGTTTTAAAACAGTCTTTAAAGCTATTTTTATTCTCTAGAAAGTGCTTATTATCGGTAAATTACACATTTTACTACCAGAGCATTAGGTTTGCCATTAGTACAAATTTAAGGCACTACAAAGACCAGTAGATAATGTTAATTTCAAATACAGAAACTAAATATATTTTGTGCCTTTTTATTACTCATTTTCTTTTAAGTTTTATTGACTGCTTTTTATCTTAACTATATGTCTTTACATGCTGCAATCATAATGCACTGTAATGGTATTAATATTTTATAGAATCAGTATTTATAGTTCTTTATTTAGAAACAATGCAGTAGGTCTGCGGATATCTGAGCCCGTCTGGAATGGTGCCCTCCAAATAATGATAAATTACTTGTGCAGTATGCCATTTGCTAATTATATCCATGATTTACTGCAGAGCAAGACTTAAATCATTCATTTCAGTCTTGCGTAACAGTGCCATAAAATTTTTAGGTTTAAAAATGGTTTCCATGTGTATAATTTAAACAAATTTTAGAGCTATTGTATACACAAAATATTGCAACCACCCATTTGTTACATACTTTGTCTTTTTAAACTTCTACTTTTAATGATCACTGTGGTTGAAATTATTATGCTTAATTTTCATAATCATAGCTTTTAAATCTACAGCCGTTTTCACATGTTAGATAAAGAAAAAGATAGCTAATTGTGTGTAGATAGTATGTCATTCCTGAATAGTCCCAAATGGTACAAAATCATTAAAAAAGCTTAAGAGTACGAATTATTCTTCTATTAAAAAACAGTTGTTCTCTAACTAATTATTAGTTTGAGCTGCTTTGTTTCCAAGAACAAATGTTGATCCTTCTAGCCTTGTTCAGCACACCAAAATGAGATTAATACTTTTTTTTTCTTTCTCCTTATACCAAAATCTTGCAGGTGAGAAACCCTACAAATGTCCCCACTGTGATTATGCCGGCACCCAATCAGCCTCCTTAAAATACCACCTAGAGCGGCACCACCGGGAGCGGCAGAACGGAGCCGGGCCACTGTCTGGGCAGCCCCTGAACCAAGACCACAGGGACGAGCTGTCCAACAAAGCTGCTTTGTTTATCAGGCCAGACATCCTGAGGGGCGCCTTTAAGGGTCTCCCCGGAATCGACTTCAGAGGTGGCCCTGCGTCTCAGCAGTGGACATCAGGGGTGTTCTCATCTGGAGATCACTCAGGGCAGGCCACTGGCTTGTCTTCTGAGGCTCCTTCAGACACTCTGAAAGGTACCGACCTTCCTTCCAAAAGCACCCACTTCTCTGAAATCGGGAGAGCTTATCAAAGTATCGTGAACAACGGTGTGAATTTCCAAGGGTCCTTGCAAGCGTTCATGGACAGCTTTGTCCTAAGCTCCTTGAAGAAGGAGAAGGACATGAAGGACAAAGCCCTCTCTGACCCTCCTTCCATGAAGGTCCACGGGGCAGACGGCGGCGAGGAGAAGGCGGGCGGCAAGGCGGCCCCCAGGAAGTCTGAGAAGTCTCAGTACGAGCCCCTGGACTTGTCCGTGCGGCCGGACGCCACCTCCCTCCCAGGCTCCTCGGTGACTGTACAAGACAGCATCGCGTGGCATGGCTGCTTGTTTTGTGCTTTCACGACGTCCTCTATGGAGCTGATGGCCCTTCATCTCCAGGCCAACCACCTGGGCAAATCAAAACGCAAAGATAGCGCCGTTGGGGTGACGGTCAATTGCAAAGACCAAGCCCGGGAGGCCAGTAAAGTGGCCTTGTTGCCCTCGGTACAATCAAGCAAAGAGATGGCGCTTTCCAACATGATGGGGCCTCTAGACTCGGCTTCTGAAAAGATGGCCCAAGGACAGGTCAAAGAGACTCTGGGGGAACAGAAGGGTGGCCCGTGGCCCGGCCACGTGGACCCCACGTTCTGTAACTTCCCGTCAGACTTCTACAAGCAGTTCGGTGTTTACCCAGGTCTGCTGGGCTCGGGGGCCTCCAGTTCCTGCCCCAACAGGGAGCCCGACGGGAAGGCCCACTTGGAAGATGATGCCCCGATCCTGATCCCTGAAACCACAAATAAGAGCACTACTGACGACCTCTCGGACATCGCCTCCTCAGAGGACATGGACTCCTCCAAAGGAGAAAACAACGAGGAAGAGGATATCGACACGGAGCCGGAGGTGATGAGCAAGCCGCCTGCCCTGAGCAAGGACGGGGGCAGCGACGGTGGGGATGGCCTGCTGCCCGCAGGCGCCCCACAGCCCATCCAGGGACTGGTCTGCCCTCTACCCCAGGCATCGGAGAAGCAGTGGCACAGCCCGGGCCTTCTTCCAGCCCAGGACCCCGTGGCGAGCCTGCCCAAGCCAGAGCGGGGGCCCCAGGGCCTGGAGAAGCCGATGAACGTGCTGTCGGTCCTCAGGGCCTACAGCGCCGATGGCTTAGCAGCCTTTAACGGACTTGCAAGTAGCACAGCAAATTCTGGATGTATCAAGAGGCCAGACTTGTGTGGTAAGTTTTAGAATCCTCTTCCTTTAGTTCATTTCCCAAAACATCAGTGCTGATTTGTGCATTTTTAAAAAATGGGGTAGACTTATCCATGAGCAGATTTTGAACTACACATAAAAAGTACCCCGGCTATGCTGTATATGCAATATAGACAATCATGAGAGTCAACTTCATTTAGAAGTGTTGGACCTCGTACTTTTGTGTTTCAGTTTGCATCATTGTGATCTGAAATGCCTATACGGAAGGCACGGAAAAGGGGGAGGGGTCTCACAGTGTGCACTACTCCTGTTTTTAACCCATAACTTGAGGGGGAAAGGAAAAATTTCTAAAAACAAAAAGAGAAAGAGACATGGTAACTTGCAAACTTTTCAGTCTTTTCAACTTATGCATAAGATGCCTAAAGACAATCCCTTACTGCTTTGCTAAGCCAAATCTGCTTTCTGAAACTTTTCTTTATAATGACTTGAGGATACTAAAATCATATCACACTAACCACAATGTAGAAATAAAATGACCCTCTCTCCAAACAGGGAGATAGTTTGGGGTGTTTGTGATTCATCTTCAGACATACCAAATGGCAGTTACTGTGACTTTGGCCTTCTATTATTGCCTTCTGTCTGTCTGTTTCTTCACCTGTTGTTCGAACAAGAATGTACATTATGAAGTCCCTGGTTAGCAGGGTTGTGATCCTGTGTGTCTTGGATTTATGCCTGCCTGATCTCGTTAGCAAACTGGCACTTCTTTACCTCCTTAAAGAATATGGTTACTCCAAAGTAATTCCAGATCTTAAAAAGTAATGCTAGATTTGAAGCCTAGAACTGCATCAAATCAATGTTGGCTTGGGCAGGGAGGATCAAAGTCATTCTCTTGTCACCCAGATATTCTTATTCGAAAGCCTTTCTCCGAATCGAAGCTCAGTATGTTATTCCCAGCCCCAAATATCCTCACTAGAGACAAATGACCACGGTACCTTTCCATCTGTAATCTATGAATGAATTTCTGTGACTTTACTTCACTTGTTGAAAAAAGGAAAGAAATAAGGAAGGAAGCAAAGAAGGGAGGAAGGAAAGGAGAGAGGAAGGAAGGAAAATGGATGGAAGGGAGTAGTATTTAACTTCTGAATCCTGACATTCCTTTTAGCACAGAGTGGGATTCAGCAAGCTGGACTCAGTTCATAATTTAAACTGATGTATTTCTTTTTCCCTCTCCTTCCCTAATTCACTAAGAACTGGATCAAGCAGTCAGAAATATTTTTTGAATTGTCAAAAATCACTAAATGGATTTCTGACAGCTCAAAAAAATATTGACAATTCCTTATGCTGAATGATTCATAAGGCCCCACTAACCAGCACCCCCAGATCTATTTTTAGCCACATACAATTCATTACTTTTGAAGCTGTTAAAAACAATATTTAAAAGAAAGAGAAAAGAGTTTTATGTCAGTCCAATTTTTTTTTGCTCTGTTTTTTTATTGTTGTTTTTAAGTTTGTGATTGGAGTGCTTTCTTTTTTATTGTTGTTTGGGTTTTTTTTTTTTAAGTCTATTTTCAGTTCTTTCAAATACCTACGTAGGACCCATAGTTCCTGCCAGGAATCCATGCATCAGAAAAGATCAAAACCCGGCATGTTTATAAGCTCATTATTATTGAAATGAGCTCATATTACCCCTATTAATTTTCTCATCGTCCTATCAATGCCGAAGGAAGGCTGCCCGCCTTTGAGGAAGCGTGCCCACTTGTGTCCTTTTGCACCAGGCGAGGGTGGAAGGGAAGGCAGCACCAGGAAGCCCTTTCCTCCGAGCTGCAGCTCTTAGGCCCTTTTACACCCTCCCAGAATAGCAGCTCACCACACTTCCCTGACATTTCCAGGGTACGTGCAAAAAAACTTGCTTAGTCAACCTTTCAGCCATTGGGCGAAAGAGCCTGAGATGTAAGTCGTGGCCTCTCTCCCAAAAGGGGAGTGAAGACCCTCAGGCCAGCCAGGCTCCAAGGCGCCTGGTCACTTCCCAGCGGACGGTCCAGGTCCCACTGATCCACCTTGAACTCATGGTGAGATGCCAAAACTAACTCTGGCCAAAAAATGCCTATTTTTAGAGTGCACAAGTTCTGCATTTCATTTATCCTAATTTCTTCTGCATCCTCCCTCTTGCTTTAGCTTGGGAGCAGGCGAGGAAGGCCCTTCTCTGGCCTTTGTGTTTGCTTGGTTGGGGTGGAAGCCCTGTCCTTTTGCCTCCAGGATGGCCTGACTCTGTCCAGTTCTCATTCCCCCTTCCCATACCTGGCCCACCATCATCAAAATCCTCTTCTTGTTTTCTTATTGGCTGCTGTGACCCAGGAGGGCCAGGCATATTCATCCTTCCTAAGAGTTGATATCTGTGAGGAAAACTTAAACCCACTGAGCTACAAAGGGGGCATTTGAGGACATTTTTTCTTACTGCCTAGTTTACTGCCTTTCTAGCATTGCAAAAAGCACAAGCGATAGTTGAAAACTTCAAACTCCCATTGGCTTGACTTTGCCAGGGTGGAAATGATATTGGCACAAGGAATCAAATATTCCTAATGTTTATTCCCTCCTCTCTGCTCCACTCAGAGTAGATATGGATTTCCAAACCGGCCCACCAGCTTAATAGCTGGTTTCCTCAAGAAGCTGGGCTTTGCCTAACCAAAGAATTATTCTGATAGTTCTCAACTTAAGAGAGTTTGGGGTCTGATTTTATCTGGTTAGTAAACCCAAATCCCCACTTTGACGCCCTTAGAAACAGGCTTGTGGGAGGAGCTAATGTCTGTCTGTTTCTGTTCTCATGAGTGTAGAAGTGTTAGAAGAAGCATCAGTAACGATATTGTTCAAATCACATAGACCACCCCCCGCCTCCCCCCCACTAGAGCTCAGTGGCTCTGCTGACACATGCCGGTAAGTGGAGAAGGTGGCTTCTAACCCTAAGTCTGTGCGTGATCTTCATGCTATAGGCTCTACTTCTGGATGCTTCCTTAATTCTGCATGCCTGCTTTCTGACTTTTAAAACTCTGGTCTTTCATTCCTTGGTGTCATGGACCTGGGGTCCTGGACAATGTGCACTGTCCACTGCTAGGCAACCCAGCCAGCCGGGTGGGGGAGGTATGTAGCATGTGCCAACGTTGAGAGCTTGAGCATGAATTTTCAAAAGATCAGAGGCACGCTACAGATGATTCCGAGGAGGAGGTTGAGCCATCTTGGATTAAGCTGAAGGACATGCACTGTTGCTTCTAGAGTGAGTCAGTTCCCACTCTAGGCCTGATCTCGTTACAAGAAATCCTGCTCCAATCGAAGTCCCCATTTCGTGAGGTGGTTTCCAGACTCCAGGCATGGCCTACCTTTCTTTTTTCTGTTGAAGAGCATAATGTACAAGGGCACTCCCGGCCGTTGGAGAACTCGGATGTGCCCTCGGTGTTTTGGGAATGGGTTTGACCTTGGTTTTGTAATGGGACAAGATCCACGTGAGTATTTAATAAGGGGGGCAAGGGCAGACCAGGGCAGCGTCACATCCACTGACAAGACAAGGCAGACAGCCCCTTTGTCCAGCCTGAGAAATCTGACGAACTATTGGGACAGCCAGTAGCTCGGAGATCTGAGAGTGCTCTGGTGGGCCCTAGTCAGCACAGAGGCTGGGCTGCACAGCACCTGGGGGGCTGGCTGCATGGCCCAGGTACAGAGCCTGCTTCACTCCAGAGTTTGTGGATTTAGAAAGCAACCCTTACTTTTGCTTTTGAACCTGAGACAGATGTCTGGGAGCCAGCGTCTATTGAGTCTTGCAAGCAGTTTGCTCTGTGTTCTTTGGTGAGCCCAGGGGTAGGGTTGATGGGGAAGAACTAAAATCAAATGAAGGGAACATGAGTGAGAAGAGTGCAACCCTCTTACTCTTCGAAGCTCTGCTCTGGAGTTACCGCCACTCAGGGAAGCCCGGCTGAGTGAGGAGAATCTATCAGCTTGTCTATTGTGGGCATGAGGCCCTTGTGTCGAGGCTGCCAGACCAAGTGACCCACCAGAGTGGGGAGGAAGCCAGTGAGAAGGCAGGGTCATTACCAGCAATAGCCCCAGTATTCCCAGTTGGGGGGAAACTGGCTTCCCTGACCCAAGTTATGCCTGCGACCCTGGATTCTCTCATAGCAATGAGAAAATTAGGACTCCCTTCCTGAAAAAAAAAGATGGGGTCCACTTAAACCTCTGTACCTCATGTGTTCTAAAATGTGTGATGAAATGAACCAGGGTAAGGAAGCTGAACTCTTTTAACAGGTGACTCTGACCTCCAGAAACCTTGTTGATTTCTCAGCATAGGCAGTCTGAAAATATTCACGGGTGGGCAACTGTTTTCTTAGAAGGCCAGAGAGCCCTTAGGCTTGCAGGCCCTGTGGTCTCTGCTGGGCAGCACAAAGCAGACAATAAGCAATAAGGAAGCAAATGGGCATGGCTGCGTTCCAATAAACTTCATTTACTAACACAGACAGTGGGCTAGAATTGGCCCACAGATCCAAGTTTGCTGGCCCCTGCTCTAGTATAAAGAAGGTTGTGTTGCTGTGGTCATCCTAGAGAAGACATGTGAAAGCCGTCCTCTGCTACCCCACTGGCCAGTGAGATGATGCAGGCAGGACCCAGGCCAGCAGCTACAATGTTCCATCTATTGCCATTTAATGCCAGAGATCTGAGAGATGTTCCAGAAAGAGAGAGAGAGAGAGAGAGGACTTGTAGACCCAGGTGGCCCAGAGTAGCTATTTCTGGAAGGTCACATCTCTACCTATGCATCAGAGACTTCCAGGGCTCTGAAAGGCTGCCCCCCATCATGGCCAATGCAGGCAGAGGAGGAAGACACAGGAGCTCTTTCTTGGCTCTGAGGTGAGCTTGATGGACAGAAGTGTGAGGATAAAAAGAGGCAATGGATGTATAAGAGCTTGGATAAATGGTTCTCAGTTGAGCTGGTATTTTCTGGAAGGGGTGAACATCCGCATGAGGCTATCACAAGGAGATGATGTCACTGCCCAAATGTCTTTTGGTTGCAGTCATCCCTTTAGCACTGAGCAGGCACAAATCTTCCTTTCCATCAAGGTTATGGAGACACATCTTATTTCCTTGGGTCTGCCTTGCCAAGTCATTGATAGCTATTTCTTGGTATGTGGGAACATTAGCTTAGAAGACAGTTCTGGCAATTTTGTGTTGACATTTCATTGCCATGTTCTCACCGTTTCAGTTTCTACCCAATTCTTCTCCTGTTAGAAGGCAAGTGCTTTGGAGTAGGAAATAAGTCCTGCCTCCTCAGTCTTTGGCCAATAAATGGCTAAGGTCTGTGGTCAGTTAGGGATTTCCAAGGGAGCCGTGGTGGAATATATGAAAACACTGTGAGCACTGCATGTGTGTGTATGAAGACACCAGAGCATAGGCTGCTGGTGCACAGCCTATGACAGTTGGTACATTTTTGTGGATGATCTTAAGTTCTAAGGTGTGGTCCTGAAGCCAGCAGGTTCTAATGGAGCAAGGAGGTTAAATTAGTTAAATGGCAGAGGAAGAGAACCACAAAATCCAAATTTGCCAAGCAGACAGGCGCCCGGGCTCAGCCAACACATGTGAATGCAGTGAGCCTAGGAGGCCCAGGGAATCTCTGTTGTAAGATCTTCTCTCTAGAGCTGCCACGCTTTATTTAAAGCCAAATGAGCAATCATCCTCCTCTTCCTCTTCTTCATGAGATGACTCTCCTGTGTGCTGGCTTGCAGAGACTGTGGATAAAGCACAACTTTTGCACTCGCTTTCTTTGCCCGATTTTATCATTTTATCATGATTTCCATAGTCCAGCCTGCTCCCAGTAACAGTGTGTGTGTCCAGGGCCTGATGTCAGGCCTCAGTAGGGAGGACCACTTGGCTTGTCCTGAAGTCCAAGGGCAGATCCTTTCAATTAATGCAAATCACCACCCCTCCTGCCTGCTCTGCCCAGGCTGGCTGCCTCACAGCTGGCTGCAGGGCCTTTCCCTTTAACTCTGGTGGGACAAAGCACAGGTGCTGTCCCCCGGGGTCTCCCACACAGAAGCCAGCACCCTTGCCCTCATCCAGAGGCTCCCCGTGTGCACCATGCTGACGAAGGGCATCCTCTTCGGATGGCAGCCCTCTCCAGACTCTCTCGGCATTCTATTCCTCCCCCGCTTCCCTCTTTTTAAGTTACATGGGAATGCCACTGACATGATGTCGTTTGCACTGCAGGATGACAGAACTGTTGTGTGAATACCATTGTATTTGCCAAATGGTCCACTCGTCATTTCAGAACAAACAAATGGATGGTGTCTGTAAGTCGGCAAACACTGGTGACATTTAGCCCTGTTTATGTTCCTTTCCTTTTGCTGCATATTTTTGGCTCCAAAAGCTACCGTCTGAATCAACAGTGCCTCCAAAGCAGGAGAAAAGTCTGGTAGCTTTCATTTTGGTTGCCGTGTCCATGTTCTCTTTGGATCGCGTGATACCTACTGCCCAGGATCAAGCCTGAGGTGGGAGAAGAGGCCAACCAAGCTCTTTGGTTTAAAACATATATACAATGTTTTTCCTCCCTAACGGTGACTTCAAATTGGGAGGGAGGAAGAGAATGCTGAGAGAAGAGAGTGTTGTCAGAACGGACACCCACATCCCTGGGGAAATGCAAACTCTCCAGGCAGGGCCAGCCACCGCCATATGCAACAGGAGCACTGTGACCCCCATGGCTGTCTTGAGCTGTGTGGGGGTACTCTGGACTTAAGTTCTGGGGTCTACCTTCTTAGGCTACTGAATCAAAGTGATGGTTGGCACGGGCAGCCATCTAGCTGCCACATGTGCCACGGAGCACATCTTAACTGCTGAAGGAATCAGGATCTTTGTTTTTGATTTTCAGATGCTATGTGCCAAGCCCAGGTTTCCAATAAGTAGGCATCTTCTCCTATTACTTAGCGCTGATCAACAGCACCTCTACATCTAATTGCCAACCTGCTCTAATCACATGGGCTCTTCTTGCTTTAGCCAGAGACAGAAGGACCAAATTTTATAAATATTGCTTTATTGTCATTATCCCATTAAACAATTAGGGAATGTGGCCCTGCCCTTGCTTTCAAATGCCTCTAGCCCACGTGGTTTCTGGATTGTTTAATGAATCTGCACATTTTCTTGCAGGTAAGTGACACCCCCTGTTCTAGTCGGTCTAGCTGGACTTGCCCTTGTCTGTTCGTGCTCCTCGGTGGCTATCTGCAGCTTGTTAATCGTGTAAAGTCAAGAGAAGAATGTATACACATATGTGTGTTGAATAAATAATTACTATTGGCATAGGTATGTGTATACACATGGCACACCAACCTACGGTATATATAGCAAAGAATCAGGGAGGCTAAAAATACTGCCCCATATGTTCCACTAGTAGCGAAGGATGGTGAAGGCTTAGTAACTTGAACGGGAGAGAAAATTCCCTCCAAGTCATGAATTCTGCATGACACACGCTGGTGGATTCGAGGTCCCTTCACCTGTGGAAACCCTGATGGGGGGCCTGCTCAGCACAGCTTCTAGAGGCGGGCCCTGCGATGGTCTCGTTGGCATTACTGCTTGTGTCTGATTGTCCTGTATTTTGTAACACTTTAGAAGAATACAGAAAAGTGCAGTAATTATCTTTCTCCATAGTATTTAAGCAGTAATATTGCTAGTTTAATATTGTGTCAGGTTGTCATGTTAACCAGGAACAGATGACAGTAAAATTCCAGTGAATAGCACCTTGATATCCACTCCTTAAAAATGGTGACTGAAGCAAAATGTGTAAACTTGTACCAGGTTATCGTGTGCTTTGGAATAGAGTATTGTTGAAGTAATTAGAAGATACATGAAGGTGTTCCTGGTAATGAAGGCATGTAAGTTATAATAATTGTAGCTTTCTGAATAAGTGTCAAACTATATCTTTAAGTGTGCTGTATGCTGAGTTACAAGTTAGGTCATTTATGAATGGAATGTAAAACAATACTAAAAATGCTTCAATAACTTATCTTGGTATTGCTAATAAAAAAAAGCTGTGAAACATTAGTGCAGTTTTGAGTCATTATGTTAATTCACTCCACAACACCCTCCACCCTTTGACGTTCCTCTGTCGGGAGACTCAACAGGACATTCAGGGAAACTAGTGATGCTGTCCCATGGTTTGTTTTCTGGGCCACCTACTGCATTTTCCACCCATCTTTAGGTGGACCCAGGAGTTACAATTCCTAATCATACAAATGTCAAGGCACCTCCTGATTTGGGTGGGGTGACCGTGGCGGGTCCAGGGAGTGCATCTCTCTGTACAGTGTCTCTCGGGTGTGTGTCTAGACTGCATGATGGCTCACAGGCCCTGTGGGGGTCTGTGCAGGCTGCTGTCCCTGATCCCTGGTGTGGAGGACTACATCTGCCCGGCCTTCCTGCAGCAAACCTTAACATTTTCTTTTCATCCTGTGGAGAGTAGTTTTACACGGAAAGGTACTTGGAATTGTTGGAGTGTGGAGTATTTTTGTCCACTGAGATTTTTTGGTTGTGCCCTGGTCTGTCGTAACAGGCTTCTGCCTGCCTCGCCCTCAACCCCATCATGGCACGTAGGGTGCAGGAAGGAAGGATTTCACTTTTCTTTTGTATTGCTCAGTTTTTTTGTCCATGGGCTGGACTTCAGGCCCCTGCCACTTCAACGGTGTTTTCAAGCTTCTCTGATTGGGTCTGTTTTGTAAACTTATAAATTCCATGCTCACTCAGCTCCCTGGCTAACTGCTCCCGGTGGGGGGAAAGGTATTATCATCGTTTGACAGAATCCCAAGCCCCAAGCTTGGTCCCCACACTCCAAATAAACAAAGTGTCCTGTGTACAAGGGGCTGGAAGCCCAGAACTGTCCATCTGAACAAGCCTGGCCTTAGCAGCAGGACAACTGTGTCACCTTGACTGCTGGAAACATTCCCTCCAGTATTTCTCATGCAAACTGTTCATGTGATCCCAACCCCCAAAACCATATAGTACAGGATTATATTGTCTCTTATTTGGGGGAAGAGGTGAGAAGTGAGAGGTTCTGAGTCTGAGAATATGATTCTATTTACGTGAAGCTGAGAACACGGACTGTGGGTTCTTATGGAAAATGTGATGGAACTCCAAATGCCCAGCCAAGGTAAAGCGAAGTGACCCCAGCCACCAGGTCCTGGTCCATGGCCACATCGACCTGAGCTTTCACCAGCAGTGTGTAGGCACAGCCTGAACCAAAAGAAAGACTCTGGTGGAATTTCTTCTTCGTTTCCAATGACCCCTGAGTCTGGGGAACTACCCTAGGGACGAGAATTCATCTCTGCCCTTTCCTGGGTCCCCGCCTCCTGCTGGCCCCCCGAGGCCTGCACCACTTCCCCATGCACACCAAGCCTCTGTAAGGGGTGCTGTGTGCTCCCTCCTTCAGGGCCTGAAGCCGCGCTGGGTTTTAGATGCCACATTTGCAGCTCCCAAGGAGGGGTCGCCACCATCCAACTCTGTGAAGGCAAGGGGCACCCTCTGTACCCCCCAGACCAATGCCTCCAGCCTGGGGAGATGTGGCCAGGCCCAGAGGGCTCTGTTGAAGGGCTCAGGGTTGAACACATTGCCCCTGGCTCTGCTCTTCATTTACAGCCACGCTGTGCACTCTGCGAATCCTTGCTGACACCACAGCACTGGCTTTGCCAGTCCGGCAGGGGTGGGGCTGGGGGTCCAGTGCAGCCCGAGTGGCCGGGCCTTGGCGACAGAGGCAGAGCCGCTGCAGGGAACAGATCATCCTGGCTTCTCACCCTGACGGCAGGAAGGCTCCCTCGAGCCCCTTATCCAGGCGTCTGTGTCCCCTGTTCCCTCCACGAGGGCCCAATCCCCCTAAGGGGGTCTCCATGCATTTCCACTTCAAAAGCAGGGGGTATTTCCTGGGTTGCTCCCCCGGGGGACTTCTCAAGCTTAGAGGAGACCTTTGTGGATTCTCTTCTCCTGTTTTCTATGAGCCTCCTCCCAGCCTCCTCCCCGCTCTCATTTCATGACCCGCCCTCCCCCTGCTCTCCCCACTCCCACCCACCTCCCCCTCATTCCCCTCATTCCTGCTGCCTCTGGGGAAGAACTCCCTTCTCACCAGTTGAGCGTTCTTGGGAACATCCTGTCTGTGGCTGTGAGGGAGCTGGGTGCATCCAGGCCTCTGAGATGAGCCGACTTCATTCACGGCTCAACGTGGGGGCCGGCTGTCCTGTTTCTGGAAGCCTGCCACCCCACCCCCGCCAATCCCCACATGGCATTTTAACAAGCCCGACCTGTTTGGGCTCAGATTTGGGGCAGCCCCAAGCATCTCGTATTTACTCTGCCCTTGGCCCTACAACCTAAACCCTTCTAAGCAGCGATGGCCCACTGGTCTGAGGTGGAAAGAGGCCCCCTTTTTAGAGGGGAGTGGAGTTTCAAGGAGGTAGCTGTGCCGCGAGATGGGATAGGCCGAGGGAGGAGAAGGCGCTGTGCAGCTCATGGTGAAGCCCAGTCTTGGAGTCCACGTCTTCAATTTCTCGTGCTGCGAAATGTGTTTGCTTTGATGAAGTTCAAATGCTCTGGTGCAGGGCAAAAGAACTTAAACTTTGGGAGACGATTACTGCTCACCTATAGTCACTTTTTCTCAAAGACACATCATGATGATTAAACTACATCCCTAAATAAGCAGCCGCACATGGGCAGTGTTGTGTCTGCATGAGCAGATTCTGCTTCTTGAGCAAACAGTGTGCATTTTCAAGGTTAAAGTTGGGGAACTCTGCACAGCTATTTCATTAGCAAAAATCTCCATTTGTGCACCCGGAAATTGGCTGGCTTATGAGGAGTTTGTCTTTCGTGCTCTTTGTGGGGTTGTTCAGACACACCCATCTAATGGTAACCCACTGCTCACGAGGTTACGTTTCCTTTTTGAACTTCTGTTGTTGTCAAATTAATATAATATGCTCTCAATTATCCACATAAAAGGAGAAAGGCAACCAAGCGGGGAAAGAAAATTTACAATTAATTTACCAAATTATTGCTCTTTTTATATGATGGACAAGTCGCTTTTCTCTTTTGACTCAAGTATTTTGTATGTCCTGGGGGACTGCTAGGGCAAACACAAGGACGAGCCATCCAAGGTGTCCCTGCACCTGGGGCCGGGATGGAGGCTGGTGTCTTCTGGGGTGCAGAGGCCTTGGTGTTGAATCAGGGGTTCACAGAATGTGGGGCTCTTTCTTGTCCAGGAGAGTCCATCTATCTTCTCAGTCTTCTAGGAGCCCATTGCTCACCTAGTTGGGCTCTCCCAAGAGCAGACCTGAGATAAGGACCTGGGTGCAGGGCATTTATGTGGGAGGTAATCGAGGGAGGCACGGGTGAGGGGCCTAACAACAGGGCTGCCACTGCTCAGGGACTGGGCTTTGTCCCCTGGGGGTCCTCTAGGACACTATGTGAAGTTCACCTCAGAATCACCCCTGAGGGCTGAAGAAGCTCTGCAGGTCTCAGTCAGTAGTTGAGGGTCACTGCAGCTCACCCAACAGCCAAGCTGTCTTCTCATGGTCAGAGAGAAACAAGAGGTCATTGTGTCCCAGGGAACCAGAGGGGAAGGGATGGGGCACTGACAGCATCCACCACAAGTGGGAACCCCTTGGTTTTTACACCCCGGTGCACTGCAGAAGGCCACCAATCTTCCAGAGCCCAGGATGAGGGCAGATACACACTCCAAGATGCCTTGTGGGAAGTGAACTGCAGATTTTAAATATTGAGACATGCACTCAGCTTAGGACCAGGCTTCCTGGAGGCTGGATGGAGGGCAGTGTCTACAGCAGTTGAGCTCCAAGGAGCTTGGACAAGTCCCCTCAGTACCCTCTTGTGTCTCAGATTCTATGGCTTTCAGGATCCCTTGTAGCTTTTACTTTTCAGGTGACCCTCTAGGACCTGGTCAGTCCTAGAGTCCTCATGAGCACTCACTCCTACAGGGCCCCAGATGTGGGCGCCCAGCTGGTCTTTCCACAAGCACATGAACATGCAGGGTTTCAGTTTGGGCATGGGGCATGTGCATACTTGCTTCATCATCAAGACATTTTTATTAACTCATAAGAATAGCATCAAGGCATTTCTCTTGTAATTCTGGAAGTCAATCAAACTATTTTTTTTTAAAGAGGGAATCAATAAAACGGAATCTTTGGGTTCATAGTAGTGCAAGAAAAACCTGATTATTTGACTTTTTTTCTCTGCCATTTTCCAACCTCTTGTATTCACAACCGAGCTTGAGAAGATAGTATTTTTCATGATGATTAAGGTTTCCTCAAGTGCTTTACAGATATCAATTTTATAATCTATTGTGTATAGATTATAATCTATAATCTATAATTATACACAATAGATTGTGTATAATCTATTGTGTCCCTCTTTGGAAAGTATGTCCCTCTTGGGAGCCCCCCACTCCCGCCCAACACTCCAACCCAGTAGCACTTAGAGGGGGAGGAAGGAGGTATGGAGAGATGAGGGGTCATGCTGTACTCCATGCATGGGGCACAAGGAACAGGTCACATCCTCCTCCATACTTGTGACCTTTCCACTGTTCCATCCTCAGAGTTCCTTTGGCCATTCAAAGTGGCAAGCTGTTGGCTAGCAAGCCCCCCTAGTTTGAGAGAGTGTATACTATCTCCAACTTTGAGCCCCTCAAGTCCTTGGCTTTTTGCTTTTGATTGAATGTAACTTGATTGCCTCTAGTTTTTCATCCATCGAAGGATACACTTGTGTACCCTTGTACATCCTCAAGACAATAAAATGAATATGAATAAGTTGGAGGCTGGCAAGTCACCCACATTTTAGTTATTTTAGGATTTCTGCTGCTGTGCAGGTCTCAGGCAGGGCTCCCATGAGGACTCATACCCTCTAAGACCTTGCCAAGTGGGTGGAGAATCTGGGTAGAGTACTGCAAAGCAGGGAGCCCCTCATCCCTGCCAACCTGTACTCACCACATGAAGGACTTTGTCTAGACAGCCTCACTGGGATTCTTTTCCATCTTCAGCGTGAACACCTCCACAGAGGAAGCTGTGCCATGTCTCAGTGATCCCATTCCTGGGATGTGCAGACATCACCCCTGTTCGCTCCAACTGAGCTCTTTGTCCTGTTTTCTAATGCTGCAAAGGATTGACAGTTAGGAGATTTTTAAATTTTTCTAGTGGTCAACTAGTAGGAATAAGATTCTTGTACCACGGCTTTTTGCTTTACATGGAAACTTTGGGAGTGTTGTCTCAAAATCACACTCAGGCAATTAATTTTAAATCACAGGGGAATTTTCTTGAGGGCTTTGGGATACATGCCCTCACAAAGTGAGTTATCCTCTCTCCTTTGAACAGGCAAGCACCTGGATTTCCCTAATGTTGGGTGGTTTTGTGAAGCCCCAGCTCTGTTTCATGACACTGGGTTTTTCTACAGGAGATGCATGAGTGCAGAGGCAGGCTGACCATGGCATCCTGGAACATATGGGAGGAAGAGGGTCTTTGGATTTGGGGTGGGGCATGAGGGGCTGCCCAGTGGTGGGAAGAGACATTCCTGTGGGCACAGTGCTGCCGGTCAGTCTTGCCCAGGCCTGACAGCCTGAGAGAGCCGGGAAGCAGGTGGGACCTGTAGGCCTTGGAATCCCCAGACTGGACATACTCCAGCCATCTGTCCCAGGGACAGTCCGGAGGGGTGGGCAGGCCCCAGGGGCCTGGGATGGGAGGAAGGGAGGAGAGAGAGCGCCCCAGTGGGACCAAGAGCAGACAAGACCAGACAATGAGAGAGGGGTGAAGAGCAGAGAGACAGAGATGCGGATGGAGAGAGAAAGGAGAGAGGAGGAGGTGGGGTCAAAGAGGAGAGTAAGGAAAAGGCATGAGAAAGGGAAACTGGAGACCTGGGAAGATAAAAGGGCAGGAAAGGAGACAGTAAGGGGAGAGAAAATCAGTATGAACAGAGTAGAAGAAACATGGTAAAGGTGGCATCTGGAGGAGTGTGGAGAGTGGGAAATAGAGTGAGAAAGAGGAAGAAGAGAAAAGCCAGCAGAAAGGAGAGGATGGAGGCAGGGAGGAACTTTCCGGAAGCCGCCCGGGGTTTGGAGGTGCTGGTCGGAAGGCCTGCTTGTGTGGGCAGCGCTAGGGTGCTCACCGCCTGGGTGAAGAGGTTGAGTGGCTGGGGCAGGTGGGAGAGGCCTGAGAGCAGCACCTGGTGGCCCAGGCCCGCTTCCCAGCAGCACCCTCCGCATGCTCCCCGACCTCCAGCTTCAGGAGGAAACGCTGCTGCAGCTCAATCAGAATTATTTACAAGATAATGGTCCATTGTTTGCACTAAGACAGATGTTGACTGTGGGAACTTTGTGTTTTATGCTCCTTTCCCTGCTCTGCCTTCACTGGGTGCAGATGGGATCAAAGTAATGGGAGTTATTATTCCCAGAACTGGAAATTCAGAGGTGCCTTCACCCCAGCCTAGGCTTGGCTGGACAGCCGAGCTGGGCGGGCACCAGTCAGGCAGGCAGTGTGTGTGTGGGGGGGAAACAGTCGCTGCTGATGGAGGGGTCAGCCCCCGGGGCCTGTGGTCCCCCTTCCAGCCCCTTGAGGCAGCCTGTGATTAAGAAGGTCTTGTTTCCTTGAGGGACGGGTCGGTGCCATCGCCTTTTCTGGTGCACAGGAAGGGCACTCTCTGATTAAGATGCACTTGCTGTTTGTTGAGTCAGGAGGTCACCATTTACGTCTCAGAAGGAAGGTGGCCATCTGGCCCTCTTCTTGATAAAAGGAAAGAGCAGTCCCTCTGGGGTGGGGGCTTTGTAACTCTCCTTTATTTAAACTTACGAGAAGGCTTCCTCTCGTCTTCTGGGGTTACTTGGAGGGCCAGATCGGAACTTGTGACTCCCTCCTTCCTCCCCCAAGGGTGGGGTTGGCCAGATGAATGCCTGTCTACCTACTGACCCAGAGAGAGCCTGTCCTGCAGGAGGAAAGATGGGGCCGTGTGGAAAGATGTCCCTGTTACTTAGGGACTCGGTCCTAGCCTCGCCCTCCAGGTAGGCGGGCCACCCCAGTGTAGGCCCATCTTCACGGGAAGGCCCCCGCACCAGCTGGTCCTTCTGCAGCCTTTCTGGTTCCCAGTCACTTCTGCATAACCAAACTCACCTGGTCAGCAGAACCCACCTCATGAATGAGGAAACCGAGGCCACGACATGTCAGGTGACTTGCCCAATGTTATTTTTCTACTCAATGGAAAAACCTTCCAACTTCTCAAGTCGTGAGCATTCTATTAAAGAGCCTCTCTGAGCCCCAGCTTAGTCAGTGCCCACGGGCACCAGGTGACTGCCCTGCAGCATCAGGGACAGCAAGTTACGGAGACATGTGTCTGGTGCTACGCTCGCTCTGAGCCTGGCAAAGAGCACGTGCTAGATGATAGCGATTGGTATTATCAGCTATATTATACCTCTTCTATAATATGTAGTTGACCCTTGACCAATGCAGGGGTTTGGGGTGCTGACCCCCACACAGCTGACAGACAATCTGTGTATAACTTTTCACTCCCTACAAAACTTAACTACTAATAGCCTACTGTTGACTGGAAGCCTTACCCATAACGTAAATATTTAACACATATTTTGTACATTATATGTATTATATACTGTATTCTTACAATAAAGTGAGCTAAAGAAAAGGAAATGTCATTAAGAAAATCATAAGGGAGAGAAAATACATTTACAGTACCTATGTATATTTATTGAAAAATATCTGCGTGTAAGTGGACCCAAGCCGCTCAAATCCATGTTGTTCAAAGGTCAGCTGTATTGCATTTCCAATATCAGGCTCTGACAGAAAAAAAAAAAAAAAAGAGTCAAAGTAATACAATATCATAGAGCCATATTTGGATGCTAAAACCAACCAGTAGTGGAAACGAGAAAGCCACTTTCATGGCAGCTGAGTGGAATCAGGCCTGCCATTTGGAGAGGCTGAGGAAGTCCGAAGGCCACCACTCCTAACGCTGCCCCCACCCCCCGGATGTCTTGAAAAGTTACCAGAAAGCAGTTGTAACCCGGAGGTTTTGTCCCATTCCAAACCCAGCACCTTGGCTCTGGGGTTTAAGGACAGTGAGAGTTTCCCCCTTGATCTCCCCAGGCCCAAGGAATGATCCCCTTACCTTCACCTGTAGGATCGGGACTTCTGAGCTATCTATCCTTCCATCTACCAAGTTTGGTTTTAAATAATAAATACTTAACTATGTGCCAGGGCCAACTCCCATTCTAAATACCTTACATATATAATGCACATGTTATTCTTTCATTTAATCCTTATAAAAATCCCGTGAGGTAGATGTAATTTTTATTCTTCCAGTTTTACCTATGGGGAAATGGAGGCACAGAGAAGCCACTTACCTTACCCAAGGTGACTCAGCAAGTAGGTGAGGAGGCTGAGATTCAGCCAGGCAGTGGAAGTCCCTGAGGGTGACATTTTGCTGCCTCACCTTGGGCTGCTTTCCTGTGCCTTTAACCCTTGCTTGGGATGTGTCAAAAATGAATAAACCAGCCAACAAGTAAATAAAAATCGCCTGTCCTTGCCATCTTGTAGCTCTGGGTCCCAGGAGAAGATGCGGCAATTTCAAGCAGAGATGCCAGTCACAGACAGAACCTGGGGCTTGTCATCCAGCAGTAAGCAGGATGGGGCACTGGGTGTGGTCAGGTGTGCTCCACGCGACCGAGATGGCCTAGAACTTGCCTGTGACCCTGAGCAGGTCTCTTCCCATCCCCTCACTGTCGTCACCTCCTCATCCACTGAATCACCCCAAGATTCCTACCATCTCCCAGTCGGTGAATTAATTATTCTTAGGACTGTATTTATTATACTTCTCAGCCTCAGGGAAGAAACTGTGTCTCCCTGGCCCTCTCCAAAGTGAGAGGGCCTCAAGGAAACCTGACCCCTCACCTTGCAATTGTTCCCTGAGGTCCAGGTGGGGGAGAGTGGAGAGTGGGTGGCCCAAGGCACCAGTAGACCCTCCAGACGGGGGCTGCCATGGGCCCAGCCCCCAGCTGTGAAAGCAGCAGAGGTCAGACTAGGATAATATTTATCAACCCTCTGCTCACCGAGTCAGGCTCTGACCAAACCCCAGCGTCACTGGAGATCACAGATCCTGTCTTTTAAGGTCCCACAGAGCCGCTTCACATGCGACCAATTACCTCTGTCAAGAAGGAGAAGGCGGTCCCGCCTGGTGGGTGGGATCTGAACTTGAGCTTCCAGAGGTCGACGACGGGGATCTGAGGCCTTTGAGCCTGTCACTCCCCTATAGCCAGACCTTTTCTGTTAAAACTGTTTAAATTACAAACCAGTAATAAAAGGATCATATGTGTTTCCCACTGAACAGGTTCTTTAGGGCTATTATGATAATTAAAAACATATGGTGCCTGTGCCAGTCAGAGGGAAACCGCAGATGTACAAATTAGGTATTATATACGGGTTTTCTGCTTCTGCCCTTTTAAAAACGTCAACTGGAGAAGTTTAAAGAGATAAAATGGCAATTGTGCAGATAGTAGGTAGCATTTTAGTTTTAGAATCATTAAATACATAAACCCTTTTCTTTAGACGGAATAGGAATAAACGGTTCCTCATCCGGGAAGGAGAGGAGAAAAGCCCTGAGGCTCGGAGTTTACGGGGAAGAGGCCACGTCTCCACCTCACAAGGTCCTGGATACCATGGAATCATTCACACTTTTTATGATGTTGTCCTGCACAGACAAAGAGGATTATATGTATTAAATACTGAATTGTATTAAAATTGGATTGATGGGAGCAAAGATAAGGACTTCTTTACATTCAACTTTTTACTTCTTAAAAGGCAAAGATGCAAGTATTGATTAATCTAGAAATAGTCATTTGTTTTAGTTTAAAATATGCAACTGATTTTAAGAAGGTGATAAATACTGCTAAAAAAAAAAAAAAAAAAAAAAAAAAACCATTGGGAGGGTTTTTGTGGCTCCCGGTCAATGGCTTTCCAATGCAGATGTACAGTACAAGTCAGGTTCTGCTGAGTTGTTCGTATTGAAAGGATGTTGGGCTGGCTGGGGACCCTGGCAGCATCCAGCCATGCTCTGGGACGGCAAAGAGGATGCACTGGGCCCGGGTCCTGATGCACTGGGACCTGGGCTCAATGGCCAAGAACTTAGCACTTTGTCACTGTATGTCTCTGCTACAGAAACCCAACTGGACTGCTGTAAACAAGGCAATGATGGGTGAACAGGTCAGAGGAGCACGGTCCCTGCCAGTTCTGCTCCTCAGGACCTCCTCCTCCCCAAAATGTGTTCTTCCTGAGACAATCCCATCCAGAACCAGGCTGGCCTCGTCCCCCACCTGTACCCCTTCCTCCACGTGATGTGGTAGTATCTACCTAGGAAAGTTGAGTAAAAAGCCAAATGTCTAATCAATACAAATAAATGAGCAGAGAGGAGGTTCTACTTATCTGCCCAGCTGCCGGAACTTTCAGATAACCAGAATTTTTCGAATCCTCGTGTGTAATTACTGAAATTCACAATGATGAGTGGAGACAAGCTATGTTCAACATATTTTTGTGTTGAGGCATTTATTATATTATACATTTCTGAAGACCCTGACGAGGGTGGAAGGCCCTATTACCAGAATGTGCCTTTTCTTAGTCACCCTGGCTGAAGGGAAGTCTGGGCTCCTTAGGAGAAATGTCCTTTGAAATTGCTGCTTAGGTGTTGAGTCCCTCGATCCCACTGTTCTCCTTTGCCCACACCCTCTCAATGGTACAAAAGGCCAACTGTGCTCCTGTGCCCTTTTCTTTGGGGAGCTGTGACCTGAACCTGCCTCTGGGTCAGGTGGGCTCAGAGAGCTTGAGACAGGATAAGTCAGAGGAGGGTTCTTGAACCTTCTATCCACTGTACAAAAACAGCCTGGAGAGCTAGGTACAGCAGTGGTTTTCAGCCAAGCATGTTTTTCCCCCTAGGGGGGCATTTGGCAATATCTGGAGATACCGGAGACTTTGGGGGGCGCCCTTGGTAGTCTAGTGGGTAAGGGCCAGGGTGGTTGGCAGTATCCTGCAATGCAGAGGACAGGCCTGCTAAGAATTATGGGGCCCAGAATGTCAATAGTACAGGATTTGAGAAATCCTGGTGTACAGCTGGGAGTACCCAGCCTTCAAGTGAAATTCCAAGCTGGATAAAGGGTGACAAGTCAAGTGACAAGATTTACCACCCAACTCACGTTGTGGCATTCGGCTCGCTCCCCAGACACTCTCCCTCCAAATCACGGCAACTTTGGACCTTATGCCTTTGTGAACACTTTGCAAGATACCCGGGGCGGGGCGGGAGGTGGGAAACAGAAACTTCCAGCACATTCCTCCCAGCTCAAACTGGGCGTGCTGGTGTGGGGAGGGGGCAGCTGAGCAGACAGCTGGAGTCAGTCTTTTCTTCTCCCCGGTGAGGGAGAGCAAGCCTGCAGCTTCACTGCACACGTAGGTATTACCACTTTAACTTGTACAGAGGTAAAATAACAGCTTGTCACTCAGCGCAAGTACCAATCACAAAATGAATTAATTGTAATAACTGTTGTCAACGGAACAAAGGACTTGTTGCTTTCCTAAGCAGATTTCAGCGCCACTGAGAACTATATACAAACGTTCCCATTGGGCAGGCTGGCAGAAACTAGTCAGAACATAATTGTATCCGTCTATCTCTTTACTTTGTTTTTAAGGGCTGAGGAATGGAGTTAAAAACCTATATTTTGAACATATCAATAAATATACCCCTTTTTGTGTCCATGACGTCTCCTCAAAAACACGGAGTCTTTAATAAATTGGCCATGAAAAAAAGCATTTGCTGCTGATGGTCCCAAATAAGGGCCAGCTGTAGAGGCTGCCCGTAGACTCGAAGTCATGAAGGGAATTATGCCCAATTACCCTCCCATAAAACACCCTCTCATTTCTGGGAGTTATCAAAGCACATCCCGTGGACAAGCGGTCAGCTGTCCCCTGTTCCTCAAAAGGAGACAAGTGGGCCTCACGCTGGGCCCGCGGCGCTCCTAACTGCCCCCACCTTCCCCGGACACCAGCGGCTTGTTTGCACTCAGCCTCTTTTTACACTCTCCCTTCCCAGTTTTTTTGGTTCTGGATTTTTCACATCTTAGCACGTTTCCCTCTTTAAGAGGCCCCGTAGGTATTCTTCTAAGAAAAGACTTGCTTCCTGGAGAGGGGAGGGCAGCAGTGGGCATGGGGCTGGTCGCTCAGAAACTGCAGCCAGCAGACTGTGTCCCTGGCACAGTTGTGTGCACTTCCACGGCAGGGGCACCCTCTGGAGCTCGGGAGTCACTGACAGGCTGAGGGCAGCATACCTCTGTGGGTCTGCTCCCGGCTTTGCTGAGGTCCAAAGTTAGGGATCTCCCAAAGAGGAAACCCAAGGAAGCTGCATCAGACGCACAGGCAGAGACTCTTCAGTGAGGAGAACAAAGGACGGTGCCCACTTTTTTCAACAGGAATACAGACTCTCTCCCGTCTACACCACCTGACTCCTTTCTCCATATGCCTCCTTCTCCTGCTGCCTCTCCAGGCTCTTTGACCTGTGTGCCCGCAGCATCCAGCTCCATCCCAGGGTCTCAAGTGCATGAGCCTCCCCCACAGCATCTCCGATGCCCCTCAGGCAGCCTGCTTTGTTTTTAGAGCTCATTGAGGCCAAAATTAGTCCCTCCATAACAAAATGGAAGATTCTTAGACTATCAGATCTAGAAGTCACCTTAGAGGTCATTTTCCAGATGCAGATTAGGGAGAGGACTTGCCTTGGTTGTTGAACCGGAGACAACAGTTGCTGCTTCCAGGTGTCTAGGCAGGTCCCTGTAACTGGCCCTCATTCCGCCATCTGGGGCAGCCGTAGGCAGCCTCTGCCTCTTGGGGATCAGTACCTAAGCAAGGGAGGTGCTCCTGTGACTTGTCCCTGCAATGTTGGGGCAAGTTTTACTACGCCCCTCCCCCTGCAGAGGGCCAGGCCACTTGGGAAGCAAGGGTAAGAGGTGGGCTTCTTAGGTTAATGGAGACCTGGATCAAATGTGCAATGAGTTGGCATTTGTATAGTCATCTCTGCGCTAGAACAAGCTGCCACTTGCAAAAACGCTGAGAAGAGCCCTGACCTGAAAAGAGAAATCTCTCCTTCTTCCGAGGCTGCTCTTCTCTGCAGGGACCCAGGTATACAGCCTGCATTGGGAAGGCTAGTTCCTGGTGCAACCCTGGGAGCGGGGACTCATGGACTAATGGTCACATGAGGGTGCCAGGCTCCAGTGCTAGGAGCAGGCTGTGAAGTGGGACAAAGAAGCACAAAAGGGGAACAGATGTGGGGTGTGGGGAAGGAGGTGGCAGGAGGAAGATCTTATGCCATGTGGAGAGCATGCTGGGGGTTCCTGTGGCCTCCACCCCTAGACTCCCCCGCCTCCACTCCACTGGCTTTGTGCTGGAGAAGGAAGAAACAGCATTTTCTCCAAATCTTTTAGGAAGGAGAAGAATCTGTGACAGGAAATGAATTTGGCCATTCATTTATTTAGCACACATCAAATTGTTCCAGAGAGTTGGGAGATGGTCACCAACAAAGCAGTTGAGATTCCAGCCTTCATGGGCCTTACATTCCATGGGGGAACATGGAAAAAAAAGACAAATATAAGTTCAGCTTATGATAAATGATGCGAAGATGATGAAGTGGCAAAGGCTTAGAGAGTAACATGGGAAGGTCAGAATCACATATCGTGAAGGTTAGGGAGAACTCTCTGAGGAGGTGACATTGGAGGGAGCCTTGCAAAGATTAAGGGGTGCATGTTCCAAGAGTGGGGAGAGTGAAGAGAAAGACTCTGGCATGGCAAAGGAACAGACAGCTGGGGCTCTTAGCTCTCAGGCCTGTGCACCCTGTGTGTGTGACCAGCGTTTCCACAGGCTTTCCCAGACAATGAGATTTCACTGAGTTTCTCTATGGCCCTGCATGGTCAACAGAGTTGGGACTGGGACTCTTCCCCATTTTTGCAGAAGGGGGAAGATGAAGGTCCAGAAGAAAACAATGACTTGCCCGGTTAGTTAATGGCAGTGAAAGTCAGGGTAGGTGCCCAGGCCTCCTGACTCCCAACATTGGGCTCCTTCTGCTGCCCTGAAAACCTCTGTGTATTCATGGAACTCAGGGTCTTCCTGTAAGCCTGACCTACCATATTGGAGGACTGCTGGGTCTCGGGGAGGCACCATGAATGACTCTTTGCACAGTAACCCAACTCTTAAAAACAACACCTGAAACTAAGAGAATTGGTCACAATTCTCTTAGTTTAGACCTTGGACCTTGGGAACATGGCATCCCCCCATGAGAAACACAGCCATTCCCCCAGGTCCCCCAAGATGAGGGTCACTCATCTCCACAGACCAAAAGACAGCCCCTGACAGAGTCAATTCTTTTGGCGACAGCCTACAGTTTTCCTCTTAGGGATCCCATGGGTAGAGAGCTGGAGCTAGTCAGGACCCTTAATGGCCACACCCAACAAGTCACCTGGAAAAAATGGACCAAAGCCTTGGAAATCTGAGTCAAGTTTCCTTGGAGAAAGGCAGACGACTTTCCACCAAGGACTGCTGCTCAGACCAGCCTGTGGCTGTGAAGTTCCACCCCACGCTGACCTTGGCCGGCACTAAGTTCAGCCTCTCCTTGATGCCTTCTGACAGCGGCCTGATGATAGATGCTGCTACTCTGAGGTGCAGGGGGACCCGTTGTCAAGACTGACTGCTCCGTTCTCTTTTCAGGATCCCTGTTCTTGTCTGGGCAAACTGCTTTCAAATGAATAGCTATTTCTGGATAAGTTTTTTTAGTGTTTCTTCTCCCATCTGGTTGCTATATTATTTGCATCTCATGCCATTCTGGCCTCTGTGGGAGACAAGAGGTAGCCCACCTTTTGTATTAGCTGCGACACTATTTGTTTCCCAATACTAAAAGGTGAAATAAGGAACAACCTTAAAACACCCTATCTGCTCTCAAAGTGAGACAGTTAAGTGGAAAGACGCTTTTTTCCCTCAGCACTATTTGTGATGTTCTACGCACATAGGGAGCATTTCCAGTGGGGGCAGAGGACTGGGATAAGCATGAACTAAGGGTGGGGGAGGACACTCTCTGAGGAGAGGTGCAAGGTCCCTAGGTGGGTTCCTCTTCAGAGGACAGCCCAGTGATACGTCCTCCCACTGTTTCCTTGGAGAGGCTGGCTTACAGGTGCCCCCAGGAAGTACATGACTAGTGCAGACAGCTGGTCCTAACAGCAGGAACCTGCTCCTTTCACTGCTGCCAGAGGTCAGGCACAGACAGTGGGCTTGCAGAGCAACAGGAGGGTTCAGGTTGGACAGGTGTGGACGCCAGGCCTTCCCGGTTTCTAGTAGATACAGAGCTCTTCTTACAAGGGTGCTTACATGGAAGCAGGTGATTCTGGTGCCGTGTTGGGGAGAACTCATGACAGGCCAGAGCTTAGTGTGTTAACAAAAGCGTGTGTAGGCCCTTCACCAGGATCAAGTATAGGTGAGCATATCTATACACACACACATATATACACATATATACAATGTAATAAATAAATATAAAAATAATACAAATATATTTTTAGTCAGTGAATTTCCCCTCCCGGCCTCTGCTTCATCCTGTTGGAGTTACTTCATAGGTGGGACATGAAGTCATAGCATGGTTTGAATTTAGTCAAGTGCAGCCTTTCATGGAAGAGTGACCGCTGGGAGGACGAGGGCTGAGGTTTGACACCTGGGCTTGGCATTGCGCGGACACATCTACATCGGCACAGATTGACACTGGCTTGCCTCCACCTGGGCAGCCCCTACCCCTCACCCCTTAAGTCTGAGCACGGGATTCCTGAGTTTGCAGGAAACAAAGTCAGGAGGTACTATGCAGCCGTCACCCATTCTCTCATTCATTCATTCATTATTTCATTCACCATTATTTATGAACCATCTCTCATATGCCAGTCACTCCTCCAAGCATCCGGGCACAGGGATGAACAACGCGGCCATAGACCCTAGGACCCTGTTTCCCCTCTGCTCTGGTCCTTTTCTAGGCACTGGAGACCCAGCAGTTCAGAAAAGCTCCTTCCTGGAGCTCACGTCCTTGGGGTGGGGTGGTGCCCAGTCAACCAATGAAGTAACTAGTCGGTTAAGGGGTTCTAAGGCTCTAGAGAAAAATAGGGTAAAGAAGAATTGGGTGAGTGCCTGGGCAGGGCTGCTACTTTACATGGAGGGATAGAGACACGGCCTGAGAGGTGACATTCCAGCAAAGACACGACGGAGGCCAGCGCAGGAGGGTCTGGGGAGCAGCCTGCAGACAGGGACAGCGAGGCCGCAGGCCCGAGGCCACGAGCCGCTTGTACTGCTGGGGAATTTGTAGAAGAGGGTCAGGCAAGGGCCACGGGGACAGTCTACAGCCTGGTGGACCATTGTGAGGCCTCCAGCCATGGGGGTCCTGCAGGCCCTGAGCGCAGAAGGGCCCTGCTCTTGGGAGAATGCTCTGCTGTCACCATCTTAAAATTCTTAATAATGTTTGAACCGGGGCCCTGCGTTTTCATTTTGTGGTGGGTCCCACAAATCATGAGGTGGCCTGACCCCAGCTTTACGTCTGCTGGGTGTGAGCAGCCAGCGCTGGGGAGGGGCCCACGGTGTGGGCTGGGAGGACAGGAGGCTGGGCAGGGATGCGGTGAGTGACAGCGGCTTCGCAGATTCGGGTTTTAGTGGTGACGTGAGCCCAGAGGCTGAAACGGTTCAGTCCCTGAGCCCGGGTGCGTGGCCCCCGAGCTCTTCCAGCACCTTCCCTCTGCCTCCTCTATGCCCACTGCAGTCTTAGGCCCGAGCTGGGCCCTCCCTCTCCCCACCCCCATCCCCCTGGCCCACACGTCCTGGGAGTGCCAGGCTCGCTGTTGAACTTCGCTTTCCTTCCCGTGTGCTTTTTATGCCTCCCTCTTCCTTACCTCCTGGGGACGTCTAGGTAGCTGTCTGGTAGACACAGGTGGTCTTACTCTTGTCTCAGAAGGAAGTGTCGACACTGGCCATTTTCATACCTGGTACTGTGGGCTAGAGAGCCAGGCTCTGGTCACAGGAGTGGGGACCTGCTGCACCACACCATCCACTCTCTCCCCCTTGCTTCCTCCTGTGCCCCACGGGGTACATTTCTGGGCTCGGCTACCCTGTGAGGACTGCGGGATTTGCTTCTTGCTGAGCTTCCGGATGTGCATGGGGCTTGGGTCTGGTTCTCGCCCTAGGAAGTGCTCTGAGCGACTCAGCCATCCTCCTAGGTGAGCGGTCAGGTGAGAGGAACTGGCCTTTTCTGGAGTGGTGTGCTTCTTTGGGAAAGCTCACCCCAGCCTGCACGTCGCTGCCTGTTTCCCTGATGCACGCTCCTCAGAGCTGAATTTTAAATATGCCTCTGTGCCTGGTTTTATTTCCTTGGGATGAGAAGTCTATTTATTTCATATGCTTTGCAGAGTATATGTTGAAAAATAGCCTTCTGATTTAAATAAGAAATGAAAAAAAATCAACTCTTCAACTCTTACTTATTGTTTTTTTTTTTTTTTCTCCATTTCAACACCCCATCTCTTCAATACCAAGATATCACACATAGAAAGATTTAAAAAATCAGATGGGGGTGGAGTGGTGATTGTAGCGCAAATTTGCTTTCTGGTTGAGGCCTTGTATGCCAAGTTTTAGTCTGAATTACATATTTACAGCTGAGTTATACATCCCTGAAAAACAGGATTTATCATGGAAATAGTGACACCACCTCACGCAGTCTGGTGTTCTTGGGGACTGTGGTAATATACTGTGCAGAGAAATCAGTTCATTAGTTAGTTATAAACAAAGGACAGAGATAGTAAATTAGAGTAGGTATTTCAGCAGTTTTCTGTGTATTTATGACACCAAAATATGCAGCTGCATTTTATTCCTTGAGATAGTATTTAAGTATTTTAGATTTAAAGCACATTTTTAGATATGGCCGTGGTGCATTTTTAGCCTTGGTCGTTCTTGTTCTTCTGTAGTTTTATTCGTGGTATTTTCTTCCTTCTCTGTTGCTCATTAGAAAAATGTTAAAAATCCATTTTCGTCTGATTAATAATAAAGCTGATCACATGTAACCTAATTTTCATTCCGTGCTGCCCCTGTCTGTGGAGTCATATACAAAGTGACCTTTGAATCGCCAGTGGACTCATAAAGTACAATAAGCACCATTGTCCTGTCAAAAATTGAAGATGTTTTACATCATTACAAAATTTAATGTTCCATCTTTTCAAATGCACTACTTTTCAAAGGCCACATTCCAATTGAAGCTCATTAAAATCAGACTCAAGTTTCCTGTGGTGGGGATGAAGAGAGTTTCACAGGCAATGGGAGGAAAATGAATCACTCTTTTAAAACAGATATGGTTACATATTAGTTTTGAAAGGTACAGGGACGGCGGAGCCTTGGCTGCCAGCAACAGTGCAGCTTTTGTGCTGATAGATCCAATAACCGCCTCCTGGTCCCTTTGCCTTCACCCACACTGTGTCCTATTTACTTGGGATAAATCAGCTCTCTAAATAAAATTGTTGTTTTAAAGTTCCGAGGTGGAACGTGAAGGGATTTTTGAGGAAAGCTGTAACATCTGCCCTGCAATTTCAGATTTTTAAAAAAATGTTCATCTGACTTGGAGACCTGAAAGTTTGGAAACTGAGTCACTGGACGGGGTTTCCTGTGGGTGAGTGGGGAGTCGGCCAGTAAAATGCCATGATGCTTCCAGAAATGGAGATGCCCGTTTGACTTAAGACTCCGCTGTGCCATGTATCAGGGGTGTGTCACAGCACAGGACCCGGGGATTCTGAGCCTGGCTTGCAAAGAAAACGTGTTCAGGTTTTCTGCTCAGATTCTCTCTTGGTCATAGTCTCTCGGTCTTCTGCCTGTTTCTTGGCCACGTCAGAGCGCTGAGGACATAGCTTGGTCTCACCTCGGTTTTTCTGGTGGATCCCACTGCTGTGAAGGTGTTGGCATGTGTGACATAAGGAAAGCTCTCTCCTCAAATGAGTCTGCGCTATTCAAAAGTCCCAGTTTTACAGAACATGAATGCATATACCCTTCAACTGTTGAAATACCGGTCTCTTCCAGAACCATCTCGGTTGGAAAGTTGTCCACTTCCTGGTGCAGTAATGATGTCTCAAGGCCAACACTTCTCACTTTAGGTGTGACCCTCAAAGGACTCTTCTTACCAGATCTTTCTTAAATGGGGCTTTAGTTCCTCATTGATTAGGGTTTGGCATTTAGTCGAATGAGGGTCATCCAGGTTCTGGACAGACTCTTTTCTACCATAGTGCCCTGTGTACAAGGACAAGCTTTAGCATCAGCTAGAATTGAATTTGTGTCCCAGTTTTGCCCCTTGTAGCTGTGTGACCTTAGACAGGTTGCTCTGCTTTGCTGAGCTTCAGATTCCTCATGGGGATAATGCAAGTATCTACCCAACATGACTGTATAATGTCATGCATGCAAAGAACCTAGCACTGCGTTTGGGGCTAAGTTATTGATCATTAGGTATGAGCTACTGGCTATGAGGGTGGCAGTATTAGTTGTTTTAATGATATCTAGAAAATCACGGCTAAGATCCTTGGATTGTAAGAGAGTTTAGAGAGCTAAATCAAGGAGAGGCAAAATGTTGTGTCCCTGGTCACAAGGTTAAATGTGTTTTTTCCACTACAGTTGTAGCAGTTAGCTACTGCTCTGTAATAAACCACCCCAATACCTAGTGGTTAAAATGACAACAATACATTTTTTCTCACTGGTCTTTGGATCAGCTAAGTGATTGTGCTGATCCAGGCCAGTCTCAACTGATCTTAGCCAGACTTGCTCATGCCTCTGTTCCTGGCTAGCAGGCTGGCTGGTCTAGGGTGGGCTTGGCTGGGGTTACTTGGTTCTGTCCCATGTGTCTCTCCTCCTCCAGCAGGCTGGTCTGGACTTGTTCTCATGTCAGAGGCAGGGGTCCAAGAGAGCAAACAGAAATGCAACAAGCACTTTTGCTTGACTCTGCCTGCATCAAGATACTGTTGTCCCATTGACCAAAGCATGTCACCTACCTGACTGAGCCCACAGTCAGTGCAGGAGGAGGCCAGCAAAGGGCAGGATGCAAGGAGGCATGAGCTTGCAGCCACGAGCGAGGCCAGTCAATCTCTTTCTGTCCCTAAATCCCCAATAGATACATCGAGTGGTGTGAGGAGGATGGAATCAAATGTCTTAGAAGAGAGTTTAAATCTTCTGATCTCAGGACACCACTAACAGCGAGATGTTCCGTTATTATGCTCTAGTGTGTTCTGAGGTCCTATGTGCAATGGCCCGCTAGATACCACTAGATACATCCTTTCCATAATGGAAACCTGCTTTTTTTTTTTTCTTTCTGCTGGTAGACTCTCTCTTTTTGAGAACACAGTCTTGGTTAGATATTCTGGCTTCTTGACTTCTACAGGCGCATGGTTGGAATTGGGCAGATGTGATTGCTGAGTGTGAAAGCCCCATCCTCCCTCTCCCCTCATCCCTTGCTGGTTACCTCCCTTCCCCTCCGTCTCTCTCTTGCCGTCTTGCCCTCAGGAAGACCCACATTCACCCAGTGGTTCTGGAGTGGAGGATGCATTCTAGCTTCCCTGGTGGCCGACATTCCCACAGGCCACTCAATCCTCTCCCTTCTGCACCCCCATCTGAGCTCTGATTCTACTTATACTGTTGGGGTATGAACTGCAGTAAAGGGCCAGCTCTTAAGAGAGCTGGAATCTCTGTAGCAAGTCCCTAGAATGCACCTCCTACCCCTGATGTCTAGAAGATGGTGTCTCCAGGGCACCAGCATCCGGAGTCTGACCCCATGTGTTTGGGTGCGCTGAGGGCAGCGGGGTCAGACGCCTGAGAAGCAGTCATGAGCGTGGCCCACCTGTGCCTACACAAGCAAGGCTACACGTGTGCATCTATGGCATACGGGGAGGAGCTAGGAACTAGACCACCATCTGCTTCTCCAAAGAAGGGCTGGGGTGGGGCCCAGGAGCCAGACAAGCTGCTGTTTCTCAGCCAAAAGATTCTGTGGCTGGGAAATAGCCATCACAAAGTCTTCTGTGTTCTGATTCCTGGGACCTGTGGGGAGCCCTGAAACAACGGGGCTCAAGGAAATCCCAGCTCATCCCCAGGCCTCAGATGACTTGAGGCTTCCTGTACTTTTCTTCCTCCCCTGGAGACTCTTTCTCACCTGGGCGTCCTTGGTGGTCAGGCAATCCCAGCTCCTGGCTTCCAGGTGCCCTTTGCAAGCTCTCCCTGCTGTGTGACCCCACAGATGCTGTCCTCGGAGCCCTGGGTAATAGGTCTCTGCAGATGAGATGGGACAGAAGTTGTGCCCACAGGAAGTGGGCAGCTGTGGTCGCAGGTGGGTTCAGCATTTTCCAAGACCTGTGTGAGTCCATCAGTCCTCATTTAATCTAGAAATGGTTTCCCCTGAAGAATTCGTATTTGTTTCTGGAATTACGAGCATTGACGGTTTGCTTTAGAACCTCCAAAATCTGAGATTCCATCTGCAAGCAGATCTTATAAAAGCCACTATACAGGTTCTTTAGGAAAAGAAATGGTAACCAACTGATAAGTTCAACTAACTCCCTCTGCCTCTAAACTTATAATAGAAAGTTACAGTTGCTCATTATGGTTGAAGACCTGTTTTGAAGACCAGAGACTGTTCTTGCAGGGAACAGAGAGAGGCGGAGTCTGGCTGACAGGGCTGTGTTCCTCGTTTGGAGTATTTTCTAGGCCTCTTGAGACTAGAAGCAGGATGGTAAAATAATGAATAATATATTGTAAAATAATGTCCGAGAGACAGGTACCAAAGAACCCAAAGTAACTGGATTTCCGAAGGGCTCGAAGTGGACTTCTGGGAGGGAGAGAGGATGGGGAAGAGGCTAAGGGCCCCCAGTAGGGTTTCACCAGCTATCAGACAGTTTTTGGTCTTGTGCAGAGCAGCAGACTCACTATAAGCTCCAGAAGCTCTGGCTCAGAACTGGGAAAACCTGAGGGTCGGGAAAACAATGCAATCTGGCAGCTCAGGGAAACTGAGGCAGTGAATCACAATGGGTAGAGTATACACCAAGCAAAAGGGAGGGAACCTGAACTTTTAAGGTCATCTACTGCTGAGGAAGTGTGTTGGAAGGGAGATTTTGCTGCCAAAACAGTTGAAAACTATTTATTTACACTCTGGGGCTTCCAAAGTTACAATGTCTGATGATCTGAGTACTTGTACTCATTCCTTGATTGACCTTGGGTGAGTCTCAAACCCTCTTTAGGCTTCAGGTACCATATCTGTGCCAAGAAGGGTGGATCCCCAAGGGCCCCAGTAACACCAGTAGTCACGGGGCTTGTTGGAAGGAAACCCTAGCCACTGAGTGGCTTTTCTGTGCCAGCGGAGGAGTGACAAGAGTAGGGTCTCCAGGCAAGCTAGGGCCGTACTGGGCGATGTTACAGGGAGAAAGAGGCTCAGAATCTTTGGCCCTTCTCTGGGCTAGTGGAGAGATGCCACTAGGGGCCCCAGCAGTGGTCCTTCTGCCTGGTCACAGGGCCTGGAGCGATGTCTTTGAGATGAGGAGAGGCCATTATCAGGCCAGTCTGGCAGGCAGGTGCCACACCTTACTTTGCTTCTGTAAAGGGCTTCCTGAAGGAAGAGGTATGATTTGGGGTGTGAGTGTGTATGGTACCCTACATGCAACTCAGCCCAGACGCTCCAGGGCACTCACACCTGGAGCTTGCTTAGTGCAAGCACATGCTTCCTTCCAGACTCAGGATGAACCCTTTTTTTCTGTTCTTTAACAAAGCCTTTCAGAACCACACAGGTCTGTATCTCTCCTGCCTGACTCCTAATGTCTCAAATCTGCACCTTGGAGAACTTGCACCTTTGTTCGTATGTCTTCCTTTCACCGATTGCAGCCTAGAAGTTTATCTTTCCTCTCCAATCAAATCTACTTAAAATACAGAGTCTTAAGCACACTGAGAATGCCCAAGAAAGATGCTGAAATTATCCATTGGAGCAATTCTGGTGTTGGCAGGAAGAGAAAGTGCTGTTCCCAGCGTCCTGGAGGGACCGTAATCACCATGAGGACGACAGTCAATGCATTCCTAGCTCCTAGCACAGAGCCTCGTAGAGGGTAGACCCTCAAAAATCATTGTAGAATAATGAATGGCACAGTCAGTGTCAGGGTGGGTGCTGTTGCTTGGTATCACCCAGTTTTTGTGCATCTAGAATCAACAGTCAGCCCGAGTTATCCTCAAGCCTTCCATTGCAAGCAGCCCAGTCTCATCCCTGCCACCACACACATCTTTTATATCTTCACCTCTGCAATATCCCATCTCCCCTGAGATGCATCCCACTTGGAATGCCCTCCCCTCTCACCACCTACCCAATATTCAAGGCCTGCATCACATCTCACATTCTCTAGTAGCCTGTCCTGTTGACCCTAGGCAACACATGTCTTCTCCCACTTGATGACCATAGAACGTTCTCTCATTGTCTGTACCACATAGCTTGACATTTGAAACATCAGCTTCAGCGTTTGCCACACTGCAGCGGAAAGTGCTGGAGCTAATTTCTTCATTTGTTCAAGAAATATGTATTGAGTCCTACTCTGTGCCAGGCACTGTTCCGGCCACTTGAACTATACCAGTCAACAAGATAACCCCCCAGACTCCCCCAGCCCCACAGATCCATCCTGAAACTTACACATAGTCAGATTGCATCCCAGATCTACCACTTAGTAGCAATGTGTCTTTAGGCAAGTTATAAGACAGTTCAAAGGCTGAGTTTTATTAGCTATGTCAGGGAGCTGAGAGGGTGAATTTGTGGAGCTGGAGGAGTGGCCCGCATGGGAGCACCTTTGAAAACCAGCCCAGAAAGCCACGGGGTTCCTTTCCTTCCTTTCTTCCTCCCTTTCTTTCTCCTTCTGGTGCTGGGTGTTAATTCCAATACCGAATATCATTTTTTATGGTTTTTTTTCTTGCGGTACGCGGGCCTCTCACTGTTGTGGCCTCTCCCATTGCGGAGCACAGGCTCCGGACGCGCAGGCTCAGCGGCCATGGCTCACGGGCCCAGCCGCTCCGCGGCATCTGGGATCCTCCCGGACCGGGGCACGAACCCGTGTGCCCTGCATCGGCAGGCGGACTCTCAACCACTGCGCCACCAGGGAAGCCCACGAATATCATTTTTAAAAAGGCTTTCCTGGCTACCCAGCTTCTTGAGGATGATCATAAACTGGTAAATTATTTGCAATCACTTCTTGAGGCAATTGTACCTTCTGGAAATTAATTATATTTGTAACACATTTAGCTGGCTTTTGGCCTACCTGGAAAATACTGTGTGGATTGAGAGTACCATGAGGATTGTAAAGTATTTAAAATGCAGTATTGTAGCCCAACAAACATTTGTTAACATTATATAATAATCTATGATCAAAACACTAAAACTTGTCAACTCTTGGAGTCAGTTGCATTCTCACTCCATGACTGAAACTCATTTAAAAGCAAATGAAAGTCCAGAGGACGAGATTCAATTAAAATTAATTTCAAGTACAGAAAAAACGATTCCCAATGATATAAATCAGCACACTGTTATTGCCCATTTTATCTTATCCTATAAGGGACACTCTAAAAACAACCAAAAAAGATTCCTAAATGAGTGAAGGGAAAATTGTGTGCAAATAACATGACTTTGGCCACACGTATCTTGGGAAAAGATTTGAAAGGAGTTAAGATGCCCTTTTCCTCCTAGAGCCTCATCTAGCCATTTCCACCATTGCTACTTTTCTGGACTGAGGCGTAGCAGGAATCCAATTAAAAATCTTTCTTTCTTTTTTTTTTTTCTTCAGTTTTTGAGTATGCATGCAATGTCACTGATAGCAGGATCTCAGCAGAGAAATTAACTTCAATAATCTATGGATTACAAGACATATCAAACCTTCAAAGCAACCCAGTGTTAGCTCTATTCTCAGAAGGGTTTAAATGACTTTAATAGTTAACAACAAATGATAGAATGCATTTTTCCAACTAAATCAAGACCAGTTGGCATTATTACTCTCCCATTCTCCAAGTCTCTTAACTATGGCAAGCACATTTTCCACCACTCATTGGAAAGCTCTTGAGGTGCTTGCCCCCGAGTGGTGCCTGGCATCTACCTCTGGGAGTAGCAGGCATGGCAGGCTCAAGGCTCTAGATAAGACTGTCCAGGCAGCCTTCCACAGGCCGTGGTCACTCACATCCTTTATTGTCAATTGAGCTATTGATCTTCAGCTTCACAGCCTGGAGAATTCATTCCCTGAATGAATTAACAAGTCTGTGTTTCAGGTGGCAGCATCCTGGAAGGGAACCCCATCTGCCAGAGGGTTGGCTGTGGGCATGGCGTCTGCACCGCTGCAGGGGTGGAGGCTCTCTTTAGGTGAGAGAGTGGAGAAGCCTAGAACATGAACAGCTGCAAACCCTTTCTGACCTGCGTAGTCATCATTCAATTTGCAGCAGCCAGCAGCAGTGCTGACTCTGCGGTTCACAAGGTCGAGTTGAAGTTGCTTCTGGAATTGGTGCATTAAAAAGGTCCTTCTGTTTGCTAACTTACTGCAATTGGTCCATGCATGGCCTTGCCACTTGTGGCACTCTGTTTCCTCCTATTAGAATCCCACTAGATCTCATAGGCCCCAGCTGCAAAGTGCATTCAATCTTCATCCGGTAGCAACATGTGGCTTCCCAGGGAGCTCCCTCGGGTGGCAGCTGTGCCTTGAATTGCAGATGCACCTGCCAGGCTGGAGGTCAAATTGAGGCCTATCTTTACCAGCTGAGGCGGCCATCTGGGGCCATTCTGGCGGACAGCACCCTTGCAGAACAAGCAGGGTGTTCTGGCGCCTGACCTTGGTACCCCTTGCAGCAGTGGCAGGCTGGGCCCAACCCTGAGCCCATGACACTGATGCGGTCGTGCCTGCATCAATAGATGCTGAGTGTCCTGACCACAGTGGTCAGCGATAGGTCCAGGGCGATACCTGTGTGGGCCCAGATACCCCATTTAGGGAGGAGATTGACAAACTGGAGGTCAGGCAAAGGAGAGGAGCCACATGCAGTGTGTCCTGTGTGGGCACATGCCACTCACCGAGGACTCGGTAATAGTTTCAGATGACCCACAGCCTACAGAAATGTCAGGGGAGATGAATTCCCTTTTCAGTTCTCTCTGACCTTTCTGATTCAAACCAAGAAGAAAATATGGGTTTGGTGCTGCTCTGTCTTTAATACCTCCCCAACATTTACTAATTACAGTTTTTAACCCAGAAGGAGAGTGTCTTAGTCCCAGAGCCTTCTGAGCAATTGATTCTAGCTGGAACTGAGTAACGCGCTCCTGTTTTCATTGTTTCATTAATGTGACTATTTCCTAATTACGTCAAGTACTCCTGGGTTTCCATTTATGGTTCTGATAGGAAGCTTCCTTTTAGAATAAATGTAAAGAGTAAAAAGAGCCAGTTTTATTTTTTTTTCAAAAAAAAAAAAAAAAAGGAGTAAGGAAATGCTAGTACAAGCGATAGGAGAATATGGCTAGAGTCACAGAGGCATTGTGACAACAGGTGCAGTTTGGGAGCCGTGATGGGAGGTGCAGCTGTAGGAACAGGGCTATTCAAGAACCCGCTGAGGTGCTTAGCTTGGTGATGGGCGTGGGGTTGTTTCTGGACGTGCTGGAGTCCCCAGGAGACCTCAGAACGGGGCCGGGGGGAAGTTGGAGGACACCACATATAGGTTCAGAATAGGAAGGGACCTCTCAGTGCTTAGCCCCTTCCCACTCGGGAGGATGCTTCGATGCTGCTGTGTGGAGGGCTGTTTGCAGAGGCAGCACTGCCTGGAGGGAGGGCTCAGACCCACCCCAGGACCCTGCTGAGCCCGGGGTGCTGTGCAGTTCTGCTCTGTTGCTCTTGCAGACCACGAGGGGTCGTGATGCTGACTCTTCCCATGGGAGATGGCAATTAGATTGGCACCTCCACTAAATAGGTCGCTTGAGCAATAGACGTTTCCGTGACTTTCTTGCGAACTTGAGGGGGTCCAACCACAACTCTTGTTTTGCTTTGACTGTCGTTGCTGTTGAAAGAACTGGTTCTGATATCAAATATCTCCTTCTAGGGACTGTCCCCAGGTTGTGGATGCCTGAGAGTTTAGTACCAGTGGTTTATTTGGGATGATCTCAGGAAGAACAGGTAGGGGTGTGGGGAAGTGAAGCAAGGAAGGGAAGGGAATAAAAAAGGGTATATTCTCAAGCCGGTTACTATGGCGGCCAACTGGAGTTCCACTGGGGGACAGCAAAGGACAATGAGAATGGGTCTCAGAGTTTTCCCAGTTGAGAAACCAGGAAGCTGGGGCATTTAACCCCTGACTCTCCCTTCCCCATTAGTTGGGGGTTTCTTCAAGGGGAATGAACCCTCTGGCACTTCCAGCCAGCCCTGAAGGTAGGCTACACCTGTTTCCATGTCCTGAAAAATGCCTTCTGACAGCAATTCCTGGGCGTCCCTCCCAGCAGCCTTTGGTGGCAGAGGTGCGTGTGGAGTGGAGTCTGGGTAGGGTGCTGTCAGCAGCTGCCACAAAGGATCTTCTTTTAAGATAGTGAAAAGTTGACTATATTTAGAGCCAGTGCTCTGGATCCATTCAGGTGACCCACTTTTGAGGGCTGGGAGAGTCAACCCTGCCTGTTCTCCTCTTCACCCGGTCGGTGCCGACTTGGGGCATGCCCATGGCATTCTTCACGGGCCCTTTGATCTGCTGCTTGCAGACTGTGACACCCTCAATGAATGCTGGAGTGTTTTCCTCTCTTCCTGGTGACTTGTAGTAGGGGTGAGCTTGACAGTGTCCTCATAGGGAAGCTTGTTCCTCTGGAGCCCTCTTCCCAGGACTCTTGGTCCCTGATGTCTTGGGACACAGAGAATGGGTGACATGCAAATCTTTCTGTGGTGCCAATTGCCTTTCAGTATGGCTCTTTTGGACTTCAAAGCCTTTGCTTTGCCTCTGGTTTCAGGAAGATAAGAGCTCTTATGTTTTCTTTTCCTATCATCTCCCTGAAAATGGTCCTAGAGTGGATTTTAAACCTTTCCTGCCCTGTGCATGCAGTCAGCTGGTACTACAGTCTACAATCCACTTGTAGAGCTGGTATAGGCACCACTCTTTCTCCTGGATATTGCAACCCCAGAAAGAGTGGAAACATGGTCCAGAAGACTTGGGCTTAGGTGTCACTGTATCAGCTACCTCCAGAGCCCCTTTATCCTCTAGGGCCAGTTTCCCCAGCTGCAGAGTGAGTGGTGTGGACGCGAGTGTCTCAGAGGACCCTTCCACGTCTAGGGTTTGTTTTCTGTAGTTTTACTAAGCCAGCACTTACAAATAAAGCCTCTGTGATGGCCAGCTCTTTGAGGGAAGGCTGGCCATAGGGAAGAATGACTGAAAACCTTCCCAGGTAGCAGGGAACTGCCAAGTGGCAAGGGGCTGCCGGCAGGAGGATGGAAAAGGCCCAGGGCTTCTGGTGTGTCCTGAGCCACACTGCCCTGTGCAGGTCCCAGCTGTGCACAGAGGGGAGAGCCTGGCACTACTAGTTCTGCTTCCCAGTTAGGGGGATCAGTGCTGACAGACAACTGACAATTCACGGAGGAAAGGCAAAGACACATGCCCCCACCTGTCTGGTGGCAGAGAGTTCAGAGCAGAAGCAGATAACACCAGAGGAGAAATGGCCATTCCCCTTGCAAAAGCAGCGGTCAGGTTTGAGATGTCAGGGCAGGTGTCTGGGGTGTTCTCATTGCTCACGCTCTGCAGAATTGCCATTTTCTTCCCTCCTGCACTCCCTCAGCCACCCCATTCAACTGTCCCATACCGACTCACCCCTCCAAGTCACAGCCAGCTTTGATGGGTCACTGGAGCAACTTGGGAAGGGACGAGAGGCTGTCCTGAGCTTTCCATCACAAACTGTAATTTTATTAAAAATATAAGAGAAACACATCCCTTGGAGAGGGGCCCTGCCCTTCAGAATTTGTTTCCAACATTCACAAGGTGGCTTTGGAAAACTTTCCCAGCGCGGTTTGGAAAGCTTAGTACTTCCTGAGCAGGTACGGTGAGGTGCATTTTCCTGCACTTTGGAAATCATTTGCATATTTATAAATTTAAGTATTTATTTTCATATTAAAATTAAAGCTCTATTGTCTTGCAACTAACCTGCCTTGTTCTGCCACTCCACCAAACCTTCTCTGGTGTAATAACCTTTATTTATAGATGGCAATAAGCATATTTAGCAATATTATTATTCATGACCCTTGCACTAAATATCATAATCAGAATACAGATGTGCAGGGTAATTTCCATGCACAAGTCACTATGTATCAAATTCTTGCAAAGCAAAAACAGCATCCATTTTGAGATAAATTATCCACTGGTGTTGCATCAAGGTGTCAAGGGGGCACAAAGGATTTCAAGGAGTAGAACTTGGAAAGACTGTTTAAGCCAAGGGGTGCCCAACACCTGGGGAATGCGGTGGGATTCTCCTATTTCCCCCTTCTGGTAACTTGTTTGATTGCCTCCTTCTCTTGGGCCCATTTTTAGGATGCGGAATGAAAGTGGGTCAGGCAAGTGGGTATCTGGATACGAAGTGTGGCGGAATCAAGGCATCCCTCAACCCATTCCCCGTCTCTTTGAATATCTTCTCTACTTTTGGCAGACTAAAGATGCAGATTATCGGGTAAACAGCACACTCCGGCTCAGCTCACTAATTGACTGAACAAGACGCGGTCACACTTTACACACCATTCCATAATGGATTTTCATGTTTGTGAATCCTAACTGGCTGTGGAAATGAAAAGCAAATGTCTCATAATCACAAGTATCTTCTGTTTTTTTTCCTAAACCAAAAGATTAAATCAACTTTACCCCTCATTTGCCAGCAAGTTCATGGTTATAGAAGGATGATAAATGATTGGGTGATGGACACATCCGTTGTGCTACTGTTTAGCAAATTCTTATAAGTGATTGCTAGATATAACACATTTCTCAGTTAGGTGTTACATGAATAATTGGTATATTAAAGAAAGTGTGAAATAAACAGGTATAAAGCTTGAAATGCGCTTATTATTTGCTGAGGTTTTTCACATTCATACCACTTAGAAACCATCGTGAGGTTCAGTATCTTCTCCCATATCTCTGGAGCAGAACCCTTCATTAAACCTGTTGTAAAAAGATCCTTTCCTGCAAATGTTATCAAGTATTTATAACTACAGCCTGGTGGATCAGAGAGAAGATGCTGTGTGAAAACCATGTGGCATAAAACCACTCAGAATACCTGCATCTGTCAGTGTGAGGGTGGGAACAAGTGGAGAGTTGTCCAAATGGATCCGTGGGGCCTCCCTGCTCTCTTCCCTTTCCCCAGTGCTTGCTGGGCTGCTGTTTCTTGGTGTGGGATCCAGTTCCAGGCCAATCCCAGTTTTACTGGGCTCTCCCTTGGAGTAAATGCCACTTCCTTGAAAACTCCAGGGAGGATCCTGCTGGTCCGTTAGGCAGCCAGGAAGGATCGTCATGAGGAGGACTCCTGTGAGCCATGACGAAAAGGCCATCTGCTGTCCTGTAGCTGAGTCACCCAATATTCCAGATAGGGGGAGACCTGGGACAGGTTCCCCAAGCCTTCTGTATGGATGGCCCCATGAACGCTTGTCCATGCTGCTGCAGATAGCCCAGCCCTGACCAGCATCCCAAAGGTACCATCTCTCATGAATGGTTTCCACTTTCTGAAATGGAGCATTTCCTGAAAAGGTAGGCAGGCAGGGCAAATATGGTTGTGACTCTTTGGCAAAGCAAAACGCTTCTCATCTTTGGCAAGACTAGTCTTGGCTCTGACCCCAGCTGGCAGGTTTGCAGGCAATGGAGTTGTGCTGTCCTTTGTCTTTCCCATCACTCCCCCACCCTCACTTGAGACTCCAAGACTCTAAGAAGGGAGATTAGATGTCAGTCAAGGGTCAATCATTTGCCCACCTTGCAGTGACCTTCCAGGTAGCCTTGGGTTTGAGATCTGGGTCTGCTGACCTGGCAAGACTTCAGAGCAATTGAAGGGCATGAGATAGCTGGGTAGAGTGAACCCTTCAAAGTAGAGCCCTGGAGTTTCCGAGAAGAAAAAGAGAAAAAGGCTAGACTTAAAGATATCAACTGCCCCATGGCCCCATCTTTCAGTCTCATCCTCTCAGCCTTACAAGCTGTGTCTATACCAAATGCAACATCTTCCATGGGGCTACCATGCACTAAAATTGTCCAAGACCAAAGCCCAATCAGTGATCCCGAGCCCTTTCTCTAAGTTTCTCCAGACGGGCAATGAATATGGAGGAGGCCATAGGGAGGAGTGTTCAGAGCACTGCTTGCTGTGGACCTCGTCTTTCCCCACGGCTGTCCATGCCCAGCACATGAGCCTGTCTGACCCAGCCTCCCAGCCTGACCCAGGATCTGTTCACACAACACTAGCAGCTATGCTCCTTAATGCATATGGGTACCCCATGGGAGCCTCTGCAGAAAGGCAGGGGTCAGGCCTCAGGGCCCATCCCAGCCTGGTCTCCAAGGCTGCCTCCGGGCCATGACCTGGGCAGACATCTGTGGGCCTGGCTAGGTCGCCACCCTTTCCTTGCCTTCTCAGGCTTGGCCCAGCTCTCAGGATGAACCCAGAGGCCTGCCTGCCACCTTCCTCCTCAGCTTCCTCCATCACTGGCTGCTGCCTCTTTTGCATAACTGGTAACAAATTGCTTGACTCACGTCGTGACACTGACTGTGACAGCTTAAACAGCTGCCTGGACCAGATCTTTAGGCCCTTAGCCCCAGGATGCCCGGTGGAGCCTGCTAGAGGCTTGCTCAGGCGGTCCCTGGCTGGGGTCCTGCTCCACCCCCCGTGGCAGTGAGCTGGCCTCTCTTGCTTCTTCACCTCCCGATTTCTTCTTCCTCTTCTGTCTTTCCCAGGAGAGAAACTTACATTCAATTTAGCGAAAACTGAAGCCAGTATCTGAGTCAGCCTGGCCCAGGGGAGCAGTCTAGATGGACTTGGGTATGGATTTGAGCGGTGGGATGTGAGGCACCCCAGAACCACTTCCAATTTTCCCCAGGAATCCTTTCTCCCCTGGTGCCCTGAAGCCCACGCCGAGGAGCCTCAAGTGTGTGCTCAGGGTTGCCCACGGCAGGCGGGCTCCTCCAGGGTTGGTCTCCTGTGTCACATGCTTCCCGCTAGGGCCCTGGGTGCAGGCGGTGTGGCGGACACAGCAGAGAAACGGTTCCCCAAGCAGGGCCAGTGAAGCACTGAGGCAAAATGCAGTTGGGCCGGCCCTGCCTGAGGAGTTGGGTTGGTCTGAATTGCAGGCGTGACCTCTGCTTTCTGACTGCGATCGGAGGGCTGGGTTTCCCCACATGTGATGAGACAATGGGCACGGCCCTCTAAGCGGCCATCCCTCAGGACCTGGTGATGGTGGCAGGACCCCCATTCTTGATGGACTGTCTGTGTTTGTCCCTCCGATTGCCTTCTCCAGGTGGTTTTTGTGAATCAAATCTTCTCTCTGGCTCTTTCAAACTCCCAAATCTGCAGGGCGTCATCGACTTCTGTGGTCCTGCTGGAGGTGCCTGCCTAGGGCCTACCCCGACTGGCTGCTGTCCTTTCCAGGCAACTGCCTGCGTTACTGGGTGGGAGGAGACCTGTCTTCTTTGGGGTTCAGTGTTCCCTGGGACAAACGTCGGGGGGAAGGAGACAGGAGAGAGGGGAAAGGAAGCACGGGGTCCCGGGGGATGATGAGAGAGGACCCCTGGGGGGGAGGTTTCTCCGAGGGTCACACGTTCAAGGAAGTCCCAGTGACCCCTCACTTTCGGGGTGCAGAGCCTCGGGGAAGATTTGTTCTTTGCCTTCTTTACCACGGGCTAATTCCCACCAGGACCAGAGCAAAGACCCTCTGTGGGACATACTGTTCTTTCTTCTTATAGTCCTAATGTGGCTGAGCTATTTTGGGCAACCATTTAAATAAAAGCCAATTTGACTAAAGAGCAAAATATATTCCACCGAATGACGGCAAAAGGGCAGAGCTTGGAAAGGGAAAGGACAAAAAAATAATAATAACAGAGAGAGGGAGAGGGAAGAAAAAAGAAAATGCAAGGCATTCATTTTTCCTTTGTACTTTTTAATAAAAGAAATTCTCTGGCTGCTTAAAGTGACACATTAAAAGATGTATGTATCGTGGCTTTTAAAAACACAATTAGATAACACCTTGTCAAATACTTATATTCTCTGTTGACAGCCTGGAGCAGAGACACAATCCAGGCACAGCCATTGGGGCAGGTGTCTCCCCTGACACGCTGGCAGCCGAGTCAGCCATTTCACAGAAATGTTACTGTTTACCACTTTAATCATCAATCCACATCTAGTCACAACAATAAGTCAGAAGGAGAAGTAAATTATACTTGTTCAGCCCTGATGAGTTTGAACTGTTTTGCTGAAATTAACTGAAGTAATTATCTATTTTTCTAAAGCTGCAAAAGGAAAAAAAAAAAAAAAGTAATGTTCCGTGGGGGAAAGAGGCTCTGCAAGTCGTCGGCCGTGCAATATTTAAGGAAACTTTTTTTTTTTGGTCTGATGACCACATAGGTTTGATGAGGCTGTGAAATGAGGCAGATTTCATATGCTATATTCTCTCTCTTTTTTTTAAGCTTAAAAAAAATCTCCCTGCAGAAGAAGCCTCTCCCATTATTGGACTGGTTCCTCCATCCACCTGATTTGGCCTTTGTGATGAGCCCATTACATTTTGGGGCTGTTTCCTCTTGTAATGCAAAGAGCAAATCCTCAAGAGCACAAGCTTTCTGCTTTCTGTGATCTTATGTAAAAGAGGCGGGGACATTTGCATTGTGACTGGATCCCCCACATTTCCTCGGCCAGTCGGTCTGGGCCTTTAGTCTTGGAAGACCCCTGTCCCTGGACCAGTCACATGGGTGGTGGAGCCCGCCAGGGTCAGGGAGCAATCCCCGCATCCCCCAACCCAGGGCTTGGAGTTCACGGTCCGGCTGACTTTTGTAATGTGGTCTCCCTTGGTCCCGAGCTGCTGCTCTTTCTTCGGTCTCTTCTTCTCAAGTTCACCACAGGACGCACGGGGCTTTTGTCCACTCGTGTTATTAGCAGCACACACTTTGGAAACAGATGGAGTGCACGGCCTTGACCAGCTTGGGTTTCTCCTTCTAGAAAACGGGGCCAATAGCACCAACCTGGCAGGGTTATTTCAAGGGGTACATGGGATTTTATGAGATGATGGGAGTGAAGGCGACAATGCAAGGCTTGGTCCCTGGGTGATGCTCAATAACTCTGAATTTACCTTGTCTTTGGTTATGCGAGGGAAGGTAACATAGGGTAGTGGTCAAGAGCATAGGTGCTGGGGTCAGACGCCCGCACCTGACACCTGGCTCCTCTGTGATCTTGGGTGACGTTGCTCACTGCTGTCTTTGTTTCTAAATTAGAGATAATAGTTACCTTCGTGAGTTGAATGAAACCACATATGTAAAATACACAGTAATGCTGCTGCAGTTGTTGTTATCATGGTTTACTCGTGCATGCAGTACTCAGAACTGGTATGGATACATAGTAGGCATGCATCATTGATAGAGCTGGCGAAATTCCCACTAGTTTTCTGCAGTTTAGCTGTAACATGACTCAGGTCAGGAAGACCTGAAGGAAGACATAGGTGCCCAAGTACCCATCCTGGGAGAATCACTACAGAGACCCCTGGGACCATGCAAACAGCTCCATTCAGAGCCCCATAAGGACTTCTGAAAACCCCTGTTAAAGCCACACCAAATATATATCCTTGTCTAGATTATTCCAAAACCTAGGGACTCCACTTTCTTCTTAATTTTCTGGGTAATGAAGGCAAAATGCAAGGAAAGCAAATGGTTAGGTGTGGCAGAGGGAGAATGAAGCGTAATTACCACTCCATCTAGCCAGGCGACTCCCAGCCACAGAAAGATTGTTCACTCTACCATGTTTGGATCTGAGTAAACATGATGATTATCCAGTGGAACGTTATTTTCTATGACTCATTGTGATATACCAGCAAAACTCTAATCGGAAGTTCTAATTTAAAAATACTATATTTTCTATTTAAACTTAGGGATAGCGGTGGTTTGTATTCTTAGTTTACTGGTCAATTTTCTTGGAAAACAGGTCCTTTCCTCCCGCCCTCCCTTCCTTCCGACTTTGCTTATTCATTCCTTTATCCACTCAGTAAACTTTTGCTGATTGACCCTGGCCTGCAGACCGTAACCTAGAAAATGGACGGATCCAGTTCTTCACACTTGGGCCATTTGCATCCCTTCACAGGACAAGGCAGAAATTGTATATTCTTTTCTAATTGTATGAAAAATGAGAGTTACAAGTGAAGCATTGAATTTGGACAACAATGGCAGGACAGACGAGGACCTGATGAGGTTCTGTAAGTTTCACAAAGCATATTTGTCTTCTTTTTCCCTGGCAACCTTGAGGCATTTTGCCCTATTCACGGGCTGTTTTGTGGACTAATGGGACTTGCATCTTTTGGTTTCCCTAAAAGCCATTGGGTTCCCTTAAAAATTGTGACAAATCCCCACTCTGGATTTTATTCTTGGCCTTGTGCGTGTCATGTTTAAAATGTAACAATTTTCATCAAGTGTCACTGGAAGAAAAGTGACCCTGGGCCTGTATTCTACTCCAAAATGTTCCGAGCTGTTTACTGATCTTCATTTTTTTTTTTGTTTTTTGGGTTTTTTTTTTTTTGCGGTACGCAGGCCTCTCACTGCTGTGGCCTCTCCCGTTATGGAGCATAGGCTCCGGACGCGCAAGCTCAGCGGCCATGGCTCACGGGCCCAGCCGCTCTGCAGCATGTGGGATCTTCCAGGACCGGGGCACGAACCCGTGTCCCCTGCATCGGCAGGTGGACTCTCAACCACTGCACCGCCAGGGAAGCCCACTGATCTTAGGTTTTACAAACTGCAAACCTAAATGTGATCTGAGGTGCTGTCTGAGGTCAGAGCTGAGGAAACAGGATCAGAGTCCCATCACTCCTTGAATGCATCTAGGATGTTCCTTTGGGTCCAGGCATTCCTCCTCCAACCCCCATTTGTCCTTCCCCACATACTGAACATGCACTGCTGAAGCTCATAAGAGGAGGAAGAAGGCCCAGCATGTTGCAGGTCGGCAAGCAGAGCCCTGGATGAGGACACAGCCTGGCCAGCAGCCCCAGCAGGCTGAGGTGCCCAGTGTCCTGGGTGCTCGAAACTTCTGGTGTGTGTCCCGTTCCGTATCCCCACTGTCCCTCCGTAGCTAGTAACAGACTCGGATGGGGCTGACTTTGTAGAGGCCTTCTCCAAAAAGATGGACACCAGACACTTCAGCTTGAAGTTTGTCCACCGCATTGAGTGTGGACCTATGAAAAAGAGCTCTTTTGTAAAGTGAAATGTTGCTTTATTTGTTGTTGATTGAGCGACTACTTTCTGACTTTTATTTATGGAGTTTTCTTGAAGTTGGGTACAGATGGTATTTAGACCCTGTGTTCTGGGGAAAGTCTTTGGCTAAAAAGTCAGACCAGGCTGAGGGAATAGTTGAGCCAGAAGGGGGCTCTTCCCCAGATTTTCCATGCTCCTTGGGTGAGGACACTGGAACCCAAAATATAAACTTTGGGAGCTGGAATTTACCAGAGAGCTCATCTAAACCTAAGCTTTTATTTGACATATAGGGAAACTGAGGCATGAGAGATAAAGTGAGCTACCTGTGACTTTATTCTCCACTCATTCCAGCAATATTTTCTGAGTTTCGATCGGGTGCCAGGCATCATTCTAGGTGCTGGGAACATACGAACCCATGGCTCTTTGCAAGATTACATTGGGGTTGCAGTCTACAAAGTCACATGCCAGAGTATGTGGGCAGAAGATTGATGCTACAATAGGACCCTCTTCCTCAGCTTGTTGGACACAACCCCTGGGAAGAGGACCGGGTCAAGGTATCTGAACCACCTGAGGAAAGCCCATGCCCGGTTTCAGGGACTGCGGGAACCCCTCAATTGAAGCCATATTGGAATATGGGCATCTCTGTAATGAGAAAGAAAACCACAGATGCCATTGGGTCCTCCGATGGACCCGTGACTCCCAAAAGGAGTTCAAACTAATTCCTGGCATCCATCCCTGAGAAACACAAAGCAATGTGGGAACCTTGTTCTCTGAGTGAGAGTGGGCAGCCATGGGTATAAGTACAGGAGACCCAGAAGGCTGTGGTCAAGCTGCCTTGGTGGGAAAGGGTCTGGGGCAGGGAGTGTTTGCTGAAGGAACTTGTTCTCCCAAGTTCTGCAGTTTGGTTGTGTGATGCTGAGAGGAGGTGGTGATGCAGTGAAGTGGAGAGAGGGTGGTAAGCCTCTGAAGAGCTCAGAAACTCCACTCTAGAGCTCTCTAGCCAGAGGTGAGAACTTCCTTGGCCCAAAGAAGGAAAATGGAGGGTGTTGAAAATACCATGCCTCTGTGGTCATCAGGAAGTGGAGTCCATTCATCCCCAACTCACCTTGGAGCACGTGATTAAAGCTTTATGCGTGCAAAGTGCTGTTGGAAAGCTTCAGTCCACCCACAACTTTTATCTGCAGTGGTTACAGGATTGAGGTGGACGGTGGGGCCCTGGGTGCTCACGTATGCGATGATGAGGTGCAGGAAGACCAGTGGATATTAACATACGCTCAGGGGTTTAGTGTTTATATTCATTCTTTCCTCAAAGATATGGAGTGTCTGCTCTATGCCAGGCTCTGTTCAAGTCAGTGGAGACAAAATGGGGAGCAAGGCAGCTGAAGTCCCTGTTCTAGTGCAGCACCATTCTAGGGTGCTATGTGGCATGCTGATACAGCGCAAATACATTTCGTCATACTCAGAAGCTACATTTAGAGCCCTTGGCAACCAAATTCCCGTGGATGTCAGAAGTCATGACTGGGTGAGTGTTAATTGTTCTCCCTGTGAAAATTAGCTTGTGCAAAGATGTTCAGTCAGTGATGGTGAAAACTCAGGGGCCCCATGGTGCCACCAAGCCTGTGTACATACCTTCATCTTGCTTGAATTTAGGGACTTGGTCCAAAGGAGCCAGGCTACTGACTGAACAGTCCCAGGGTTCCAGGAGCAGGTTGGTAGAGGAGCCCAGTTAGGAGCACCCTAATCAATATACAGTTCTGTGCAACGTGGGGAGGAGGACTGTGGACTGTGCATGGACTGTGGCTGCTGTGACCCGGGTCCAGGGAGCAAGCTGCTGGCTGGGTGCTCTCGTGAGATTTTAATCCTGCCTTTGAAAAGCAGCTTAAAAATAATACTGCTAAATAAATCTTCACACTGGATGGAACAAGCTAGGCAACCATCCCTTAACCCAGACAAGCAAAGAGCGGTTGGAAGCAGCGGTCAGATGTGGCGTGAGGTGGCATTGGCAGTGCGGCCTGCCAGCTGTGCCTGGGCCAGTCCTCCTGCTCTCGGCTCTCCTGCCGTCCTGGCATTCTGCTCTCACTCACACACTCAGGCATCATTGTGATCACACAGGTGTTTGTGGTACAGACACGTTTGATGTCTGCCAAGTGCTCTGGACTGGAGGCTGCAGGAGGATGGCCTGTGCCCGCTTTGGTCATCCCTGAATCCCAGGGCCCACCACAGTGCCTGAAATAGAGGAGAGGCATTCAACAGACACTCACTGAGAACAATAGATGGATGGATGGATGGATGGATGGGTGGATGGGTGGATAGATGGATGGATGAAAGAAAACATGGATGGATGGATGGACAAATAGCAGAATTTTGTGACTATAGGGATTGTCAGACCTTCTGGTGCTCAACCTGTCTTCTCTAACTCCACAGGCCCTGTAGAGGTAGCACAGATGGCTTGCACTTATCAAGTCATTTTAAATGAACAAATAAAAGCCATGTGCTTACCTATAAAAATACTGTGGATTCTGTTTTTTGAGCCAGGTGAAGAGTATCTAGATATTCATTTTATTGCTATCATAATCTTATTGATCACCTTGGATATTATTTTGTATATATTAAATATATAATTTAAAAATTAATTGAAAAAAGAAAAACAAGGAGATGCCACTACTCTTGTATGCTGATGATGGGAGTAGAGGTTGGTATATTATTTAAAAAGGGGGATTTCATAAGACGATATTGCACATAGTGAAATCTCTTTTTAAAAAAAGTACATGTGGGCTTCCCTGGTGGCGCAGTGGTTGGGAGTCCGCCTGCCGATGCAGGGGACACGGGTTCGTGCCCCGGTCTGGGAAGATCCCACATGCCACAGAGTGGCTGGGCCCATAAGCCACGGCCGCTGAGCCTGTGCATCTGGGACCTGTGCTCCGCAACGGGAGAGGCCACAACAGTGAGAGGCCCGCGTACTGAAAAAAAAAAAAAAAAAAAAAAAGTACATGTGATTGGAAGCATCAATTTCATTTCTAGAACTGAAAACTAAGTAAATAATTAAATACGTGCCCAGAGTAAGCCACAGGGATGTTCAACACACTGCTGGGTGCAAGAGCAGAAGAATGGAAACAGCCCAGATGTCCAGGGATAGCAGCATGTTGAATAATTGGTAAAGCACTAAAGTGATAAAATACATTTCTGTGGATAAATATGAAAGTCTGCCAATAATATGTTATTAGGTTTTTTAAAAAGTTACAGAAAATATACATCATAAAGTTCACTTTTGTAAAAATATGTACATTTATCACATTTATATATGCATGGAAACATTTTGAAGTCTATATTACACATTATCTTATATACTTGAGTATTATTTTATATTTTTATATTGAGTATATATTAAATTTATAAGAAGAAGAATGTTTTTTATTTGGAAAATATAAAATAAACTAACAATGTAACTTTAAAAAGAAGGCTGCTGAACTTCACTAAAATGTCAAATGTTTTTGGTGAGAATTCTATCAGCTCCACTGGTTTCTTCTTTCTTATCACAGGCACTCATTGGTCACCACAACTGCCTTTGATGAGTTAGCTTGGGAAAATGAACTAGTTATTACACAATAGGTTAACTTTTTCTTGGTAGAAACAATCTATCAACAAATTGAGTTTGTGGGGCTTGGGGAATGAATCAAAGGCAATGTTGCTAATTTAAAAGTAGCAAATTGGGGACTCCCTGGTGGTGCAGTGGTTAAGCATCCGCCTGCCAACGCAGGGGCCAGAGGTTTGATCCCCAGTCCAGGAGGATCCCACATGCCACACAACTGCTGAGCCTGAAAGAAAGCTAAGGTAATTAAATCAACACTTCATTATTATATGCAGAAACTGAGATTCAGAGAGGGTGAGTGACTGGCCTGAGGTTGCTCAGCAAGCCTGGGGCAGAGCTAGGAATCCTGGTCCCCAGCCCTCCATGTGAGAATGGATTTGCCCAGTGGGGCTTCTGGACAACGAATACAACCAGAGACAGCAGGCTCCCAAGGCAGGAGTCCACGCATTCAGAGCAGCTCATGATGCTGGAGCACTTGATACTCATTATCTTATTTAATCTTCACTGTTGCTCTGTTGGGTAAGGACTCTGATTATCCCCATTTTACAGATGAGGAAACTTACTCTTCACTGGAGGGTAGTTACACGGCCTGGCTGTTGATGCTGTGGGATGCCTGGAGGATGCTTTTGGACATCAGAGTCCCTAGCCGACTGGTGGGACAAACTGCTTCTATCACCCAACAGATTCCTCTCCTACTTCTATGGCTGGAACACCCACCACCACCACCACCACGACTCCATTCTCTCTTTTTTTCCCATAAGAGGACAAGTGTAAAATGATTTCATACACATTCTGGTGGCTTCATGTTTAAGTGGAGTCAAATTGCTATTCAAGAGGAAAAAGAAGTTGGCTGTTTGAAAAGCCGTGAGTTGGGGGAGAGGAACGAAGTCTCTGAGTAACAGCCCTTCTCTGGGATCCAGAGCTGAGATCATGTCCAGGTTGCCAGCAAACTGACAGAGCATATGTTACTAGGAAAATGTGCCTACAAGGACGCACATATCTCTTTAAAAGGTGCCCTCTTCTTTTCAAGCACCAAATGCCTTCTTCTGGGGCCGCTGGGTCTTCATGGCCACACGGTGTGGGCCCTGGGCTGCCGAGGGCTGCCTGGCTGGAGTGGAAAGTTTGCCCTGAGGGCATGGGTGGTGCTGAGACCCCTGCAGTCAGCATTGTTTACCCCACCATCAAGAGACCACATCTTCCTGCCTCTCCCAATGCCTAGTCTAGGGTGGGGGACACCTCACCTGGCAGAATTTCGGTCAAGACTATCTGAAGGCAAGGCGGTTGTCTCCTTCTTCACATAGATCCTCAAGGGAAAGGCAAGACTCAGTGAAGAGTGAAGTGAAGACACCGGGAGGAATGGACCCACGTGTGAATGGAATTGAAGCCCGTGCACATGGGGAGGGTGGAAGCAGCTTGGGCTCTGCAGGCCAACCTTGTGGATTCCCATCCAGCTAGAACCCTCTCCAGCTCTGTGATCTTGAGAGAGTCAGCCTCTCCACACCTCAGTTTCCTCTTCTGTAAAAAGAAAGTTGCGTGATTACCTGCATGGAAGAAGTGGCTGGGTGGGAGGAGGGTCTGTATAAAGTGCTGGCTGGCTGTGCCAGTCTAGCCAGTGCATCACACACTGGGGGTAGCTGTCGGTGAAAGGCCCAGAAACAACTGGGGGAGGTGCCAGAGTGGAGCCACAGGCTGGCACAGAAAAATGAAAGGAAAATGGATGTTAGAGTGGGTGCTTAGGCTGACTCAGGTGTCCCCCAGGGTGACACAGGGCACTCAGGCCAGGGCATGGGGCACACCGGCCCCAGGCCAAGCCATCGCCCCACTCTCTGCACAGCGCTTAACCTCCTGGACCAAGTTTCTTCATCATCTGCAAACTGAGTAACTTACATCAAATGATCCTTTCGCTTCCTTGAAGCTCCACAATAGAACTATTTTTTTTAAATTTATTTACCAAAGATTCCTGAGTTGAAGACACCGCAAAACACCATTAGATCCTTTTCCATACTTTTTTTTGTGTGTGTGACTGAATGCAGCTATAACCTGCTCTCAAATGATTTTTAAAAATTATGTGCCATTTGCTTTGTTTTAGAAAGTACAAAATGAAGCTTTTTTATTGATACTTTGTGAGGAAGATTTTTTATGATTATTTTCATTGTGAAGTTTAGTTAAGCTCTCCTTTGTTCATCAAAATTTTCTTTCCCATCCCCTCTTTACTTAAATAATTATATTTTTTAAAAAAGTAACATATGCTATCAGAAAAAATTTTTCCTATGCGTATGTATATAATACAGTAGAAATACATATGTTTTGTATTACTGTATAGTCTTACTCTTTTTTTGGTAAATATGATCATACAATAATCATAAAATAGATATTTTCTACAATTTGCTTTTTTTTTTTTTTACAATTTGCTTTTTTCACTTAAAAAGAATGAGGTAGATGTAGAAGTATTGACTTTAGTTTCAAGTTATATTGTTACCAGTTGCATAGTATTTTATTATATTATGTGCAATAATTTATTTAACCAGCCCTGTACTGATGCCCATTCACAGAGGATATTAGCTTGTTGTGCGTATCTGTTATTTCAAATAATACCATACCAAGTATCTTTTGTGTACTTTTGTATTTGTTCAATAAATTCATAGAAGAGAAATTACAATTGATTTTTTAAATGGATTTGTTTGGAATAATATTTACAGAATCTTAAATGGTACGACTCACACGAAAATGGACTTTTTCATCAAGTGCTAGACCAGAAGGAAACTTGAAATCTGACAAAGGTAATTATGGGCAGACAAAATGGATTTCTAGGAAGTGGTTACCTGGACCGTTTTTTGCAGGTAAACATGTCCTGGAGGAATGAGGAGGTGAACGCTTGGCCTGGGCATCTGCACGTGCGGGAAACCCAAGAGGGTTGCATGGGGTGATCTGATGTGCATTAGAATGAGAGTTTGCTGGAGAGAAATCAACTCTGGACCTTCAAAAGAGTCAGTCAGGGCTCTGGTCCTGCTGGGGCATTTACAAGATGTGAACTGTTTACCCAGCTGTAGGCTAGGTGATTGCAAAATGTGATTTAGAGTGAGCCATGCTGGGTAGTGGTCCAGGGGGCTTTAGAAGATGCTGATGCAATACATAGTCAAGTCAGGTGTGGTTTCTGGCTCTAAGGAACTGGGTCCTGGGAGCTTGGGGACCAGGAATCTTGATCACCACAGTTCTCTCTGTGGTTTTCTGAGGGGCCTGAACAGATGGTTTGGCTGAGCTTCTGTTATGGAAAGGCCCCTATGATCCTCTCTAAAGAAGATGCAGGACCTTCGATCCCCTGACATCGTGACCAGTTTCCTTGATACCTAAGGAATGTGCATCCCAGTCGGAATGTGGCCTCGGAACTGTGAACAGAGAGTAAAACTGTTGCGTGGCCGTGGGAGATGTGTTGACGCCCATCCCAAAGCCAGGAGGCAGCCCCAGACGTGGAGAGGGCCAGGTGATAAAAGGCCCTGTCCACACCTGGCCTCCTCTTGGTTTGCTCACTGCAGCATGGTGGCTGCTTGCTGAGTTTGATGGATAGGGCGACCAGGAAAGAGACCGCTTCTGGACAATAAGAGTGTAATTGAATTTTTACTTTTCTCTTCCATTGGTTTCCTCCTCACACATCATAACCCCCTGCTTCAGCCCAGCTCTAAGAAAAGAATTAAGGCAGCTTACAAAATTAAAACAAGATTTTTTGCCCTCCAAGACGTAGGCTACCGATCAGGAACTGACCCTTCTGGCAGTCAATGTAAAAATGGAAATATTATCAAGTATATGAGTCACCAAGACCTAACAAAATACATCTCGTCCTCTTCCTATGCGATTCCTAATTACTTTTTAGGGGTTCGTATGTAAGGAGCTTCAAATGTATTTTTGTGTATCTAAGTTCTATTCCTGACTGCATCTTAAGATCTGTGTGACTAGGCCTTAACATATTTAAATCTCAGTTTTCACAGCCGTCAAAGGGCATGACAATTCTTGCCAAGCGTCTCTGACAGAGCTATTGTGAGCACCCAAAGAGACGCAGTCAAGGAAAGTGTTTTCTTTTGAAAATGATTAAGAGGTTTTGAAAATGATTAAGAGGTTCATAGTCATGGCCTGAAATGAGGCTTGTACATTTAGGTTGGCCAAGAGCTATGATAACGGTAGAACTGGTTTTGCTACACTGCCAGGTAACTCGGGCCTCAAGGTGTTCATTCATTCATTCATTCACTCATTCATTCATTCATTTATTCATTCATTCATCCATTGATCCACCTATTCATACCACAGATATTTACTCAACACCTACTATGTGCTAGGCATTGTGAATACAAAGATGAAAGACAGAGCACGCTCCCAGCCCCTCTTAGCTGTCTTTCTAGCGCAGAGACAAACAGAGTGGCCACTTACAACACATTTTCTCCTTTTTTAACTAAAAAGAAAAAACTATGTTTCTAATTTATGTAGATCTGAAAAAATGGACCTAAATAATTTTGGGGAACAGGCAACCATATTTATTCCCACTTGGCAGGGCAGTTCCAAGAGGCTGGGGAGGCTGGTCCTCCCTCACCCCTGGGGCTGGGCTGGCCCCCTCCCTCACAGAGACCCCCTCAGTGGCCTGCTGGGACACCCATCACTGTGAGTCTCTCCACCTCAGGGGCAGGGGAAGCGGGGGTGTCTATAGATGGCTGCTCTGTCACCCCTCGGCTGATCTGGAGGATGAAGTATTTCTGTGTAGTTTCTCTCTGAATGAGGAGCGGAGTGGAAGCTTGGTTGTTGAAACAAAAGGAAACAGAGCTTCATGTTATCTCAAGCTTCTAAGACAAACTCAGTTTCTGGACCTGCTTCCCTTATGACACCCCTTCTCCAGTGGCCACCTGTTTAGTTTGCCCCTTTGAGGGCTGGATGTTTTCCGTGAACCAAGGGAAGGTCTGTCTGCCCGCTGTCATTGTTGCAGTGGGTGGAGGGGCTGAAGGGGGCTCACCTATGCAAGGCCACACCCAGAGAGAGCTGCACCCAGCTCTGAGAAGGAACAGCATGCCTAAGTTGTTGTATTCGAAACTTATCAAAAATTAAGCTCTACGAAATGCAGCGTCATTTCTCGAAAAGTCTCTATTGTTTATTCTCACTGTATTTGCCGACCTGGAAGAGACTGGCAATCATTCATCCATTTACTGTATCTTTATTGAGGGCCTACTGTATGTATGCCTTTTAAGGCATAGGCCACTCATGCAAAATAGAACTATCGTTGCTAGGACAGGGTTAGGAGAAGGGGAGGACAGGGGACCCCTGGAGTCACTGGGAGCCATTCCAAACTCTTGTTGGGTGCAATAAGCTACCTGGCCATTTGACACTGCAAGAAATCTCTCCTCCAAGGTGATGGGAAGCAGCATTAGCTCCTGGAGGCGCCTTTGCTCGCCCTCCCCTTACACTCACGCAACTGCCACTAAGGTAGTAGCAGCGTATTCAACCGCAGCAGAAATCTGAAGTGTGGGGAGCATGGACTCGGAGGACCTCAAGGCCCTTCAGTTTACAAACAGGCATCACAGAGAAGCTGCCCTTGGGCCCCTCTTACACTTCTCATTACAGTGCATTAGAACCTCTGCTCTGTTTAGTTGACAAAGTCAGAAATAAAAAGGGTCCATTCGAAAATGCAGTCGTATAAACCGTGTTTGTATACTTACCACATAATCCTTAATTACTTCCATACTTTTATGTATAAAGAGCTTTGACCGCATTTCTGGATTCTTAGTAAACTGAATAAATCCGAAATTATTCCTCTGTCTAAATTTGGGCAATCTGTGCAGGGGAGGTTTAGCTTTAAGGTTGGTGGCGTGGTGTGTATTATTTCTGAATAAATTTCCTTGGAGTCATTGATCCACTGAGTGTCAAATAAAATGTGATACCCACAAAATTCATGTATGACCCTGACATTTTTCCAGTACTTAAAGTAATTGCCCTTCTGTTTAATAACAGTGTTTATAAAATTACTTTCTGATTGGCTAGGTCTATGGCACACTCGTGTCAATAATCTGCTGCAAATATATGCCCGTGGCCTTTGGCCTTGGTTTTCAAAATAATTTTCATCTCTTAAGCGTGAACCGGTGGCAGCCCTGGGAGCTAGGAGTCAAGGCTCCAATGCACCAACCTTCTTTTGCTCTTTGGTGCTGGGCATTTTGGAATGCTCATTTCAGATTCCTGGCTTTGCACACTGAAACGAGGATGGGTCTCGTGTACTCGGTGATTGCTGTAGCCTCCGAAAGGGATTTGAGATCATGAAATGAGCATCCCATCTTCAGGATTCAGTGCTTTCAGGAGGACTCCTTTAAGCTTTTATTTGCCAGATTTTACAGATTGAGAAATGGGAAACTGTGAATGGCTGAGTTACTTTCCAAGACTGCTGAAGTGGGAAGGAGATGGTTTTAGAATCTTCCCTGTTCTCCAAACCCAACAGGATATTGAAACTCATGCCTATGAGTATGTAGATTTAAGGCAAGGGCTCAAACAGACCCCTGAGGCTACACACCCAGCATTTCTATTCCCAAGGGACTTGACTAATTTTTTTTTTTTTTTTTTTCCCCCTAAGGGACCAATTGTCCCTTTGTCAACCAGAGAAAAGGGGCCCCTCCTGTCACCCCACTGAGATCTCTGGGTATGGCCTTCTCATCTGACAGTGAGGCCCAACTAGTCCCAGGATTTTCCATTGTGATTTAATGACATTGACTGTCAGCTATCTTGTATCTTTCATTGCTCATCCCAGTGGGACTTCCAGAAAGAATTTGTTTAAATTATTAAAAAAATTGTTTACCTTCAAATAATTTCAGACTTACAAAAAGAGTTGTAAAAATAGTATAGAGTTCTCTAAATGCTAACATCGTACATTTCCTTGGTTTGATTATCAAAACCAGGAAATTAACTTTGATACAAAATTATTAACTAATCTACAGACCTTATTCAAATCTCCCCGATGTCCCACTGATATCCTTTTTCTGGGCCAGGATCCAATCCAGGACCCCACATTGCATGTAGTTGTCATGTGTCTCCTCCAATCTGGGACGTTCCTCAGTCATGGTTTGTCTTTTGTGACCTGAATACTTCTAAAGAGTGCTGGCCATCTATTTTGTAGAACATCCCTCAATTTGGGTTTGTCTGCTATTTTGTCATGATTAGATGGACCTTATGCATTTTAGACAAGAATGTCATGGGGGCGATATTTTGTGCCCTCAACGCATCATATCAGGAGGGCTGTGAGCCCCACATACCTATTTACTAGTAATGTTAACTTCTGATCACTTAGTTAAGATGGTATCCCCTTAGCTGTAGAATTATTATTTTTTCCTTTGTAATGAAAAAGCATCATGTGGAAATACTTTGAGACAAAGCAAATGTCATTTTTATTTTCATGCTTTTGCCCACTAATTTTTATATCCATTAGCGAATCTTGCCTATAACAATTATTGCCATGATGTTCTAATTATGATTTTTTTAATTTCCCTCACTCCTCCTACATTTCTTAAATTGGAATTATTTTATAAGGTAAAGCTCTTCCTTCTCTCCCATTGAATTTCTTTTTATCATATGGACTCAGTGATACTTATTTTATTCTATGGGTTATAAATCCATTACTATTATTATTTTCTTGTTCAAATTGTTGGAGCTTTGGCCATTGGGAGCATCCTCAAATTGGTCCCTGTGTCCTTTTGACATGACTCCATCATCTTTTGAGCACTCAAGAAGGGCTTTTTATTTGTTTTAATACATGTACATAAAACTCAAACTGTACCAAAGAATATACCTGTATAATGAGAATTGAATTTTCCCCTTACCCCAAACTCTTAGCCTAACTCCATTGATAACCACCATAAATAATGTACATATTTCAACATATTGTCTATGCAAATATATATGAGTACATGTATTAATTTTTAAACACAAAATGAAACATACTATGTACACTATTTTATGCCTTGCTTTGTTCCTTAATCAATATATCACACATATTTTTCCACATCTTCCATATTTTTGTTAATGATTGCACAGAGTTCTTAGTTCTTTTATAGAGGTTTACCATAATTTACATAAATAGTCCCCTGTTGATGAATAATTATATACATATGTGTGTATATATATGTCTAATGTAATATATATAGATAGGTAGATATAATATATATCTACCTAAAATCTATATCTATCTATCTATCTATCTAATTTTTGTTTTATAACTGGTCACCTTAGATGAGAAAGAGAGAGAGAATGAATGAGATTCCTATAAGACAAATTCTAAGAAGTAGAACTGCTCAAGTCAAAGATGCAAACCTTTGCCCATCTGATAGGTTTCCCACTCTTTTTATTTGCATGTCTTTAATTATTAGTGACAATGAACATTTTTCCATATGTTTATAAGTCATTTATATTTCTTCCTCTGTGAATTGGTTTTTCATATCATTTTCCCATTTTTTTTTCTATTGAATGATTGATATATTTCTCACTGATGTGCAAGAGCTTATTATATGTTAAGGGAATTAGCCCTTTTCTGTCATTTGTGTTATAAATATTTTTCCCACTTTGTCATGTGTCTTTTGATTTTTTTTAATAATTTTTTTATCTTAGTGAGGTTTTAGATTTTTTATACTTAGATTTATCTGTCATATTACAGCTTCTGTGACTTACTAACTCTTAGATTTTATATTACTCTCCATGTTATCTTTGATAATCATTATTATTTTTTGCCTTTAAATCCTTAATCATCTTGATTTTATTTTGGTGTAGGAAGAGAATTAGTTCCAGTGTTACTTTTTTTATCTTCCCCCTAATCCAGTGGCCAGCCAGTTGACTAAATACCATTTATTAAATAATTCTTCTTTCTTTCACTGATTAAAAAAGGCACCTTCATCATTTACTAAATTCTCAAATGCATTTACATCCATTTCTATACTCTCCATTTACTCAATTGACCAGCCTACTATTTCTGCACCTGTTCCAAATTGTATTAATGACTCTATGTATAATTTAATGTAGTATCTGGTAAGGCTTTCTCTTTTTCAAAATTTCACCATATAGTTTTATGTTTGTTTTACATGAGTTTTAGTCTTAAAATACTCAGGAGAATATTTTTTTTGGAAGGGGGGATGAAGAAATACAATAAACATATGAATGTATAGGGAGAATTACCATTGTTAGGACTTAGAGTCTTATACCCAGGAGAAAAACGAGGCTTTCCATTTGTGTTGCTCAGTCATTGGAAACAATTGTTTGTTTTTATTGATTTATATAGGCCCTAAATTTTATATTTAGGTTTATTTCTAGGTATTCTCTCTCCTCTCTCTTTCTTTCTCTTCCTCACTTTGCATTGCATTGTAAATCAAATCTTTTCTTCAGTTATGTTTTTCTAATTGATTATTGTTTGAGTTAATAGAAAATTCTGATATTTGAATATTCATTTTACAACCAGCCACCTTGCTGAATTGTCCTATTGTTTCTAATACTTTTTTTTAGCAGTTTCTCTTAAGTATTCTTATATGGCATCATATTACCTACAAATGATAATAATCTTTCCTTTTTTAAACAAATTTAGAACTTATACTTCTTTTTCCTTCTCCATTGCAATGACTGACATGTTTGAGAAAAATGTTCATTAATGGTGTGCAGTGGACAGCCTGTTCTTATTGCAGAGTGCATGATTTGAGCATTTCAGCATCAAGCATCTTGTTATATGTATGTTCCAAAAACACCCTGTATGACTATTTGTTGATTATTTATTTTAATCAGGGATTTGTGTTTAAATTCATAAATACCTCTTATGGATTTGTGGAGATGATAAAACATTTTTTCTCTGTTTGATAGAATATTAAAATATTAAAACTGTGGGTCATATTAATCGATTCCCTAATAGTAAAACACCTTTAAATTTATGGAATCAACTCTCTTTGATTGAAGCCTGTTGTCCTTTTTAATATACTACTGCAGAAATCTACTTTTAAAAACATTATTTAGAATTTCTTGCATTGCTATTGAAAGGTATGATTGATTTATGGTTTTCTTGTTTTTTATACCTCTGTCAGGTTTTGATGTCAGTGTTATGACACTTTTGAAAAAGAATTAGGAGATTTTCCTTCTCTCTTTAAGCCCTTAAACAGTTAAAATAGCACTGGTATCATTTGTTTTTTGAGGGCTTGATAGAATTAACCTGTGAAAACATCTGGGCCTCTTGCATTTTTGAGATAGCGCTCTGACAATTCTCTCAATGTTTTTCCTCATGGAAATTGACCTAAGTTCTTTTTCTCTTCTGTTGTTAACTTTGGTAATTTCTACTTTCATAAAAATATATTTATTTTATCTGCTTAAAATTATTTGCACAAAATGAAAGAATGCATTATTTTCTATATGGTTTAGTACTTCTTTTTTCCTGTGTTTATATCCATATTTTTATTTCTAATTTTGAAAATTTGTGCTTTCTTTCCTTTGTCTTTATTAAGATAGCTCAGAGTTTTTCAACCTCTGCATCATTGACATTTTAGCAGGTAATTCTTTGCCTTTGGATTGTCCTGGGCACTATAGGATGCTTAGCAGCATCCCTGGCCTCTACCCATGAGGTGCCCAAGCAGCTCCCTAACTGTGACAACCAAAAAATATCCCCAGACATTGCCAAATGTCACTTGGGGGAACAGACCTTTCCTAGTTGAGAACCACTGAGATAGCTAGAGATTTATCTATTTTATTGTGTTTTCCCTTACAAAAATATATATATTGATTAGATGTTTTTCATTAATGTCTTCTGTCACTCTAATAATTCTTTTTGCTTTAGTAAGATATATTTAGTTCCTCTTTTTCTTCATTGTAAATTGAATGCTTGGTTCACTTATTTCCTTGCTTTCTTACTGAATAACCTAGGTTTTAAAGGTTATGATTTCCCCCCTATTATATCTTTAACTCCCTTGATATGCAATAATTTTTTTTAAAAGAGATTCTGCAATTTTCCTTTTAACTTTTACTTTATCCCAAGTAATTTTCATCTTTAAAAGGCTTTCAATGTACTTTTTTTGTTGTGGTTTTGCTATGTTTTCTGTTTTAGGTATTAATATCTAGATTCATATACATACTGCTCAGACACTGTGATCTATCTCAGGTTTTGGCGATGCATCAAATTTCCCTGTCACTGATTGCTCCGTTCGTGTTCTATAGGCATTTGGAAAGAGTGTACGTTTTCTATTTTAAGAGAATGGAGTTTGACAGATGTCTATTAGATTTACTGTGTCAGTTATGCTACTTATATTTTTTACGTCCTTCCTAATTTTTATCTACCTGACGTGTGATGGATGAGTTAAAGTTTTCTATTACTATTTTGTTTTGGTAATTGTTGCTTTTTTAAAAAATTCTTTTGTTGTTATTCTGTTTTTTGGTTTTTGCTTTGTGAATATTTTGGAGCACAATGACCTAACTAGATCTTTGTGTGTCTTCTTCAACTGATAACTATGAAGTGTTTCACTGGCCTGTTTAAATACTTTTACTTTAAACTTAAACTTACCTGATAAAATTATCAAAATCCTACTTTCTTTTACAGTATGTGTTCATATTATATCTTTACCAATCATCATAATTTTAATCTTTCTGAGTCACTTTGCTTCAAATGAGTCCAATATGCAGCATATTTTGTTTTCCTTCTTTGAAAGTTTGTTTTCTCTTAATAGGTAAGATTAGCCCATTTATACTTATTGATGCAAACAGTATATTTGGTTGTGGTACTATGATTTTACTTTAACTTTTCTTCTGTCTTTATTTTGTTTCCTATTTTCTGCTGTATTATCTGAGCTTTCTTTGTTTTGTTGTGTGCGTGATTGTATATTTTTTCACCAATAGTATGGAAAAGAAGTATTTTAAATATTGTAATGGTTTTACCTTTATATAACTTTATATATCTTAATAATATTCTCAAACCTTTTTGTTGATTTTTTATTTCTGTTTTATATGTTTGTTTACTTTTTATTGTTTTAATATGGGATATATAAGGTTCCTTTTTTTAATTCTTGAAATCTAAAGTGCATCAGGATTTCCTAAGACTTGAGTGCTATTTCCAGTCAAAGATTCCATTCCTTTATTTGAGGAGAGTTTTCTTTTATTAAATCTCTGATTTGGGTGTTACTTTAAAAATATTCTTTTCTTCACTTACACCAGTTATACACATGCTGAATTTCCTTTGTCTTGCCTATCATTAATTTTAGTCCTTGACTTTCTGAACTTTATTTTGCTTGATTTTCTCAAGCCCTTCCATATCTCTGTGTTGTCAGCAGTGTCGATTTAACTTATTCTGCTTCTAATGAGACTTTTATTTCTAAAGAATGGCTTTATTTTATTTTATTCTTTATTTTGGAAAAGTGGCATTTTTTTTCTTCCATCCCTGTCTAAGTCCTTCTCTTGTTTGATCATCTACATTTTGATTCTTTGTATCTCTTCTTTATACTCTGTGTCAAAGACCTTCTATTTCAATTATTGTACATGCAAGTTGAGCATTATTGCATGTTATGTTCCAACATGTTCTTAGCCTTTCCTGGAGAAATTTCTCTCTTGATATATATTCTCTATCTCTTTCTTTTTTTTTTTCTTTATGGTTATGGTTATGGTTATGGTTCTGATGCCTTTTTTTTTTTCTGGGGTCAGCATTAGCAGAGGCATTTGATGAGGTGACTGACTAGAGGAAATGGAATAGGGGATATTGGGTTGGAAAGAGGCTGAGGCCTTGAATGAAGAATGAGAAACCTTGACTGCATCTTGCTGAGTGTGAGTCAAGGACAGGAGCTGAGTGGAGCAGTGAAGAAACGGGGGGACCACCAGTGCACCTCACATTCTGGTTGCAGGTAATGACTTCCTCTTTGAACTTCGGGTACCACTTTTTTTCAGCCTCTTTTATGATGCTCAGTACTTTTTACTTTTATGAGAGTAGTTTATATATTTGCCTCATCCCCAGATTAGATTCAGCTCGTGGATGGCAGGGACTCCACTTCCCCCATGGTACCAAGTGGAGGACCCAGGTCCCTGAAGCAGCTCAATGTATATTCTTCATTAGGACCAGTGTGCATGGCCTTTAGTCAGTGCTATTGTCTATCAGAGAAGTTAGAGGTAGGTGTGGCAGAAGGTGGTCACGGAAGACTTCCTGCAGGAGATTTGGTAGGGGTCACAGAGGCAGAAAGAGCAAAGCCCAGAGCTCACAAACTCAAATGCATGTTCAAAGTTGCTATCCACTCCACATACTCCCAGTATTCTTTTTCTACTCCAATTTTGCTCTTCAGCATCTTTCACTTTCTATCATGCATATGAATCCTTTATTTCTCATGTGTATGTATTTTTAATGTCCCACCCTTCCCTGCAGTGAGGCAAGCTCCATGAGGAAGAAAGTTTTGTTTGTTTTGCTAGCTGATATTCCTGGTATCTAGAGCAGTGCCTGGCACATAGTAGGTGCTCAATAAATATTTGTTGAATGAATAAATGCCCAGAGGTGCCAGGCAAGTGACATAAATGAGTGACCTGGGCTTGATATTTACAGCTATACCTATTGGGATTGTCTTTAATTTCACAAAGAAGGGTCCTTTGTTGTATGTTACCTAAAGCATGCTGCTTCACCTCTGCCTTTTCTTCTTCTTTTTAATCCTTTTTTTAAAGTAACAGTATAGGTAAAAAGAAATGTTTCTTTACTATAATAAAAAGAACACTCCAAATGTAAGGATAAATGCTGGCTGACACTTAGTTTCAACGACAAGTCACAACACGGATTGGTGGGTACTGTGGAAAACTGGAGAGCATATGCCCTGCCTAAAGGGGCAGCTTCCACTCTGCTGCTCCAGTGTCACCAGAAGGGAAAGTTGTGGCAGTGCTGCCACAGCTGCCAATTTTTAAAATGAAGCCAGACATCTGGATCATTTGTGAAATTTCATTATTGCTAAATGTTAACCCTCCAAAATAGAATACTATGTGGTCCAAACCAAACAAAGCACACTGGGTCCCAGAAGGGCCAGTGGAGCTGCTTGGTTGTAACTCCTGTTCAGTCAGTGGACAGAACACTTGCAGGTACCAGGTGAGCCTCTGCTTTTCCTCTGCCATCCTGGGATCTGTGTGCACACTCCCTACTCCAAGACTGCTTCTTCCCTGTGCCACTGTGCAAAGTCTAAATGTCATCCACACATAGAGCAGTGGTGGCTCCAGAACCATCGTGGTGAGCTGTCTGAAGGGGTGTCAACTCATTGGACAGGGTATAATTTCAGTCAGTGTGTTCTTGTCTTATTTTAGTTCAACATCATTTCCCAGTTGCAAACCATTTGAATGACACACGAAATGCAAAACAACATAAAAGGTCCTCCCTGAGGCAGATCTGTGTCCATGTAGAACTTTAATTATTCTTTTTGAATCATCATCATAATGTGCTACCCCAATTCTGGCAACAAAAAAAAAATTAAAAAGTCTGATGGGAAAGATTTGTGTCACCTGTACTAGGATTTTATCTTTTTTTATAATAGTCTTTATATTTTTAGAAGCACTGAACAAAAGGAAGGGGCTTTCTAATCAAGAGTATTCTTTAGATACAGAGCATCAGACAATATTTGTGATAAATAGAAAATAACTGCTCTTATAGTCTTCTGCGGTGACATTTAGAATATCACGTCTGTCTTTTGAAAGTATTTTTAGTTAAGGTTTGAAGAACAACATCTCACATACTTGTTGGGTGGGGGAGGGAGAGGGGAAGGAGGATCATTTTAGGAGGTTTAAGAAACTAGATTAGGGGCTTCCCTGGTGGCGCAGTGGTTGAGAGTCCGCCTGCCAATGCGGGGAACACAGGTTCGTGCCTCGGTCCGGGAGGATCCCACATGCCATGGAGCGGCTGGGCCCGTGGGCCATGGCCGCTGAGCCTGCACGTCCGGAGCCTGTGCTCCACAGCGGGTGAGGCCACAACAGTGAGAGGTCCGTGTACCGCAAAAAAAAAAAAAAAAAAAAAAAAAGATACTAGATTAAAAAGCAAAATTTTCACCAAGAGTGAAGCAGCTAGATTTGACTAGATTATTTCCTTTATAGATCATTACAGATGATTCGAAGGCCTTTCTGGGGGATTTGACCAGGCCTCCCATCTCAAAGTTTCAGGAAGGGGCTGCTGGGGACAATGCTCGGCCTCTCCCTGTTATGAGCAGGGTGTGTGGAGCCCCGTTCCTCAGTGGGGGCACCCAGAGGCCAAAATCAAGTATCCTTTTCCCTCACGAGACTCATCAAACAGTCCATATGAGATGAAATGTGAGCTCAAGAGAGCTCCATTTCCTTTGAAAGCTATCCAGGGTGGCCTCTAAACGCCAGACCTAAAAACAATATCTTTACAACCGTCAGCCGTAATTCAGCGCGATAATGTAACTATGTTTTTGTTTTAAACCTGACAGCATGTGAAGTTATGACAGACATAAAGCCGGGGTGGAGAGCGGCCGAGAGTGGGAGTACGGGTCCCCAGGCTGGGTGGACAGTTGGGGGCTGGGGCCGGGACCCTTCTCCTCAACTGATTTGTGTTTTAAACTAAAGCACTTTGTTTGAAGCGGTCCCCTAGCTGGTGTGCGGCGCTGCCCTCCGATTCATATCCACGCCCCTCAAACAGAAGATTGTAAATAAGTTTCTGGCTTCTGCATTTAAATGGAAACCTTTAGTAACCAAAACTAGCTCACCACGGACTTCTCGGCTTGAGACGTCCATTTCTCCTGCAGATGCAAGTGAGAGAGTCAGTTATTGCCATTTGCTTTCAACTGACCCTTAGGCAGACGGGAAGAATAGATTCCCTGTTATTTATTTGGGTGTTTTGGGCAATTTGCTGTATATAAAAGCTGTAAGTACAGCAGCAGCTGTACTTTCCCAAAGAAGGGGCTAATAATGCAGATTTAAATGGTGTTTAGCAGGAGCAAAAGCTCAGAGACATCAGCAAAGTTCACCTTAATTCAGAGTCTATGAACCAACTGTGTTTAGAAGAGTTCAATTTTCCCTTCGTTTGCTTGGACAGCCTAATTCACAAAGCTCCATCATTTCCCCCTTGGGGCCACGCTTGGCTTAGGGCCAAGAGCAGGCAGGACCTCCTGCCCACCAGTGAACCAGAAGTGCCCCCTCCGTGTCAGTTGTTAGAAAACCAAAGATATGGTGCTTTGCTGGAGAAATATAATAGACAGCTTCACTTTCACGCCTCTTAAAAATCTTTTTAAAAATAGTCCCTCTAGCAGGAGGCTTTTTTGGGATGCAGTGTTTTACACCTCTATATTTTCAGACTGTTTGGGGAAGATTTTTATATTTGTTGTTCCATTGGCTACCCTGCTGTTGGAGTCACCAGGCAGGCCGAGGAGGCCTGTTTTACAGGATGCCTGGGGCTGGAGGGTCAGGAAACCAGGGTGGCATTTTGCATTTCTTTTCTGAGAAATTCTTCAGGGGCCTTCCCTCATCTGCGGGCCGGATGGGACGTTAGCCCTCTGTGATTTCAGGGCCCCAAATGCCTCTGCCTCTCCCTCCCCACAGGCCACAGGACAACACCTAAGAGGCTCCTCCCTGTTTCGTCAGCCCCGCCCCCAGCCTTCCCAGGCTGGATCATCTAGGAAAGCTCCCCCTTTGATCTCTGTTCCCGCTGTGAGTCCTGGCCCTGCCCCTGGAATCTAGGGCCTTTCTCTGAGCCTCAGGGTCCTCCCCACACCTCGCCCGGGAATCGGAACCAAAGCCCCAATGATCCTATAGTGCTGGGAGAGCACTTACTATATAGAGTGATGGTTTCCTAGGTGGTAGCATTCTTTTTTTTTTTTTTTATTGAAGTATAGCTGATTTATAATGTTGTGTTAATTTCTGCTGTACAGCAAAGTGATTCACTTATACAAGTATATACATTCTTTTTCATATGATTTTCCATTATGGTTTATCACAGGATATTGAATATAATTCCCTGTGCTCTACAGTAGGACCTTGTAAATTTGCATCTCAGTAGCATTCTTTTTTTTTTTTTTTTTTTTTTTTTTTTTTGCGGTACGCGGGCCTCTCACTGTTGCGGCCTCTCCCATTGCAGAGCACAGGCTCTGGACGCGCAGGCTCAGCAGCCATGGCTCACGGGCCCAGCCGCTCCACGGCATGTGGGATCTTCCCGGACCAGGGCACGAACCCGTGTCGCCTGCATCGGCAGGCGGACTCTCAACCACTGTGCCACCAGGGAAGCCCTCAGTAGCATTCTTATTATCACAGGTTCTTATCATTCTTGACTTTGAGATACTATCAGCTATACAGTGGGCCATCTTCTGAGGGAAACCATAAATAAGCCCAATTATCTACTGTAAGTTGCATTATTACTTCAGACATGTTCAGTTTTGAATGTCTGTGAGTCTTAGCACTGAGGAAGCACAGCATTATGGGTTTGTTAAGGAGCAGAACTGATGGCCCAGCCATCTGGAAGGCAGCCTGGCCCAGCGAGCCCTCCAGTGAGTGCTTGGGATGGGGCCAGAGCTCAGGTTGGGTTCAAGGTGAGTGCAGGTGACTGGGCACAGGTGAGCTCTGCCCATGATGTGATAAGGGACTGTCGTGGCCCTCAGAGTATGATCCTCTGGGCACCACTGTGACCTAGCCCTGCAGGCAGAGTCATTACTCACTTGACCAATGGATGCACAAGAACTGATTGATCTCAAAACTCATGTGTTTGGATTTTCCAAGTGATAACATCTTTCCAGACTGGGCTTAAGAGGAAAGTCAGTCAACCTGCACTGGCCCTATTATACATCACAGCCAGGAGAAATGATGATAATTATTGTAAACAATTAGAAGATTATCATTACAAACTGTATTATTATCTTATATAGCATACATTATATTACTATTATAACAATTCTTATCACAAATATTAGAAGCAACCGTTTAGGAAATGTTTCCTTTGTTCAGGGAATTGGGTTGGAAGTTTGATATTATCTGAATTACCTCGCTCCTCATAAGAACTGGGTAGTTGGCATGAGCGTACCCACCTTGCTGGTGAGGAGACAGTCTCAGGCAGGTTTAAACTTCTGTTCTAGGTCATACAGCTGAGAGGTGGGGAAACAAGATTCAAAATTGCCTTCTCCCCACTGTACCGCATTTAGGGAGCCCCCAAGTCAGCTTAAACTGTTTCTAGGCAGAAACGTGCTCTGGACCTGAGATCTTCCTGTGTTCTGATTATTTCTGCACCCTTGCAGCCACACAACGGCCGTGTGCTGGAGAATGGCATGACCTCTGGAAGTGGGGGCTGAGGAGGGTCTCCTGACATATATTAAACACCATGTCTTAGGACATTCTTGATTTTTTTTTTAAAAGAATGGCAGCTGTGCTAGGGAATTGAAAGGCTGGAAGTGGCTAAAATCTTTTTAAAAGCTTTTTTCCGCATATAGGCAAGAGGTTATGTTGCCAGTTCAATGCTAATTACAGTTATTTACCAAGGAAAAGAATATCCATGTGAAAGAGAAGGAAATTTGGTTCCGAAAGATGCACGCTTGTTTGTGCCGCCCAGCGTGGTCCGTGTCCGCTGAGGGAGCGGGCAGGAGACGTCTCTGGCTGGTGCACAGGGGCGCTAAATAATTCACAGGTGTCAGACACACAAAAGAATTACGCCTGTCTGACCTATGAGGGGATAAATCCTGCGTCTCTGCTTATGGCCAAGAGATGTGTCTTTAAGTGTCATAAAAATTCAGCATTTTTTCCTCCTAATTGTCTTCTGTAATTTTGCTAGATTTATTAAAGTAAGATTTTCTGGGGGGTGACTTTTTTTCTTTTCACTGGTAGAATGTACTCTTTAGTATCATTTTACATAATTTAATACAATTTGTTCCATCCATTGATTTTCATGGGGATACAAGCTGTTCGTTTGTGAGAAAGCTGGCATGGGCGTGAGCGTTGGCAAGGAGACCCGTCGAGGAGTTGATCCTGATTTCAAAGTTCTGGGGGCGCTTCGGCCATTTTGAGGCCGGTTCCGTGGAGCTGGGGCTCCCAGGCCTCTCGCATCCCCCTCGGAGACGCGGGAGGGAGGCCACGGGCTGCCCTGTGGGCTTGCAGGGGACGGCGGGCCCCTACCTGGCGCAGGGGGGCTTTCCTCAAACGTGATGCCTGACCGAGAAACACAGGTGTTTCTTAATTACTTGTGCAGAAGGGAAGGTAACGCCGGGCGGATGTGCGGGGACCCCGCGCTCCGTCCCCAGCAGCCCAGCCAGCGCCTGCCTCCCGGGGCGCCCAGCTGGCTCTGCAGCCTGAAGCCTCATCTTCACGGCCTCCCCTCTTCCCATTGTTCTTTTGTGAAATCAGCCGTGGATATTTAACGAATCAGCCAAACTCTTGAAATGTGGGAAGAGAGGCAACATAATCGGGCTGGTGGTAATTCGTCAAGGCACGTTGGGCCCCCAGGTCGTGGAGGCTCAGCTAGTGCTTTCATCTCGGTGGGGCCCCTCCCTGGGCCCACCTAGGCCCCCTCCTGAGGGAGGGACCTGGGAGCCCGGGGCCCCTCCCCCACCCAACTCCCTGTCGGTCCCTCTGACCATTCTATGCTTCTGGGGATAGATCCCAGGTGACACAGGGACATATGTAGGAAGGTTCTAGGCTGGAAGACAAGAGAACTGGGTTCCAGTCTGCCTCCATTTTGCTGTGTGACCTTGGACAGTTTACTTCACCTCTCTGGGCTGTAGCACCCCACTTAAATTCTGCCTCTCAGGCCCTGTGTACCCTAAAGGGGGTGTCTACAGTCCTTTGGACTCTCAGGTTCTGTGAAGCTCTGAGCTGTCCAAGACCTGAGCTGACAGAGACCAGGGCTTCTGAACAGCCCTGCCCGAGACAGGCAGGAGAAACAGGAGGAGAGTGGGTGGAGTGGGAGCCTTATTGCACAGACACGACCCCGCTCCCCCGTCAGGCGGTTGAGCCCTGCTGCAGGAAGCACACATTCCTGTCCTCGCTGCTGCTTTTCTGAGTGGCCGTCACACCTCCACCCCAAACCAGTGTCACCCTAGCCGCCTTGGCTTCCTGTGGGGAGGCCCTGGGGACCGTGGCTGTCATGTCACACAGACTGACAGGGACACAGCCCCCTCTTGGGTGGAAGCCTCTGTGCACAAGGGTGCCCCAGACAGTGATGAATCATCTCCTCCCCGCACCCCCGGGGAAAGCTAAGTAGGCCAAATGAAATGATCTGAGCTGGCCGCTGGCCAGGGCGGCAGGGCTTATCCTTGCCTTTGTGGGAGAGCCTGGGGCCGGGGGGTCTGCCACCAGTCACAGCCGCCTGTTATGGCGCTGGCCCAGGGGCCCTGCCACCACCCCAGGGGCCTCCGAGGCCTCCTGCTCGCCCCAGCGCTGCCTCTCCTAATCCCTGCGCTCCTGAGCCCTCACATAGACCGCAGCTGCCTCTGCCTGCACCGAGGAAGTGGAGAACATGACACCGCGTAGCTCCTGTCCATCCAGGAGTCACTATGGGGCACCTACTGAATGCCCATTCCTGTGGGAGAGGTTGTTATCAGAGGAAGAGGGGAGACTGGGGCCCTCTGCAGCTGCCGAGTGGACACTTAGTGCCTGGAACAGGGAGGGCACCAGGTAAGTGTGAGCAATTCTCACAGTGCCAGGCACCGGGCTGAGCACTTGACAGGGCTTTCCTTCCAGATCATTACAGCAACCCTATGAAGTGGGCATCCTTATTATCTCCATTTTATAAATGAAAGGTTGAAGCTCAGAGAGGTCAAGTAACTTGCCCAAGGTTACAGAGCTGGTGAACAAGGCAGCCCTCCTAGGCTTTGGCCCTGCTTGTGGCCCGGAATCTGCTGGGAGTCTCTGTCCACCGGACACTCCTGCACCACTCATCAACCAATGCTCTTATCCAGCCCAGGGCTGGGCAGGCATATGCCAAGGCCAAGGGGAATGAGAGACCCTCCCTGCGCAGGAGCTCACAGTGACCCAAGCACAGTGGACCCTGCTCGGCCCAGACCCAACAGATCTGAGCAACCCGGCCCCAGTCCAAAACCGGAGAGAATGCCAGTTAGTGAGCAGATACCAGGGCACTGTGCCGAGGAGGAGGGCCTGGCTCAGCCTGAACTGTGAGGAAGTGCTGACCTGGAAAATGCACTTTGGGGTGGGGGGTCATTGTCCTTACAAGTTCATCTGTTGAGGTAGAGTGTAAGAGGCACCGTGGGCCTGCCTGAGAGCACCTGGGGCTGCAACTGCTACCCATGCTGGGCTGGGCAGGTGGGAGAGACTGCAACATTCATTCACTTATTCATTCAGCAAACACTGCATCCTTACTGATGCCCAGCACTGGGCCAGGCAGGGGACACTCCAAGGTGACCTGGGCAGGCAAGGGCCCTGCTCTGATGAAGCTTATATTCAGATGAGGGGAGATGGACCATGAACTCGTAAATGAACATGCAAATGAGGTCATTTCAAATAGTATTGTGTGTATGAAGAAAACAAACAAGGGAATAGGGTTAGTAAAGATCTTAGTCATTCATTCATTCACATATTCATTGAACAATGTTTATTGAGCACCTTGTATATCTCAAGCACTTTCCAGATGTGGGGTACCTCGGTAAATAAAACAGCCAAAAGCCATGCTCCCAATGAGGTGTCCTGCGTGTGTCTGTGTGTGCGTGTGTATAGTTTGTGTGCACATGTCTGCCTTGGCAAGGCTGTGTGCCTGGGCACACAAGAACATGGGTTTACTGGAAGAAAAAGGAGACCCCAGGCGGGAACAAGAGTGGGGCTCAGCTTCCCTTTCAGCCCTGGCCTGCAGACCCTGCCAGCAGCTTCTGCTGAGAGGGAGCTTTGAAAAATCCTCTGTTCTCCAGAAAGCACTCCTTGCCATAGGCCTGGTTTTCCTATCGGAGGGCTGCTCCCACCTTCCATCATAGCCTAGGTCGTTGTCAGGACTCGCCACTGGGCCAAGGTCATCACAACCCATCCCAGGGCTGCAAGTTAGGCTGGCCTAGGCACCACAGGGAGGCTCCTTTTTATTGCTCACCCAGCCACTTGCTGAAAAATTAATTTGCAAATGAATCACATTTACTGAGACCTTCTGGATCAGATAACAGATGCAGCCTGGCCTGTTCCAGAAGACCATCCAGAGAAGAAATCCTAAAAGCTAAAAGCTTCCGTGGACAAAGGGCTCCTGCTGGCCTGGCCGAGCTTCACTCCCGGTGTGAGCTCCTCACTCGAGGTGTGCTGCTGGATATTTGGAAGCCTTTCCTGGAAACAGAGACTACGGGCTCCAGTCCTGCAAGTGCTTCTGGAGTGGAGGCTGGGCGAGGCAGCCGGGCACTCCCGGCCGGCTCTCCGGATTAGTTCTCCTGGAGCCCCTCGGAAGCAACCAGGAGCCGGCTCTCCCCTCCCTGACCATCTGCTTGAAGCATCTGGTGATCAGGTGCAAGCCCCACACTGGAGCATTCAAGCTGAAATGTGCAGTCACCTTGCCACCCACACTGGCTTTTGTTACACCGCCAGGCTGCCCCTCTTTGTGTTGGGGAGAACGGTTTTGGGCTGGAAATCTGACTGCCGGTGCTGGGAGTTCGCCATGGCTGCGCTGAGGTCCTGTAGCCCGTGGCAGGTCCAGCCTCCAGGCCTGAGTCTCCCCTCCTGCCAGGGTCTGTGGACATGTCTTCAGCGAAAGGCTGGGACTTTTGACAGCGGAACAAAGATTGTTCTTTGATGTTCCCTTTACCCAGCTGGGTAGAGCCAGTTGCAAATATTTGGATCCTCCTGTAGAGGAGAAAAGCCCATCAGCTTTCTCTGGTCCACCTTTATCGAATAAAGAAAGAGTGGGTCGCTCCCATTGCCACTGCTAGTCTTGAGTGAACTGTGACTCTTTAGGGGATGATTCTCTGGGGCCACAGGTGAGGGGGGTCAGGGGAGAAGGCTCCAGACGTGCTCCTGAACTCACTTCCTTCTGCTGTGCTAACCCGGGTATCCTGAGGGCCACGCAGGTGTCTGCATTGCTGAAAACATCCTTCACCTCAGCTAGAGCTCCGCCAGCGGAGCACTCAAGAAATAATGGGGGGCAATTCTCCTCAAGAGAGAACATTTCTCTTTCTGAGCCACTGAGGACTCAGCTGATAGCTGGAGACTCACTGTGAGAAGAGGAGCTTTTGTTTGCTTTTTGGGCTTGTAAAACATGGCCCCAAATGCCACCTCCCAAGGCAACAGGTGGGCCTTCCTCAGGGGTGCCAGAGCCCACGGGCTCTGCATTTACAGGCACCCCTCCTGGAGAGGGTCCAAGGTGAAAGGTCTTGGAAGACCTTACAGAGAAGAGAATGAGCCTCTGTTTGAAATTATTAAGCTGTGAGTAGTAGCTTTTGGAAACCGTCTCCTTCTTTTGGGTTTTTAATTGTTTGGTGTGATAGTAAAGATGATAGTGATGTCCTAATATTTGTTGGGGATGCATTTTCTATTCCTCTTTCTAGATTAGCCATGTGCATCACTCTGGAATGTTCTTACAGGAAGACATGATTCTATGAAAACAAGAAGCCCTGCCCAGGCCCCAGTCTATGTGTGTTCACTCCTTCCAAGGAGCTTTGCCAATGCTAATCATAACAATCAGTTGCTGAAGCCCCTGCCTGCTGAAATTAGTGTGAGATTTTGTTCTTGAAAGGTATAGAGAAAAAAAAAGAAAGAAGTCAAAATCTCAGTCAGGTTCCATCAGTTGGTCTCAATCCCAAGGTATTTTCGGTAGAAGATGGGGAAGTTGAGTGCATGGGTGTGGGGCTAGGATGTGGTGGGAGACAGGAAGAGGACCAGAAATGAAAGGCCAGCCCAATCATGTCACAGGCCCTGTGATTCCTGGATGTCCCACGACTACCACCTGCCACTATTCGGCCAGCCACCCTTTTGCTTCCAGACACTTTCCAATAAGGTGATCAAAGAGAAAAATGGTCAATTTTAAGGGTGAATTTTTAGAAACTTTAAAAATTTCACAATTAGTTCACTTCCATAGTGGGAAAATACAACAAGAAAATCTGCCATTTTAGATACTGGACTAAAAACTGACATTGTTCAAAGGTAGAGAAGAAGCTGATGCTAGTTTCAGACATAACCTAGCTTTTAAACGTTTCCATATTATGGCTTCAGTATGTCAATAGTAGATTTTAAACACACCCAAGGATCTCTGATTTTAAAGAGGTAACTTTTCCCCCTTTTAACCAGCACATGCATGTAACATGTGGTGCCATAGAGCACTGCCATCCTGCACACATGTGCCCTGCTGACATTCCCCTGCCCCTACCCCACCATAGCCCCTTCCCAGGAGCAGGTGCTGCAGGAAGGTCAATTCTGCTTCATCCTTGTGCTAGCTCGGCAGTCTATCTCTACTGGCATCAGAGTCTTAAACATCTTTTTCTCCCACATCTTGGTTGAGCATAAAGACGAGGTCCCACTGGCTTAAGGCGCGGTGCTGGCTTTCTCTGATGGTTGTGCCGTAAGTTAGCAGGATAAGTTTGACAGTAATTTAATTTTCATTGACAAATGCTGTCATAATATTGAGAAAAAAGTGATATATTGTATCAACAGTAGTGGTCGACGCTCAGCCAGTCATATGGACTGGGCGAGCACCATATGCTTCTTCCAAACTCGCCTTGGAAAGCTCTGGCTAAGAACTTGACAAGCTTAAGATACCAGTCAGGAAAAGCGATTACCCTTGAGAGGTTCTTGCCACGTTTCCAGTTTCCTCATTTCCTAGGGGAAAGGAGGGACCATTTCCTGGGGCAGCCACATACTTACCATCATGGGCATCAGCAAGGCTCCGCTCTACCTCCGGTAGTTCCTCTCGCGCATCCCAAAGGCGTTAGCCAAGGAGTGTCTCCCATGCACCAGGGCCAGCGGCAGACAAGCAGATCCCCTGCCGACAACTGGAATAGCCCAGGGTCCTGCAATGATGAAACACCATTGATTTCCTGTTGGTTTGTGTTTGTCCCCTCTGTGGTTCCCTCCACTTAATGCCAGTGGATGTGCGTCTGTGTGTGTGAATGAGGCCAGGACCCGCGTCTGGCCTGCATTACAAACTCAAACAATCGGACGAGAAAGGGGATAGGATTCTCACCCTGGGAATGCAACTCACCATCTCCATATCTCCAAAGCCCCTTCTGGGCCAATCTCAAAAGCGAGTAGATTAAGTGTGAGTGTTTGTGTACCTGGTGCATGTGTGTCTGACCGAACTCTTGGCCAAAATTTCGGTTAGATGATTCGAGCAAAAGTGTGATTAAGTCAGTCTCCATTTGCTCCATTTTCTTAGCACCGAACTTATTTTAGTTTGGTTACTGTTCTCAGAACAAGCAATTGATGGGCAAAGTTACAAATGGCCTGGAAAAGAAGAACAGAGCGTGTGTGTACGTGTGTGTGTGTGTGTGTACGTGTGTGTGTGTGTGTGTGTGTGTGCGCGCGTGCCCGCGCCTGCATTCAGGGACACAGCATCCCTGTGCACATTCGGCTGGTGTCCTTGTCTGACTTGCCAAACACGTGGGGACCTTCCATTCTCTGAAGGATTCCCATCCCAAACAGGACTAAGTAAAGAAACAGGCATATGGTGTGTATTGGACATGGCTCAGTGTTGGCACGGGCCATCCACTGTGGTGAACAGGTATCTGGAAAAGACGACAGTCCCATCCTGCTCTTTTCGGAGCTTATCATTTATTGGGCTTTTGTTGTTGCTGTTGTTGTTGTTTTGTGTTTATTATTATCTTAACAAAGGGAGGGAGAGTGTGCAGTTCAGAGCACTGGGCACCGGTACAACTGCTCTCCAAGATGGCTCCCTGCCGGGGCTGGAAGCTTCCCTCTCCTTCCACGTGGATGGGGTCTTGGCTCCCAGGGGCTCCGGCTGGGAGCAAGGAGCGCCCCAAGAATTAGGGGTAGAGTCTAAGAGCGGATGGTTCTCTGAGGCAGTGTGAGCTCCTGGGTGTGGCTGAGGGCGTCCTTGGTCTCCAAAGAACGTGTGGACTTGAAAAAGCAGGCAGATTGGAGGAGCAGCTGCCCTCCTTGTGGATGGCAGCCGCTGGTGGCTGCGTGGAGAAGCGCTCCGGACTGCCTCCCATTACCATTTCATTATGAGACAGCAGATCCGTACACAGATCCATACGCTGCCTCTTGGATGGGGATTCCAAACACAGCAGGACACTGCAGAGAGAGCTTACCCCTCTTCTGCCTGCTGGACACCCAGCTCCCTGCCATGTGGCGCTTTCTGAGCTGGCAGTTTCAGACTCACTCCGGGCAACCCGGATGATGGGTGCAGCCCTTCTGTGGGCCTCTCACGAGCTGCAAGGTGCCAGAAGTGTTCCTGAGAGAAGGTATTAAGAACGGCCCAGCTTAAGTGCATTTTCTCACCCCAATACCTCTGGCCTTTGGAATGTTGCTCAGTGGGGTCACCCAACTTCAGGATGGTGGCCAGCCCCATAGGAATTGCGGGCTTGGCCACCATCGTTTTAGAGATAAAGGAAATGAGATAATCTGGGTCACTAACACACGGAGAAGGCGAGTCGGGGCCCTGTTTGCTGAGTCTGTGATGGGTCGTCATCTTCCTCTGGGGGAGGTGGGACCAGATGGCTGCCCAGGCGCCACCGTTCCTGAGTGCCGGCTCCCTCTTCCTTGGGCCTCCATCTCCTTGTGGATAAAACCAAAGGGTCAGGTTGCATTGCTTGTTAAAGGGTGATAATTCTGCATGTTCTTCAAGCAAGGAGCTTCCCTCTCTTTACCAACCAGCAGATTTCTTTCTTTTTCTTTTTTTTTTTTGCGGTACGCGGGCCTCTCACTGTTGCGGCCTCTCCCATTGCAGAGCACAGGCTCTGGACGCGCAGGCCCAGCGGCCATGGCTCACGGGCCCATTCGCTCCGTGGCATGTGGGATCTTCCCGGACCGGGGCACGAACCCGTGTCCCCTGCATCGGCAGGCGGACTCTCAACCACTGCGCCACCAGGGAAGCCCCCAGCAGATTTCTTGATCACCTCTATATTTAAAGAGAAAAGTCTACAAGGTGGAGGCAATGAATAACATTATTCTTTCTGCCTATTTAAACCCATTTTGTGGAGTTAGTTTTCCCCCACCCATGTAGGGTAAAATCTAGGAGAAGTCAGGGCTGGCTGTATGGCCACAGCAGGTGTTTTCCCCTGGGCTGGGTGCTTTCTGGGGTTCTCTGCAGACTGTCTTGCATCTTCAGGGTTCGGTCACCTATGGTTTTAGAATGTTCTCTCTGCTGACTGCCAGCCCCTCAGATACTGAATTCCATAGTAAACAGCCGGTCTCTTCCGATTGAGGTTGTCCTTCTAGTGGCTTCTGGGGCCAAGTCTTTTACAGTGGACTTTTGCAGGGGCTCCCTTTCATAGCGACCCACCTCTGGACCTTGAGAAACAACTTTTCATTTGTTCCAAATATCTTTGGAAGTGGAACCACTCCCCCACATGGCTCCTCCCCTCAGCCTGCCATCTCTGCAGCCTCCAGCCTTTCGACTTTTCTAAGCTGGGTCCTGCAGTGGTCTCATGTGCCACTGATGCCAAGGGACACGGGACAGGCTCACTTTGAGGTTCCATTCACTAAGCTTGAAGGGGAGAAAGCAGCCCCTGTCCCTCCCCCATGGAAGGAGGGCTGATGACCAGACCATACCAGCAACATGCCCCAAGGAACTACTCTACTGTGCAGATCTCTGCCTTTTCAAAGTCAACCCTCCTAGAGACTCAATTTGGGGGCTGGTATGGGAGTTTGGACACTTCCTTGCCAGTAGACATCTCACTTTGGATAAAACAAGTGTTTATCCCTTTTGTTTTGTGGGTAGCCTTTTGAAGTTCCCATCTAAAGAGCAACAGAAATGCATATTTTAACATCCTGCTCACTTGATTATCAAGAAGCTCTTCTTAGAATCCAAAGTCAAATCTCTTCATCTAGAATCTCAGGCCCTTTTCTCCTTTCAGATGCTTGGTGAGAGCAGCTTATTAGTTTCCACTTTCAGTGACCTTCTGGTATTAAAATTGATGAAGATTGCAACCTCTCAAACTGCTCTTCTGAGGAAGGCTGTGTCTTTCTTTGTGGTGAGGGTTAAACAAGGCAGCAAGGTATTTCCAAAGGTTCTGTGCAAGACCAGAGCTGTGTGGACAGAATGGAAGGCTTCTTCCCTCTGTCCTTTGCTTTTCTGCTGGATGTTTAGGACATCACAGAACAATATAAACATCCGGTGGCTTCCTCATGGACCACCCAGAAGTGGCCCAGCCAAGCCCTGAAGTCTCTTCCCGGAATGTTCCAGTGAGAAAACCTTGTGAGGCTGTAGGGCTGACCTGTTGATGCTGCTCCTGATCTCTGGGGAATATCAAGGCTAAACTTGATGGAAAGCCTGAAAGTCCTGGCCGGTGTGGCTGGTCCTCTCTAGGGCCTGGACCCTGACCCAGACCTCTGTTTGTTTTAGCATGTCTCCTACACCTGTCATGATGGCTTTTAGGGTTGTGGTATCCAGTATCGCTCGGCTCTCTGACCCTCTGAGAAGGAGATCTTGTGGGCTCCTGAGGGAATTGGAAAGTAGCCATGAGCCAGACTAGCACAAGTGCAAAACTTAAATATCTTTAGGGTCAAGAGCAGGGCACACCGGTGTACTTAACAATTGGAATCTTCTTCCAGTTAACGAATTCTTTCTTCAGGTATGTCAAAACTACCTACCTAGCTTTTAATTTTAGATAGTGTAGTTTTAATTCTAAAATTTTCACTTCATTTCTTTTATAGATTCCAATTTTCTGCCAAAATTCTTCACCTTGTCATCTGTTTTCTTAACTATATTAATTACTGTTATTTTAAAGCCTGTAAAGTCTCTCTTTAATTCCATAGCTGTAGCTTCGGTGGGTCTGTTTCTATTACCTGCTGTCTCATTTTTTAACCCCTATTTTTGTTCATTTGGTCTTATTTCATGGTGTGCCTGGTAATTTTTTTAATTAATTAATTTTTATTTTATTTATTTTTGGCTGCATTGGGTCTTTGTTGCTGCGCGCGGGCTTCCTCTACTTGTGGTGAGTGGGGGCTACTCTCCGTTGTGGTGTGTGGACCTCTCACTGAGGTGGCCTCTCTTGTTACAGAGCATGGGCTCCAGGCACACAGGCTTCAGTCGTTGTGGCTCGCGGGCTCCAGAGCGCAGCCTCAGTAGTTGTGGTGCGCGGGCCTAGCTGCTCCGTGGCATGTGGGATCTTCCCGGACTGGGGCTTGAACCCATGTTCCCTGCATTGGCAGGTGGTTTCCCAACCACTGCGCCACCAGGGAAGGCCCTGCCTGGTAATTTTTTTATTAAATATCAAACACTGTGTTTAAAACTTTTAGAAAATTTTATCCTCTAGATCAGCACTGCCAAATAGGAATAGAATGATAGCCACATATGTAATTTTAAATTTTACAGTAGTCACATTAAAGAAATACAAAGAAACAAGATATATTTTATTTAACATTAGTTGTCAAAAATATAATCATTTGAAAATGTAACCAATATAAAAATATTTATGAGATATTTTATGATTTTTCGTACTAAGTCTTGGAAATCCTGTGAGTATTTTATACTCACAGCACATCTTAATTCTGACAAAGTCACATCCCAAGTGCTCAAAAGCCACTTGTGGCTTGTGACTACCATATTGAACAGCACAGCTGTAGATGATGTTGCATCCTTCTAGGGAAGATTTACTTTTGTTTCCAGAAGGCCATTAGTCTTGGAGAAGGTCACCTTAAGTCAATCAGAAATTGGGTGTGTTTATTTTCTATCTGCCCTTTCTTCTAAGTGTGTCCCTGCAGGAGTCATAACTGAAAGCATTGGGTATATACTGGTACCTTCCACCTTGCCAGGCCCTGAATTCTAATTTTTGTCTCTTTGGTCCCTTGGAAAGCTCTGGGTAGCTTCCCAGTGTCTCAGCTGCCACTTGTAAATACACAACTGCCTCCAGGGGAAAAGAAATGCCAAAACCAGGCCCAGGTCTCCTGCTCCCTTCTTGCTAGAATCTGGGCCCCTCGAGTCCTGGCTTCTTGTATAACTTTCTTATGCCTTAAAATAATTTACACACACACACACACAGACACACACACACAATTTTATGATGCAGTTTTTTCTATTTGTTCTCATTGGGACCATTGATTTGATACAAGCCTTTTGCCATAGCCAGAGTCGAAGTAAAATAACATGTTAATAAACAGAAACCAGATTTTTTTTTTTTTTTCTGTTTGACAATCAGTACTGTTGAGCCTTTAAAAACAGACTTATGGGCCTCCCTGGTGGCGCAGTGGTTGAGAGTCCGCCTGCCGATGCAGGGGATACGGGTTCGTGCCCCGGTCTGGGAGGATCCCATATGCCGCGGAGCGGCTGGGCCCGTGAGCCATGGCTGCTGAGCCTGCGCATCCGGAGCCTGTGCTCCGCAACGGGAGAGGCCACAACAGTGAGAGGCCCACGTACCACAAAAAAAAAATAAATAAATAAATAAAAAAATAAAAAATAATAAAAACAGACTTATTTCTCTCCCTCTGATTCAGCACACCCAAATCCCTAGGGAATAAGATTATTTATTTTTTTTCCCCCCAATTCTAAGGATTGGCAAATTGAGGCATAATGAGTTTATTCCTAGGAAGAGTCAGAGACAAGATCCAAACCCAGTCTGTCTTTGTTCTCAGCACAAGAGCTTCCCACCTGCTTCACCTTACCCACCTGCATGGCGGGGGGCTTGCTGACCTGGCATTCCTCAGCGACTCCCAAATCTCCATCTCCGTGCAGGGCCTCCACTTGAGAACATAGAGAAGTGGCAGACTTGGTAGTTATTCTGGGCAAGACAGCAGGAGGCACACTCAAAGGACACTCGTTCCTCATGTAACGTTTGTTGAGATATTGCTTTGTACCAGACCCTGTGCTAGGCCATGTGGGAGAGACAGGATGACGTCATTCACAGCCCTGCCACTGAGGGCATGCTGTTCACCTGCACAGGTCGGGTACCATGACCCTATCAGGAGCCTAGAAGCAGAGTTCTGGGAAACTTACCATCCTGTGAGGCTGCACACATTCCCATGTACGTGCAGCTCCTGTCCCAACTTCAGTCTGGGTTAGTTACCTCTGCACTGGCAGCTAGGACCTGCCCACACCTAGGGCATAATGACATTTCAAGTATAAAATATTTAAATAAAGGATTTTATGAAGTGAGTGAACTAAGATCTTTGACATTAATAGAAATTTTTGTTTTTAACAATAAATATCAAAGTTAATTAAAACTTACTTTTAATTCACTGCTTTTAACCTGATATGTTTTCCTTTTTTAAAAAAGAAATCAACGAGTGTATTCTAGAAATAAGAGCAACCTTTACTTTTTTCTTGTCCGATTATTGAAAAATAGGAGAAAACATTCCCAGCCATTTCTCACTACATGAAGACTGACACAGTTTGGGTTTATTTCCTTTCAGGTTTCTTCCTGTGCTATCTTTTACATAATTATAATCATACCGTACATATGACTTTGTACGGACTTAACATAAAAGGCCAGGACTTCTATGTAATATATATGTGTAATATGAACGTTTTCTCAAATTATTAAAACTCTTTGAATGTACAAAGTTATGGTTGTAATAAAATATCCTATTTGGGATTTTATAGTCATTTCTCCTATTGTTGAATATTTAGGTCGTTTCCTGTTTTTTTAGTTTTACAGATATAATGCAGGGAATGTCTTTGGACATAAAAGTAGCCCCCCTTATTCCCCCTGTGCCCTCACACTTTAGATTATTTTTCTAGAGCAGATTACTAGAAATGGAGTTACTGCATCAAATAATAGAATAGTTTTATGCTCTTTAACTTATTTTAAGCGTTGAATATACTCCTCAAATGGGCAGTCACTTCACCCCAAATATCAGACATGGTGAGAGGCAGGAGGACTTGGGCAACTTCTTGTGGCAGAGACCCAATGTCTGGCTGAAGGTGGGGCACCCCTAGAGAGCCCCGAGCTGTGAGTGGAAAGGGACCCCGATTGCCAAGGGTTAAGGGTAACATTAGTAAACCAACGGAAGGCCAGTGTGTTGAGAGTGAAGATCCGCGTGCAGGAAAACCTTTTGAGAAGAAAGTAAAATCAAGTCTGCGGGAGTACCTCACTCTTCCAATGACCGTATTGATGGGGGCTGTTGCTGATATGGTGTGTAAATTGAATTTTGGCAACCAAATCCCCTTTTAGAGGCACTGTGAGCTGAATCCTATTTTAGATTGGTGACTCATATAAGGAACCCCGTGGTGACTCTATAAATCAGAAAATTCGTTTGCAATGCAAATCATCCTTTCCTGAGTAATCTTCAGCTCCTTAATTTTACAAATTGTATATTGTAAATTTTTTATTTTTGTATATTGGTTTCTGCAAAGTATACTTGGAGGTTGCTCAGGGTCCATTTCAGCCATGGGGTTTGTGGGTCTTCGTGGGAGAAAGTTCTATTGGATCAGTCCCTGAGGGATGGCAGCCTGCCCTCTACCTCTGGCTGTCAGTTGAGTCCCTATGATAATGGAATCACTCCCAGGACCAGCGAATTGAAGGAAGTGCCCGACAGGTTTGGAGGAGACTGTCAGGTGTTAAGTGGCTAGAAGGTCAGGGAGACTAGGGAAAACTCAGCTCTGAGAACCCTGAGCTCCCAGTACAAGGGGAAAGCCGAATGATCCTGAAGTGGGGCTGAAGTTTCAGAAGGAAACCTTGGTCATCACAAGTTCCTGCAGGGGGTTCAACTCTGACAACAGATTAGATCCCACTCAGAAAGAAAACGTGTGCTGCAGAATGTTCCAGTCTGGTTTGAGCTGATGATGCAGAGGGCTTTGTCTGAGGGTGAGGCAGATGAGCCAGCAAATGCCTTCTTTGACTCCTTCCGTGAGGGATCAAGCATCTGTAGACTGTATCTCTTTGCCAGAATGGGAGAGGTAGGGCTTCAGGGTACACTGCCCAGCTCCTTAAGGGACATGACTGAAGCCTGTGATTTACAGTAGCCTCAGCCCTGGGGTTTTCTTTTACCCTTTCATGTCAACACCAAGAAGCCATGAAGTTGGGTCTTAGAAATTCAACAAAGTGCAAAAAGATACATCTTAAATCATGATCATGTTTAAAATATTTCTAATGACTGCCTTGATTTCATAAATAAAAGCAGCTTTGCATAAATTAATGAAATATTTGCACCGGGTAGCATGGTGATTTCCCAAGTTCTTGGGGACCCTGTGGCGAGGTGGGCGCTTCTTCTGCTGAGTTCACGAGTCTAACCTTTCAACTGAGGTTGTGTCCTTCTTACCAGTCTTGAATGCCGAAAACTGCTAAAATATTACTGAACTTTGCAAGTTACTGTGTTTGCTGGGGCAATGTCCAAACCTCCAAACCTAACTGGAAGTAGAAGTGGTAGAAAACCCCAAGACCCAAACTCCACTTTGGGAAGATTTGGAAAGAGTCCCACGAGCCGTGTCCCTGCTAGGGCTTGTTGAAGATTCACACGTGTATCAGTAATTATTTAACAATCAAGGTGTCCTAAACTTTTAAACAGTGTTTAATTTACATTGATATCTTCACTTTACATGTAGTAATTAATTTTGTCTTACTGACAGATGATTCTCAATGACTGATTTCAAGGGACATTCCTGACAGGTACTTTTTAACCCTTTGTTTTCCTTCGAAAGCCTTTTTCTACTCTGGGGTGCTGTCATGGGCAGCACAGGGATTTCTGGAAGGGGGCCTTCGGGGAACAGTTATGTGGAAGTGGGGGGTGTGAGGCGAGTTTTCATGTAGCTCATAGATCTATTTAGAGTCGCTTTGGGGTGGAGCATGCAGATCTGATCGGGGGGGCTTAGAGCTCCCCCAGTTAACTTTTTGCTCCATTTAAGAGTTGGCCCCTGCAGATACTGCCCTAGGCCATACTTGAATAGGCTCTAGGGTGTAAGAAGGATTTTCTAGCTTTAGAAGACAAAGTAGAAATCCCCAAATTTGCTTTGAATGAAAAATTGAAGGATTTAAAGACAATTTTAAGACGAGTATTTTTTTGGTTTCTGTTTATGCCTTTTCCCTTATAACACATAAGAGTTATAAAAGTCTTCGTAGGGGGCTTCCCTGGTGGCGCAGTGGTTGAGAGTCCGCCTGCCGATGCAGGGGACACGGGTTCGTGCCCCGGTCCGGGAAGATCCCACATGCCGCGGAGCGGCTGGGCCCGTGAGCCATGGCCACTGAGCCTGAGCGTCTGGAGCCTGTGCTCTGCAACAGGAGAGGCCACAACAGTGAGAGGCCTGCGTACCGCAAAAAAAAAAAAAAAAAAAAAAAAAAAAAAAAAAAAAAAAGTCTTTGTAGGGTGGAGAGAGCTGCAAAAATGACAATTACATGGCAGTGGAGCCACAGGTCCTAAGCCAGTTCTGTGTTCCAGTTTTATCTGGACAAGGAGTGCTTGTTCACGTCGGTTATCTCTGGGCTAGGTTGGCAGAGGGCCCTTGATGCCAAAACAGGGCAGGTTGCAATTCTGCTATGTTCTTTTTTTAAAAAAAAATTTCCTTCTGTCTTTCATCCCTATTTTGTAGTCTCTGAATATTAATTCATAACTATTGTATTTAAGACATGGACATCTCCAGGGTTAGAATTACAAAAATGGAGAGGGAAGTTACAGTGGACACTTCTTTTTAAAATCTGATTTTTTTTTTTTTTTTTTGCTGTATGCGGGCCTCTCACTGTTGTGGCCTCTCCTGTTGCGGAGCACAGGCTCCGGACACACAGGCTCAGCGGCCATGGCTCACGGGCCCAGCCGCTCCACGGCATGTGGGATCTTCCCAGACCGGTGCACTAACCCGTGTCCCCTGCATCGGCAGGAGGACTCTCAACCACTGCGCCACCAGGGAAGCCCTAAAATCTGATTTTTGAATGAATGCTTTGCCCCTTTGCATTGCAGGAGATGACCATTGGGCAATATTGTTATTATTAATGACGGAGACATGTATCCTTCATTTTGTAACTTTCCTTTTCATCCTAAATGACCTTTTAAATTTGGATACTATCCAAGGCACATTTTAATATCAATGAATGATGGAAAAGGTAAATGAGGTTCAAAGTATTCTAACACTCACGTATTAGAATCTACGTCTATAGCTATATCTTCTCCATAGGCTGGCCGTAACTTTATAACTAGGGAGGGAATTTTAACATCAACCCTGTAGATGAACCTTGTGTGTCGGTGGCTGCATCCCGCTCAGATGGCAGTCACTGCTCTGTAGCATGGAGCTTCCCATAAATACACATAGTTCTGACTCTTGGTCATTGCTCTGATCCTTAGTATTATTTCTGTGTCCCCAAGAATGAAGAAACATTTGTTTGGCAAATACTAAGACATTTTTGGAGAGTTCCCCAGGACTTTGCCCAGCCTGGTTCTTCCCTGGGTCAGACTCAGGTCAGAGTTCTGAGGACAGCAAGTCCCAGATCTGGGTCACCATCTTCTTCCGGCTCCTGCTACCACATCTGCAGCTCTTCCCTGAGGGCGAGAGTTGGGCCCCTTTGGGGATTTCTGTCATTATCGTTCCTGAGTCCCGTGTCCCTCGATATTTCGTCAGAGAAGGTACTCAGATCTGGTTTGGCTTTTGTAGTAACAAAGGTCTTTTTGTGTCTCCTGGTCCCTCTGCTTCTCCTTTCATTCCCGTGGCATCTATTATTACAGTAATGTGACTAAGGGGGCCTTTTTCCCCAAGTGCCTCCCAGTATTTCCAGGTGGAAAATAGTTAAGTTCTTCTTTTTACACGTGCCATTTCCACCTACTTGTGCAGAACAGTCTCAGGATATGCCTGAGCACGTGCATGCATGTTCACCACATGTGTGTGTACCCGTAGTGTGTTTGTGAAGGTGTGTAGAGGTATGTGTTGCGGGAACGTGTGCATCTTTGCAAGGCACGGGGTGTGTTAGATCGTCCCTGTGTAATGTGTGAGTGTGGGTGTGGGTGTGTGGGCACCGGCCAGTGGAGGTGTGTGTGCGCCTGTGAAGGTGTGTCTGTGGCCATCAGGGGGCGCTGCTGTCGAGCCATCCAGATCACAGAGCTCAGACTCCTTAGTCATATCATAGCCTCCATCTTTATTTGTGTTCATTATTCACGGGGCAGTTAGTGGCTACGCCCCCTTGTTGGTCAAAAACCGTCTTATCGTATTTAGGAACAGTCATGTATTCCCCAAATGTCAACAAAATCCTTCCCAAGGCTGCTGTCCTTATAGCACGAACTGGCACCTGCCCTCCGATACTATACCTGCAGGAGGAATTCATCACATTTGGACACATTTCCTAAGCAAGGCTGCTGATGCGCTATGTTAAAAAAAATTAATTAAAAAAATTCAGATCTCGGGAAATTCCAGCAGTCAGTCTCCTCCCTTTATCCTAATCTCTTCATGGTAATGCTCACAAGTACCCTCAGTCCAGACAATTCTTCATTCATTCTCCACCCGCCACCACACTCATACCCAAACTCCCCACCGCTGGAGATTAGCCTTTTGTGAGGCAGTGCATCAAAAGCTTTCTTAAAGTCCCAGTAAATTATACCCCTGGTTTCCCTCTTCAATTCCTTTTTGTTACTTTTTCAAAATATTCTATTAGTTTTGTTACGTATGATCTCCCTTTTGTGAATCCATGCTGAATATCTTTAATTAAATCATAACTTTCCCTATTTTGTCCCTGATTAGTGTTTCCAATATCTTCCCCACCGCTCAAGTCAAGCTTACTGGTGTTTAATTTCCTAGATCTCTCTCAGAGTCGTTATTAAATATAGGTGTTGCATAAGGGCTCTCGTCCACTGCTGCTTCTCCAGTTTCCCAGGGTATTTTTAAAAGGTATTTGCTAATCGTTCCCCTGTTTCCTTGTCTCCTCTTGCACAAATTCTAAGATGGTTCCCATCTGGTCCCAGAGTTATCAGTCTTCAGACACTCTAATTTCTTTCTCACCTGTTCTGCTGTGATGCTGATTTCCTTCGGAAATGTTTTCCTCTCCTTGGGAAATGCTTGTCTGCTGCTGGCATCTGCTCTCGCCTTCCCTTTATGGACATGACGGCAAACCGTCTATTTTTCATTTTCCTTAGCAGTTGTCACCACTTATTTCAATAAACTATGCTCTGTGCTGCGCCTCCTAACATCTTTAGGAAAAGCATTGTAAATTCAGTTCCAGCACTACCTTGCTAAGCCCCCAACTCAGAAGTCAGTATTTCCCTTTCTAAGGGCTGATAGCATCAATAACTTGTAATTTGGGGCAGGGAGTGCTGACCCTTCGGTAGTTAAACTGTTTTTGATGCCCTCAGCTGTTCTAGGGGAAGTGTGACGTCTGGAGGCCCCCCTGACAACCAGTACAAGAGGAACCTGGGTCCCACAGTGGCTTTTAGGGGGCGGTAAATTTTCCCACGTGTCATTTTGGAAATCTTCCCTCCCGAGTCAGCTTCAGCCTGGACGATCTCCTTTCCTTGCACCCTGAGCAGTGCTGCTGGCTTCCCCCGTACCTGATGGATGTGCTTCTGTGACTCCCTCACTCCCAGGCTGTATTCTGGACTCACCTCATGGAATCTGCTTCCTTCTAGGCCTCTGGGACACAGGCTAAAGGGACACAGACTAAAGCACTGCCCCGTGAAGGGTGCACACCCGGTGGCTTTCAGGTACTGGTGCCAGCAGGTGCCCCTGTGAAGGGGTGGCCACAGGGAGGAGTTTCACACCTCTGAGCTGAGGACTGGGGAAGCCTCTTCAGATGCACTTATTCTCTCCTATCTTGACCTCGTTTCCTTTTACAGCACATACAACCCAGATCTGCACACTGAAACATCGCTCTCAGGTTGTAAATTCTACACCAAATCAGAAGGCCAAATCCTCCTGTAAACCCAAGGGCCGCTCGACCTACATAACACCAAAGAGCCTGGCACTGATGGCTATCGTGGGTGCTGTCGGGCAGGGGAAGCAGAGGTGTGAGGTCTGTGCCCTCCAGGGCAGGCTACAGGCCTGAATCAAGTTACAGAAACACCATCAGTCAAAAATTTCAACAAAGTAGGTATGAGTCATCAATAGTCCTTTTGACATTGTTGTATGTCAAAAGGCACACCGCCCATGTCCTGTGTCCCTCGTCATGCAAATGGCTGTAATTTGCACACACAGAGGGATTTGAAATTTTAAAAGCTTAATAAAGGCTGTGTATACACACACTCGAGCCAGTTTTTAAAAATTGCATTTAACTGAGTCAAATAGCATGCTCCTTTGGGGAAAAATGAAGATCATTTAAACTTTTTTTTTTTAGTTCTAATGTCTTTTTAAAAATCTGATTGCGTGGTGCAGACTGGTTGAGGATCTTGCCCAGATGCAGCGATGAAAAGTAGATGGGCAGGGACACCCCCAAAACTTTGGGGTTTCTTCTTCACCCCTACCATTGTTTCTCCATCGAAAGGGGTCACTGTCCCTTTGCCTTGGGGCTATGGGACGGGATGTCCTGGGTCTGTAAATCTATAGTTCACCAAGATCCAGAGACCCGGGCCCCAGACCCTTGATCCACCCACCTCACTGAGCAACAGACAGCTGCCTCCCCACAGGGTGCGCCATCCTGTGTCAGCCCCTGAGTGCCGTTCCAAAAGCAATTTATAGATGGAATTTGTAAGCGAAAATAAGAGACACAGGTGCTTCATAATAATTACTTGCACATTTACAGAATCGGACATTCTGTCATTTAATAGACCTAAAACTAAAAAGCTTTTGTCTGTGAAAGGTGACCAATAGAAAAAGGGTTTGGATTATATGATATCCCATAACTTAATCATATGGCTCTTAAGAGGTGGACATACACAGCTGTGTCTTGCTAATATGCATGCAATATGTGTAAACTGATACGCTTTAATTCTAAACTTGTTTTTAGCAGGAAGAAAAAAGCATTTAGATGAGGAACATTAAGATTCAATATTAACCATTTTTTCCCCTTTGGGCAAAATTATTCATCACTTGATATTTATTAAAACAGCATTTTTTGATACAGTGAGATGCATCCTACTGAAAAATTTCCAAACATCCTCAAAGTTATGTGGCTAAGTGAAAAGGGGAAGAGAACAGACAGCAGTCTCCTTTTGGCCACAGAAAGACAATGGACTTGAAGGATAGACACTTGCTCTTTTGAGGCTCAGAAGTCATCCTAACCCCCTAGACCTAGGGATGGGACAAAGTTTGGAGTCATTTAGGAGGGCTGTCCGGTTATCTGCCTCCCCTATTACAAACATTTGATTTGTCCATGTGCTCTGATGTTTTAATTGTTAGTTTGTACTGGTTTAATCTAAATTATTTAAGTATACTTGTTAAATAATCTTAACCAAAGGGGGGAAAAAAGGAAGAAAAGAAAAAAGAAACTAAGACAAAGGAATTGTAGATTAGAGACTTTATTTTCAGGGCAAAATGATACGGATAAGTGAACATCAACTGACCAGAAATTATTTGCTTCTGTCTGTTAGACACGTAATGGAGTCATTTAACTAGTCAAATTAGGAGCTGCAGAAATGCACCATGCTTCATTACTGAGTTCGAATGGGCACCATTTTACATTTACGTCAAAAATTATCTCATAGCAAATTAATGTTTTCATTGTGCCGAAAAGCTGAAGCTATGCAGTGTTAGCACCACCTAGAGGCTATTGCAAAAATACTTCAAAGGGATCTACACACAAGGACAAGATGATCATCAATAGATTAGTTTTAGGGAATAGAACCCTGACCCCGTTTTCAAGTAGGAACATAGTCATTGACCCTAATTGGCTGGACTTGGCTTATGATGTGAAGTTCTGAGGGTCCCATAAAGATTTCCCTAAACTTGACTTAATACTCAAAATGTTGAAACGTTTCTGCAATTTTCCCACCCTCTTCATGTTGCTCTTTAAGTCCTGAAGATATCTGTATGTTTGTTCACACTTTGCCTGAGTTTTTTTTTCAGCTGCGGACTCACATTACCATCATCTCAGATTTTAGCTGAATTAGCATTTCTATACATAAACAAGGACAGTTTTTTTCTCCCACGTTGTAAGTTGGCATCTTTATAATCTTTCTTTTGTTATAGGTAAACCTGCTATCTACAGAAAGAGGCAAAAACGTGACATTGTTTCATCTTAAAAAATCCTGAAACTGGCAAATTCTCTGTTCAAACAGGTTATGAAGGTTGGTAGACTTCCTAAGAATGTTGGTCTCTGTTCAATTCAGGGATAAATTATTTAGGATAAAATAGCAAACCCCTCCCGGATAAAAAGTATTTATTAAAATGATGTGTGGGCACTCAGTGACTCTGGGAAACTGGAGCATACCCTCAGAGCAGAAGCAAAGGAAAGGGTAGAAGCATATAAATAGCACTGAGAACTTGAGAATATTTCAAGACAATATTGATGTCTAAAATATATGTGAATGACTGCGTAATGATCGAGGCAGACATATTTCAAAGTACAGTCAGAATCTGGCCTCCAACTCAGAGCTTTGAATTCTCCAAAAGACATCTGTTTTCTGAGAAAGCCTTACCAACAGCTGTTCCATATAAAGGGAGGAGCCCTGGACTAGGTCAGGAGATGGCAGGTACAGGACCCTCACGGTGTCGGGCATAGGACACCGGGAGGGCTACAGTCTACCCTCCCTCTGAGAATACAGCAGGTAGTATTGCTCTGGCCCCAGGTGAGGTAGGCACCTGTGTTTACCAGAGCCAGGGATGGAACTTTGCCGTGTGTTCTTCCTTAGGGACCACCTCACTTTGCAGCATCTCTAATGGGCGAGTTTAGTGGTGTACCTCTTAGATACTGAAAGGAGGGTTGACTTCACCTCTCAGGCCCTAATGTTTGCCTGGCTGCTCTTCTCCTGATACTTTACTCTTTCAGCAAGCAAAAGCTGGGGGAAAACAAAGTGGCAGGTGTGATTTCTAAACAAAATACAATGCTCTGAGTTAAAAAAAAAAAAAAAAAGAGGGTAAGCATATAGCACCCATTTTATTCTTAACTGTGATTCACAAATGACCAGTTTTAATTAAAATGCTGCCTGCCAACCTCCTTTGCAGACCAAAAAAGAAAATTTCCCCGGAATGTTATCAACTCTCCAGTTTCTGCAAAGATGCTGTATTTTCAGATTTCAAAGAGAGGATCTCCTTTTGAAAATAAATAATTGTTGATGATCATATGAGCCTGCTAAGTACAGTATTTTAAACCCATGCTGTGTTGAAAAGTTCAAGAATTTTGCAGTGACCTTAGGGCCACAGATAGGATAATGAAAGATGGAAAGATGAGGGCAGGGTCTGAAAGCGAGTTCTCTTTTGTTCCAACGGAAGCTTTTTGTGTGTGTGGCTTAAGCTTGTGGTTCAATAGAATTTCTTTGAAACAGAAACAAAAATGTGAAGAGCTGGTTACAAGTACTCTCCTCTGCCCTTCCCCTTAAAATGCAGGGAGAATTTTACCTCTTCTCATGAATCTTGTCTGCTGAAATGTCTCAGTCTTCATGTTATGTTTACCAAGGCCAGGCCAGAGGACCTGATAATTTATAACCATTCCTATTGGGTTTTATGTAATAACTTTGGAACTCATATAAAGTAATGATCCACAAACTCTTTTAATGTTCATTATAAAATATGAAATATTTCTCAGAACCATTGCAATTATGTGACCAGACATAACTGTTTCACACATGAGTAAATACAGGGAGGTTTAACATAACTTTATTATCTTCCTGTCTTTTCTTCTCATTGATGTGATAATACCGTTTTAATATTTTTCTAAAGAAAAGCTAAGTAATTTTAGAATCTCTGCTGAGGCCCGCTTTATTGGCTTTTGTAATAGAACTCTCAAATCTAATTGTGTTTATGACTAGACTGACACCAGTAAATGTCGTGAATGAAAGGGAAATGCCCCCCAAGCTGTGTATTCTGTAATTATCGATAGATGTGTCCCTGCTGACAAGGTCTGGGGATTTGGGGAGAGCCGGAGAAGCAAAACCGAGACAGAGGCTCAGTCATCAGAGGCCCTGCAGATGCTGAGAGGTGCTTTTCCAAGGGGCAGACGAGCCCGATCATGCTGTACTCACCACGAAACTTTTCCCCTTCACTGCGTTGTGTCTGCCCTCTCTGGGGTCTGGAGCCAGCAGCATGAAACTTCTCATACAATGGAAGGCTGATCTCCAAAGAGAATTTTTCCTGGGATTCTCGCCCTGGAGATTTGAGCCGAGTGGCGTCGGTCTGGCTGCCTGACCTTTATCTGGGGTGTGACCTTGGAGGTCAGCTCTCCATGGTGTGAAGTGTCGTGCGTTGGTGGAAGGCAGCGGGGGTTTTTCTGTACCCCCTCTTCTTGCTCTCTGCCTGGGCAGCCTCTCCACAGAGACCCATGTCCTTATGACTACAGTGACTATTTCTAGTCTGGTATGTGGGAAAGATTTAACAAGAGGGTGGGTGGTGTGCTTGGGTCTCTGCATCTTCTGGAGAAAGGAGAGGGTTTCACACCTTTGAACCCATTCCTCTTACTTAGCCTTAGACAAATGCTTCTCAAAGGCCAGTGTGCAAACCAATAGCCGTGGATCTTGTGACAATGCAGATTCTGATTCAGTGGGTCTGGGAAGGGTCCAGGAAACGGTCTTTCTTGTTCACTCCTGGCTAAAGCCCATGCTGTGGGTTCATAGGCCGTACCCTGGCCTGGATTCCTCGTCCACCTTCTCCTCACTGCTCACCCAGGGTGAGGTGAGGCCCTCTGAGTGGCTCAAGTAGGATAATGGGACTTAAAGTGTAGCCTGGGGGCTGGATCCAGCTCACAGATGTGTTTTGTTTGGCTTGTGTGATATTTATACTTTTGTCTTCAATTAATTGCAAACATTCTAAAACTGTGAGATTTTTACTTACAAACCCAGGTTTCCGGGTTCTCTGGAAAAAGTGGAACATCCAGGACAGGTGACACAGGGGGATGAGGGGCTTGCTTTAGGGAGGCGTGGCTCTCACTTCCCCATGGACCTTCCTGCCCTCGGCTTGCACTGCTCATCACAGGGCATTTGAGAGACGCGCACCAGGACACAGGGCCTGGCCCACACCGGGGGTCTTAGCGACTGAGGCTGCTGGTCCTTCTCTGGAGTTTCAGGACGAGAACGTGTGCCCACATCAGAACCCAAACTCCTCCCAAGGGCTTTAGCTCTGCCTCGGGCAATTGCTCCTCCTGTTTCAGGAGCTGTTCGGGAGCTCCATTCTCCCAAGCAAGCTGCTGGAGAGCGGGAGATTCTCAGCTAATTAAAGGTCTCGAGAACCCCCCCACCTTCCTGTGACCAACATCACATTTGAAACAAGCAGGCATGATGCAAAGGCTCCCCGGCAGCAGGTGAGATCCAAGGGCAGCTGCCCAGGCTGCAGGGCCTCCAGAGGGCACAGAGCCTGCCTTCCCCTGCCATCCAGTTTCCAGGTGGGCAGCTTGGGGGCTTGTCACAGAATCTGGAATGTTCATCCGTGCTTAGAAAAAAAAACTGTGATCATCTTCCCGCATGGTCCCCGTCAGTCACTCCCCATCCCCCATCCCATATTCACTCATACTCAGTCACCCCTGGAAACCAGTGAGCTGTGTTGGAGTTTGATGTGGCAACAAACAGCCAAAGTCAGCATGTGTGGTTGCTAAGACAAACAATGTGGAATACTTGCATCTAAAGTTTTCTCATGACTGCCACCGGTTGTGTGATGAAATTAAGGGAAAACCAAAAGGATCTTCTGCTTCCCTGGGCAGTGGCCATCTCGGCCTCCCGTTCCTCTCACTGGGGATGGTCGCTGCTGTAACTGGTCACCATGCTGTTGCTGCACTGATTGTGCTTGGTTTTCCCCCTGTGAGGACCAGGAGCCCAGCCTCTGCGTCCAAGTGAAAGGCCAAACCTGGCTCTGGCGGATTTGAGAGCTGGCCTCCGTGCAGGCCCTGCTGAGCTTGGAGCAGGCTCTTGGAGCGTCGACCTTTTTATCCCTGAGCAGAATTCAGGGGTAAAATCTCATGTATTTTTTTTTTTTAAACTGTTGAATGCTGGTTAGAGGCAGGGTCTTCCTGCTGCCGAACTCCTCAAGTCATCCTTTTGCAGTATCAACAAGTGAAGGCTTCCTCCACCTGCAACTGAGCTCTGTACATCCAGGGAGCCAGAAGGATTCACACGGGACACTCGGATTGTCAGTTGTCAGCGCTCAGTAGCTGGTTGAGTAAATCTCACTTGAATTAAAATTTCTGCTTTTGGGCTTCCCTGGTGGCGCAGTGGTTGGGAGTCCGCCTGCCGATCCAGGGGACGCGGGTTCGTGCCCCGGCCCGGGAAGATCCCACATGCCGTGGAGCGGCTGGGCCCGTGAGCCATGGCCGCTGAGCCTGCGCGTCCAGAGCCTGTGCTCCGCAACGGGAGAGGCCACAACAGTGAGAGGCCTGCATACCGCAAAAAGAAAAAAAAAATTTTTTTCTGCTTTTTCTTCCTTTTACAAGATGGAGTAAAACAATCATTTCCTGGGTCACATATAGTTAGATTTTGGATGCTCAGTGACAGAGTGCATGGAAACAGCCAGCTGATGGCCAGAGGTTCCTGCTCTCTTATTCAGAGGGTTCTGCTCAATCCTGTTTGTGAATACGGACACTCAAAGAAAACAGCACCCAGGTGTTGCCACAGGCAAGAGGAATGCCATGCCAACCTCGGGGCGCAGCTAGGCAAGGGGTGCTGGCAGCCAGGGGGTGGTGACGGGCTGGAGAAACGAGGGTGAAATCAGCCCTCAACCGAAAAGAGTTTGCAGTCTACTCGGGGAAATGAAACAATAGTATAAATATAAATATAAATCAGATGGATATCTGAGACAGTGAATGATAAAGTCAAAATAAATGGTGGGAAGGAAGTGAGGTCAGGGAGGTCCTGAGGAGCAGGATGGGATTGAACTGGGTCTTGAAAAATGGGGAGGCTTTGATACAAAAACTAGTGTTTTACAGCTTCATCCAAGGGAGGCATCGAGCAAGGATTTCCTCTTTCCTTTGGTGTCTTTTTCTCTTCCACCTTCACTCATGTCTGAAAGTATTTGGAACGGCTCAGAAACAAGGCAAGTCCTCTTAGCAGCAACAAGTCATGATGTTCTGGAGACATACCCGGGGGTTCCTCTCCAGTCTGTCCTTGGTATTACTGTAAGGGACAATTGCCTGGTCTTCTGAATTGGGAACTACTTAAAATAAAATGACTGTGTTTTATATGATGAATTTAATTCTTTTCTAATGAATTTTATCAGACTGCTCTTCTGAGCACATATTGCGATATGGCAGTGCTGGACTCTTTTCTAACATAAGAAAATAAATGAATTTAGGATTTTTAATCACACTAAAACAATATTAAAACTCTGGCATGCTTTTTGCTAGCCCTTCGCTGGAGCACACTGCTCTGTGGCAGTAACAGCCCAGCCGGGAAATGCACCGTGGGCTGTCCCCGGATGCCCGGTGCACCATCGCTTGTGGAATTGGTGGCAGTGGGTCTTGTTGTGTGTGCACGGGAACAGTAAGCTAGCTCCTCTGTGACACATTCTCCAGAGTCAGGAGGTGTCATGCCATCTCAGCAGGGACACAATCACACATCTGCTCTCTGGTCTGTGACACTCACGGCCCCTCTGGTCTGCCCCTCGACAGCGATGCCTGTCATCTTGTTACAAGGCTCCACAGAAAGTCGGGCTCACCCCTGACATGGCAGAGATGACACGGGGCTACCGAGCCAGGCTCATTAGATGCCCTGCACTTGGTGGCCTCAGTCTGATTCCTTACTCAAGGGAGCCTGCCTGCTTTAGATGGGATCTGCTTGAACAACGAAAATTACAGGAGAGACGTGAGGGGTGGGCACACGGTCTGACTGGGAAGCGAGAAGCTACTTTGAAGGCTTTCCTTTCCCTTAGCTTGTCTGCTTTGCAAAGCCTCCCTCTCCTGGAGTTAATTAACAGTTAGTCTGTGGCTGGCCCTGACGCAGTGTAGGGAAATATTCCACCTTAGGTACCATACAGATAGTGGCGATGCTAGTGTTAAAAACGCAGAAAGAATATTCAAAACATGTTCATAAGTTCTCCGAGTGGCATGTTTCGGCCATACTTGGCAGACTGGACTGTCAAATCCAGGAATGTCCTAGAAAGTAGAAAGCATATAAATAACAGAGTGGTCAAGAGCTAGTGACGGGTGCCTGATGGGTTCCAACTGGGATGCGATGCCAAGGAAGCCACTGAACCTCATCGAGCTTCTGTCTTCTTCTCTGTATGATGAGGATGGGAATAGAACCTACCCCAAAGGGCTCATCACTCTACAGAATTTCAGCATCCAGAGGCAACAAGTTTCCAGCGATATGAGAAGGCGGCAATGTCCAAGAGGGGCCGTGCCTTGAGTAGACCCCTCTGCTAAAGCCACTGCCCTCCTGGCTTCTGTGAGACTCTTCACTCTGCATCTTCTTCTCCTTCACTGGCTTCCCCTTCTTGGTCCTTTTTGCTGACTCCTTCTCCTCTGTTTGCCCTCCTTGGGCTCCTTGTGACAGTCCTGGCTCTTCTTCCTTCTGCAGTCTCTTCCTGGGAGATCCCATCCTTATGTATAAATTCTACCACTTGTCTACTGGTGGCTCTCAGACCCAAACCTTCAGCCCACTTCTCTCCTCCAGAATTTCTACTCTAATTTTCTATGGGACTTCTCCATTTGGACATCTCAGAACATCAAACCAAGGAGTTAACCTTGATTTGTCCCTTTCCTCAGTATTCTCGTCCAATTCACCAGAAAGCCCTGTCAATTCTAGCTCCAAAATAAATCTAGAATCTCTCTTTCCTCCATCTTCACCCTTTCATTGTGGGTGACCATCATCTCTTAACTAGACCTTCCTCCAAACCATTTTATACTCGTAAGCTAGAGTGAGCTTCTAAAGACATAAATTCTTTTTAACACTTTTCAATGGCTTTCCATTCCCTTTTAATGAAAACTCAAGGCCCCTTAGCTACAAAGTCCAAATGATCAGGTCCCTACCCAACCTGCAACCTCAACTCTCAGGCTCTGCTTCAACTGCATGGATCTTCTCTCTGATCGTTAAACACTTCTGGCTCTCTGATACCTCAGGGTCTTTGAGTACACAGTTCTCGCTGCCTGGAATGAATGACAACCTTTCCCTTCACATACACGCACACACGCACATGCACGCACACACACACACACACACACACACTGGCTTTGCATGACCAACTCCTTCTCATTCATTAGGTCTCACTTGAAACATCGTACTCTCAAAGAGGCAATTTCTGACCATCCACTCAACAATGGCTCATCACTCTATTATTCCCTCTCTCAGTCCCTCACTTACTTCTTAGCAGTTATTTTAAAATGTGGGTGTTCAGTTTTTTCCATCATTTTCTTGGTCTATTCTCCCACCAAACTGAGAACTCCAAGTTGTCAGAGACCTTGTCTGTTCTGCTCATGCTTTTGTCCTTCCGGGTACCATAATGTTCAACCCACAGAAGAGGTTCAATAAGTATTTCTTGAATGAGGGAATGAAAAAATATATACAGATATATAAAATAAAAAGTACTTAAGGAAGCATCAGTTTTCACTCAAATCTGTTTCTTGTGTCCAGACAGTCATTTCTTAGGTGTGCCCATTGGGGATGTCAAAGCCTTCTTTCGGGGGAATCTAACCTTACCAATTGCATGGGGATTTTTCAGAGATTCTTCACAGTTGATAAGATCCTCTGAGCTCCTGGGCAAAGCCAGAAGTGATGCATGCAAGTGTGGCCTCCAGAATGAGCACCTGGAACAAACTTTTTGAAGAGTAGACTCAGACTCTGTCCCTGACCCCCTTCCCCAATTTGACACGGCGGGATGTGTGTATGTGTGTGTATGTGTCTGTGAGCATGGATGGTGATCCTCTTTGACAGATTATTGGTGATTTCAAAATCCATCTCTACCTCCTTTGAAAAAAGCCGTAGATGAAAAATCTAAGGGATTTGTTAACAAATGGTAATGACAGACGTGGTCACTCCACTTCTCAGTGGAGATATGATTATTGGCTTTTTCCCTCTGCGTACCCATAGATCTGGTTACTTTTGAAGAGAAACTAGGAGAAGGAAGACCCACATGGTACTGATAATTCAAGAGCCAGTGGATAGAATGCAGCTGTAATCCCATCACCCAAACCTCCCTTGCAAAAATGACTGCATTTTGGAGCATGCATATTTCTGAGAGGCCTTGTTTGACTAGTTTACCTGATAGTTGTCACAAAGAAGCTGTTTCTAATGTTGGGAAATGGTTCAACGTTGGCAATCCTGGATCATACGGATTTTTCTCCATCCTGCCATATACACTAAAAATATATGTATCCTTTCACCTTGGGGACTCTGATGTTAAAATATATAAATGAAAGAAATTGACTTTGGGCCTAAAAATAAATATATAATGCAGAAATAGCTGATAAACGAATAAATATCTATCACCATCATATTTCAAGATTTCCCAAAGATATCTGAAGAGCACTTAATTGTTACTGTGTAATCAATTATTCAATTAACCTTCTCATTGAATATATTTTTGATACAACTTTTTGAAGCTTCAGCTTTAAAAGGTTCCTATCGATTGAAAGTTTCAAGGCCATATGGCCTGAATATTTGGATTTGTGCCGTCATGACTGACAGTGGAGGCTGACCATCACATGCAAATATTTCAGATGGTGTGAGTTTCAACGATGAGGCTACAATGGTGTTGCTCATTTTGTAGATAAATATATTTATGTGCATGTGAGTGTATATATATGTAGACATGCACAAAATCTCTGCCTCTTGTGTGCACTTCCCTGGTCCTGCGCATACACACACAGCACCTGCTTCATTTAGTACAAACGCTGACCAAATACAGGCCCCACTCCAGACGTGAGCCCAGTGTTCCGAAGAGTAACTGCATCATCTCGGAGGCCACCTGGTGATTCAGTGATTCGAATTTTGGAGGTCTTCTATTTAAACAAGATAAGAGACTAGCAATGCTCTCGAATGCAAAAATTAAATTGCATGAGGCTTAAACTTGCAAGTTGAAAAAAATTATTTCCATTCAAAGGAAATCTTTTCTGCTCTGTTTTGTCTCTTTTATTTTTTCTAGAATCTTCTTAGGTAACCTTAGGTTTATAAGAGCCTGCACTGACTACTTCTCTTAATTTATTCTATCTCCCGACGATAGTTTTATGTGTGTGTGGAACTGAACAGTGGTCATGATAATCTTGTGTGATATGTCAGTAGATGCACAGCAGCGTTCAAGAAATCTTTGTGCTGTGTCGCTCGGGCAAAGGCTGAAGCTGGTGTAGTGGGTTCTGAGCCCATCCCTGGAAATATGTAGTCCTGTACACAATTGTGGCACAAATGAATTTCAAGATCTCTGGAGGCCAAGGAAGAAACATATGTGTTAAATAGATATAAAATGTGCAACCCCTTTACCCAGAAATTCCACTTCTAGGCATTCATCCAAAGAAAATTACCTGATGTGTGGGGAAAGATTTTTCTTTAGACATAATAATTGTCACATCCCTTAGGACGGGGGAAACTTTGAAAACAACCCACATGCCCAAGAAGAGGGAAAAAGTTAAATAAATTAGGTGTCTCCACAGGAAGGGAACACCATGTCGCCATAAAATTATATTGCAGAGGAATAATTAATGACATGGAGAAATATCGACAGTACCTATAACATTTAGTGAAAAGCTGTATTTGACCCATAAATTTTGTAAAAACATATTATATAGTTCTGCATAGAAAAAAAAAAAAAAAAAAAAAAAAAGATGGGATGAATTTACATTTGGAATGCCCAGGGGTCATTTCTAGGTATTGAGATGATGGGAGATCATTATTCATTCTGTATTTAGGCTTTTCTTTATTTTCCACATCTTCTATATATTTTACTAAAGAACCCCTGAAGATCTTGAAATTAGCACAGCTTAATAGCTCAGAGCTTAAATTATTTGATTCACCAAACTTTCATGAAAATGGTTTGTGATTGTGGAGTCTCTCCCAGCCCCATCTCGGGCCCCTGTTTCAGTGCTCCCCGCCCCCCCGCCCCGGCCCCCATTTCACAGCATCTCTCTGGAAGCCACAGTGCTGAGCTGTGGGTGTTGAGATGGGCCCCCCAGAACACAGTCATAATCAAGATATTAGCGAAGAGTTTCTGTCCTGAAAAATACCATAAACAGGCTCGGTTTGACCTCCTTAATGCAGGAGCACTTTAGTAATCTGCGCCTAATGATTTTTTACATTAAGCCCCAGCTTGTGTTGGGCCCTTGTGAGGCGCAGTAATTTAAGAACAGTCATTTTGCACATTCCGATCCCATTATGTTACATTGTTACTGAATAAAGACTGGTATTATGTTGCTCCCATAAAGGGCAGAAGTGGCCTGAATTTTATCTGCTGAACGAATCAATCTGGATTATGTCAGCTGAAAAGAATTGCGGACTGCAGACTCTCCCGCAGATGGGGGGGATAGGATTTTTTCTTTCTTTCTTTTTTTTTTTTTTTAATGTATCTGTTAGTTCTGAATACATGAGCGAAGATAATACCTTGTGGTGACTGAAAAGTAGTTTTTCTCTCTTATTTTTCAGTGAGGAGTGTACCAATTATCATTTCAACATAACGTATTAGGAGATCAATTGGGGACTGAAAGCCATTTCCCCATGGTAATACTCTGCTGTATTTAAGCTGCCCTGACGGCCTGTCGGGGCTGTGGGAAAAAGATTGAGCAAATAATGAGGAAAGAGCTTAGAAAAAAGGCAGAGGGTGGGGCTTGGCAAGGGATGTGAACTATTCATCAACAACTCAACAAGGATGGTGGAAATAATAAGTTCCCCTTAAAGAAAAAGGGGAAAGTTTTTTTTTTTTTTAAAGAAATAGTTTCCCCCTGGGGGGGGGGGGGCGGTGAGGGGAAGAAAAACACATTTAACCCTAACTTTGTCCTCCTTCTCCATGAACTGATTTTAAACTTCCTGAAATCAGCCAGGGCTTCCCTTTGAAATGGATAGCGCACATTTAAACAGGGTGCATTCTTTAGCAATCAGTTTAAGAAAACAGTGTCTAATTTCCTGTCCGTTTGTGCAAATTTCTTAGCATGTGGTAGTGTCATTTAATATCGAAGTACAGTAATGCGCTGCTTTAACTTAGGAAAATGCAGACAAATCCTTTGCGTGAAATGATTTGTGTGATCTTTGAACTGACCATGAATAAAATCAAGCTCTTACTATGTGCCCTTATGTATATGGTAGAGAAAACCTTTGAAACCTGAAACTCTTCAGGATATGGTATATGTATCCAGTAAGTTGCTTAAAATAATATAACTCTGTTGCATTTTATAAGTTTCCCCACACTCCTCTAGCCACCATTATGTAACCCCTTCCAAATATTTACCTTAGAAATGAATAGGCTTTTCTAATATTGTGGTGCTCAGAGTTGCTAAATTTCCATTCAGCAGACCTAATTCCGCCATCTGCAAAGTTCCAGATTTTATAATACTTATAAGCTGTTTCTAATCTATTTTTACTGCCCTGTTCTGTCCTGAAATGTCAAAGAGTGCAGAATAGGTCTTGGAATTAACATGACAGTTAAGAAACTTGGCAAGGTTTTACAGCAGATTGTGACATTAACAAAATATAAAGGAGAATGGTGAAATTAACATTAATGTATGCTTGCAGACACTATAAAAATCTATATGTCCATGATCAGGGAATTAAAAAATAGGCATGTTTTTAGGATGATGCTATTAAAGGCAGATCTTTACTATGAAAAGAAATTTCCATATGAAAAGCAACTTACTAAAAGTAATGCCTTAATCCCCTCTCTGGAATGAACAACAGGGTTATGGTCCTAGGTCAAGTAGGCATATGGCTGTCTCCGGTTGCCAATTTTTTTTTGGGGCGGGGGGGGGGGAGCTTCTTTAATCTGCGATAAAACTGCTTTGAAAGCACTAATAGCATTTTTTAACAGCTGTGAAGGAGATCCTATGATGGATATACCTAGAAGAGAAATCGTTTGTTTAGATTCACAGGTTGAAAAAATAAATCACTTAAGGCCCACTTTTAATTTCATCATGGGAAGGTTTCAAATAGTGCTATCTGGAGGAATTCATATCTTCTCTCTCTCAATCTCTCTCTTTTTCTGCTGCTGCCAGAAACTGCCTGTTCTGGTTGTCCCTTGGTGATTGTAGTTGTATACACTGTAATAAATTTGACCTTGGGCTGCTGTTTTAGGAACACTCCGTGTTTCAGGAACATGGAGTCTTGGTGTTTGAATGGTGCCAGGATGCTTCCGAGGACAGGGTGAATGTGCGGGCTCTGATCCCATCACTGAGACCAGACCCTGGCCTCACTCTTCTTGTCTGTGTGATCTCAGGCCAGCTACTTAACTTCTCTGAGCCTCAGATTCTTCATCCAAAAATGGGGGAAATAAGAACACCTATGTCCATGGGTAGCTGTCTTAGAACAGCATATATGTATGTAAAGTCCCTGCCACATAGTAACTGTGATTTATGCAGTTGTTTTTATTTGTTTTTGTTTTTAATCCGAGAGTGGGAAAACTCAGTGAGGGTGTGGGTGGGGGAGAAAATCCGGGCCTCTGAACACTCTCTGCTCCCTGTGGAGTCGGTGCAGCTGGCATCAAAGAGTGCGTTCTGCTATAAAAATCTCTGATCCTATGTGCCCTCTGGACACCTCCCAGCTGGGAGTGCTGAGCCCCGGGCTGCCGGCCCAGTCTTAGGCCCAGCAGCTCTTCCCTTAACCACTCCAGGATCCGCTTATCCACCTGTAAACAGGGCAGAAGAGTGCCTCCTGGGGGTGTTGGGGGAGCAAAGCCAGTTAATCAACAGGGTATGTTTTTTTGGATCTAAAAAAACATATCAAATTTTTTAAAAGGAGAAAGTTTAAAGAACAGTAAGTAATGCAGTGTTTTCTGAGCTGTCTTAGGAGACTTTGCCCTGCTGCTCTGTGCAGGCCGTGGGGCAGGTCCTGGGAGGAATAACTCAGCCCAGCCTTGAGAAGCACGGTCCCGTGGGGGAGGAGTGCCATTGCTACCCACCCTCCCCTGCCTGCCTGGGCTTGGGGTTCTCCAGGGCGGTGGGACAGGGCTCCTGGAGGAGATCCTAGCTGTCCAAAGGCCGTGTGCCTGGCCCAGGAATGGTAAACTCTGGATCTCACCTGGAGACTTGTTCTTCTGCTGGAGCATTGACATGGCATGCCAGCCCCAAGGAACCAAGTCAGGTGTTCCTCCAGCTAGACGAGGGCACTCCTGCAAAGCAGGTGAGGGATTGGCAGCCACGGGGAGCCCTTTGGGGCCCTGGTCTCTGGGGGCGCTCCTGGGCAGCAGGCAGGTTCACGTGTGGTCAGAGGGCTGAGGGAAAAGGAGAGATCATCAACTAGAGACAGGCGTGCCTGTCTGTAAACATGTCACAGACACATGTGTGCATGCGTGCTCACTGGCTCGGTGTCTCCAGGAGACACTGTCCTCGGGCCGTGCCCCTCCCAGAAGCAGGTGCGGGCCTGCCTCCCTCTCCTCTCGTGGTCCCAGGGACTGATGCCTTAGCTGCTTCTCGTCCTCCATGCCTTGTGTGGCTCGGGCCCTTCTCTTGGGTTCCTTCCCCCCATCAGGTCCTGGCTAGGCTGGGCATCATTCTCCTCCTCCTCTCCCTCCCCACCCTCCCCCTGATCCTTTCTGGGGATGCTGGCAGGCACTGGCTGCTCTCACCTTCTTCCACCAGCAGATGGCGGTCTCTGCGCAGCAATGAGGCTCACATGTCTCTTTAGGCTCAAATGCAATCTGTTCTGCTCCCTCTGGGCACCAGGCATTCTGAGCCTTAGTGTGGATGTTCCAGGAACAGCCCTGTGCCTTGGGAGGAGCAGAATCCCCAGGAGCCCACACCTGCCTCAGAGCTGGGGCCCAGGGACTAGTTTTAGTTGCTCTATTTGTTTAAAAACAAACACACTTGCCCACATTTAAAATCCAAGGTATTTATTGGGCTTCCCTGGTGGCGCAGTGGTTGAGAGTCCGTCTGCCGACGCAGGGGACACGGGTTCGTGCCCCGGTCCGGGAAGATCCCACATGCCGCGGAGCGGCTGGGCCCGTGAGCCATGGCCGCTACAGAGCATAACAGACTATCTCTGAAAAAGTCAGAAGGTGGGGTGGCAGCAGACTCCTGTCCCCTGGGCCACAAGGCGCAGGCGCTGAGTGCCCTCTGCCCCTCAGGGCAGTCCAGGTGCTCTCAGAGACACAGTAGTGAGCGGTCCTGAAGAGAGATCTTATTTCCCTGCCCAGGAATCGAACCTTGGTAGCCTGGATGAAAACCAGGAATTCTAGCCGCTAGACCACTAGAGGTGCTAGAGGCTAGAAGCAAAGTGGCCCTAGCTCTTACCCCCGTTGAAAGCAAGAATGTTTCAAGGAGGCAAAAACTGTAAAAACAGGGGTAAAGTTCATTATGGAAGACACAGCACAACGTATGGGAGAGCACACAGAGAAGCAGTCTGTTTATTTAAGACAGAAGCAGGGGAGAGATGCATACCTAGAGAGAAAGGGTACGGGCGTCCTCTCTAATGAGCAGGAGCGCAGTGAAGTCAGAAGCGAGGCAGAGATACACACCTGGAGAGGAGTGCATGCGTCCTGAATGAGGGGCGCAGTAAAGACATGATTTGAATCACTTATATAGGACAGTCCTTCCGGGTCTTTGTTTACCTTTAGCCAATTATCTTGTTTCTTTTTTCACACCTGACTGGTCCTAGGACCCTCCCCAAGATGCGTGCGCAACTTTTTGCTAAGATGGATCTCGCCACAGAGGCCTGTGGGTGCATGTCCACCCATATTATGGAGTGGCGCCCCCTCCTTTTTTGACCCCCAAGGAACCTTCCTGCGCATGTGCAGACAGGGAGGTTTTCCTTGACCTTAGGAGTGGGCACCTTATCTCTATACTTCAGCAGAGCTCAGCTGCTGCCTCTCGCTCTGTCCTTGGAGGGTCTGGGTGAGAACAAAGCTTCAATTGTACTCCACTTGACAAACGCCAGCTGTCTGGCCCAGGGGCCCATCTGTCTCCTACCTTCAGGATGACCCACTTCTGACATGACTGTGGCCTGTCCTGTGAGTCGGGGACCTCATGTCAAGCTACCCTTGTTAGGGCCGTGCAAGATCATAACAGCAATGACTGTTCATTGGACGCCTGCTGTGTTCCAGGCCTCCTCAGCATCCAGCACTGTCTCCATATTAGTTCATTTACTCCTCGGGCAGGTGTCATTATCCCCATTTCATGGAAAGGGAAACTGAGGTTCAGAGGTGCTGCGGCCTGACCCAGTAGCAGAGCAGGGACTTGTGCCCAGGGAAGTCCAGGCCGTCGGGTGCGGGAGGGGCACCTGGACTGTGTGAGTGTGCCCTCCCCTCCAGGGGCTCTCCGCTCCTGTTTCCTGGCCCTGTGTCCATCAGTCTAGGAGGGCTTTTCCCTGCCAAAGCTGCCTGCCAGGGATGAGGTGGAGGTTTATGAGACCCCAAGGTGACAAAGTGCCCCCGCAGACCTAAATCAAGGTTAATTGAAGTAACTGACGAAGACGGTATATAAAACAATGTCAGAAGATTAGCTTTTAGTTAGTTTTGTTTGTTTGTTTTTGAATAGCAAGAAATAAAATAATCCCAATTTTCAGGTTCCCATACTAAATGAATGCCTACCTGCTCCAGAAGCCTGGAGCATGTCAGGTTGTCTTAGTGGAAAGTGGCACATGAACACCTACCAGCCCATTTATGACAGTGGTAGTGGTAGCAGATTATAATAGTGAACAGTAGAGCATACGCAGCATGTCTTTAGGACTACAGTGTCCTAGGTACTGTGCTGTGAGCTTCATAAACATTGGATTATATTATCCTCAAACCCTGTGAAGTATGAATTATTATTAGCCTCATTTCACAAATAAGGAAATACAGGCTCAGAGAGGTTAAGTAACTTGTCTAAGGTCACACAGCTGGTAATCAGTAGAGTCAGATTTGAAATCATGTCTGCAGGGCACCATCATTTCAAGGCATTTTATTTCAATGGGCATGTAATTTGCCTCTGAAATGACTGTAGTGCTCTTTAGAAGAGCTAACTGCCCTGAGCTATCTGGATGCCTCTTGGATGTTAAATGCAATATTAGACAAAAATTTAATTCCTTGGTTCATGGTAATGGTCTTGGACACATTTTCTCCCTCTCCAGGAAACAGTTTTTGCAAAATTAGAATGCTTGCCCTAGAGATGCTCTTCCACGTTTGGCTGAGGGCCCCTAGGGTGACAGTTCCTGACCTTGACCCAAAGATCTAAATAGCTCTTCTCTGGGGGTTGAGGGTTGAGGTTGACTCTCCTTTTGCTACAGGATGGTTCCAGTATCTCTGGGCCAATGATGGGAAGTTTCTAGACATTTTTCCCCAACACACAGCATATCCTTGGCCAGGCTACAGCCACTTCTTGGTGTGTGGAGGTTTGGGGAGCACTTCCTGAGTATAGCCCTGGGGGTTCCATCCAGGATCCTGGGGTCCAGGTTGGAGGTCACTGCAGCCCCAAAATGGTCTAAGGAAAGGCAGCACTTAAGCTGCGTCCCAGTTCCTTGCTTTAGGGTTGACCTAAGTCTGTGCTGGGGTCTGGAGGCCGGCTTCCTCTTCTGCCCTCCCTCTTGCTGCTGATACTGCTCAGAGGCCGTGTGTGTCCCTTCTATAAGGTGGACTCACAGCTGCCCCCCCGCCCCCACTTCCTGGCCATGTGAAGGGACAGCATGGGAGGGCCCAGCTCCTGGCCTGGGAGAAAGCCCTTAGCTGCCATCATCATGGGGGCTGTCAGCATGCCCACCAAGCCCACCTCCTCAGCCCAGCTCAATTTCCTGAGGGCTTCCCGTGTGCCCGAGTCTTGCTGGTGCAAAGTGCAGGATATCTGAGGAGCTTCCATTTAATTAGGAAAAGGATCTCACCTTGAATGTCCAGAAGAAGAAGCCAGGTCCCTGAAGAGCAGGAGCTGACCACCATCTCAGCTCCGGGAGTGTAGGCTCTGCAACAGCAACAGCAACAGGAGGCTTAGGGGAGCACTTACGTGCTGGGGCATCATTGCCAAGGTAGTCCATGGAGTTATCAATGGGGCGGGCCTGAGGCTCCTTAGAGCCCCGCTAGACCGTTCCTGGGGTGGGGCAGTGCTCAGGCTGTCACTGGAGGTGATGCCCACGCTGGTGGGAGCAAGGGTCCAGTTTTGGAGAGGAACGACGAGCAATTTTGGGAAATGCCTCTTGTCCAGCCAGGTCCCCCCACTTCTGTTCCTCACTTGCTCCCCCAAACTGGACACCTGGCAGGCTGAGCTGAGCAGATGTGTTCCAAGGACCCTCTGAGTCGGCTGGCAGCCCAGAGTCCCCTGCTTGTGGGAGGGGCCACCCACACACCCACTCTCTCAGGGAGGCTGCCTGTCCGCCGTCGGCGTCCCTGAGGACTCAGCCTCAGTGTCCAGCCTGACTGAAGAAACAAGGGACAGGTCCCTGGAGAGTCTGGGCTGCAGGCCACTTGTGCAGGCAGGTGGGGAGGTCCAGACCTCTCGCTCTTCCTGTTCAAAGACCTGGTGCTGGGAATCCAAGTTGGCCACCAGAGAGCGCCCGAGGCACGCAGAAGGCATGGGCTCCCTTTTTAGAAAACCTGGGTGACTGTTCTGTGAGAGGGGTTGTGAGGGGTAGGTGGGTTCAACTAATAAATAATCCATCACTGGGGTGTTGGGAAAAGATATGGGGCTAAAACTGCTCTTACTCTTGGAAACAATTAAAGGAGAAAAGACATCAGGTTAATCACTTTGTTCAATTATGTGTTCACGGAAACAAAGTGCATTTATGGAGCATCTGCTGTGTACAAAGTTTGAGGGTATGATGAGGGCTAGAGAGAGCTGTCCCCTCCTCTCACAGAAGGCAGGAAAACAGGGTGATGAAAGAGCTGGGCCCAGTCTTCACACCATGTCCAGACCCACATCTGCCCAAAGCAGTGTCTCCGACTCTGGTCATTGTCCACAGGTGAGAAAGGGCTTAGATTCAAGGTGCCTTAGCCTCGGGCCTGGCCTGGGTTGAGTGCCTTGGCGTGGCAGGCTGGACCTATAGTTGGAGTCCCTCTCCATCCTTGGGATCCCCCCAACAAGGATGAAGGGCTTTTCAAGACAGGTGGGGTAGGAGGGAAGTTGGTGCATGCCCTCAGGGGTTGGGCTGCCTGAGTTCGAATCCCGTCCTTGTTAGCTGTGTGTCTTTGGAAAGCCACTGCACTCCTCTGGGCTGCAGTGTTCTGCCTGTAAAACTCGTAGGCTCTCAATTACTGCTCTAGCTTAGGACAGACATGGAGCTTGAGTGAGAAGATCCACGCAGAGAAGGCTCTTAGCCTGATGCCTGGTACACAGTAAGAATTTTGCAACAGAGGCTATTCTTATTGACATCGTTGTTGTACCCTAGGCCCTGCCAGGTGAGATGCTGGGAGATTCCGGAAGGCTGGTAGAGGCTAGTGGGTTATTCACAAAGAAGAGTTTTGCCTTGTTTTATTGGGGGAGCATCTTCAATACTCTGCCTGTGGAGTCAGGCCCCAGGAGAGCTTTCCGGAGTGGCCCCTGGTTCATCAGTGTCCCCGTGGCAGGTCTGAAGGCAGGAGCCATCCGGGGTCCAGTCCTGCCAGCACGTGCAGGTGCGGAGGCGGCATCCGCCTGTCCTGCTGTATCCCTGGGGCTGGCTGCGGGGGCCGCACATGGACACACATTCCATCAGTTCCCCCCATTTCACAGCCACATCCTGCTCCTCCATCTCCGTTCGTCTCCCCCATCACATCCCGCTCACCCTCAGGGCCCACCTCGCACCTCTTCTGAGGCCCCTTCCCTCACACTCACCCCCTTGTTCAACCATTCATCCATTTCTCATTCACTCAACACACATGCATGTCAGGCCCAGGACAGGCCCTGGCAAAATGAGGATGGACAAATCTTTGTTCCTGTCCACAAGGAGACAGCGTGTGCAGGTGTGTGAGTGTGTAAGAGGTGCCCTTGGGCTGTGCTCCAGTGACATATATTCAGGCCCGAGATTGGGGAAGGGGGTCAAAGAAGTTTCCTGAAGGAAGTGCCAGTCTGTGTTCCGGAGGGATGAGCGAGGTGACGGTGACGGAGGGCGTCCCGGCTGAGGGCACAGCATGCAGTGAATGGCACAGCTCGGGGCTGACAGGAATGTCCTGGAGCTGAAGCAAGAGGACAGTTTAGGGGGTAGAGGCAGGGACAGGGGTCAGGGCTGCAGAGAGATGGCGGCCAGGTCATGGAGACCTTGTCAACCCAAAGGAGATGCTCGTGGCCTGGTCTGAGCGGCTCTGGGATGTAGAGGGGTAGGGCAGGGATAATTGGGGGAGGAGGGACAACAGGACAGGGTGGAGGTCCCAAGCATGGTGAGGACCTGGCCTCAAACTGGAGGGAGGTGGCTTGTCCTCAGTGACCAGAGAGAAGGCGGAGGTGGGCGGTTTGCAGCGATGGTGGGGTGTGTCTAACTCATGAGCACCTGCGCTGCCTCATGAAGCACTAGGTATAAACAGACGTTCTGTAGACATTTGCTGCAGTGATGAACAAACAGCTAAGAGCATCCTTCCAGGCCTAATGCAGCAGGAAGGACCCTGGGAGGTCCTGTGGACACCAGGCTGGGGAACAGGGCTGCCTTTCCAGCACCAGAGAGGCTGCCCATAACCAGCCTAGAAATCCTCACTTCAGCAGGACTCTGAGGCCTGGGCTCTGTTGACCCCTGGCAAGCCTACCTACACTCACTGGGCCGTCCAGGTCTTCACTTGGGTCAAGAATATTTTATTTCCAAACAAGATTGATTACATGGCAGGAGAAATTGGACCTAGTTAGAGGGAAGCAACTCCCCTTTGTTCTGCAACTCAGAACTTCTGATGAATGATCACCAGTGGGCGCCACCTCCTCTGGAGATATCTGTGAGTCTGGAGAGGCCACAACTACCCTGAGACAGGGACACTCAGGTTGCTGTGCCCCAGGGCGCACTAGGGCCACCACTGCCAAGCTCCGTCCCTGATATTCCTGACTTGTACCATCAAATGTAATATTTTATACATTAATACACATGTTTGCAGTAGTACAGTGAACGAGCATATCTACTAGGTGCTAAAAGAGTCTTGAGGGCTGGCCTGGCCATCAAATTAGATTTGGGGCATTCTTTCTACAGAAAAGTGCATTTTGAAGGTTGTACAGAAAACAGGATCAAAGCTGAGGGGTGCAGCCCCCCAAACTCCTCCTTATATGTAAAGATTTTACAGTCCTGGGTCACTCAGTTCCTAGCTTGAGGATCTGTTAGAGCACTGGAGAGAAACGATGAGAAGCCCTGGCTTGAAAACAAACAAACAAGCAAACAAGTAAAACCAGCTGCCACTTATTACTGTGACCTTCGTCCTTTGCTTGGATTCTCGCAGAATCAGACTCTGAGACAAGGATTCCGGCCCAGGCAGTCTTTCCAGGAGAGGGTCCCAGGGAGCCTGAGGCGGGGGTGGGGACAAGAGGCAGGAAAGGGAGGGGCCGAGACGGGTGCATTTCAGAGCAGGTGGGGGACGGGGTCCCAGTCCTGCTGGGGACCCTCTGAGGACCCACGTGGGGTGTGCGCCCGGGCTGTCCCACTGAGGACCACGGAAGCTGGGCATTTATAAACCAATCCCCATCCTTGCTTGATTGAGGGAACACCCTGGCACTTCAATCCAAGGTTATCCGTGGCTGGAGAGCAGCTTCAGAGACCCCGGGAGCCTTTGGTGTAAGTGGGGACATGTCTGTGACCCATGGGAGCCTCACCTCTGGAGCCTCAGTTGCCTCAGTTCCCATCCTTCCAGGACCCTTCCAGGATGGTGCCTGTGACACAGGGATAGAGATGAGCTGGGGCTGAGGCCGACACTTTGGAGGTGCAGCAGACATCCAGCTTCTTTCATTGTTTTTCTACGTGGTCCTTCTCTTCCCTGACTCAAGTACTCATCTTCCAGTTTATTTTCAAATCTCCGTTCTCCTCCCCAGGGGAAAACCTTAGATGCCCCACACTGGGGTCCTAAATGCAACCAAGGTGTCCTCTTTGTCTCTTAGAAGCTGACTCTTGCAGCCTGGCCTCCCCGCCCGGGTCCGCACAGCCACCACGACAGCAGCGCCCTTGCATTGGCTACCCGGCAGGTCCAAACTCAATACAAGTGATGGTAAAAGAGACTCTTCCCAGCCGGCCTCGACCACCTTTCCTCCTTCTTGTATCTCTGGCCGAGGGTGCTGTGTCCATCTCCTCCTGCCTCTGGGCTCACCCCTCCCACACCCTCACACAGCACACAGCCCTGACAGACACACCTCCCAATTTCAGGTTCCCCATGTTTATGGCTAAAATATTACTGGTGACCGACACAGCCCCTTTCTCCTACGTTGTCATTTTATGTTAATTGAATGTTCGTGTTAATCTAATAGAGTTTAGATTTATGTTGGGTTCTGTAGCGTGTCATATTTTAATCAATACACATTCCAACGTTTAGATAGACAGATGAGAAAACCTGCTTCATCTCTGCACTTGGGTTCCATCAGCTGTCAATAATTCCTAATTTGAATCCTTCAGACAGTCAGATTTATGGGTTTGAGTATATTGCATTCATCACAGAAATTAACTTTGGGGGGAAATGATGGGAAGGGTCACATGACATCTCCAAGAGGCAGATATTGTGTTTCAGAGATGAAGTACTCTGAAATATTTATCTGGGAAAGGCGGGCTCACAGGGTAGCAGCAGGAGGGTTTGGGGGCCTGGGGATGGAGCTCTGTCAGGCGATGCTGCTTCTCAGTGAGAACTGGCGTCATTGAGTCCTGGGAGGAGCCGCTGTCTGGAGTGGGGCTGGCGTCGCTGTGCACAGGCCACCCGGGGATGGAGAGGGAGTGGGCAAAGTGTCAGGCGGAGTGGAAGCTATTAACATATACACACTGCTATATATAAAATAGGTAACCAACAAGGACCTACTGTAGAGCACAGGGAATTCTACGCAATATTCTGTAATAACCTATATGGGAAAAGCATCTGAAACAGAATGGATCTATGTATATGTATAACCGAATCACTTTGCTGTACCCCTGAAACTAACACAACATTGTAAATCAAGTATACCCCCATATAAAATAAAAATTAAAATTTAAAAAAGTGGATGCCATTCACTTCAAGTAGAGGACTCTCTTCCTCTGGAATTCTGTTTCCCCTTCTCTCGCGGAGGTTTCTCCGGAATCAGAAACTGAGTTAAGGATTCACGTGGTGTGGGCTGGTGACCTGGAGGGAAGGGGTCAGAGAGTGCTTTATCAAGCCCCGGGGGGCAACTGGAGCTTTGGGGGAACACCCATCAGAGTCACCCCACGGAGGGGGGAACATGCTGGCCTTCAAATCGCCACCCACTGTGGGTTGAGGGCAACTTCTGGGGACATTCACTCTCGGGCACTTCCTGCTTGTCCTGCCTCCTGGCTAAGCATGCCTCTGCAGCCAGGGAGAGAAGTGACCGAAGCCTCATGTGCTGTATCTGTGCTCGCAGGAGGTGGCTGTGGGCATTTAGAGCCGAGAGACAAGGAGACAGGGAGGGCACACTCCAGCCATGCTCAGGGCCCAGGAGGAGATGACAGGTGGCTGCTGGGCACAGGGATGGACCCCCTGCCCACCTTCCTGCCTTGCCAAACCCCTTCCCCCTGAGAAACCATAGCAGCTGAAGGTGGCTGGGAGGCTGTGCTTTCAGGGGTCCCCAAGTGACACAGATAACAGTCCGAAGCCTCCTGGGGCTGTTTCCCTCTCTTGCCTCCTCTTTTACGGTTTTACTTCCTGTAGCATCTATAGGACATTGCCTATTAGTCTTGGAGTCCTTTTGTCCCACATCTGGGGAACTAGAGATGCCTTGAGTCGCTGGGTCCCGCCAGACCCCTGTGTAGAGGTTCATGTCGGGATCGGGACCGTTCATCTCCATTTCTGCCGTGTAGATAAGTAAATGAACTTGCCCTGGAGTTTGCTGACTCAAGTGTTCAAGGTTTAATGAGCCTAGAATCTCCACTGATGGACCCAAAGCAGGTTTCTGTAGCCTCATAGCCAGTGGGAGGAAGACTTGGAGAGGGCCCCGGGGGGAACAGACAGAGCAGGGCAGCTTCTTGACTGCATTCTCTGCTAGAGCCTTCGGTTTCCACTTGATTTTCAGAGGCAAAGGCAGTGAGTGCACTCTGAGTTCTGTGTTTCCTGGCACCCACAGGAAGGATGGGGCATTGGCTGACCTCTGTGGTCTAGCCGTTCTGCACCCAGAGGAGGTACATTCAGGGCTGGAGAGATTATAGTCCTCTGGGAGCTTCTCTCCATGATATGGGTATTCAGTAGTGAGCTCTCACACAGATACATGCTTGCTTTTAAACTCCAAACACTGTAACTGAAAAATTCAGAGCGCTCAGGGTCTTCAGTGGTAGACCCTTGTGCTTGTGCGCTCACAGGAAATGGTGTCCTTCTCTCTGCTGTGCATTGATATGAACTTGAACTCTGTGCATAAAATCTTAAGTGTGCTGATTGGCCTCCATGGCAATTTGTGGATATGTAAATAATGTGGCTTTCACCTGGCAAGTCCGCTCTCCGTGCCTTGTGCCAGGAAGTCACATGCCAACCAGGAGAGGGGAGTCTTTTCATTGACAGCATTATTTGGGAACATATCTGTATTTGCAAAAATCCACTATAGCCCCATTGTTGTTGGAGATGCAGTTAATAAATGAAGGTAGCAAAAAATACGATTTTAAATCAGTTTAATAAAATTATTCAAGTAGATTTTTAAATCATTTTTACAGTTGATTGAGTATTTGTGACTGCTTTATAGATTATGATATAGGATGGTGTTTGTATCTTTGCAGTTTTATTCCAATTTAGAAACAGCACAAATATTAATTTTTGCTTCAATAATGGAGCCTGTGAGAATTAAACTTGTCTTTTCTCAACACACAATTTTTCTTTTTTTTTTTTTTTTTTTGCGGTAAGCGGGCCTCTCACTGCTGTGGCCTGTCCCGTTGTGGAGCACAGGCTCCGGACGCGCAGGCTCAGCGGCCATGGCTCACAGGCCCAGCCGCTCCGCGGCACGTGGGATCTTCCCGGACCGGGGCTCGAACCCGTGTCCCCTGCGTCGGCAGGCGGACTCTCAACCACTGCGCCACCAGGGAAGCCCTCTCAACACACATTTTATGAAAATGATTTTAATAATATTTTTGAGGAAACTCTTGCAGGAAGTCCTTTTAACAAGGACTTTAATGGAAGTCTCTTCTCGAAAGTTTCTTTTGAGGCAAAGTGGAACAGTTTTCAGGGAGCAGGGTTTGTGGGAGACAGCACCTGATGCTTTCTCTACAATTGAAGAAAGTTTTGAAGCTTCTAGAAATGGTTTCTTAAGGATTGGGAGCCCAATTAAGTAAACATTGATTGGTATCCTGTGGGTTGCCTTGATCCCTCTGAGGCTGGGGGAGGCTGGGTCTGTGGAGAAACCAGACAACCGGCCGGTGCTGGGGGAGGTTTGGGCTTCACGGGCACAGCTCTGTTCTCACAGTCAGCTGGGGATTGTCCACTTCTCAGCTTTGTCTTAGTTTAGTAGACGTTGTATCAACAGCCAGGTGACCGGGGTGCAGGTGTTACGTGGGTCCTGTTAATTCGTCCTCTCAAAGGCTCCCGGTCAGCTCGTGACGAACCTACAGAGCAAATCACAGGGCAAGGATGGGGCACCGATCACTCACCTCCCTGGGGGGTCCACATGCAGCCATTGGGCTATCCACACCAGCTGCGGCCACAGCGCTTCCAGCTTAGCGCAGATGATCGTGGGGAGGGCGTCTGCTCTCTCCAGTGTGGGACATGGCTCCCGGCCTTGTGTCTCGGTGGCAACAGCTCCCCTGGGAGCAGGAAAGTTGGCAGCACACTGACCCCTTAGGGTCTTGTCTGAGCCTGACCCATGGAAGCTGCAGAGAGATAACTGCACATTTTGTGAATTGTATATGACGGCAGAGACTTAGACAACCAACTTCTCCCGTCGTATGTGAATTTTGTGTTCTTTGGCACCAGGAAATCCTTTTCAAAGCCCCCTAAGGACATGGGCACAAAGCCTGGATCCAAGGCAGGGCCCTTTGTGTAGGCCACCCTCTCTGGTTTGGTGAACCCTGAGTGGGAGCAAAGACTCTTGGACAGGGCCTGGGGCTCCTGTCTCCTCTGGGCACGGGGCTCATGGGGTGGGGGCATGGGCAGCCTCTGGTGTCACCCTGAGTCACCACGTTTTCTCCCCTGGGAGCGGAAGAGGCACAGTTTAGAGACCTCTCCCAGACGTGGTGGAGAGCGTCAAAAGCTTGAGCAGTCAATGAGAGTTTCTATTTAAGAAACAAAATGGGTCGAGAGGGCTTGAGGTGAGAAATCAGCCTGGGAGGGTCCACAAAACAACAGTATGTGGAGCATCTAGAAGGAATTAACAACTACCAAGAGAAGCCAAGGGAAGGTGTCTTCAGGTGCCCACGGAGAACCTCGTGAGGATCCGCAGCTTTCTTCTGCTAAAGGCCAGGCCAGTTTCTGGTGATGAGTGGGAGGTGCTCAGGATGTGGTGCAGGCTCAGCTCCAGGGGCTCAGGGACCCTGGCAGGGGTCAGAGAGGCTCACGAGCTGTAAGGTTTCCCTCCCGAGGCCTCCATCTTGGCCTTGGCCAGAGGCCAGAGGAGCTGAGAGGAGAGCTGTCCAGCCCTTGACTCTGGCCATGGGCACAGCTGTGCACTAGGCTGGGTCCCCCCACCCCCAATTGACCCTTCATACATCACGTCACCTCTTGGGAACGAGCTACCAGACCCAGTTCAGCTCACAGCCCCGGTGACTGTGGGAACCCGAGACAAGAGGAAACCCAGTGCTTTTCAGACTGCAGGTCCTGAGCTGCAACCCCAGCCTCTGCACTGGCTGCTGGACCCTTGGGACGGGGCAGGGTGCTGGGAGACATCAGCATGTTCCCCAGCTGACCGAGCTAAGAGTCACCCCAGGGCTTGGGATACATCCTGAATCCTACCACCTTCCTACAGCGATGCTGATGCCGAGGGCCTGGGAATCTGCATTGCCAAGGCTGCACCTCCCCTCCCCCACCAGGTGATTCTTCTGCTTAGGAGTTGGAAATGAGCTTGGAATGAGCCTTCTTCGGCGCCAAAGCCTGGAGGGTGTAACAGGGCCTGGGGCGGCCTGCTGTTCTGGAGCTTCTCCCGGGTTTCTGGGGCTCCCAGGTCTCCCCCCAACCTCCTCCACACCCATTCCCTTACTGCTGAGAGTTTATTTTTGCTTTCTGCTCTTCAGCAATCTGTCAATTAAATCCTCCGTCAGAACTAAGGGAGGGGCATGTTGTGGATCACGGAGGTCCGTGTTCAGGACTGAGCCAGCCCAGCGGGAGTGACTTCCTTTCCTGGCAACAGGTGATCTATGCTTCCCTGTAGAAGAAAGGGGTGGAATGGCATCTGAGCCCTAAATCCTGCTGCCAAGCGGCTGTGGAGGCCACTTCAATACAGGCTCAGGACTCCCTTTATCCGGGCACCAGACTGATGTTTTATTTTTGAAAGTTAATCCATCCACGAGGTAGATTATCAACAGCGCCTTCCCCTTAACAGCTGCTCTACAGTAATCTCAGAACGAACAGAGGGCAGTTTCGGTGCCTTTGGCTGGATTACTGAGGAGACGCCCAGGGCGAAGGAGAAAGGTGCAGATGGTAGGTGTTCTTGGCTGCGGCAGAAACAAAACCAACTGGGTGAGCACCAGGCCCACGGGTGGCCCGACGGGGCCTGGGGGGGCTCAAGGCTGTGTGGCTCCCTCAGGAGATGCCCCTTTGGAGCATCCTTCCTGCACAGAGGAGGCTGTCGGGGTATTCTGGCGGGGCCCTGGGTGTGGACCAGCAGGGAGGGGATGGGAGGGCGTGGCTGAGTGTCAAGGTCAGGGATCACGCCCTGCCCGCAGGTGCAGTAGGAAGGTTACAGGCAGGTGTGTGTTGGATCCTGGTTGCTCTGCACGCCCGGGTGGCTTGGCCCCCACAGAGCCTCTGAAAGCCTGGAATTGGTAGTTAGCATTTAAAACTCAAGGCATTTCACATAAAAATCTGCATTTCTGGCTCCTCTGGAAAATTTAGAGGTATTGCAACCCTCAGCCTAATTTGCTGCAAGGCAGTGGTCAACCTGAGCTGGGCAGCTGCTGCCCCTTTGGACAGGGCTGGGGTCTCTGGGGTACCCACCACCGTTCCCCCTCCCCCGCCCCGCATCAGGAGCTGGAGTTGCTTGCTTGGTGCACAGGTGAGCGAGTTTCCTTCCACTGGGTTACCTGGGCTCGGTTTACCCAAGGTCCCTGTCTCTACTGTGCATTCCCGCAAAGGCCCAGGCCCCTGCAGGAGGCAGGGAGGGACAGGGGCCACAGGACAGGGCGGGGGTGGGTGGCACAGCTGAAGGGGGGACCATCCTGGCTCTGCTCTAACAAGAACTGGGGAGGGAGAGGCAGGGACCCATGTGAAGGGTCTGCCCCCTCCGCCCCCAACTTGTTCAGGCTACAATCATCATTTTACAGTTGTTGCAGAACACCTGCCAGGTATGCCCTCCACCCACCCCAAGAACATCCCCTCTTCCCACCCCAAACCTGTACATCTCCCAAGTTCTGCAACAGCCCCTGCCTGCTTTTCTGCACTCCAGGGGAAACCTCACTTGCTCTGGAATCCTCTACAGATTTGAAAAATCTATTTTCGAGACTGAGACCCATGGAGTGGGTCACTGCTCAGTTTGCCCTTGGCGAATAACCTAGAAGGGTCTTGATTCACCAGGCTTCAGGCAGAGCTGGGTGCCAGGCCCTTGCGTGGTGCTGAGGATGAAAGTGTAAGAAACAGGCAGCTGTGACGCTCTGCGTGTGCTCAGCGTGGAGGCAGAAGGAGCACAGTGGGCTGTGGAGCACTAGAGAGGGCTTCCCGGTGGAGGGAGCAACTGAGCTGGGAAGGTGGGGGGTCCCCAGCAGAAAGGGCAGCGAAAGGGAGAGCTCTTGCAACAAAATGGAACAAATTCTTTCTCAGTGTCTCTCACCTGCTTATGCCAGGGTGCTGGCCTGGAAGCAGCCTGGGGCCAAAGGGCCCTTCCTCCCAGCTCTGAGGGCAGCACCCCACCTGGCCCAGCAGGTACTGGTGGTGTTGAATGTTTTCTTTTATCTTACTCGCCTATTATCCTAATGTGGATTCCAGGGAGCCAGACTGCAGCCTGGCTTATGAGGTGGGAGACTGGTGCAAACCAGCCTCATTTGATGGGTCCTAATTACTTAGGAACAGAGTGGCTGGAGCCCTCCTGTCCATTTCCACCTTCTGATCTCTCTGTACCCCCCTCCCCATCGCATCTCCACCATGTGAGAGAGAACAGCACCTCCGGAGGCCGCCATAGTGTCAGCCCAGCCAACGTGGGATACAACAGACGCTAATTGCGTCCCCGAGGAGGTCCCCTGAAGTTGGGGTCACTCCACTGTGTCTTTCCTAAGTGATTTGCGCATAATCGACAGCGTGAAAGGGAAGGGGAAAGACAGGGCAGTCTCGGCAAGCCAGGCGGGAGGGGAAAGAGGCCTCACTGCGGTAAGGGGCTTGAGGGTCCCAGGGCAGAAAAGCTGCCTCTTCAAATCCCCAAACCACTGGTATCACCTTGACTCTAAACCCCAACTCCTGAGCCCAAGTTTGGGGTTTGTACATAGCCTGTCCCCCGTTGCCTCTAGTGTAAACCCACTGTGTGCTAAGGACGTTAGGACAGGTGTGCATTTCCTCAAGGTAGCAGTGGTCTATTAAGAGGGATTATGAGATGTACAATCGGAATTGGTTTCTCTCCCAAAATATACATTCATGCTGGTTGTGCGCATACGCAAACACAGTATAATTCACACGGGCAAGCAAACCAGCCCCATCTAGATTCTTGGGAAACGACCAGCTCTCAGATGAAGCTGGCAGAGGGATACAATTCAGACGTGACACCCATTTCTTTGGAAAGATGCCTTCCCCACCCCCAGCAAACGTGCCAATTGGGCATAACATTAAGTAACGTTGGCAGGGGGCACCTGGGGTCCCTCCCGGCCCTGCTTCTGGGGTCTGCAAAGATGGTGTCTTTCTTTCTTCCTCTCCCTCTCTGCCTCCTCTAGGCCCCAGGAAGAATGGCATGGGGAATAGGGGCGGTGGTACCCTCTTTCCCTCTGGCCACCATCCGGGCATCCCCTCCAGCCCCTGAGATGCCCTGTCCCCAGGAGATGAAAGAATCACCTGTCGCTTTTTGGCACGGACACCCTCCGGAATGCCACGAGAAACTGGTGACCTTAACTCTGGTCTCCATGACGACAAGATGGTATATGTTTAATTAGTTCAGGCTTATTTTTGGACCAATTTTCTTTTATTTTAGGGCAACGCAAGCTATGATAACTGTAAGTATGTTTACGAGGCGCACGAGGCTTAGCTGAAATGTGCCAACAATTCTAGTCAAACAGATGGTGACCCCTGATTCAACTTGCCCTCTCATTCAATTATTCAGCTGTATTTAATTTTCCTCCGGGTGACTCACATGCCATGCTGCCATCTCTCCTCTAGGTGGCAGAAAAGACCACCTTTATGGCTGCAATAAAAGGTTGAAAGCCAGGTCTCCGGGACTTTTCCCAGCCAGGGCTTGGCTGCAGGAGAGGATAATGAATTTCAGCATTGGAACAATAGTTTCTGCCTAATATCAAATGATGTGAAAGGGTGGAAAAGAATTGGGTCAAATTGTATGTGATTTGGCCACAAGCTCTAAGTAATCTCCATTCTAATAAGAAATTTGAAAGACCTTCCAGGCTCAATACCCTCCCAAATAATCTGTTTGGAGTTCAAGGAGTTTTACAGTGTTAGAGCTGTTTTTATAATTGTGGAAATGTTCTGTTTTCATTTTGAAAACCTCAGCTATTTAACTGTTAGTGGTTACCAGCCCACCTAGTCGGGCTGGGGTGGTCGGTGGGAGGGGGAAGCTGAGCGGAATTTCTGCTCTTTTCCTCTCCATATTCTTTCCTTTCCTTTCGTGCCGTCAGGGCTTAGCATTTGGAGTTGAAAACTGGATGTCCCTGTAAAAAGAGGAATGGAATTGCGCACTAAGTATCTTTGCAAAGACATGACCTTTCTAAGGAAGGAAATGAAGAAGCATGTGGTCACAACCCATACTCGCCACAGACTGGATCTTTTAGAACATTTGGAAGATGAAACAATCTACTCAATTACTGCCTACTCCACTCTGTCCCGCTCTCTCCCCAAATGCTACAGCAGGAAGGGTTGTACCCTGGACACACTGCACTGATGTTTCCTGTTAATGGACATAGCTGGGTTAATTAGAGCATGGAATTCATGCCTGTATTCATACCTCATTCAACTTAAGAATTCATACCTTTAACACTGCTTTTTTTTTTTTTTTTAATTCATTAAGACAAGCTCATAGCATGTTACATATATATTTCCCCTCTGAGAATATCTCACTTTAGAAATCCTCTTGGAACATTGTTTATCTTCCCTGTCCTGCATCTGATCAAACCACAAGTAAAAGAACCATGTGTCCAACCAAAACCAAGCAGGATCCACATGTGCGTGAAAGTTATCGATGCAGAGACTGCTACCAAAGACAATAAATTGAATTTCCATGGATTAATGGGAGAGGTTTCCATAGATATATTCATTCTACCTGAAAATGCTCAGTTTTCCTTTCTGCTTAAGGGCAAAATCCTGGTGATGGAGAGGTTAAAACCATGTGCATGGACTGTATTCCTGGAACTTCATTTTAAAGGCTTGGCTTTGGCTTGCTTTCATGCTTTATTTTATCCAGCCAGGGCTTGGTTCAGTCGTTCCGCATTAAAGGGTCTGCCTGTAAACCAGGAAGTCTTTAGTTCAGGCAAGGGAGAGGGCTGTCGCGCTTCACAGGATGACTTCCTAGGGGGTGATGGATGCGGGGGAAGAGCTGTGTGCAGCAGCCGAGACCTGACCCTGCTGGCCCGGGAGGCGGCTTCACCCAGCCTTGGAGGGCAGGCACAGTTGCACCGTATTTATGTCTGGGACACTCACACTTAGCCTTGTGGGGCTATTTATGGTTTCAGTGCAGCTTCCAGGGGGTTAAGTCGGGGGATGGGGTGGGGGGGGTCGCATCTCAATTACAGCTACTAAAGCCACACAAATTGACTTTATTTAACACCTTTGCCCTCTGATTAGGCTACCAGATTGGGCTCATCACCTTCCTTGTATTCCCAGAACCCCCTTATCCTTGGCACCATTAGAGAACTTTGGGGGGCTTTCCCAGGCCCTCACAAAGAACTGCATAGAGCACCAAGAGGGTATGAGTGCATCCCGTGTGATACTCTGGGGTCACTGGGTTCCCCACTCCTAGGGTAGGCATGGCATCTCTGTTTCCCATGTTTCACCTGCCTCCCACAGGGATGAAGGAACAGCGAGACGGGTGCTTTGGAATGAGCCTCTTAGAAGCACCATCACCTGCCCTCATGGTCACCCTATTTGAGCTTCTGGAGATGCCAGTTGGGCAGAGAAGCCCAGACATCTGGGGTCTCTTATGACTGGGGAGTGTTTTTGTTTGTGTGTGTCTGGTGTGTATGTACAGGCTCCCATACACAAGAATCCCTGCTGATTTGTAGGGAAATCAAACTCTAAGATCCCCATCCAGCTTGGCTCCTTGCAGACGACACTTGCAGCAGCATGGAGGCCACATCAAGGGAGAGAGGAAAGGGAGGGCAGCCTGGAGCGGGGGGGCGGGAGGCAGGGGACATGTGTGGTAGCCAAGTTCGGTTTAAAAAAATAAATACTGAAAAAATCCACGGCTTCCCTGGGCCTCTGGCTTCAGTCTGGGATTTGTCCATATTACATAATCGGTCACAAAGGTATTGTACGTTAAAGAAACGGGCCCGTGCAATTGCAGCAAAGGGAGGGGGGGATGCAACGCCGCCTTGACCTCCATCACCGGCGGGGGACCCGCCACCTGCCCCACGGTCTTGCCATTTTGCTGAGCTCCCAAGTTACTCTGCCGCCCAGAACATCGCTTGTTTTTCTTTGTTCCGAAGACACGCTACATGAGCATTTGCGTGAGGCCATCTGTATCTTTACAGGGAAATAATGGAACAGGTAGAGAACGTGTGTCGGTGTTCAGGATCCTGACCCGTGGCTGTGCTCCTGCGTGGTGGGGCGAAAGCCAGAAGAAGTTCCTCTTTGGTGGGGCACAGAACCCCGTCCGTGGGTCAGTGCAGGTGCCGCAGACCTCCCCTCCTCTCCTCTCCTCTCTCTGGCTTTGCCTCCCTCCTGCAGGCTCTCGTCCCCCCGACAGTCCCGGGGAGGGTCTCTGGGAGGGGGAGCTGTCTCTAGCCAGCTCTTCTGCAGCAGCCAGCCGCTCCCCTGACTCCCAGGGACTGCCCCCCCCTTCTTTTGGAAAGGGCCACCTCTTTTTTTTTTCCTGAAGGTGGCAGTGAAAGAAAAAAAATGACTCCTTTTGAAGGTTTAGGAATTTTATTACAAAACCGATGAAGCACGCATCCTCTTCGTCCCCATGTGCCCAGGGGCGCTGACAATGGAAATCCCAGCCCCACAAAGTGGTTCTCACCTGGGCCAGGCCACCCCTCTCCCCTCTTACTCCCTTGCCAGGATAATTGAGGATCATAATGCCGGGGAGGGAGCTCGGCTCGCGGGCTGTCAGGTACCTGCGCGTCTTCATGTCATCCGTCAGCATCGAGCCCCTGTGTCATCTCTCCTCAGCCGTCAGCGTCCTGCTTTCTCATCGTGTCCATTATCCCGGCTCAGACCGGCTCTCCCCCCGGCTCCCCCCATCCAGTAAATGCATCTTTGTGCAACTCTCAGTCTCCGATTATGAATCGATGATCATGTGGTATAAGAGAGATAGATGGCTTTTAGTTCCATCTTGTCTCCCCTAATTGTAAAATATTAGTTACATTACACTGTGTCTTTTGATTAATGGAACTTATTTGGAGTAGCCTATCTGAACCCTCCCCCTTCTAAAGTCCTCCACTGACTTTTGAGAATTGAGTGATTTCACTTAAAGCAGACAAATAGGCCCTTCAGCGGGGAGATAGTGAGGCTGTGCTACTGTGGGCAAGACAGGCTCCCCACATGAGCCGCCTGTGCTGGGAGAGGCTCCACCGGCCAGGCAAACACTGGGCTGCTAATACATGCCGCGAGAGGAACTGCCTTCCCTTCCGTATTTCACCCCCTTTTTGGCAAACCTAGCCCATCTTGCTGACTTGCAAAACAGGATGTGAAACCAAATTGAATTAAAATTAAATAAATTGCAGATTGCCACATTCCCACACTCAGCCTGCGAGAAGCCAGTCAAATCTGAACTTTGACGGGTTTGCGCTCTCGCTGGCTGGCTCCCTTCTCCCTGCCCAGGGCAGGGCAGCCAGGAGCATTCTGCAGACCACAGCTGACACCGGGAGAAGACGTTTGTCCTTTAACGCAGAATTCACCTTATTTGGCACTATTTACTTAAATATGTCTGTCGATAAAGTCCTTGTCATACAAAAGGGAAGTCGGTGGCTAAATCCCTTATAAATAATCACTGCCTATCTTTTCAGTGTAAATTCAAGGACACGTTCACTTCCAACCTATCAGCTCAATTAAAAAGGTCTATTTACTGTCGATGTGTATAATGTCTATATCTCGGGGAAATAGGAAGACTGACTTCATACACAAACTATCAGAAAAAGGCACCGCAGGTTAGGAATTCTAGAATGCATCTCGATAGGGGCACTTCCAGGACACGTGCTGTATAAAATGCATGCAGATATTTCTCTCTATTTTTTTAGGACAGGCTTAGTATTTTATTCTGACCTTTGGACTTTTATTTTTACTTTTATTTGCATGATTCTTGTAGACACTGCCTATTATGTATTTTCTGGGGATATGCTATTTCATTTAATGTACTAGAGGCAGAAGATTGATTTTATTATGTGTATAGGAAGCTGGTAATGTTTTACTTTATTTCATTTTATTTTTTTGAGAGCATAACAATGTGTTTATGGCTGCCAGGAAACGTGAAGGGAGCAAAACAACCGTGCCCGAGTATAAAATTCACCCTGAGGAGATGCCCAGAAACGTGTCGATCACAGATTGGCAGGCTGAGCGCACGCCACTTCAGCCACCGCCTGCCTTCCACGCCCGTTTGCACGGGGGACCTTGCGGGCGTCTGGAGAACCAAGATACACGTCTGCTCTGGGTTATCACTCAGGTACCCAAAGCGCTACCCCTCCTATCACCCGAGCCTAGATTTCAGATTTTATTTATTTCACTTTTCTGTGTGTTTTGAGTCCTTGCTTTGGGGAAAACGTATGCTTGAGGATTCTTTGTTCTGAGTATCGAGGGACTTTTTAAAATGTCAGCTGAGTTTGGGCTGTTGTGTCTCATAAAACTCCTTAGGGCTTAAGATGTACTTTCTCCAAATTCTCATTAGCGGCGTCGTTCCGTTATGCACATCCGTCGTATTTGGAGAGTATTTTATAGAATAGTCTTACTACAGCGTGTGAATGCATATTGACAATTGTTGGCACTTTTATATATTCCACGATACACTTTTATCTGTTATGGATCCATAATAACAAATGTGTAGTAAAAAGCTATATCAAAAGGCAGTTATCCCACATGCATAAAAGGCTCTGACTTGGTCTCTTTAATTTTCTTACTGCAGCTTCTGAAACCCTCACTTCATCCCGATGGACAGCAATCTTTCATTTAAGTAAAGTGCGTGCCCGCGAGGGAGTGATGGTGTTTCTAAGGCCAGCGGTGGCTCTTGTCTAGGGTAACCCCTGCGTCGGGGCTAAGAGCAGGGCATGAGGAGCTGCACACAGCCCTGGCTGCCTCCCCTCTGGCCACCTTCTGCTGGAGATGTGTCATCCCGGGGGACACGGGTTGGAGACAAAGCAGGCAGGACCTTCAGGGACTGGGGAACAGCAGCCGACGTTTATGGTCGAAGCAGCAGGCAACGTCTGTGCTGAACTCTGGGTGGGTGTCATCAGGTGGACCCTGCCATGCTCAGATGAGCCCCTGTGACAGATGAAGAAACGGAGGCTTGCAGATGTGCCGGAGCTCGCTCAAGGCCAGGCAGCTGTTAAGGGCTGGGGTCAGGCTGCATGCCTCCCAGACCAGGTTCTATCTTGTTCCTCAACCCTGTCTGTGTGTGTTTGGAGTAAGTCTGGGCTTTAACCGACTGCTGGATATCATCCTGTCGTTCCGAGGATTCAGTGAGATGATGATCCCTGTACAATCCCGACACGTAGTTAGACCTGAGACACCAAGAACACATGTGTGAGGGGTAGTGGTGTGAGAGGCAACTCACCCCCAAACAGAAACCGCTCCCTTTAGGGAACCCTCGTTTCTTCCTTCCCGTTCTGGTTTCCTGAATCATTTTCTGGAGGAGTTCGGAAGCTCAGTCCCTTGGGTAGGCTTTCGGAATGGTTGTGGTTACTGTTGTGACAGTGTGGTTGTCAGTCAGGAGATAAAAATTTGGAGATTTCCTCTAAAAGGAAGACAGCCAGGGCCTTAGGACCAGCAGGAGGTGGGATCACCTGCAGCCCTGACTTCCCCATGTGTCACGTGGGATGGTGGGTGTGGAAGCTCTCAGCCAACTGCAGAGCGTGATGCACGTGTAAGAGAAGAGAATGATAGCAGTGATGATGCAGAGGAAAGGAAAATGGGCAGGCGTGCTCGTTGGTTGGGGCTGCAGAATGAGGGCTTGCTGCTAGAGACCAGAAAGTGAACATTTCAGTGCGGCTCGCCGTCTGGCATCATGTATTTTAAAGCATAAAATAAACATCTGGTTGTTTGAATGCAAGTTAGATTCCCCTGCTTCCTTCCCTGCACGACCCGCCACCCCGCCCCCCGGCCAATTTCAGCCAGGTTGTGTGTGTAAACACAGCCTTTAATTGATATCAGGTTAGGGGAGTCTGGGAAACATGCTGCAGTTCAGAACCCTGGGATGGACATCTTGAGTTGTCTCCAGAAACCCAACAATAGGCGTTTATTTGCTGTCCTCCTACTATGTGCAGGGCTCTGTCAGAGATGGGCTGGCAGCAAACACCAACAAGACTGGGCCACTGTACTCAGGGAACCTCTGGCTGGCCGGGGAAAAAAGTCTCAGTGCGGGCCAATCCTGCCATGGAGCGGGGAGGTTGGGCCCCCTGGAGTGGGCAGGGGGCTCCAGGGAAGAAGCTCAGAGGAAGGGACTGGAACCCGGATAATTAAGCTTGAGATGAATTTGGTAACGAAGCCTCATTTAGTTCCCATTCAGCTCTAGTCTCCCTCTCTGTATAACGACACATCTACTTTGAGACTCAGGAAAGAAATGCTTCAATTTGCAAAGTAAATGTTTGTTTGATTGTTTATTAATAATCATGTAAAGTATTCCATTGGATCCTTTGGCGCTAAATGGCTGCCTCTCCAGTCTCATCCTTAAGGCAGGATCTTGGGGTCCTTTGATGGTTCAGAGAAGAGGGGTCTGGAGTCGGACCCCCTGGATTCAAACACTAGCTGCCCCGCTTCCTGCTTCACCTGGCCACGTCACTGATTGTCTTTACACCGTGGTTTCCACAGCGATAAAGTGAGAGGACCTACTCATCGGGCTGTGTGAGGACTCTTTAGATGCGATGGTAAAGCCCGTACATGTGATTAGTGGCCCCAGGCTTAAAACAAGGGCAAGGAGTATCTGATAAAAAAATGCACCTGCTACTAACAAAAACAATATTTTGTTTCTTTTGGTGATGCTTGGTTCTTCTTTCCCTTCCAGTTTGGTCAGTCACTTTAGAAGGAATTTTGCAGCGTGAGTAAAGATACTGGCTAATTATTATGAGTAATTTATGGCTTGGGGTCAGTGTGGCTACTTCAAACAGTCTGAGCGAGGAAAGGTAGAAGAACCTATTTCCAGGGGAGCAGATGGTTGGAGGTGGGGAGGGAAATCCATTTGCGTATAGTCTAAATTCCTCCAGAACAAAATCTAGAATATCTTCCCAAAGCGAACCAACCAGCCGACCAGTCCGTGGAAGCGGCAGAGATGATCAGGATCCCTCTGTATCAAGAGTGGGGTCTGCTCTGGACCACCTCTGCCTCCCTGGTGGCCCAACCCCCTACAGACACATGTGAAAGAGACAGACTCTGCATCTGGGCCAGTTGTCCCAAAAGGTCTGTGGCCGGGGATGAGCCCGCCTCTGCCCGGATCCCAGGCCACGTGTAATAGGAAGATCCTGACAGTAAAAATCTTCTTGTCACTGAGACATTCCTCAACTGTTAGCAATCAGTTTGGAGGTGGGGAGGATGGGGGTGGGAAATACCAAAGGACATCAAAGAGGGTCTCACTCCCAGACTCTGCTCTGTTTCAAGGCTCTGTAATTTGGGAAGGTTGGGTGCTAAATAATTTGTGAGCCTCCAAACACGCAGGTTATTGTTTGTGGACAGATGGTGTATCACGTTTTATCGCTTTTCCTTCTGTGGGTCCTCATATGTGGGACTGATGTGCATTCTGAAGTCTTTGTCTCCTTGCTAAAATCTCTAATCTGAAACAGGCAATCAAGCACAGAGGCAGGGCTTCAGAAGGCATAATCAGAGTTTTAAAAGCAAAGGGGAGGGGGAAAGCCAGAAATCCAAGTGCAGTTATGAGGCAGATGTGTTTGCAGAGAAGGCGAGAGGTTATTAGGGCATTAAAAGTGGACAAATGAAAGGGACTCTGCTGAGCAGAGGCAGAGGGAGAGCCAGGCCGTGGCGGCAGAGGCACCAGGGCGCGCCCGCCGGGGCTGGTCCCCCACCTTCCCCGGGAGCCCGGGAGCTGGGGCGATGGGGTCTTTGTCTCTGCAGGCGGCCGTCGCGGGGCCTGGGAGGCCCCATCTTGGAGCTGCGGCCGCCCTTAAGAGCTAAATCATGTTGATCTACAGGAAGGAAATGAAAGAGACGAACTCTCTCCTCTCTTCTTCCTACGGATTTTTCTTTTTTATTCTGAAGATAGAATTACTGTTTGTAAGCATCTGAAAGTCATTAGAGGCCCTGCAGTCTGTCAGGTGCCGACACAAGAAACTGCTGAAACCGAACGGGTGCCTGCACCGAGGGCTGGGAATTTGTCATGTGCTGATGAGCAGTTATAATAATATATGAGCAAATCACAAGCATTCTGCAAATTAATCAAATTTTTTTCCCCTTCTCCCTTGTCTCTGGGAGAGTGGCTTTGCAGGCAGACGTAGGTGAAGCAGTTTTACTCACAGATGGTCGCTCTGGCATCAGATGGAATTTATATAACAGTAATTCTGATTTCCTGCCAAAGTAGCAGTGAACACACCAGGGAGATTGTAGAAGGCGAGTCATGTGGTTTTGCTGAGGTTGTTGTGGGAAGTTGAAGGGGGGAAATCTCAAATTTTCCTCTTTGCCTTTACTGTTTTTGCCTGAAGGGCCAGAAACGGAACGCCATTCTGCCATGGGCGAAATCCATCACATTTTTTCTTGTGACTTGTGCTGAAAGAGTGCTTCGCAGCTGTTGGGACTGCCGGCGGTGACAGAGCCCCAGGACTCCTGACCCTGACCCGCTCCTTACAAGACGGAAAGGGGAGCAGGTTCAGGAGGTAGTCGCACCGCAGGCTGCAAGGAGCCTTCGCTGATGCCTGGAGAGCCGCGCTCACTTACCCTCCGCTCCCCGTGGCATTGCTAAACCTACAAGGGCTTTTCTTTTCAAGTGTTTTATTAAATGAAGAGTCTAACAACCCTCACTTTAATTGCACACAGGCCCCGTGTATAATGCCGCTGGATTTACTCAAGTAGTTGAAAACGATGGTGCTGGTGATTAAACTGATGGTCCTAGTTTAGCAGCTCAAAAACCTGGGAATGTGTTGGTGTGTAAGTGTGCAGGCACGTGGGTGCCGGCCCTAGGTCCCGGGAGGGTCTCCCTGCGAGCTGACTCCCCCTTCTCCCCCTAAACTTCCCTCTCCTGGGGAAACCCTGTTCTGCCTGGGGTGAAAGGGGACGACACTTGACACTTTGGGGACCACGCTTGAGAGTGGATCTCACCGCAAGGTGCCTTCCCTGCAGAGGGGAAATGATACCAAGATGGCGTGTCGACTGCATTATGCAACAAAGTCCTGCTGTTGTGGGGTTTTTTCCTAATGTAAAGCCCTGCCCATTTGTTTTGGTTTACGTGACTACAGAGAAATAAGTGGATTAGACGGAAACTTTAGCATGCTTCATTGCAGCTGGGTGCCGACATCTGTCATTCCTCAGCCGTATTCTGGATCATGCCAGCCAGAGAAAGCAAAGTCTGACACCTTTGATTTTAGAGAGAGCCTTTTATAGGGGGAGAAAAAGAGAAGAAAGGAGTAGCATTTCCTTTGTGACTTCATAGGAAAAGCCACCTCTCTCCTGTGCTTTATTTTATTTTATTTTATTTTTGGCATGTGACAACAGTAGTGGCACTCAGAGAGCGCTGAACGTTGAAAAGTTCATGTTTCCATCTCTCTGTTGTAGTTTGTAATTTTCTATTGTTCACGGTACCAATTTGTTGAATTGGGCATGATAAAATGTGGCTATTTAAAATATGTCCAGGGACTTCCCTGGTGGCGCAGTGGTTAAGAGTCCGTCTGCCAACGCAGGGGACGTGGGTTCGAGCCCTGGTCCGGGAAGATCCCACATGCCTCGGAGCAACTAAGCCTGTGCGCCACAACTACTGAGGCTGTGCTCTAAAGCCTGTGCTCCGCAACAGGAGAGGCCACCGCAGTGAGAAGCCCGTGCACCCCAACGAAGAGTAGCCCCCGCTTGCCACAACTAGAGAAAGCCTGCACACAGCAACGAAGACCCAATGCAGCCAAAACTAAATAAATAAATTTAAAAAATATATAAAATAAAATATATCCAGTGTGCCCATCTATATGGATATATACTGTGGGTATGGATCGCAGGTGTCTGATCCATTTACGAAAAGAGGGATGTGTGATTCTCTCTCTCACATAAACTCACATTAATACAGTACAGCAGCACTGAAATTTGATGGCATATGACTGGCCCTGCTGCATTGTTTTTGGTGAGATATTCTACAATCCACATGAGCCCACCTGCCTCCCTCCCCCAAACCATATGAGCTCCCACCCCAAGAAATGTACTGTGTTTACGAAAGATGTGAGTGGGTAGTGAAGTAGCCACAGATAACCTTGGATACCAGCTTTTAGAGGATCGGCTGTCTGTATACTTAACAGCATTTTGTGTTGCGTGAGTTTTTGGTTTGCCCCCTCCCCCCGTTTCTTTTCTAGTGAGGCACGGTGCATACCACACCCTTGGCACATGCCAAGCTACAACATTGGCCCACCTCCCATAGTTAAATTGTATAATAAAACAGAACCTACGATTAAGGGCTGATGTGTTCATTTTAAGGGACACGATGGAAAACAGGAAGCAAACCAGCGGAGACCACCCACTTGTTTATTTCACTGGGTGTGTGTGTACAGGAATGCAATTTATCCGCCACATGAAAAACCACAGGAAGGCTTCACCCCGTGACCCTGCCTCACCTGGAAGGAGGTGAAGCTCTGGTTGTTAGCCTCAAGACAGTACAAGGCAGAGGTTGAGAACTCAGGCCCCCTGGCGCCAGGCAGGTGGCTGCCTCTGGGAAGATCTTGCCAGACCTTCTGACTTTTCTAGATAAACTGGTAATCCATGTTTTTACATGAAATTTCTTTGTTCTGAAACATTGGCAATACCTTAAATCTTTTTAAATGTAGTGTTGGGGACAAAATAATAAAAACGTGTGCCTCCAGGTTGTGACTTCTGAGGAGGGTGGAAGCGTGTATGTCCATAGTAGTGATGGAATCCGTGGAGCTGGCCCTGTGGCCACCTGGGCTCTGGGCTCCCGGTCAGGTGGGGTGGTCCAGTCCCAGCACTGCACAGGAAGTGGTGTGGTTGAGGATGCTGGGGAGGGGGCATGGGGGGAGAAGGCCTATTCGTAGAGCTGCGATTGGGAGACTGAGACCCAAGGTGACCCAAGGTGCACCGGAAAATGGTCACGCTCTCATGTGCCCTTAGTGGACTCTGGGAGGAGGAGTGTGGCAGCCAGGACTGGGGTCCCAAGGGGTCTCCAGAGCACAGAGCACTTGGGTTTTCCTGGTGGCGAAAACAGCAGGGCAGAGGGTACGGTCCAGGTAGGCAGCCAGCCCAGGCATGGGCAGTGTGCAGGGGAGGGTTCTGCAGGGTCACCTGTTGGGAGGTGGGGCTGGCTCTGAGGAAGAATGCCAAGCAGGGTGGAGGGAAGCAAGGTCAGGATATGTCCTCACAAGACCAGAAACTGGGACCAGACTGTTTAAGTCAGGGCTGCCCCCCCCAACCAGGGTGTCCCTAGGCCCCCGTGAAGGTGAGAACGTGGGGCTAGGCAGAGGGGTCACCCACCCAAGGCAGGGGCCAGAGCCTTTCCTAAGAAGCTGCCCAAGGGGAACAACTCCCAGCCTCTAGTATCCAGTCCCTACTCTGTGCATCGCAGGCCTCCTAAGGGAAGGGAGAGACCCACGAAGCCCGAGTCACAGGAGGCCATTAGTGAGCAGTGACTGGCAGAACAGTGAAGTGCCTACTTATGTAGGCCCTTGGTAAGTGCCCATGGGGCTCTGATGGCTGGGTCCCGAGGAAGCCTTCAAGGATGAGTTGAGGCTTGGTGGGGTCTGATTGGAAGGAGATTTGGGGGCTGGGGTGGGCAATGGCCATAAATATTAGGTAAGAAGGGGCTGCAAGTTGGAAAGCCAGGCTAAGGAGGCAAGATGCCCTGGTAAGAAATAGGGAGCCACTGAAGGCTGGAGAGCAGGGATGGGCATAAGTACAGAGGGAATTTGGGGACTGGCGTGGGGTGTAGAGCATGCCCACTGCCTTTTGGTCCTTCTGGTGTCTTTCTCCTGTTCCTAGAGCCCTTGCTTTTTCTGGGGTGGGCTGTTGACCCAGTGAGCCTGGTGGTGCCCAGAGATGGGTTTGCATGGAGCAGGGCTGGCTGTTACTGCATCTGCTAAAGGCCTACCGCCCACCTTATTGACACAGGAGCTTCAGATAACCGTATTCAGTCCAATATTCCTAAGGAGTGAAGATGTGGGTATCAAAAGTATGACTAGGAGGTGCTGCATTGGCTAATTTTAGAACCCTTCCTATTTTTGTCATCTCTTGAGTACCACCTTAATAATTTTACTTAATATTTATTAAAAGCTTTTTAAAAAAGGTAGATTTATTTTAGCGATACTATCCAACTTTAGTTCACTCTTGTTTTCCTAAGGCTGTTAACCTAAAAAGTGGTCAGCTCAGTTCTATCTAAAATCACCTCTGTTAGTGTGGTGTTCCAAGTACCTCCCTGCCCCAGAAATGCTGGGAGAGAGAAGAGAGTTTCAGGAGGGCGAGGTTTGCTGTGTGACACTGGGTGAGGTTCCAGCCCCTCTGTTCTCTGGCTCCCGCCTTGCACTGAAGGCAGTGTCCTCTCATTTTGGTCTCTCCCAGCATTTCTTTCAGGATTAAGTGCGCTCACCCAGCAACAAACACTGGGTATTGTTAGGGGGTTATTATATTACACATCTAAAAATCTCCAAAAAGGCACGTAAGTTCATCCATCGACCCTTGGAAGGTTATTTAATGATAAACATAAATACTTTCATAAAATCTGGGGAATGATTTAAGATCTTGGATCAATAGTTGCCTGTGAGTGCCGGTAGCTGGGCCGGCGCTACAGTCTGGCCCTCCTGACCACCCAGGCAGGCTGGTGGCTCGCTGAGCACATAGGCAGCCTGGGGCAAAGAAATAAACAGGATTTAAGGCAAAATCTGCATGGCGTGGGCCAGAGCATGGGAATGAAGTCACCGAGGAGGGGACCACCGTGAGGTCGGGACCTCCTGAGGCTGCTACTTCTGAGGTCCTGGGCTGCGGGGAGAGGTGGGGAGAGGGCTGAGCTGGGAGGGTCTGGGGGTCTCTGACACCCCTGCCAGGTGCTCTCTTCTACAGACATCTCCTGGAATCCAGCCTCATCTTCTCAGCTTTCACACTAACTGAACTTGAACCTGAAGCTGCAGAGAGGCAGCAAGACAGTGGGTTGAACCCTGGCTGCAGGCTCAAAGGGAGCTGGTGCAAAGCTGGGTTTTCTGCCTTTCTCTGGCTTCGTGGCTCTGGACACACATTGAGCCTCTCAGGGCCTTGTTGTATTTAGCTGGCAAGTGGAGACCCTGACACCTGACTCTAGCATTGTCATTGGAATGACCATTCCAATTCAAGACTCCCGCGCAACAGGCACTTAATAGAGTATTTGAACGTGCAAAACCATATCTAGCAAACGTTGATTTAACTCTTTTGATGTGCACACATTGTGCTAAACATTTTACAGGCCTTTTCTCATTGAATCCCTGCAACCCTATGAGTGAGCTATTATTAGTACACCCATTTTAAAGATGAAAAACCTGAGACTTGGAAAAGTTGACTAGCCAGCCCAAGAGTGTGTAAGCTGTAGAGACGGGTAAGGTTTGAATCCAGGTGTCCGGCTTGAGAGCCCATGCTCTTCACACTGTGCCTGAGTAATGCAAACGCTGTATATTGGTAGGGCTGTATCCAGCAGGGTGCTGATGTGTCCCACCCTCTCCTCCAGGAAGAGTTTCCCTGTCACCTGCTTGGCTTCACTGGGGCCACACTCTCAGCTGTGTCATCTCCTGATCTGGGGTGTTGTGCTATCACCGTCCACTGCACATCAACCAGATTCACTTTTTAAGAAAATTTTAAAATAAAAATTTAATTTTAATATAGATTTAGAATTACAAAAATGTTGCATAGGTTGTACAGAGAATTCTCATATATCTCACGCCCATTTCCCCCTATTATTAGCATCTTACATTGGTAGGGTACATTTGTTACAATTAATGACCCAATACTGCAATACTGATACACTATTAGTAAGTAAAGCCCATATTTGACTCAGGTTTCCTTAGTTTTTACCTAATGTCCTTTCTCTATTCCAGAGTACCACATTACATTTAGTTGTCGGGTCTCCTAGGGCTCCTCCTGGCTGCGACAGTTCCTCTGTCTTTCCTCGTTTTTGATGACTTGGACAGTTTTGAGGCGTGTTGTGTAGAATTGTCCCTCAGTTGGGATTTCTCATGGTTAGACTTGGATCGTGGGTTTTAGGGAGGAAGGCCACAGAGGTGAAGTGCCTTCTCGTCCCATCAAATCAGGGTACGTGCTCTCCCCCTGACCTTGGTCACCTGGCTGAGGTCGTGATTGTCAGGTGTCTGCCTGTACGGTTCCTCTTTCCCACTTTCCACACTAGTCCTGTGAACGAGGTCACCATGCAACCGGCACAAAGAAGTGGGAGTTTCAGCCACCTCCTCCAGGGGGAGCACCTGTGTAGTAAATAGTTTGGAAGCCGTGGGGCATTTGTACTTTTCCACGTAGGTATTGATTCAATCATTTAGTTGTGACAGTATGACTTGTGGATGCTTATTGTATACTTCATCATTTACTTTGTTGCTGAAGCTGTTCCAGCGCTGGCCACTGGGGGCTCTCTCACTGGACTGCGTGGGGCTTTACAATACCCCCATCAATGCATGTGTTTGGAGCAATTCCTTGCTTTCTGGCATAAAGTGCTCCAGGATCATCTTGTGTATGTCCTGTTCCAGCCCTAGAATCAGCCATTTCTCCAAGGAGCCCTGGTTCCCTTTTCTTGTGAATGGTATTAGAAATCAAGCTCTGGGCTAAGTGTGCTTGCTGCCACTGGGATATCATGGGTTCTGGGCCCTCTCGGCTGACAGAAAAAGGAAATATATGTGTGTCTATTAACCCTTGCCTATACTCACATCTCTACAGTATGTATTAAGTTAAACACAAGTTCACACTGATGTCTCCAGTCTATTACCATATGGATCAAAATTTGCTTTAAAAATACTAAAATATATTTTTCGATAGTGTTTTAAATTTAAACTCAAATCACAGGAAATTTAAAACCTAAAATTATTTATACTAAGGATATTCCAAAGTGTTTTAGCATCTTAGATTAGATGGATGAATATTTTTTTTAAAACTGAAAACATAAATTATGTACCTGATGAGAACCATTCTTGTCTATTTAGAATTAGGGAAATTTATACATACATACATATATATATATATATATACACATATATAATGTGTGCTACTGAGAAAAGACTCTTACTATCAGCTCAATGCATGTTTGTGTATATTTTTACCCATCTCACTGTCCCTGCCAAGACTGTTGAAGCTTCAAGGATGGCCGGAGTCCTGGGCAGGGACCCTCCTAGTTTGCAGCTTCAGGTTCAGAGCAGCAGACACTCAGAGGGAACAGCAGGTGAGGACCAAGTGGAAACCAGGCACTGCCTGGGAGGCCTGACTGGCTGGCCAGCCCGCTGGTACCCCCCAGCCTGGATTCATCCCAGGCCTGTGGGGCGGGGTCCACCTCTGGGGGGCCGAGTTTCCAACTTACCCAGTTGGCCCTATAGGTGGAGCCATTTTCTTACCTACCAGCATGCAGTTTGCAAATGTCCTTAGTTTCAAGGGATCCAAAGGGCTCTGGTTGGGGTGCAATAGGGGGAAGGCTGTTATCAAGGAGTCTTGTTGGTACTTCCCAAGCCTCATAGCCCTGTACATGCGAGCTGCCTCTGAGGGCTACTTCTCTCCAGGTCATTACCAGGACCCATCTAGAAAACAATGCCACAGAACATGACTGCGAAAGACCCTTCTGTGGTAGCTTAGAAATACTCTGTGATCCTGTGCTCCAAAGAAGATATTGCAGAAAGGAAAATGGGAGTGTCACAGGTGGGCCAGCTGTGGGCTGCTGCAGGCCCCAGAAAACAACCATAATGCTGCTGGTCACCAAGATTCTTCCTCGGCCAGCCTGGACTCTCTCGTGCTCTCCAGCCTTCTTAGGGGTTTACACCCACCCATTATATATGTAAGTGTGGCCAGGGCTCATCTAGAAGCCATAGCAGCAATGTTCCTCTTCATTTACCCACTGTTGTCTTTTTCCAGTTATGAACAATGAAAGGCCCCAGTGTGACGGATCTGAAAGGCTTGCCCTGGTCTGAGAGATGATGGCTTGGCAGTATGAGGACACAAGGGAATTGTCCCTGTCACTGTTTACCTGGGCCAGGGACCCTACTCTCCACCACTTACATACATGACCCTCTTCTGGACCCTCTTCCTTGTGTTGACCACGGAGCGTGAACCATGATTCTGGGGATTGCTCCTCTCCACGCTAGGATGCCCTTGTTCCAACGTCCAGAGTCGTGCCTCTGTCACGATGTATGGACCCTCTGGCAAACAGCACATGGGTCTTTCCTCAAGAATGTTCTTTCTCTCTTGGGGGTCCTTTCATAACCCCCCATTTTGAGCCATCTTTCAACGGGAAACTGGGGTCTTGCTCGAAGCTTGGATGTCCTTCCCTCATGAACGATTGGCCCCGTCCTCTCTCCACTTGGGTCTCCAGTAGGTTGCAACCCCTAAAGGCAGTCTTAAGATGTGTGGGCAGCCATTCAGAATGTACTGGGTGGGCCTGTGTCAGGCATGTGGAATAGATGCCCTTCCCACCCTCTCGGTGCTAAAAGTACTGCATCATTCCAACAGCAATCTGCTCAGGGCAATGCATGCAGCAGGTGCTCAATGTGTGCTCACGGAAGTGGGACAGGGTCCAGGAGATGTGTGATGCGAGCTTTGACAGAGAACTGACAAAGCCCTGTGGCTTGGTGCCAGCTATGGGCTCAATACCAGTCTTTGACGTGCATCTGGAGGCCACAGTGGTGCTTGTGTCCATAAGGGGTGTGGCATGTGACATGTGTGCAATATCACACATTATAGCACACACTCCTCCAGGAAGTTCATGGATTCCCTCCTGGAGCATCCCTGGGCCTGATCAAAGAAAGCTCTTTGTAGAGAATCTTCCCACAGGTGGTTTGCAGGGAGTGACAGGAGGGAACAGTGAGATGAGAGTCTGTTCTGAGAAAACCCTAAGATGAATTCCTGATCAGGAACTGGCTAGCTGTGTCTACCTGACTTTGGACAATTTTTTCATCTTAGTTTTCTTATCTGTAAACTGGGGAGACGTTTCTCCACCATACATCCCCACTGGTGGTCATGAGGACCATTGAGGCAATTCCTACAAATGTGCCCTGATGAGTGGGTGTCGGACTGTTTTCTCACCAACCCTGGACTAAGCACCAGAGGTTGGTCACTTACCCCTCTCCCCACCTCCTCCCCACCATCCCTCACCTGAGCAGAAACCACCAGCATGGAAAGTCTGGAAGCCTCGTGGACACAGCTCCTGCTCTTCCCCGAACCCAGCTGCCCACGAGTGTGGAGCTGTAATTAATGGATGGTCCCCCAAGGTCAGGCATTTTCCTCTCCCCCTTAGATACAGGGAAAGAGAAGATATTTCCATCATAGCAAGTAAGAAAAATGTCTCGTTTCCCCACTTTTGTTATAAACAATGTACGACTTGCTTTCTCCTCACTCCTCCTGACCCTCCACACTGTATACATATTTATATATTATTCATAGTGGATTAAAAATGAATGCGCTCTTTACCACGGCTCTACGGCACAATGACAATACAAATTAACGTATGATGTACTTACTTTTCGCATGGCAGTGATGGGAAATGTTGATGGCCTCAAAGTGAGAGACAGAGAAGGGTGGAAAGTGGGCTGGTGGTGGGGGTGCACATCTAGCCGCACCGTCAGGGCCCGAGGCCCTGCCTGCAGATGGGGATGGGGGCTATGCAGGGCAGCAGCCTCGCTGCAGAGCTGGAAAGGCCCTTTCCCTTCCCTTCTCCCACGGAATGAGGTCCAAGCTCCCCAGGGGGTCCTGTGGGCCCTTCCCCTGCCCAGCTCTCGCCGAGCTCCACCTCCACCATACTGACCTGCTTCCATGCCCCTGCACCCACCTAGCCTTCCTGTTCTTGCACCTAGGGTCAGGCGCATCCTCTGTCTGGGGTAGCATTCCTCTCTTCTTCCCTTCTCTTGGCTACCTCCCTCTTTCTTTCATCCATCCGTTCATCCATTCATCTATCCATCCATCCATCCATCCATCCATTCACGTATAGTTTGCTTGAAAAATACTTGATGGATATCTTTGACATCCCAAACTCTGTACTAGGTGGTGAAAAACAGCAGTAATCAGAAAAACCAAAAAACAAAACAAAAACAAAACCCCACAGTCCCTGAGCCATGGAGCTGAGAGTCGGTCTTGTGGGGAAGACAACATAATTGTTTATTTGTTGAGCTACTCTTGTTGGATTGGATGCTCTACTGTGGAAGAGAAGAGTTTGCTATGATGAACCTCAGTGGGTCTGAGGGGACCCACACAAGGGAGGCCTTCGTGCGGCTGAGGCAGCTGCGCTGAAGGACGGGATTACAGTAATTCGATGGAGTTGGTGAGGAGCATTCTCGTGGAGGGAATGGGACAGGATTGGGCCAAGGTCCTGTGGTGAGAAAGAGTAGAAAGTATATAAAGCATCGGGAGAGCAGAGAGGTCCCTGTGGCCAGAGGCAGCAGACTCAGGGCTCTGAGGGCGAAGAGGGTGGAAGGGTGGAAGGGGCTCACGTTCCTCTCAGCTGAGCTCTCGGAGCCCCCAGCCACCTCTACCATCTCCCACACTGCACTCTCTCAAAATGCCAGCCTTGTACCGGAAGAGGACCCTCTAGATGCGAGATCCTTCCCGCATGGGCCTGTGACCACAGCCCAGCCCAGCCCAGCCCACGTTTGCTGAACTTCGTCCAGGGGAAATGCCCCTGCTAACAACTTGTCTCTTTGGACTCTGGAGGTCTTCCAGTTCCCCAAGCCCCCTCCAAAGGCAGGTGCCCGGAGGAGAGACAATATCTCTGGCTTTAATCCAAGACCATCTGGGACAAGACCACCTGGAACAGGCAGGCTAGTGTGAAACAGTGACACACGAAATGCTGGTCAAATCAGTGCTTTTGATGAAGAACAAAGCATAGCCTCCCTTGACCAGGCTTAGGTAAGGAACACGATGACAACAATGAAATCAGCAACCATAGCAATGACAGACTGCTGACATTCGTATAGCTCTTTGTCATTTACAAATTTGACACACTGTCTCCTCTGATCCTCACAACAGGCTTATGGTGTCAGTATTAGTATTATCTCCGCATTTCCAAGGTGTGGAAACTGAAGCCTTGAGAGATCAAGTGCTCACTCAAGGTCAGACAGAGGGGAAACTGAAGCTTGGGTGTTAGTAGCCTCCCAACCTCACAGAGAGGGAAAGCTAAGCTTTGAACCCAAGCTCCTGGTCGGACTCACACTGCTACTACAGGGCAGGAGGACACCTGAAAACAAAGATGCAAAACTGAGAGAGCTCTCTGTGGTCAGGCATGTGTAGGAAAGGATCTCCTGTGTTCAGAGGGGCCAAAGGACACCTGGAGGGCAGTGCTTCTTTGTGGGGTTGAACTTGAGAGAGGCCAGTGTTTTGATGCTCTCCTCAAATGGGGAGCTGGCAGGGGTGGGTGAACTTACTCTCTTAAATTCAATCACCAAGAAAGGCTGTTAGACTCAACTCTGTCTTAAAGCCTTTGCTACTTCTTAGAAACTGATGTAGCATCTTCATCGCCACCTGTAGACCCAAGTGAATGGCCACCTCCATCTCCAGTCTGCCAAGGTGGGCACAGGCAGCATGGCTGGTCTTTCCTCTCATTAAAATGTGATGGATGGAAGTTTGCAGAGTTTGTCACCCTGAGGGCTTCTCCTCAGGGGACAGTTGACCTGCCTGCACCTGGAGATCCGATTCCCTCAGAGCCCCACATCCACTGCAGCACGAAGGTAAGAAAGGTCAGCGCAGATTTCCACAGTCTCTCCTGCTGTCTCTGCCTTCAGGTGGGTCCCTTGTTCTGTCACACATATCAGAAAATCACAGTAGAATATTTAGTGGAGCTCTCAGCGTTGGGGTTTGTTCTGAAGTCCTTGCTTGTGTTCTTTGACCCAAACCAAACATATCACTGTGTTTGTGCCAATACCAGGGACTTCGAATGGATGAATGGTATAGAGAAATATGAAACTTTTCATCCAGATTTAGCTGGACTGGGAAATGTATCAAGTTTCCAAAAGTGCTTTGCATACCAACAGCTTTCTGTTTGGGAGTAAATGTTCTCATCACCAAAGGATCAACCTTTCACTTACATTTGAGTCTTGAGGGAACACAGTGCTTTCTTCCGGACTCGTCTCAGCCCCTCACAATCACCTCCCTCAGGATGGACCTCTCATTTCTTCAAATAATTTTCTTCTCCATCAGTCTCATGGGAAACTTTCAACTAACCCCTCACAAGGGTGTGTGTGTGTGTGTGTGTGTGTGTGTGTGTGTGTGTGTGTGTGTGTATGTATCCTACAAAAACACATTGTAATCATGGTTCTCATAAGGATTGGAGAATTAGGACATCTGAATACTTGATACACATTGGAAATTTGTTTGAAAGTCAAACCGTCCAAGTTTGCTATATCTTAAGTTACTTCTCTGTGCAATGGGGTTGATATCCTTAACAAAACTGCCGTAAAGCTCAAATGTGAGGTTAAACATACAAAAATGTATGTGAAAACCTGTGGGACGTAGGCCTTTGGGATCTTCAGGTGCTACCATTATCTACAGTGCTTCTACTTACAAGGTATATTGCAAAATCAGGATTTACGATGATTCCAGTATTGTATAGACTTCTCTCTACAAATGTACACATGCATAACATTATACCTTTACATACAGCTCTCCAGCTCACCTAAGTTAAAATAAAAACTACTTCAATACTAATGGTTTGACCACTGAAGTATCCAAATATGCCAGAATTACTGTACATCTTTGACTCTACCAAGAAACAGAGATTCAGATATAACCATAGGATAAAATCATGATTAATATTTTAAAATCAATTGGTGGGAAAAATATACTAAGTGCTTTTATGTCAACTTGGCCAATTCAAAAAAGCTCTTATTGTGAATAAATGTGATACTTGAGGTTCTCTGTTTGGTTTGCTAAGAGGCATGTGCATCCCACGGTGACACAATTTGCAGAGAGGGTGGCTTCCAAAGGTTTTAGCATCGATTCGCACAGAAATGTATTATTCAGTAATAATAATAGAAAATATAATAAACAGCTTTCATAGATGGGGAAAAAAACAATGGAAGAATGGAGGAACCAGTGTGAATCCTGGCGATCTGAGGTAAATTTGTTAAATAATACCTTAGTTTGGTAATTTTGCTTCACGGTTCTGCTAGCCTCTTTGGATCATGGTACCAAGAGTTTAACTCTATTTATTTATTTTTATTTATTATTTGGAGTCCTTAACTCCAAAGACCTGTCAGACCACCATGATTTTCTCCATCAGTAACTTATTGCCATGAAATAAATACATTGACAAGTTAGCCCCAGCTTTTTCTGAGCCATGGTAATTAGGATAGTGGTCACCCCTCCTCTGTGAGCTGCCACAGGGCAGCCCTTGGTGGGAACCCAGGAACTATACTCCATTTCTGAGAAGATTTGGACAAAACTTTAAAAGCGTTTCTTAGGTTTCCTGAGCGAAGTCTCAGCTCCACTCCTCAGGTTCTCTGAATGACCCTCAGTTGGTTCCTATGCCTCCAGCTACAGAGTTGGGCCCTCCTTTCTCCTGCTCAAGAGCTGCCCTTTCAGAGAACCTCAAATCCTCCCTCACTGAGCCCGGGGCATAGCTTCATGTCCATAGGGATGACGACTTCATGAGTTGGATGACTGAGTCTTGGGATCTGTTGGAGACTCACTGAGCCCCAGCTTAGCGCTGACTTAGATTCATGATTATGGTGGGGAGAATGGGCATGGCTTTTCCTATCCCACTGCCACGGATCAGAACCACGATTCTTCCCTTCAGTCTACGCCCTAACTCCGACGTGATGAAGAGTAGGGCCATGTATATTCTTCGTAAATATGCTAAGTCCACTAGAGATAGAGTCTCAGTTCTCCTTCAGCACCATCCCAGAGTCTTCCCTGTCATCTGCGTGAGGGGCGACCGAGCCCAAAGGCTGGGGTTGGGTAGCAGGAAGGTAAGAAGGGAATGGTGCTCGCGAATCCTTCTCTTACTTGATAATGGTGGTCCAGGCCCCTCCTGCTGACTGTCTGTGCTCTTCTTGCAGTGGTAGGCTATGTGGAAGGTCGAACAGCAAGTGCGCTTTTCTTGGGTTTCATTTGTTCTTACCTCCATGGACTTGCAAATTGGCTTTCACAAGTGGGAAAGTTGATCAAATTCAGCCTTGTGTTAGGTACAACAATAGAAACAAGAGAAAACTCTATCCAAAAATTTGTATTCAAAAAAAAAGGCAAGGTGAAGCAGTAAGATAATAATACAGTCCACAAACAGGTAATGCCTACTTGCTTTGTGCCAGGTAGTGGGCTTGGCACCAGTGATATTAAGATGGCTATGCCTCCTGCTTCAGGAACATACAGACAGTCATGGTGATCAACACACACACAGCAGCCCCATAAAACATGCGTTCCAGTTGGGCAGAGCCTTGAAAGAAGAATGGGGTTTGGGTCTGAAGAGAATAGAAGTATTTCAGGGAGAGAGTAGCACAGAAAGGGTATGGAGACCCTGTGGAATGAAGCCTTTTTGCAGAGACCATCTAATCGTTTGGTTTGGAGTGGGCAAAGTGGGGATGCTCCCAGGAGACTTGAGAGGTGCTGGGACTGAGCTATGAAGGTGAGGGGGTAGGTGGCCATCAAAGATTTGGGCAAGGAAATCACAGCTGAGCTGCTGCTTTGGTACTCACTGTGGTATCCCTGGGGAGGATGGGCAGGAAGTGGGGAAACTAGAAGCAGGAAGCCCTCTTGCAGGCTGCCATGTTCATAGTCTAGCAAGCGTTGGTGTACACTGGACTAAGCTCAGAAGGGGGGTGTTGGAAGGAGAAAGATTCAACAGGTAGAATGGATTTGCCCAGGGGCCAATTGGCTAGAAGGGAAGAAGGAGAGAGCTAATTCCTGAAGCCCACTAAGAAAGAAGCAAGCATCTAGCACTGTGTGCAATTTGGTGAGAAAATGAGTTTCAGCTCCAAACATTTGGTTGGCCTCCAGTTCCTCAAGAACAAGACTGTTTTCTAGGTAGATACACAGGACTTCTGCTATTACCGTTCTAGAAAAAGTGCTGAATATGCTGTTCAGATGTTTTCTGGGGTAAACGGTTGGGCCCATTTATTTACTTGTTTATTTTTCTGAGCAAATGAAACTCAGCCCTCGGTCTTGACCTCTCTGGGTGCTGGGTAGGACGGCTTCCAGGAATGGCATATCTACCATTTCCCAGCATCAAGCAGAATACAACTGTTCCATTATAACTTCCCAAACCAGATGCTTTACTGGTTCCTTAAGATGGCAGACATGTGTGCACGCCTGCTGTGCATCCGAACAGAGAAATCAAGCCTGAAGGAGTACATGGATTTCACACAATCCGTCTTCCGTTCTGATTTATAGCCTTTCTAGTAAAGTTTGATTCCAAGCGTCACTATTCAAAATCAAACTTCTTTAAAACTAGGTTGTCCTTGATTATCTGAATGTCCAGGTTCCTCTCTGATACCTTCTGCTGCCTCCTCTTGAAACCCTGAGATTCCCAAATTCTTCCAGCTTGGCACTTCCGCTCCACCCAAGAGCAAGGCTTGGGTAATATCCCTCTCTCACCCCACCCCAAACACCCTCCCTGGTCACTCTTGATTTGCTTATCTTAAGAGTTAAGATAAACTTAAAGAGTTAGTGGGAGGATAAGAAAGTGAACTGGCTTGGAGACTTGAGTCAGAATCTCAGCTGGCAGGATTTATGGATTTTTTGTGTGGAGCTAGAGTCAGCAAAGTACAGTCCAAGTCTCAAATCCGTCCCCTGTCTGTTTTCATATGGTCTGCAAGCTAAGAACGGTTTTTACATTTTTAAATGGTTGAAAAAAAAACCCGAACAAGAATAGTATTTCATCACATATGAAAATTATATAAAATTCAGATTTCAGTATCCATAAATAAAGTTTTGAATTTCATCAACAAAAATTTGGAAATTTATTTCCTCTCTTGTTATATTAGTACCTACATCATATCTTTGACCTTGGCCTGCAAAGGCTAAAATATTTGCTACCTAAGCTTTAATCAAAGAATTTCCAGGTGTCGGGAACTTTCTCTTCTGTCACCTAGAAACTCTGAATTAAAAACTCTGGCCACGATGGAAATCCCTGTCCAAGTTATTATTATTTGGTAACATTATTTATCCAAGTAACTTATTACTTATCCAAATAGTTATACGGGCTGCATCTTCATTCTTTGCCATCTGATTTTTGCAAGGCAAGAACACTGATGATATTGATAATATTGGTAATCACCATCATGGTCCTTTGTGCGCTGGGGGCCGGGAAGGGGGGCAAGCGGCAGAGCTGACCGGCCACTCTTTCTGCCCACAGGTCACAGGCCTTTCCAATGCCGCTACTGTCCCTACAGTGCCTCTCAGAAGGGAAATCTGAAGACCCACGTCCTCTGCGTCCATCGCATGCCTTTTGACAACAGCCAGTATCCCGACCGCAGGTTCAAGCGCTCCAGAGTCGACTCGGAGGCTTCTGGGAATTTCGAAGACCCCACAGCTGTCAAGGCGGGGAGCTCAGCGGAGCTAACGGAGGAGGGCAGCAAGGCCCAGGAGGAGCGCAACTGAGCCAACCAACCCGGATATTGCAATATTATTTTACACAGTTTTCAGATTATGCATCTGGTAAAAGAGTTTGCTAACTGCATTCCAAGGGGAAAAAATCATGTACAACCTCCCCTCTAGTGTATAGAACATTTTAAAAATTTAAAAAGATATCTATATATATATTAAAAAAAAAAATCCCCAGCCCTTGAAAATGGCTGCTAAACTGTTACCCGGCAACAAGTATTTCCAAACAATGCAGGTGGGAGAAAAGGGATTTCAGAAATGCTTGGTGTCCTCCGAGCTCAAGAAAGCTGGGGGCCCTTCCAATGCTAGAGTCGTCTTTGTTCAAAAATCATGCTCTTAACTGAAAAACGATACCATCTAAATGATTTAGTGTTGCCTTGAAGATGGAGGGGCTGTGTTTTCATTGTTGAAAACACCTCTATAATCTGACACCAGCTGCTGTCATCTGCCTCGCACCCTAATGGGATGTGTTGGGAGGCGGCCGCGGTGCCAGTCAGACTGGAGCGGTCACTGCAGAGAAAATCAATTCACGTGGTGTTTTAACTGCACTCTCAGAGAAACCTTAGCCGGCCCGCAGCCAGCACCAGGGCTGACCGGCACTGCAGAGGATTGCCATCTTCAACGTGCATTTAAAAAAAAATCCACAGCCAAATGAATCAATGGTCAGGAAGTATCTGCAGACAAATGTCCAGTGCAGGTTTGATGAGTAATTCCTTTTTTTTTTAGATCAAATTGCAGTATGGAGGGAAATGCTTTTTTCTTGGTTGTCTTTTTTTTTTTTTTAAATTTTTGGAGGAATTTACAAGAAGGTTGCTAATAAAAAAATTTTAGGGGTACATGATATAAAATGCTTAGAAAAACTAGCCCACCCTATCCACAGAAGGTGCTGGTGAGGAATGGAAGTTTATGTAACAATAGATTGTTTTTATTAGGATTTTAAACATTTTACTTGAAAGAAGGCTGCTTTGGTCCTTATTATCAGATTTTTTTCATGTGTTCGTTTTTGTAAGTCTCACAGACACAAAGCAAGGTTTTCTTCTCCAGCAAGCTCTTATGAAATAGCTTGTATTAAAATATGAATCGAAACATCCTGTTCTCCATCACTAATGAAGAAAACTGTTTAAGTTAAAATGTCTGTTTTTGTAAAACAAATGTGTTCTATATTTTTGTAGATTTTAGATTTTCTACTGATTGGATACTCCAAATTTATCAAGTTCTGCACCACCCAGAGGGAGATTGGAGAGCCAGTAATGAAACAACTCATTCTTTTCAAAAACGATTTACGAAGACTAGTTAATGGTTTATTCCTGAATCTGCTAGTGTGGTGTCAAAGTTCAGCCTCTTAACATACTTCCTTTGAGTGACACGAAATTGGTGCTGTTGCTTGTGACGGTGGAGAAGTATTGAAGTATTAACTTCTTCTAAAAAAAATCATTCAGACTTAAAAAAAAAAAAAAAGATAGATATCTCCTTGCAGGCTGGGAGCACAGAATAAAACCCCAGGGCCTTAAAAACTTCAGCTCTGCCTACAGCAGTTTACAAAAATACTAAACTGCAATCAATGTAAATAAAATGCTTCGCTATCCTGAGACCAGAAGGAATCTCAGGCTAATAAGGAATCCGGTTTGCATATGCTGTCGAGAGGGTGACATCCACCCGGGGTTTCAGTGTAAACGTGTTCGCTGTACAACGTGGACCCATCTGGCATAGAGCAAGCTGCTTTCTTGTTTTTCTAGAATAGTTCTCACTGCCTTACTTAAATCGAGTTGATAAACTTAATGCAACTGTTTCTATGATCCTAGAGAAAGGACTGAAATGTTATTGAAAACTTTCCGACTGTAGTAAGCTTTAGGATTTTAAATGCACTACTGTGTTTGGTGACTGTGCCAGTCGCTTGCTTTCTGTGTGTTTGCCCTGCCTTTGGTATCTTAGCAAAGAAAAATATAAAAAAGAAGAAAAAAAAGTAAAAAGAGCAAAAAAAGAGGAAAAAAAAGTGGAAAACAACGAGAGCCACATTCCATTTCTAGCACTTTGGGCGCTCTTTCAGTATCCTTTTGTGTCTTCTGAGCATCGTCAGATGCGACAGGCAATAATTCTGTTTGTGACACTGGGAACATCCCCTCTTCTTTGTGGCGTGTGTGTTGATTCCATTTTGTCCAGTGCTACCGTCCTTATATCCCCCCTGACACAGGCCTTCTTTCCAGAACATTTGTAACTTGTAATACAAACAAGTGACAGCCGCAGTGATGCAGTGTCAGTTTCTGAATGTCATCAGGTTCTCATATCTAAACATGTCAAGTTTTTTCCCTGTAACTTCTGTAGTCTGTGATGCTGGTCATAATACTGTCTACATTCCTACACAAAGAACAAAAAATCTATCTTGGAGGAAATCTGAGATCAATAGAGTAGAGAATTTTGTTGCTATGCTTGTAACAAGTAGAAAACTTTGTATTTAAAGTTTATTCTTGGTCATTATTTATTATTATAATACATCAGTTGACAGAACTTTATTCTGGTATAGAAAGTATTAAAAGTTGTTTTTTCAGCAATGACTGTTTTCTTTCTGCTGTTAGAATAAAATGTCTTTGAAGCAGTCCAGTTTTATCCAGTGTTTTACGCAATAAAACCTCTACCTCTGGGGGAAAAAAATCTTTTCCTATTCACATATGTTTACTAGGAGGAGGGAAACATATTTTTGCAGCTTTATCAGATTTTGATAAGACTTGGTCAAACCCCAGTTCTTACAAAAAGCCCTGCAGTATCCTGGGTGGATGGTTCCCATAACCTGGTGCTTTTTCAAGCCGAAGAGTATCTCTGTGCAGTACGAATAGCATGTGTATCTGTGTGCGTGTGTGTGTGTATGCACACCCATGTGCATTTGTGAACTATGTTTCTTTGAAAGCTTGCAGACATGGGTTTTAGTGAGGTAATACCTATGCAAATACCAATGCTCCTCATATACTAGCAATTATACAAGACACTTAAGGCATTGGGATCTATTATTTCCCTTTACTGGTAGCAAGTTTTAAAAAAATCATTAAATGCAAGGAAGTCTTCTCCCTCTGAATGATCAGAGGACAATATGAATTCTTTCTCCAGAAGCAAAGGAAAAGAACAAAGAATAATAAAGTCTACAGTATCTGGGCTGCTGAAAAACAGAATTCTGCCACCGATCTGAGAAGGTTTGGAGTGTGTGCCCCACACTTGATGCGCAGGCTTGCTTTTTTTTTTTTTTTTTTTTTTGCGGTATGCGGGCCTGTCACTGTTGTGGCCTCTCCCGTGGCGGAGCACAGGCTCTGCAGCCATGGCTCACGGGCCCAGCCGCTCCGCGGCATGTGGGATCTTCCCGGACCGGGGCACGAACCCACGTCCCCTGCATCATCAGGCGGACTCTCAACCACTGCGCCACCAGGGAAGCCTTTGCTTTTTAACTTGTTTTTTTGCTGTCGGTGGTGGTCTGGTTTCAAAACCGAGCTTGCATGGTGCATGCTGTGGCTCTGGAATAGGTTGGCCCACCGAAATGTTGCAAGCAAAGGCATCCAGCCACGATACAGGCATTTGTAAGTCACCGAGTTTCTTTCAGGAGGCCAGACTGTTGGTGTCCCTGGACGGGAGCGGATGACCTGAATGAAATCTTTGGCAGCCCCGAGAGTCCCTTGTTAGAAACAACAAATGTGAGTTTACGAGGAGTTAGGGAAGGATCAGAAAATGAACCCATCAGGGAAGGAAGGTTGATTAAGGGGCCGTAACTCCGCATACATGATGGATCCCGATCCCAAATGCCTCCAGGGGCCAGGAAGGATGCCTCAGTGGCGAGAGGAGGAGAGTAGAAATTGGGAGGGGGGCGGTCTCAGGGGCCATGGGGGAGCCCAGTCCTGCTCCTCATCACCACGAAGAAGGCGGCATCAGGGCTTCTGACTCTGTAAGAGACACGGGACACCTGGATTTGGGGGGAAGTCTCTGAATTTCACATATTGCTTCAAAATGTGTATTTAAAAACTGTGTGATAAATAGGTGATCAAAATGTGGTTTATCCACAGAAGGGATTTTTTTTTCTTTTCCATTAAGATTTATCACAGGATGTTGAGTATCGTTCCCTGTGCTAAACAGTAGAACCTTGCTGTTTATCCATCCTATACATAGTAGTTTGAATCAGCTAACCCCAAACTCCCAATCCATCCCACCCCCTTGGCAGCCATAAGTCTGTTCTCTATGTCTGTGAGTCTGTTTCTGTTTCATAAATAGGTTTGTTTGTGTCATATTTTAGATTCCACATGTAAGCGATATCATATGATCTTTGTCTTCCTCTGTCTGACTTACTTCACTTGGTATGATCATCTCTAGGTCCGTCCGTGTTGCTGCAAATGGCACTATTTCATTCTTTTTTATGGCTGAGTAATATTCCATTGTGTATGCGTACACACTGCATCTTCTTTATCCATGCCTCTGTCGATGAGCATTGAGGTTGTTTCCATGTCTTGGCTACTGTAAATGGTGCTGCTATGAACATTAGTGGGCATGTATCTTTTCAAATTAGCGTTTTGTCAAGAATGGACTCTTATTCTGCCATGAAAAGGGATGGAGCACTGACACAGGCTGCAACGTGGATGAACCTTGAAAACACTGCGTTAGGTTGATGAAGCCAGTCACTAAAGAAGCCAGTCCTGTGGTTGCTGGGGTTGTGGGGAGGGGAGGATAGGGGTGACTGATGGCTCAGGGGGAGGAGCTCTCTTCTCCCAGAAATAAAGATGCTCTAAAATTAGATAGTGATGCTGGTTGCCCAACTCTGAATATATTAAAAACCACTGAGTTGTATACTTTAAAAGGGTGAATTTTATGGCATGTGAATTATATCTCAATAAAGCTGTTACAAAATAAAAATAAAACTGGAAGGAGGCCTTTTTAAGAAGCTTCAATATGTATTTCCATCAAAATATTTTGAGCTCTTCTATAGTCACAGACAATTGGCAGATCAGTCCGTTGTAAAGAATTACAAGATTAAGGTGTCCTGACTTAAATCTGAACTCTGAACTACTTATTGGCTACTTGATCTTGAACAGTTTAAGTGTTCTGCATTCATCGATCGTTACCTGTAAAGTTATGAAGTTAAATGCAATAACGTAGGGGAAATTATATGTGGGTTTATAAAGGACTCTACAAATGCTAGATATTGTCGCCACTGTTGTGTAATAAGTTATGGATAAATTTGAGATTAATTTCACATACACAAAACACTGTACACTAAACCCCCCTGTGTTTTGGAAAAGTCTCCCTGGTGGTCAGGTGGTCATGATTCCTCCACACTCACCCTCTTCAGATAAAATAATCCTGGACAAATGTCTTAAACCTTTTGTTTTCCAATTTTCTCATTTGAAAAATCAGTATTTTAACCACTTTCTTGCCATTCTCAGGGTCTTGGGGGCAGATAGGGAAAGAGTGGGATGCTAGGGGAAAAGAGTTGGTCTTGGGGTTAGATGTTATTCCACTCACTTGTTTGATGAAAGTTTACAGGGGACCTACTGTGTGCCAGGCATCGGGCTATGGGCTGGAGATACACAGGTGAGTCAGAGATCATGCCCACAGATCACTGTCTAAGGAGAAAATAGACTTCAATCTGATAATCACACAAATAAATATAACACATCTGGAAGAGGAGATTCAGGGATAACATGGATTTTTCATGTCACAGAAGACTTCCCTAAGAGGTGACAATGAACTGAGATATGAAGGAGAGCATGCCGGCTAGAGGAGCAGCACGTGCAAAGGCCGTGTGGGTGTGATGGGGCTCGGGAGGCCTGTCTCCACCTCTCTGAGCTGAGGGATCCAAGCAGGTCATTCCACCTCCCCAGATCTGCTTCTTTATCTGTGAAGTGGAAAATGGTGCCCACAGCAAGGCTCTTCCTGGGATTAAATGAGATAGTAGTAGATAGCTGTGTTACAAGCTGCACAGACAGCAAGCTAGGTACCACCAGGTTCCAAGGACTGTTATTGAAACTGACACCAGCTAGGAACCCACTTGAGCATTGAAATGGCGTGCATTCTGCAGATGCATGGCTTTCTGGCTTGTTCAGAAGTCAGCAAGATAGGAGTCGATGTAGCGTGATCCAAATGCCTTCTTCAACAGATTTACAGGATCCCAGAGGACCATCAGTCATAGATCACACCCAGGGACCTCAGTTTCCTGGGAAGGAGTGGGCGGGAGTCTCCTGGTCCCAATTCAAGGTCTTTGTATGGCTCCAGTCTATCCCTTTGTCGATGGGTTTGGCCACCATGGCAGCAGCACTATTTGCTGGAGGAGTGTACATAGGATGGTGAACATCCTGATTTCCCTGGACTAAAAGGTTTCCCAGTACGTGGAACTTCCAGTGCTGAAAGCAGGGCAGTCCTGGACAAACCTGAACGGTTGGTCAACCTGGGTGCAAGGCCACTCCCTCTAAAGGCACATGTCTCGGTGGAACCAAGCTATTGCTTCCCTTAACTCAGGAGGCCAGTACGAGGCCAATCGGGGGAGCCAAGGGGCTCAGAGCATGGGCTTTGCTAACTTGAGACTTGGGTTCAAAACTTCTCTGCCACAGCACCTTTGCTGTTAAGGGTGAAAGTTGACAAGGTGCACACAGCACTCCACACAATGCCTGGCACGTGGTCATTGTTTACATACCCTTGCTGAGTGACCGAATGGATCTCTGTTTCTACTTCGACTAGGTGGGGAATGCCTCAAATGTGAATTTCTCTTCCTGGCAGCTGGAAACTGCTGAGCTGCTGATACTCGGTGTTAAGGTAGTATTTTGTACTGAAACTTTTATAAAGATGATAACCCTGCTGTCTCTTGTAGTTTGGGGTTTGCACACTTCCCCTTCTCTGTTGAACATTTGTATTGTAACAGTAGATTATGAAAACCTCACCTGGTGTATTGTAAGCACAATCCCAAGGAAATTAATGTTAAATATTGTGATCTTCTTTTCAAGATAGAAGGGCTGGTCCCGTTCCACAGAACTAGAGGTACGTTTCCATGGGGAAGGAAAAAAATTCATAGTGTAATGCAATATTAAAAATGTCGCCCAGCTGAGCATTCCATGTAGGGGCTTGTGAAGAGTTTTAATCTCATCACCTGTTGGTGTTAAGAGAAAAGAGAAAGATGGAGGGAGGGAGGGAGGGAGGGAGGCAGGAAGGGAGAGGAAGGGCTTTTGTGAACAGGGAAATCACAAGCAAAGAGGAGGGGGAAAATTTAAATGATCCCAGACCGAACTGTTTTGCTGTTAATACAGAAATACAGTGCAAGACACATTTAATGGGCTCTATTTTTTATTATACTATGCTGAATAATTAAGTTTGAGGCTAAGTGTCACATGGATTTATCTTTTAATTAAAAAAGCATGGTTCACGCATATTTGAGTGGTAGTCCAAATAAATGCAATATAGAAATTTATGTTTGTTTATCTAGGTGTTAATTACCTAGAGATTGTTCTGGATTACTTCTTTTTATAAAGTGTCATAGGCTCGTGTCAGAACGAATAAAGCTTGCCCATGGAACCTTATCAATTTGCTAAGGATAGTGTTGGTCTGACCTGAGGGGGGGAGCAGGGGAAAACTTTGGGGATTGTTATGTATACACACGCCCCCATTCAGCCCACACCAAATAAAACAGTCGTTTTAGAAACTATTTCCAGGACGTAAAGGCACAAATATATCTTCGTTGTTTTACAGCCTCTTGTCCACAGCTATTTATAAAACATGTGATTATTTATGCATGGGGTTATGAGAAGTTTGGCTGGGAGAGGCCGTGAAGGAGGCTCCATCAATCCAGTTACCTGTACCCCGGAGAGGTGGAGGGAGGGTTTCTCAGTAGAAATGGTGCCGGACAGGAAGTTGGCTGCTGTGATTTGTCTGAAGTGTGTCCCCCTCACTGCCTCTCCCAGAAAGGGCAGACAGTGGGAGAAAGAGGGATAGCAAGGTTGAGGGTTAGAAGTCACGTTTTTTAAAAACGATGCACACTGAGAAAGCGAAACCAGAAGCCCGCACAAATTGCTCCTCATACCTTGGGTCAGTCCCCGCCTTTTTCTTTGTTTACAAGCGATTTTTGGTGGCAGGTTCACTCGGATGGCTTGGAAACCTCCTGAACAAAGGAGCGCACCCAACTCAGACATTCCGGTCTGGGGATGTCTAAGTTGGGTGCGCTCCTTTGTTCAGGAGGTTTGTTTGCCTTGCGTCGCCTGGCCTCTTTCCCCTGCGACCACGCCTCTACTTTTGGCTGCCAGATCTCCAGAAAATCAATAAAAGTAACTGCGGGTCCTGGTGGGCTTCACCCGGCTTGGTGGGCCTTTCTCTCGGGGTGCAGGGAGCGCAGCCTGAGAGACCGGGACCGGCACTCAACTGTGCTTCTCTCCAGCCCAAAGTGGGGGGAGCATCGGGAACCCCCAAACAGAAAACCAGCCTAACGTGGAAGCTCTCCGCTGGGTAGGGTTTCATTTTCAATGTTTTTTCCTTCCTCCGGAGACCTGGCGGACTGATGGAGCAGGTCACTGGGCAGCGCGCCTGGAGAGGGGCGCCCGGGCCGGGTGGGCACTGAGCGGGCGCGGCGCCAGGTGGGAGCGCCCGGGGTCTCCGTGCCGCCGCGGGTCGGGGGCTGGTTTCTTCGGCGCGGACCCCGCAACCCGGCCTCTGACTCAGCCCCTCGCCCCTGAGGGATCAAAGGAACTTTGGCCGGAGGGGAGAAGGCCCCCCGCGCCGAGGCTTGGTCTCCAAGCTCCCGGTCCCCAGGGCTTCTCTTTTGGCGAGGAAGGGGACAAATGCTCCAAAGGGGCTCGCTATGGCATCGGGTCCCAAGGAGGGCGCGCGGGTCCTGCACGGCGCCAGCTGCTCATGCCATTACCGCGGACAGGGATCAATGCCGCGTATCTTTTAAATTATTGACACCTGAACTCTGTTTTCCTCCCAAATAGCTGCCCATTTCCTCCTCAGAATCATTGCTGTTACCAGAAATTGGGGCCCAGTAGCACTGGAGGGTGGAGTGGGGGCGTTGCTGGGAAGAGCGGGTCACCATTTGTGCCAGGTTCTGGGGACCCAGCAGAGGAGACTCAAAGGAGGGTCCCTGCCCCGGCTTCTCACCCCACCCCCTCAGTGATTTGTTGGAAAGCAGGGGGAGCGGGGGTTGTCCCTTTAGATAAATTGTCAGAGAAGGCCCTTTCTTTGGGCCAGAGGATTTGCTGGCTGCCAGCAAGTCCACAGAGCCTTATTCAAAAAGATGGTCCTGAATTTGGGGAACCAGCAGTGAGGTGTTTGAGGGCCCAGGTTTCAGAGGCATTCAAAGAAGGGGCCCTGCAGGGCTTTGGTGTCCAGGGCATTGGTCTGGAATGACATGGAAGGATCCATGTTCCCAAGAATATCAACTTCTTTTTTAAAAATTAAATATATATATATATATATATATAATATATATATTATTCACTTATATAAAATTTAACTGTTTTAAAGTCTACGATTCAGTGGCATTTAGTAAGTACATTCACTATGTTGCCCAACCATTGGCTGTATAAGTTCCCAAACATCTTTATTACTCCAAAAGAAAACGCCATACCCGTTAATCAGTAACTTTCTATCGCCCCTCTCCCCAGAAATATGCAAAGTCTCCATGGATTTACCAATTCTGGATATTTCATATAAATGGAATGATACAATATGTGACCTTTTGCATTTGACATGTTTCACTTAGCACAATGTTTTTGAAGTTCATCCACTTGGTAGCATGTATCCGTATGTCATTCCTTTCTATGTCTGAATAATCTTGCATTGTATGTTTACACCACATTTTGTTTTTCTATTCATCCATTGATGGACATTTGGGTTGTTTTCACCTCTTGGCTATATCACATAGTACTGCTATGAACATTCGTGTACAAGTATTTGGGAACCTGGTTTCAATTATTTGGGGCATATACCTAGGAGTGGAACTGCTGGATCAGTGGGTAATTCTGTGCTTAAAGTTTTGAGGAATCATGAAACTCAATCAGCTTTTTTTTTTTTTTGGGGGGGGGGTACGCGGGCCTCTCACTGTTGTGGCCTCTCCGTTGCGGAGCACAGGCTCCAGATGTGCAGGCTCAGCGGCCATGGCTCACGGGCCCAGCCGCTCCGCGGCGTGTGGGATCTTCCCGGACCGGGACACGAACCTGTGTCCCCTGCATCGGCAGGCGGACTCTCAACCACTGCGCCACCAGGGAAGCCCCTCAATCAGCTTTTTATTCAACAGATCAGCACATGTCACTACACTGCTTAGAACCCTCCAGTGGCTTCCTCTTACATTAGAATAAAATCCATACTCCATACCTTGGCCTTTGAGGCCCTACATGATCTGACTTTGCCAACCTCTCTAACTTCATCCTCCATCTCTCCCTCAATCCCCTCCCTCTCTGGTCAGCATGGCTCTTTGTACTTCAGGCTTGCCAAAACCATTCCTGCCCCAGGGCCTTTGCACTTGTTTCCTCTTGCCCCTTCCAAGCTGGGCACCTTCCCTTTCTTAGGTTTCTACTCAGATGTCGCTCAGAGAAGCTTTCTGTCACCACTGGATCCATGTGTTCCTGGCCTCTGTACCACACCACAGTCTATCATCTTATTTCTATCTTCCTTGTGGCAGTAATTAATTACTCCCTAGAAATACCTTGTTTACCCCTTGATTTACGTGCTTATGGCCTGCTTTCCTTACTGGAATTGTAAATTTCATGAGATCAGGGACCAGTCAGAGCTGTGGTGCAAGTAGTACCTGGTACAGAGTAAGACCTTAAATAAATACTTATTGAATAAATAAAAATTCCCAGCCCAATGATCTTTGATAATAATCACTGGAGTGTTGTGGAAATGTTGTTAGCTTTTAAAAAAGAAGTTCTTTCAGCAGGCTGAAGAAATGAGGCCCCCAAACAAAGAAGAATATGGACCAAACTCAATGTCAGACCAGCAGTGTCCTTGAGAACTCGGCTGAGGTCCTTCTTACCTGTAGTGTGTGGGTGTGTGTCTGTGGGTGGGCGGAGGGACAGGCAGTCCACTGCATTGATAAAACTGGTCTGATATCCCCGTGCATTGGGTCCATCTGAGACCAACATCCCAAGCTCTACAAAAGGACTCACAGCTGCCAAGTGGGTAGCTGCAATCAGGAAACTTGGTTCCAAGTCTGTATCTGCTAAACTGTGCCCATGTCTTTGTCCCTCTGAGCCTCAGTTTCCTCATCTGTAAAAGAGGCTACTAACACGTGCTGTGCAGGCTTACTGGGAGCCACGCATGAGAACATGGGGAAGTGCTTTGCAAACAGAAATGCTACACACATCAGTTATTACCACAGCCACTCATATGAAAAATACATGTGCCCTGCCCATGCTAAGGTGTGGGCAGGGAGTTGAGAGCCCGACAGCCTGGTCACCATCTGCTGCAGCCACCCCAGCTCCCTCTCCCACCCCGTTGACCCTGGCTACACTCATGCCTGTGACCCTGGGGTCAACGCCTCCTCTTAATGTCTTTCCATTTCTCAGTTTGCTGACTGGGGTGATTTTCGGTGAGGTCCACATAAATACTTCAAAAATAATTCACGATGAAGAGGAACACTTCTGGAATAGATGATGGCACGACGAATTAAACTCTTTATAGGGTTGAGCGTAAATTATTTTAATGCATGTAATAGATCCACCCAGGGAGACTTGAGTCCCTGCAGGTCATGCCTCTGTACCCCCAGGGCCCAGAGGGTGGTGGGAGCAGGTGGCTGGGAGCCTGCTCTGCTGGGGTGTGAATCATTTCCCTCTCAGAAGACCTATTCCCCCAGCACTTAGGTCCTCCCAACCTGAGGAAAAGAATGGGAGGCTTCAGGTCTGGCCAGGCGGAGCCAGGAGCCAGGAGCCAGATGAGGCAGTGGGAGGGCACTTGTCAGCAATGACGATGGCCTGACCTGCACCCTGCCTTCCAGTCATTGTCTGCTCTTCTTGAGAGGGCTGAGGGATGCTACTATATGATACCAGAGAGTTAAAATATTTTGTCTCCCCTGAAAACGTTGGGCAGCAAGACTAATGTCTCAGTTCAGGTCATCAACCAGCAACATTTTACATTTAGACTCATTGCACTTTAGTGCAGGAAGAAATCTTAGAGATTATTGTGTCCAGCATACCCATTCAAGAGACAAGAAAGCTGAGAGCTCACAGAGGCGCAGGATTTTCTGCCCCAGAGAAAATAAACACACTGTTGTATCCAAGGGCTATCTAAGCAATATTTATAGAGCGATATCTAGAGATTGTTGTTGTGGTTTTGTAATTACTGAAGTAGGTTTGTAACCTCAGACTGAAGTAGGTTTGTAACCCCAGAGGGAAGAGTTCATTGATTCCAGAATGTGCTACCATGACCCCTTACGGTCAGGCAAAGCATAGTAACAGTGCTTTATGTGGACTAGTTGTCTCATATCTGGGGAGAAGCTTTTATTCACTCAATGTTCAGTGATCATGTATGAGGTCTAAGGTGCGTGCTAGGCATTGGCCGTGCTACTGTGAGCCAGACAGGTTCACCTGCTTGCAGGAAACTCACAACTGCTTGATGACCTTACAAAGGACCCAAATCAGAAAAGTTGCAGTAACATGTGCACCACACTAGTCTGAGTTCTGGGATAAGTCTCCTTCCACAGATAGCTTCTTGTGTCTGCAATTCATCTGTGTCTGCAATTCCACCCTCAGGGATTCAGTCATGCACATCAAAGTCGATGTGATTGAGCATAAGAACAGAGGGAACAGAGAATTAGAGAGAGCAAACACTTCTAGGGGAAGCATTAGGAGGTGAGGCGATGGGCCTTGAATGAGGAATAGGATTTGAATGTGAGGGGCTAAGGGAGAGTGGGGGAGGAGGTTCTAGGAGGAAGGGTCAATAAGCCCCAAAGCAGAGATCCAAAGATTTCCGGTGGGTTCTGCAACTAGAAAACAGGTCAGGAAGACCACAGCCAGAAGAGCAGGACGAGGGGTTGAAGGATGAGGTGTCTATAGGCGGGTACACATAGGATGGCCCCACTGTGTTTTCTGAATATTTCTCATTGTCATGTAGATCAGGACGGGACTGACAGAGTCTGTTGCTGAAAAAAGTTAGGCTGGCTGGTAAGGAAATAAATCACACTACACGCCAGGAAGACTTACAGTTGAAAATTAAAATTGTAGCCCACAGAAGGAATCTTCTGAGGTGGTTGATGATTACAGTCCAAAATGGCAAAAACTGAGCATCTCACCTCCTCCACTAAGCCTTCCCTATCCAACTCTGGGACAATTATTTCTCTCTGGGCTCCCAAAGCACAAAGCTCTGGACAAGAGTTCAGGACTCGCTGCAGTGTCCTGTACTGTCATGGTGGGTTCTGTTTGCTTCCACCTAAACTGGACTTGGTCATCTGAGTGCAGTGGCCTGGGCTGGTTCATTCCTGGATCCATGGTGAACCATGATGGATGGAAGCCTCATGTATGCTTCCTGGTTCCATCATGTAAATGACCCAGGTTTAAAAGACAGACTTCCGGGCTTCCCTGGTGGCGCAGTGGTTGAGAGTCCACCTGCCGATGCAGGGGACACGGGTTTGTGCCCCGGTCTGTGAAAATCCCACATGCCGCAGAGTGGCGGGGCCCGTGAGCCATGGTCGCTGAGCCTGCGCGTCCGGAGCCTGTGCTCGGCAACGGGAGAGGCCACGGCAGTGAGAGGCCTGTGTACCACAAAAAAAAAAAAAAAAAAAAGACAGACTTCCTGAATTTTGGTTCAACATAACCACACCTTCTCCCATTTTAAGTTTCTGGAAAGAAACTACTCAAACCATCAAAAATATAGTTGGCTGTAAATGGCAAGCTGTTACCAAGGCTGTCACCCCAGAATCATACTCCTGCCCCTCCCTTGAATAGAAACCAATAACTCTTATCTAAATTTCAGCAGGAAGCTGCAAAGAAAAAAACCAAGAAGGGTTAGAACCAACTAGGTCCAAGATGGTGGAAGATTCAACTTCCAGTAGACCTTGAGCCTCATTATATGCTCATTGTAATACATTAACATATGCTAAATGACACACCCACAGGCGCCATGACAGTTGACGATTGCCATGACAACAACCTGAAAAGCCCATACAGGGCCTGAAGGGAGAGTTGCAACACTTCCAGGTCCAAACCACACCCCTGTTCTCAGCTAACTCATGAATATTCCTTCCTTCCACTCTTTCCAGTTCCCTCACTTTTACCTCGAACCTCCTATATATTTGGTGTCACCACCGGAGTTGGGTTGAGAAGTTGATTTGTGAACTAGATTCCCGCTTCTCCATTCTTTGGCCATTGAATAAAGCTTATACTGTTCCAGTCTCAGAATCGGTTTCGTTATTGGCTGCGTGAATCTGATTGGAAAAAGAACCTCCCGTCTCTGCCCAGGCTAGGACCCTGGCGCCGGTCTGGTTGGCCAATTCGGTAATGAAGTTGGTTCAGAGCCAGAATGGTGTATCTTTTAAAGCCTTAACACAGCGCCTGACATCGGTGTGCATCCAATCAAGTTCTGCAAAATAAGCACCACCGTGGAGCCGTAGCTCATGTTAATGCCCTGCCCACACCCCCTTGGCTCACTCTGCAGCCGTGGTATGGGAGACAGTTCCCAGCCTCTGACAGCTTCCCTGCATAAAGAACCACAGGAGTGTGCCCAGCTGCAGGGACTCCTGACAGTGCTGGGGATTTAATGCCTCAGAGAAACAACGCTCAGTCAATGGGAGAAGAGAGGCAGGGAATAAATACCAGCACTGGGTTCTCCATAGTCCTCAGAGGTCCCTCCCCTGGACTGAGCCCTAGTTGCCTGCAGCAGCAACCTGCCCATCACTGGCCCGTCACTGCACTGGTACTGGCTTTCCTCTCTTCCCTGTTTCACGTCCCCATTCCTCAAGTGTATTTCCTGGGATCCTCTTAATGAACTACCTGCACCCATGTCCTTGTCTCACCAAGAATCTGCTTTTTAAGGGAACCCAAACCAAGGCAGGAGCGAACTACGTAAACGTATAGATGTTGAATGAAGGAAGGAATATAAATGAACGAGTGAGTGAAATGATGGAGAGATGGAGGAATCCAAGAGCAAACTGTGCCCATTCCACGTCTTTCCTGGGCTGGGCTGAGACCAAGTGGATGGAAGGAGGCTGTGTAGGTCCTTCTTGTAGTCCAGACTCGGGTGGAGAGCACTGTCTCGGTGGGCTTGTCCCTGCACTGCCACGAGGTGCCAGGAGGCCTCTGTGTCCAGCAGGTGCACCCTAGTGGGCGACTGGCTCTGACCATGGCTTCCAGGACGTTCTTTGTTGTGGCCGATCTCTGCTCCATTCCACCTGGAGCCCAAGGGAACTCCAGTCCCGATGATGGAGGCAAGTCACCTCGGAGAGGGAAAGGAGACCTCGGTGACCTGTGTAGGCAGTCGAGTCTTGTAAAAATAACACAAAGGCCCAGATCACTGGGGCGGGGGGGGGGGAGATGAAGGAGCTGGGAGAGTGAGTTGAGGATCGGGCACCTCGCCCGGATGGCGCCTGCCCACCCCATCCATCCTGATGCGAGGACAGGAACGCAGCACGTACCTGAAGGCGGAAACAGAAGGCTCCGCCGAAGACTGGACGGAGAAAGCCAGACGCTGCGGAGCAGCCAGGCTTCTCCGGGTACCGGCTGTGAGCGCTGCTAAGAATAGAGCCAGGCGGACAGAATCTCTGCGCAGGAGCCTCGCGAACACTGGGGGCTCCTGCGCGGAGCTCCACTCTGCCTTCTCGGGCTGTGCCGTGGCCTCAGAGTGCCTCTGCCCACTCTACCTCCGGAGCTGCAGGCGGAGAGCAAATTTTTCATCATTTGTAGCAGGAAAATGGCCTTCCCCTCCTGCGGCGGGCTGGTCACTTTGCAGCCACTGTGATTCTGGTTGCTATGTATGCACTGAGCGTCTATTGTGTGCATCGTCTGTGCATGGCGCTGAGTGACACAGGGGAGACAGAGGACAGCCCCACCCTTGGAGAGTCTGGAGGCTCCCTGGAGAGACAGGGCCGTCGGGTGGGGCAGGGAAGAGAAGTTGCCGAGGAGGGAACTCAGAAGAGGTTACCTCGAATGGAGTGAAGAGGGAACGGCCACACTGAGCGGGGTGTGGCTGGAGAAGTAGGACGGAGACTGGCGCCAGGCCCGGGAGAGTGGGGAGTGTTCTTCGGCTCAGAGCAGCCGAGCTGCCCAGGAGACTGCTGGGCTGGTGCTGTGAAGCCAGCAGTAAACACTCAGGGGCAGCTAGCTGGGGTGGAGGAACAGGCCACAGGGCTGCACAAGCTGGGCAGGGGTGCATCCTGCCCAAGAGGGAGAGGAAGGCTGATGTAGGAGGTGGATGAGCTCCTTCCAGAAATTTGGCCGTGGAAGGTAAGGTCAAGGTTGGGGTCAGTGGAACATGAGGTCAGGCTGGGGGGCTGCTTGCGTGGGGTTAATCTACCTCACTAATGGTGTCAATTAAGAAGGCCGCCAAGTTACACAGCCTGCACCCCGACCAACATTTAGCAGACACGATGCTTGCCTTTCCCCTCTCAGGAAACCCATAACCTGCTCATTACGTTGAGAAATGGAACTCTCCTCAGAGTTGCCCCTCTAGTCAACTCCTGTGGTTTGAACAAGACAGGAGCTAAGGGGGTGAATTTGTAGAGGATGGTGACCAACGCCAGGGTTCAGCCACGGATGGGGAGACTTTCTATGGGCCAGGCTCGCTGGTCCTCTCAGGAGGGGAGGCTTAGCTGTGCCCAGGGAGCTCTGCAGGGGCCGCCGTGTGCTCCAGAGCAGGCCTGGCTATAGCCCAGGGCTGCTGCTCTTTGCGACCGTGTCTGCTTTCTGGACAGAGCAACCTGCCGGCCCTGAGTCTCAGTGAGGAGGGGACATGCTGAGGAACTGCTGTGCCTGGTGTCTCAGGGTTAGGTGACAGTGTAAGGACACTGACCGTAGTCCAATCTCCAAATGTCCTCTAAAGAGCCCTCTCTGTAATCGATATTTACCCCGGGCTCCTTCCTGTGTGGAAGCTCAGATTCTTGGAGGCGATAGAGAAATAAATCAACATGTTTAAGGAATCCCATCTCAAAGGCCAGAATGAACTGCAGTGATTTTATTGTGATGGCCCCAGACACAGGGCCTCAGGCTCTGCCCACCACCCTCCAACATCAGGGCCCAAAGGGGTGAGGGCAGCAGGGACCCTCGCTTCCCTCACACCACTCAGCACCTTCTGGTTGGTAGGATTTTGGAACTGTCATCCCCAACAGAGGGACCAGTTTGGTGTCGGCCTGGCAGACACCGTGAATGCCTCATGGGCCGGCTCTGCCTGTGCTCCTCCTTCCTGAATTCTGGCTTGCTGCTTCTGACCGGTGTTGGCCTCCTCTCCCTTACATCTTTTAGAAATCCAATTTTACAAGCTGTTGGTCTTGAGTGTGGACTGTTGCGTTTTATTAATTTGAAAAAAAATTATTTTTAATGTCTCCTATAACTTATGCTCCCTCCCACAGCTGCGCCCTCAGGGAAGGGCGCTTTGCGTTCCTCTTACTGTCCAGAGTAGAACTGATGGCTGCCTTCTAGAGTGTCACAACTAAACCTCATGGTGCTTCCCTTAGGCTGAATCAGTATTTGTGCATTTGGGGAGTAATCACTGGGCTGTATATAGCACTTTCAGTGACACCCAAACAGCCCCTGGTGTCCTGCACAGAACTGACCAGTGCCACTGGCCAGAATCATTAAAGGCCCATTACCAAGGTGGCAACAAACTCTCTTCTTAGAATGTCTTTCCTTCCTTTCTGTAAAGGAGGCTTTTCCCCTGCGGGTGGTCTGTGTGGTTGTGGAGGTGCTCCCATCCCTGCCGTAGGGAGGGCTCTTTGCCACGCAAGGCCTGACAACTCAGCCCTCGTTACCTGGGTCCCCAGGCCCACATGCTTAATTTCCTTACTTGCTCCCAAATCAGTGTCTTCAAAGCCAGTCACCCCAAGAAGCTCTTTCTTGTCTATGCTGTCTCCCCCCAGCAGCCCTTCAAGATTTTGTGTACACCCTTCCCTTCTCCTGGGGACCCCCCTTGGCTCCTGTGGGCCCCAGTGGTCTCTGCTCCTCTGAGCCCCTAGGTCACTTCTGATCTGAGCAGTATGGCTGGCTCAGCCCCTGATGACAGTTGGCCTGGCTCTAACCAGCCTCCCTGCACTGAAAGAGCTCCAGGGAGCAGGCTCTTGACTCACTCTTCCTGTATATCCTTGGGGTACCCAGCATGGGAGCAGGGATCAGTAAATGCTTGCTGAGGGGTTGACCAGTTGATAGAGAGATGGCTGACTGGCCCCACAGTCTGTGTAGTTTGGTGAACTGGGAGCTCTTTTGGAATTTCCAAGATCAAAAAGGGCAGGAGAAGGATGAAGTTGCAGGCACCACGGAAGCAGATCTTCCTACAGGTCTCCTGCCCTGCAGCTGTGGTGCCCCACATTTACGATCCCAGAACTGCAGACCTAGTGACACGGAACAGTAAATCCTGCCCACCAGCCGCCTATCAGCGCCGTTTAGAAAAGTCCCTTGCCTGGTAATAAGATCATCATTTAACTGATGGCTGCTTTCTATATGAGGGGCCCTTAGCATCTCAAATAGCCTTGTGTGGGCCTGAGCAAATAATGTGCCTTATGCTTATGTTTGCATATTGGCTAAGGAGGCTGACTGGTTTAGGGATTGCATTGTAATTCTAAAGGCCCCTTCTGAGGACACTGTCATTAAACAGAGTATGTAATTTAAAACAGAAATAACAGCAATGGCACAATCTGTTAACTTGCTTACCCTTATTAGACAATGGTCAGTGATGAATCCATGTGAGTTGACTGCCTGCTTTTTCCTTTCCTATTGTTGCTTTCCCTTCTCTACCAGGTGGGAGTTTGTGTTGAGTCTCAACTCTGCCTCATAGTCAGTGTGTGACTTTGGCCAGGTGGCTGACCCTCACCTCTGCAGGCCTGTTGTGAGCAGCTGTGCACCACGCGCCAGCCACTCTCACGGCGGATGCAGTGATGCACACGCGTGTGAGGGCGAGCCGTGATAATGGATGGACTCGGCCTTTCGGTTCACTGCAGTATCCCCTAAAGTAGATCATTATTCTGTATGGAATAAATAGTGTTATCGGACTGATATGCTTCAGGCTAATGAGCCCATGTCTCGCATCTGAGAAGCCAGATAACAAGACATGTTTTTCTCCATTGGCTTCTGTTGATGTATTAATTAATGAAATCCAAGATTCCTCTTTGTGCTGGAGGAGTGTTTAAATCACTCCTGAGCTGTATGTGGCTCATCTTTCCTCTTGCTCCCAGATGCTGCAGAGGGCTGGGGTAGGGCAGCCGGGTCTTCCTCTCTGGCCTGGCCCGGGCAGGAGCAGGTCCAGCCAGGAGGCAAGCCCCTCCTTCGTCGTTAGCCAGGTTGGACCAGCAGAGTAGCCGGGGGGTCTCGGGTCCAGGCCTGCCTCGGAGCTCAGCCTCCGCTTCATCTCAGTTCCTTTGGTATCTCTGTCTTCAAAAGAGCCCCAAGACATGACCTCTCAACTGGCTGTTTTCGTATTGATTGAAAAACTGCCCAGGAGCAAGTCTGAGTCCTGGGTGAGGCTATCCCCACACTGTTTGTTGGTTTGTTTTGAGGGACCACCTACAACCATGAGTGGCAGCATGGAGAAAGTCACAGCGTTGGTTCTAGACCTGACCCCAGCACTGAGTAGCTGCATAAAATTAGTTGTTAAAAGTCTCTAAGTCTCGGGCTTCCCTGGTGGCGCAGTGGTTGAGAGTCTGCCTGCCGATGCAGGGGACACGGGTTTGTGCCCCGGTCCGGGAAGATCCCACATGCCGCGGAGTGGCTGGGCCCGTGAGCCATGGCCGCTGAGCCTGCGCGTCTGGAGCCTGTGCTCCCCAACGGGAGAGGCCACAACAGTGAGAGGCCCGTGTACCGCAAAAAAAAAAAAAAAAAAAAAAAGTCTCTAAGTCTCAATTTCCTTGTCCATGAAACAGAGACTACTACTACTACTAATGCTAATACTCAGGCTAATACTTATACTAATATATATCCCAAAGCGTTGTTTGTGAAGATTACGTGACCTAGCATGTGTGATGAAGTTCCTGGAACAGGGTGTACATAGAATAAATAATTAAGGGCCACAGGGATGATTATTCTTTGTAACAGTGATGATACATCTTATTAAATATAGGATGGGAGAAATAAGATTGGTGAAAAGGTATTTCTTGGAAAAATGAAATTGCATTATTTTTCATACCTTCTAGTAACCTTCGCTTCTCTTATAATCTGTCAAGAAGATATTTTAAGGAACCTGCTTCAATATTTAAATTCAGTGTTTGATTAGCAGTTTATTTTCCATACAAAAGGAGAAAGGCATTTGAAAAAAGGTGCTGTCGTAGTGGCTTACACTTCTTTCAACAACTTTGCTAGAAACATTCATTTGTATCTTGGCCCCCCAAAGTAGCCATGTACCCCTGTACCCCATAGGGAACTCTGTCCCCCTGCACACCAGTCCAGACCTATAGTCAAGTGCCGGTTTCTTTGCAGTCTGCTCTCTCACACGTGGAAATTCCCAAGACTGCCATCGTCACCTCCCGGCCTGCAGGAGCAAGGCAGCCTCAGAAGCTCCGTATTCCAGCCACCGCTGCTCAACCCTAGGGTTTGGTGTGGCAGAGTCTCCAGGGAGCATGGTGTGGTATCATGCATTTCACTGGCCTGTAATCATACAGCAATGAGCTGTAACACGACCATGGGAGGCGTGTGACACAGGCCCTGGGCCTCCACAGCAAACCTCTGGGTGTCTTCCCCGATTCCACTATTGACGATGGACAGAGGCCACCCCCTACGCATTCCTTCACTTCCCGCACCTGCTGGCGGAAATTCGTGAGGATTAGTGCCCCTCAGCGCCCACCACCACAGCCCCCAAACCTTCTTTTTCCCTTCTCATTTCATATACCTAATGTTTTGCAACTCAGACTCTATTTAGAATCAATAACCACTTAGAATTAAAATTCGAGCCAAACTATAAACCATAAAAGCCCCTGATTATTTCATTAGTAATTTGCTAATTGGCATTAGATATTTAATTACACATTCCAAATATTTGATGAATTATTTCAGCTCCGCATAGAAAGCCAGTGATGGGGACTACATTTTTCTGGAAACGTAAACCCGGAGAGATAACACCCAGGAAGCGTTAGTATCTGTGTGTGCCTGAAGCCTGAACAAGTGGTTTTGCTCTTTCTTTGAAGGCACCTACCCAGACAGTCGTGAAGTCTAGCCTGGCATCCAGGGCCGGGCCTGTACCTCTCCCAGGCTTTCTTCATCAGCACTTTCTGTTCACCCTTTTCTTGTGGAGACATTATCTCTTCTGCTTTGATCTGCTTCCCACAATGTAAGGTGATCTCCCCACCCCCTTCAAATCCTCCTGATGGGCTGTTTTTGACATGGATAAGAAGGCGTCAGGCTCTCACCCCTCACCCCCAACCCTGCCTCACGCCCTCCCATCCACCTAGCAGCAGGCCCTGTCTGCATCGGACACCAGGTGGCCCCCACAGCCTTCTTAGAACGGATTTGCATTCCATATCACTCCGTCGTGGCTCCCTCCCTTAAGGTGTGGGAGTGCTGTTTCCCTAGAAGAAAAAAAAAAAAAAAGATAATTTCAGTACATGAAAAAATGCACAAATGTTCATTTCTGTTTCTTCTGGGATTCTTCTGACAATAAGTGGGCACTGAATTCATGCAGTGCTGAAAGGGTGTCCTGTTCCTCAAGTGTGCCTAGGAGCCCAGGACCCCGGTCTATTGGTCACCAACCTGATGGACCAAAGTCTCCATGGGACGATTCACAAGTGATGCAGATGAGAGTGTACTTAAGCTGGGTGTATTTCTCAGTCTGCCCGTCCCTCTGCAGACATTGGTTTGTCTCTCTGCCATGTGGATAGACTGAGAGCTGGACTGGACCTAAAAGGCACAACAGCACAGCTGTTCCCACACTGCTCTCATCCTGTGCCAGACCAAGGGGAGAGTAAGATATATTTGTCACATTGAATCCTTGGTTATTCTCATAACAGATTGCGGCAGGAGGCTGTATGTGGAACTTCCAATGACCACTGCAGAGAAGGACACCCAGGGAGGATGAACAGATAACATGGAAGAGAAAGCTGCATCCCACTCTCAAACCTGCAATCCGGACCAGAAAGAAGATGTTGGCTCTTAAAGGGCCAGACGTGCCTCAGTGCAGTGCCTGTGGAGGACACCCCCCGTTGTGTACCCACACCTCATCCGGCTACATTTCTCAGATGCAGAGAGGTATGTCCTCAGGAATTAAATCAAGGACCCCAATAGCCCTTACGTGACAAGTGTAAATGCCCATTTCCTCACAGGCAGACTTACTCCAAGTGAAGTGCAGCCGTTTTGGAATATCTGTGCAAGGAGGCACATGAATCTTGAAGACAGGGGAACCTCTGTGTCTGTTGACAAACACTCTTGGAAGGAAGTAGAAGGAACAGAGAGAATCCGTGTTCTGAGCACTGGTCCCAGCTGTGCTCCTAATTGGACCTCGAGAGCATTGCTTAGCTTCTCAGGTGACTCAGCCAGAAAATAGGCATGGTGTGTCCCACCCAGCTCATCTGTAGAGGGGATCCACCAGCCATGAGGTCTTGGGAAAGTCAAAAACACCAAACCCCACGAAGGGTGGGGAGGGGGTGGAGGCAGTGGAAGTTGGCTCACTGGGCCCTTAGCTTTCCCGCTCCTTATCTGGCTTCTGAGCTTTATAATTTATTTGTATTTTAATCAGCCTGTGTAAATAGATAGACCAATTTTTATGAGAAGCTACCTCAAATCTCTTTGGAAATAGGGTGGGTATAAAATAAAAACCAATAACGTAATTTTTCAATAGAAATCTAGCTCTAATGATCAACACAGAGGAGCCTCTTTCCTCCTCTCTGGACCTGGAACCACTCTGAAATAGTGATGCTTCCAGAGAGTGAAGTTTGTCCTGTCCCCGAAACCTCAGGATGAGCGCTATGGAGGAGAAGGTGCAAATCGGCATACAGCAGCCTTAGGGCATGTTCCCCACAGGGCTGAGTCCGACCTCCAAGCTTTGGCCTTAGCTTTGACCTCGCCTCCATCCACACCACAGCCTCAGGGCTCCCCAGAGCATCCTCACCCTAACCCTGACCCTGCCCACCTCTCTTTCTGGTCAGCACTACCATTCCCACCACTTCCCAAATCCTTGGAAGAATCAGGTCTTCACTGGCTCAAGATCAATGTTTAACAACTGAATAAAAGAGAAAACGCCATAGTTTAATTGGAAACAAAGAAGGGACTATAAAGAGACCTTTATCATCTGGATAAATCTCAAAGTCAAGGTGTGACAGGTCTGATTAACTGATTAAGCTGATTCACTTTGCCTGGCTTGCTTCCTTCTCCAGCTTCCGTTTTCAATCCTGTAAGACCTTTAGGGACAACAGAAGGGCCATCTCCTATAGGAAGCCTTTCCCGATCCCCAGCCAGAATATACCCTAGGGTCTCTGGCACTTCTTCCTTAGACACTAATTACCCTTTGAGTAATGTTGGCTGTGTATATGCTCCTTCCTTCCAGGGGACACAATACCTGAGCTGGCTTCCTCTGTGTTTGCCCCAAAGTCTAAGACCTGACACAAGTTAGGTGTTCAATAACTCTTTTGGTTTTGAATGATTGGGTGAATGAAATAAACTGCAGACACCACCTTTGGGAGCTGGAGCGGAAGAGCCTCTTGCATATTGAGATGACATTGACTGCCCTAGAGAACATAGTGAGGTCGGTCCTACACAAGTCCAAAGTCAAAGCTTTTGCATGTGGACCCAGACAGTGTGTGGAAGAAAGTAGCCAGAAAAGAGGATGGGGAAAAGGCACTACTGGAAAGGCCAAGGCAAAAAGTCACTGTCCCCTGAGGGTGAGAGGACCCTCGGTCCTCGGGGCTGGCCTTCCAATCGGATGAGAAGGTCAGAACAACAGTGGCTGGTGAGACTGGGAGATGCTGGGAACAGCTACCCCAGGCCAAACCCCATCCAAAGAGACTTACATGTTGTGTTCCAACTTTGGATCCTTATCTTTAAGGTCTTTGAACTTTTGAAGTGCTTTTCTGCCCCAGAGATAGGCCCTTGAGATCGGGGGCTTGGGTGAAGGAGGACACCTTTGGGACGTCAGGTCCCAGGGGATGGGAGAGCATTGAACAGGAGGTAAATTTCCAGAGGGGAAGTTTTCTGGATTTCAATAAAAATGCCTGGTTCCAGATCACTGTTGGGTGGGGACCCACATAGAGGCCACCTACTCCATGATCATCTTCTGGGCATGTGCAAGGTCACTGTGTCTAGGGATCTTAACAGACAAGAGTGTATCATTTTTCCCAGGTTGTACAAACACACATACACACACCCACACACAGACCCTTACCTACATACCCTAAGGTTGTGAAGAAGATGAAGGGCTATTGTGTGGCCTGTTCTCTTAAAACATCCTCCCTGTCTCCCCCTCACACATATGTACAACTGAACACAGTGTGTCAGACACTGTGCCAGGGGTCAGCAAAAAAGCAGCATCGTCCCTGCCCTCATGAAACTTACAGCCTAGTGGGAGAGACAGACACCAATCAAATAATGAGACACATACTCATCACCAAGAAAAGGGGACCTTTGCTAGGAAGGACAAAAAAGGCCCTGAGTTGAGGAGAACAGATAATAGGATATCACCTGATCCACGTGTGGGAGAGAGAGAAGTCAGAGTAGGCCTGACCAACCATATTTCCATATAATAGAGGAAAATTACATAATAGTGACTGAGTTCACTTCTGCCTTCTGAGGATGTGCGTTTGTAAGGGGTAGGATGGCGCAATTCATAGGAGCAAGGAAATAACTTCCCTTTTTCTGGGAGCTAAAATTTGGAGAAGTTGGCTTAGCCAGTGGTGCAGCTGCTGACTTTCAGAATAGGTCTGTGCGTATGCAGATGGTGGGCAGTGGGGCCTGGCGCTGGGTCTGGGGTCAGAGGGAGAGGGGCTAACTTGCTTCACGTAATAAGGTGCTAGGATTTATTATGAATTCATTTACTTGGGTTGTTGGAGTGTCAATGAACTAAGGAGAGAGAGGTGTTCTGGTAATAAGGGAACAAGTGAAATCCAAGTTTGTGGAAAGGATGAGAGTCTTTTAAAGAAGAGAGAAATCTATTATTTATTTTTAAATTCTCTGCTATGTGGAAGTGCAGCGCCCCCTTCTGGACATCCCACCCCCCGCAACTCTACTACTCTTGCATCATTAGTAAAGCTTCCGCCAGGAAATGATACTTCAGATGGGAGGTGAAAGGGAGTTTAAGAGAAACGAGAGGGTTTGGCTGACAGTAGAAGCCGGGTAGAAATAAAGAGACACCAGAAGCTCCTGAATTTGGCTGAAGCTGGAAGTTGGAGTCCTCGGCCCTGGGACTCTTGGGAAGGCTTTTGGACTCGCCCCAGGTCACGAGGTTGGGGCTGGGGCTGCTGCTGATGTGCCATCTGGATTACATTAAAGTTGAGAACTGGGGATGGAGAACCTTTTTACTTGTCTACATGGTGGGACTAACACTACTACCGTAAAGGTTTTAAAATCTGAACACTAGTCAGATTTTAAAGGGGAGAAAAATCAGAATTCCAGGATTGTTTTAAACAAAACCTTTCATTAAATCTGAGTATGTTCAGTGACTGGCGCTAATGGCTAAAAAGGGTGGACAAGTGGGTGTCCTGCTGAACCGCTTTCCTGAAGGACCAGGACCATTTGTACTAGCCTGGTGAGTGCCGGCATCCCCAGGGTGGGACTGAGACGCTTGAAAGCTGCTTGTCTTAAAAGGTTCTAAAAATGGTGCCCCACAGTGCACATGGCCCATGCTCAGCAAATCCTTTGTGCAGACAGAGCAAGGTACGCTCTGTCTACTCCTTATCTGAATTTCCACTTATTCCAAATGAATTCGGAGCATATTAATAAAACAACTGTATCAGGAGTCCTGTGGCCCCCAGATCAACCTGGTAGATCCAGCCTGGGGGTGTGCTTCAACTTAATGTCTTCCGGATGGCTGTGGTTTCTACTGTCCCCCATGGAGTCCAGAGACAGAGCCTGTCTTTGCAAGGGAGCATCCTTGAGAACTGGAAGAGTGATTCAGTGGGAGCATTTACACAGGGCTTCTCGGCAGTGGCACTGTTGCCGTTACAGGCCCAATCATCTCTTTGTCCCCGGGGCTGCCTGGTGCATTGTGTCTGCAGCCTCAGCCTCTACCCATCAGATGCCAGGAGCACGCCCACCCTGCTAGAGTGACAACCAAAGATGTCTCCAGACTTTGCCAAGTATCCCTTGGGGGTAAATTTGCCCCATGGTTGAGAATCATTGATCTGGCAGAGGCAACTCATAAGAATCTGCCTTCAAAGGGCTTAAAATCTGCAATGAAAGGCAAGCCAGAGCCCAGGCTCAGAGGCCGAGAAGGCAGAGGACCCTGGGGAGAGAAGCGCCTGCATTTGCAATCTTTAATAACTCTCCTCATGATTCCAATTCCAGCCAGTCTTTTCTGCTTTCCTCTTTCCTAAGGACTATATTTCTGAGGTCCCAGGTGACACATTCGACTCATTAAGGCTTCTTAATTCCCACATGAATTATTGCTGGAAGGGTCTGAAGGCCCAGTATCTTGCCTTATTACACCTGTAGTTATGAGCAGTAACTATGGCCTTTATTACAGCATTCAGCACCAGCCATTAAATTCAAGGCATGAAAATGATTATTTCACACCCAAATCCACTTACCATTGGCACATTTCCACGCATGTTCTCATACCAAAGCCAGCCTCAGGAGCACGCCCGTCACAGGCCCTCCCAAACGCCAGGGCCTCTCTGCTATGACACCCTGTTTACTGAGGCTGCCTGTCAATCATTCTTCATGACTGTTTAGAGAGTCCAATTTCTAGGTTTCCTAAGGTATAGGCATTAGCTAATATTTCAATAAATAAAGCAAAAGCTAGTGCTGTCACTCTCTCCCATTTCACCAAAGGATCTTTCTTTTCCCTATAGAAACGCAGAAGGGCTAAAACCTTCCTTGTTTAGCTTGGGGCTAAACACACCCTACACGAAGCAGAAAATCATCTAATTTTTTCAATGAAAGCCTGTGCCAGTCAAAGACATTCTTAGCTACTCACACTTAAAAGGCATCAAAAATGTACAAATATTGGAATCCTCAGCCTCGACAGGCAAGTTACCATGTACAGAATTAGGAAAGGGAACCGAATTAAGAGAGAGTGCAGAATGCCTTCGACATGTCAACGAAAACGTGGATGCGGCTTCATTTTAATGTTTTTGATTTCCCCGATAACAAGGAAATTGTCCTCGTTTTCATTGGTAGATGTTCTTAAAGGTTTTAAAATCTGAATATTGATGCTGCTCAGTTGTGCAGTGTATAAATGACTTTTGACAAATCTGGTGGCTTCCGTTCTGAGTCCACTGTTGAAAATGAAAGAGCAGTGGCCAACGGGAACCTGGGAAAGGTCGGGGACACTGCAAGGAAAGGAAGAAAGAGGGGAGAAGCATCCTGCCAACAAAATCCTCCCCTCCCACGAAAGAGTTAACAGAAAGAAATAAAATCAGATATGTGTAGCCTCCAGACGTCCATTAAAGTGCAGAATGCTGTTTTCTATCACAGATTATATGCCAGATGTTCAAACTATCTCTAATCATTGCAGATGTAATGGAGTAGAATGTTGCAGTTTGTGAGTTTACTGGCATTAATCCTATATACTGCACAAGGGAAAAGATTTTAAATATATAATTATATCTCATTAATACTCAGGTTTTATTTCCTTTCAATGGAACAGGACTTATTAAAGCAACCATTTACCGCATGTTTTCTTTCAGTATTTGGCCCTGGCATCATCCTGTGTGCATCCGACGTGTAAATATGTACTAACCTGGGTGCACAAAAACACCCAGGAATGCTTGTGAGTCTTCTGCTACCCAAATTCACTTTTATATGCATGAGATGTTTTTATATTGTAAATTGATAAGAGAGACTTAACCGCACGCATTCTGAGTTGCTACTTGGGTTTTCTTCATGCCAGAAATATTTGTATTTCTTAATTTGAAAGGAAATTGCCTGTGCTCCAGCTTTTTATGGCATGTTGGGACAAGATGCACCCTGGGCTCTGGAGAGGCCCTTCGTGAGTGTGGGTGAGAGCAGAAAGCCTGCTTGGAGCCCACATTCTCCCAGGTCCTCGCCGGATGCACCAAAGGACTGAGAAAGTTATTTTTTGATTTTGTTTTTGTTTTTTTTCCAGAGAATTGCCATGATTAGAATGTACCTCCAGGGGGATGCTGGGATGAGGAATAAGGAACTTCCCTCTTGAGCACCCCCAGTCTTTCTCTCAAATAAAATGACACCCTTTTCACCAACCCACTAAATTGGTTTGAGATGTTGAGTGCTAGCACCAAGCTACCTCTGGGCTAAGAGCCAGCCTCCTCTTTGCTGGAGCACGCTCACGGTGGTGTCTGTACCTGCTTCCCGCTGCAATCACTGGCTGTCCTCTCTCGCCTTCTTCCAGTGAGCTCAGCATCTTCTCTACGCCAAGAGGCGGGTTCCCTCAACGGGGGCCAAACTGGCCCCACGGGTGGGTGGATGCCCACATCCCGAGCTGGGAAATGCTGGGGGCTTGCTTCTTCATAAGCAGAGAGACTGAGTTTTCAGGAGCCCTATTTTTCCTCTGGACTAACACATACAATTCACATACACTTCACATACAAAACACATACAATGATTTATTGGATTATTCTAGTAATGGACTCCCACACTACAGGGGCCATATCCACCTTGGTCTCTGCATCCCTCATGCCAAAAACAGCGCCTGATACATCATGGGCTTTTCCTACCTCTTTCTTAAATGAGAGAGTAAAAGAATAAATTCATGAAGAGTCTAGGCCTTTTGGGAGAAGCTGGGTGGGGCTGACAATTTAATACAACGTCCTTAGCTATCACTTTTGGCGTGGAAGAGAGTTTGATGGATTCTGCAGTAATGAGATTGACAAGACAGATGGTCGTTGCCAGGAATTCAGCAGAGGCCAGGGTGATAGAGAGGTGAGAGCTCCATATCAAATCTGGGTGGTAGGAGCCATGGAAGCTCAGTTGTGGTTTTAGTGCCTTGGGGACTAGACGATGGTCGGGTTCAGGGCCTGCGAGGTGCAAGCCTGAGGTGGAGTGGCCAGAGATGGCTGGGTGCACCTGGAGACCCCGGAAAGTCCCAGAGGGTTGTTGAGGGACGAAGCAGGTGTAGTTGCAATAAACAGGAAAGAGGATTGGGAGAAGGGGTGGGGTCCACAGGTTGTCTCTGAAATGATTCAGCTCATCAAACTCTTCTGACTTCCAGTTTTTTGTTTTTTTTTAATATTTAAGTCATTTCTGGATACTGCCAACTGGATAGACAGTCTCAGTCTCTCTCTCTCTCTTGCTTCTCTCCCTCTCCTCTTCTCCTTCCCCATTCCTTGTGAGACACTAAGACCAATAGGAGAAACAAACAAACAAAACAAAACAAAACCCTGAGTATCTGCCTCCTGAGAGAGGGCTGGAATGGGCAGACTCAGAGTGTTGTATGGAGAGAAATGCCCAGGTTAGAACCATGTTAGAGAAGAAGTTGGTGGGGGGCAGGATGGGGGGCTCGTCTTCACTCTCTTCTCCTGTTTTGGAGTCCTGAGGATGCCAGAGCTCCAAGGCCAGGAGTGGGGCCTGGGCTGGGGAGCAGCTGGGGCCTGGAGCAGGGGTCCCAGGGGAGGCCAGGCAGGATAAGCAAGGTAAGCCACGTCCAACGGCTGCCCCCACCCCCAAGGGCCAGCAGTCAGTCTCAAGGACCTGGAACTGGAGGAGAACAGCTGTCAGGTCCAGAGGGTGGGTGTGGCGCTGGGGTGAGGGAAGTGGCAAGTGGGGGGTGGTTCCTTTAGGAACAAGACCACAGTGATACAGGAAACATAGAAAAGGTAAGATGGAGTGTGGTCACGTCAAACCAATGACAACTGGAGAACTCTACTGGACAGGGATGGAAAAGAAAGTTGACCCGGAATACTGAAGAATCCAGCAGTCTGGAAAAGTGGGCTCATGCATTTCAAAGGAGGACAGCAAGCCTGTATACTTATTTGTCTGTTGCTTTACTTAACACCTGTTTTTAGAACCTTTTCTGTTCCAAGTCGGTCTCCAATACAGGGCCATTTACTCTGGGTGGGAGGGAGCTGTCTCTCACTGAATACCAGCTTAATGCAGAAAGGAAGCATAAAATGAATGAATTAATAGGTAATTGATCAAAAAAGATACATGCCAAGACTCATCACACAGGAGTGTGCGGATGAGACTTGAAAGTTCTAAAAGGTGTGATGTGTCAGGTTGCCCGAGGGGACCTGCACGCAGGTGGTAAGGATTTGGAGCTCCATCCAACTAGTTGTGGGGTGGTGGTGGGTGGCAGGGGACATGGGCTGGCATCTCCTCTACACAGGTGGTCCTGAGGAAGTCACCTTGCCTTGAGGCGTGAGTGGAGGTTAGCCTGGCAGGAGGACACCGCGTGCAGCCAGGCTCCAATTCCACAGTGGGGACAAGAGTTCTCCACACAGCCCTGTGCCAGGGTCTGGTGCGGGGCAGGTGCTTCACGTGAGCTGAGTGAGGGATGCATTCACCCTTCACAGCTGGGACTGGTCGGGACACAAAATGAAAATTACCAGGGGATGTTGACAGACATTCCTTTTCTGCCCAGCTCAGCTGAATTCTCTCCTGCTTCCGCACTTAAAAGGGGCCATGCATCTGCATCTGTTTCTCTCCCATTGGACTCTGAGCTCCCGAGGTCAGGGAGCCTAGGATTGTGGGCTCTGGAGCCCGGCTGGCTCTGCTCATCAAAGAGGTCCACCTGCTACTGGCTCTGTGACCACGGGCAAGTTCCTTAACCTTTGTATGCATCCCTGTCATTGGGGCAGTGCTGCTTAGAGGAGTAAATGGACATGGACTCTTAGGGCATGCAGAAGAGTGTCTGGCTCTCCCATGTCACAGGTAGGGTCCCCAGGAATCTGGCTCTGTGATGGAGGTTCACGTGCAGGAGTGATATTGGGGGGTGCTCTGGGAATCAACGCCTGGGAAGGGAGGGGAAGGAAGCAGGATGGGGCAGTGGGAGAGTTAGGCTGCCACGTGAGCCCAAGGACATCCATGGCCGACCATGCAGGGAGCTCTGGAGCCAGACTGGCTTTTCAGAATTGCCTGGAGTTGGGCTGAGATGGTGGGGCCTTCATGCTCCTTTGTCAGCAGTCCCTGGGCATGACCCTGGTTGAGGTGGCTCTCTGCAGTTGAGAGCATTCTGGAAGGAACCGACAGCTGGAGGCCATCTGCTGAACTCCCAGAAGCTGGGGCAACAAGCCCTTCATTGAAGGGGTCTGGGCAGGGCATCTTCTGTCCACCACCGTCTACCCTCAAGCTCTTCAGATCCACTTCTTCATACACGTTCAGGAAGCAGCTCTCACAGAATCTTGTGGGTCTTTTTTCCTGAGGGAAACTTAGAGGAGGAAGGTTAGTAAGATGAACGGTAGCCCCTGCTGCTAAAGCTGGTCTCGGAGTTCCAACTGGTACCCATCATCTACCTCCTATCCATCCTTGATTTCCCTCAGCCTCAGCCAGCACCTGTGCTGGGCTAAATGGCTTACTTGGGGACACTGCCCAGAACTTCACCCTTAAAGGGCCTGGGGGTTTGAGTTTCTGATCACTACATCTTTCTCAGGCCAGAGTCACTGCACGTGTTCATTTACCATCATAATTGGGCAAGGGAATGCCACAAGTGCCCAAATAGATCACCTGGTTGCCAAGCAGATTTCCTTCTCCACTCCTTGTGTAAGTACAGCCTAACATCCCCCTGATAATTAGGGTCAATCACCCTGCAAACATGGTGACTGCTCTTATCTGCTGGTCCCTTGGCACAGGTGTCTGAAGTGACCAGGGGGCAATCACAGCTAGTGATTAAATGGGGATGTAGTTCATTGCACTAACTTTCCTCCTTTAAGTTTTCCTCCGGAATAAAGACTCTTTCTGTGTCTTCTGGTGGGAGTGTCCTTCTTTGGGAACCAAGATCTTCAGAACTCCAGAGCTTAGGATCACTTTGTTCAAGAAGCACAAATTCTCCAATGGGTGACTGGGGATAATGGTAAGTAAGACTGCTCTTAACTCTACCTCTTGGGTCTCTGGACCCATGTATCTTTCATGTTGGGTACACAGCTTTGTGTCAAAGTCTTCGAGCCAAAGTGTATACTGCATCCTGTAGGATGGCTCCTCTTCCTCATAAACTATTGCCCTTAAGTTATCACATCATCAGTGCCTTCAGCAGGCTTGCTCCTGCCTTCTGTGTGGTAGCTTCCAGATGATACACTATGATACAGCCAGAGAGTCCCAGGGTCATGAGCCCATTACCACCTCTCTTTTGTTATAAAATTGGCCCCCTGGTCTGATGAGCTGTTATGTGGATTCCATCTAGAGCTCAAATCCTCTGTATGCCTTCAAATAGTGATGTGGTTGAGGCTCTGTGGGCAGAAAAGGCAAATCCATACCCAAGATACATGTTTATTCCTGTCAGAAGGAATCGCCAGACTTTCCAGGACAGAAGTAGGCTAATGTGGTCAACTTGCTACTATCCAGCTGGTTGGTTTCCTTAGGGGATGGTGCTATATCTGGGTCAGTGTTTGTTTCTATTGCTGTTGGTCAGGTTGAAGTTTGGCAGTGGCAGTAGCTTTGGTAAGTGGAAAACCATGCATAACCTCCATCCCTGCCATTGTGCCTATGCTGTTCATATGGCACCTTGCACAGCACTGGAGTGGCTGATGAGACGCTGGCTGATGCCAGCTGGCCATACATTTTGTCTGCTTGACTTTAGTGTATCTTCTATGGTGGAAGCTCTCTAGCAAACATTAAAGTGGTATGAAGGTCTTCATATTCTCTCCCACATGTTAATCCACATGCCTCAACCCAAAACCTCTTATCCCTGATCTTCTACGTGTTTTTTTTAAAATATTTATTTATTTTCTTTATTTTTTTGGTTGTGTCAGGTCTTCGTTGCAGCACACGGGCTTCTCTCTAGTTGCAGCATGCAGGCTTTCTCTCTCTAGTTGAGGCACATGAGCTTAGTTGCCCCATGGCATGTGGGATCTTGGTTCCCTGACCAGGGATGGAAACCACGTCCCCTGCATTGGAATTTATCACTGAACCGTCAGGGAAGTCCCATTCTTCTAAGTGTTTTTAAATATAAGTTGTATTATTATTCAGGTATGGTGAGGCCAGCAGATCAGATGACTGCCATTGAAAAGATAGTTTGTTACCCACATTCCAAGAGAAGGGGCCATGCCACACCATGCAGGGCTACATGGGGAAGCACCAAGGTCAGTCAGGAGGCAGAAGGTGAGGGGAAAGTGTGGGTGAGAATCTTTATCATGGTTTCCATAGGAAGCAAATTGTGAGGCAAGGTCAGCAGGTGAGGTAGGTTTGTGACTGGCTAGTTTGAATAATTTTAGCAAACTCCAGGGTGTAGGGGCTGCCGGTACCCTGTTTGGTACCTGGCCCTGGGGTGATTAGGGCAGGGGAATATTGGCCCCAGAGAGTAAGAGACCTGTGAGAGCCCAATAAAGGAGGGGTTTGGGGATAGGCTTTGGATTGGTTGATTTGCATATGAAAAGCATGCTCAAAGGGCAATTGTCTGCTCTTTCTAGGAATTAGCCAGCCCTTGGAAGGGCAGCCTCTCCAGGTCAGCAAGAGGAAAGCTCTCATCTCATGATGTAAAAGCAACATAAAGTACAGAAAATTTTAAAAATATGTATACTAATACACTAATGGCTCTCGTTCTGGACCCATGACCATTTAGCCTGGCTATTTGCCACTGCCCGTGAGTCCATATATATTCTGATCTTTGCCCATATAAAGTAGTTGACCAGGTGCACTGCCTAAACTCTGCCCATTGAGAGGATTTCCCCTCACCACTGTCTTTCAAAATCACTTCTGACTCTTTCAAAGTCACTGTTCCTACTCCTGAGTAGGGTTATAGTGCAGCTGCTGTCCATTTTCATCTTTAATCCACATACTGAGCTGAACCATCTGTGAAGCAAGACTAGGCTTTTTCTTCCTCCATCAGATGGCCATAGGGATACCCTAAAGTCACAGGGTGAGCTCAGAAGAGTACAAGGGTAGTGAATGATGTGGAGGTCAGAGCTACCCACTCATGCAACTTGCTTGTGCCCTCTGGCTCTGCTATGCCTGATTCTGGATTAGCCACTTCCACACTCCAGAGATTATAGCTGGGCTCCCCTGACATTGTGATATGGTGGTATAGGGCAGAGCCCTATCACTTGGGGGCTCATGGTCAGGCAGGCCATCTTTATCAGGGCCCAGTAGTTACACTGTGAAGTGTTTTCTCTGCTGCAGATGGTAAAACCGTGATCCAAAACCCCCAAGGATCTACATTGTGATTCTTCCTTTGGGATTTGCCATAAACTCCACCTAGCATCATTTCCCTTCACTGATATCTTAAACTTTAGGGTCTGCCAGATTATAGGGCCCATGCAACAGAGCTGATTGCCTCACAGGCTAGACTTGTTGCAGAGCCCTTTTCTCTTCTGGATGCCATTCAAAGCTAGCATATTTTTATGTTACTTGGTATATCGGTAAGAGCAGTATTTCCAGATGTGGAAAATGCAAAGATTCTAGAACAAGGCATTGTGCTTTGTTCTTTTCAGTGGGAGGCAAAATTTATCTTTTATAATGGAAGGGATGTCCTGTTGTGCCCTTTACTGCTCAACTCCTAAAAATGTTACTAATGTGGAAGGGCACTGAGTCTTTGAAGGAGTTTTTTCTCCCACTCTTTGAAACACATGTGTCATACCAAAGCCTCCAAAGCCCTGTTGGATATGATTAGCATGATGCCATTGATATAGGAGCTCAATGGGAGGTTCTGTGACATCTCCTGGTTAAGACCACTTTGACTATATTATGACCAAGGGTGGGAATGTCAAAGGAGGAGTCAGGAAAACCTGTAAATGTACCATTGCTCTTCCCAGAATTATTTCTGATCCTTTTCCTAACTGTGATAGAAGATAATACATTCACTAAATCAAAGGCTGCAACCATGTTCTTGAGGTCATATTAATCTACTCCAGTGAAGATACTATATCTGATAAGGAAGCTGCATTTTGGGCAACTACTTGGTTGAGTTTGAGGAGTCCATGGTCATTTTCCAGGATCCATATGATTTTGTGCAGGGGCTACGGTAGTGAATTAGATGGAGATGTGATGAGAACCACTACCCTTGCATCTCTTAGATCTTTAAGAGGAGCAGAACTTTCTGTTTCCCTGGGATACAATACTATTGTTTATTTTCTATCTTGATTTGTTGGGGCGGGGTGATTACGGAGACTTCTACTTGGATGCTGGTCCCCATTAGGACAGTTCTTACTCCACAGGCAAGGACTCAGTGTGTCAATTTCCCAGAATATCTATACTGACATCCCATCCAGTTGAGTCACTGTGAGGCAGACTTTGGCCAGAACTCCACTGATCACACTTTTCCCCTATATCTCTGTCTACCAGGAGACTATGATAACTCTTTGGGTCTCTGGGTATCAGTGTCAACTCAAATCCTATGTCCAACAGTCTTCAAAATATTTGAATGTTTCCCTGTCCACAGGGCACAGTGCAATTCTCTCTGGGGAAGGACTCAGGGAACTATTATTGTGTATATCTGCCATGGTGTTGCAGGATCCCCCCTTGTAGGGGCATGGCTTTCTCTTCATTCCCTGGATTTCAGGTCTAAAACATGGACAAGGAATCATGGCTTTTTATTGGGGCAAATGCCCTCAATCTCTTTATCATCCACCTTTTTTTTTTTTTTTTTTTTGATGGTACAATGAGTAGTATCCTTGTTGGCTGCTCTTGTATTTTGCCTCCAGGGACACTGTGTTCTATTAACCATCTTGATAACTCTCTGCAGATCAGTTGCCCTCTGACCTTGCTTCTAACTACAGTGATTACATCCTCTTGGCTTCTGACAATTAAGAACCACATAATGATTCTTCCCCTATGGCTTCAGTGTCTTTTCCATTGTCCCCATTGCCCAGGTCTGTGACAGTCTCCTCTACCACCAGCTGTGGTCAACAGAGGGGTGTTGTCGAACTTCACAATGATCCTGTGCTCCTTTCACCAGGTCATTCTGTAGGCTTTTTGTGAATTCTCTAAACTTTCCCATGGAATATAATCATCTGGGTTTTTGGCCTTACAGGGTATTTCCATCCTGGCATGCCTATTTCTGAGATCCTTTAAATTCCTTCTTCTGCTATCTGCTGCGGCAATTCTGGCATTTAGTGTGGGTCTTTGTCTCTTCCACGCTCCTAGGAGACATCTTAGTAGCACATCTCTCCATCTCCTTGCCAAGATTTTAAATCTTGTACTCTGAAACAGTACTCCCCAATTGACAAACTGTCTAATTCAACCTCTTGTTTTGGTTCCCGTGCTCAAGCACTATCAGTGTCCAAGCTTGTATGTAATCTTTTGGCTCCAGCAGATACATGCTGGATAGGTCTTGTAGTGCCTTTAAGGTACAACAAGTTTCCTCTTATCAGACCCAGCATGACCCCATCTGGCTTTTGTTGTAATTTACTCTTAGTGTATGAATAGGGGAAGGAGAGGTCAATGTTGAAGGCCATGTATCTCCTGATCTGGGAGATGACTTTGCATTGCCTGCAAGCAAGAGGAGGAATTACCTCTTGATAGGGAGAGAAGGGGCATTCCTGTAGGTGCAGAGAGTTCTGGGGAATCTGGAGATTTATGATTTTCCAATGCATTCTTCTGATGTCTCCATCCCAGTGTCAGCGTTTAATTTTTTCTCAGCTGGGGCCTCAGCTTGGCATAGCAGACCTGCCAGATTGGGAATTGGGAGTCTAACCTTCTAGGGGGCTCAGCCACTCTAATGACTTCATCCAAGGCCTGGTCCTCAGCTCCTCTATCCACCTGCTGCAAGATATAAGGGCCTTATGTATGTTTCCAAAGAGGCCCACTGGCTTCACAGTAACTTTCGAGTGGTGATGGATTGCTCTTATCTTTTCACTATCTTTTTCCAAATGACAATCCAGTTTAACTGGATTCCACCATCTTTTCAGTTATTTCCCTCATATTTTTCAACTAACAAATACATTGCACCAGCAAATGTACTCCCTTATGTAAGTATATCATCTCCATCAGCACCTATGAAAGTTTTATCAATTGGCCCAACACCTACCAGGAGTGATGGGGTCTTTATTGCCAGTGGAGTGGAGACTGAGTGATCCAGCTTCAAAGCCCCACCTCAGCACATGTTTCTTCTTGGCCCTCCTGTTTCTGGTTGTCACAGGTTGAGTTTTCTGAGGATCAGACACTGAGATGGAGTTTAGTGTGCCTGATGTTTATGAAAGTGTGCATTTGGTTTCAACACCTGTAGAAGGAAGGGAGGAGAAGCATGATGAAGCAGCGGGAGAAGTCAGGCTGCAGCCAGGCAGAATGGCAACCCATGGGGAGCTTCAGAGCTCCAAGAGCCCTTATGAGTTGAACTGGGATGGCCAGGCTTTCCTACCCCTGTGGTCATCAGTCACTGAATGTGGGATGCTGGGAAGGGGCATGACCTTGGGTGAGGCAATTCCAGAAGCAGCTAACAGATGAAAGCCATCTGCTGACTACACTCCCAGCCTCTAGGGCACAAATAATTCATTGAAGGGAGATCTGGACACATCACAGTGTCCTCCAGAATAAAGGTTTTGATTGCTTTTATTGGTATGATTGTTTCTCTCTCCCAGACCTTCAGACAATACCAAGCACCTAGCAGGCACTCAGTAATGAATATTGTTAAATAAATGGAACTAGGCAGAATGTTTCTGGAGCATGCTTTATGGAAACTGGCTCTGTGTTGAGTAATAGTTGGGGCTCACTGAATTGTGGTTGATTGAACAGCGAATTCAGGGGCTGCCAAGTCAGGCAGCCCTGGGCCTACTATCTGGCTTGTCCCTTCTCAGCAATGTGGCCATACCAGGCTCACAGGGAGGCAGGCCGGCATCTAGGGTGGCCAGGATTAGAACATCGGGGTGGGGGTGATCAGGAGAGAGACATCTGCATGCACTGGAGCAGGCATCCCACAGGACCCACAGTTGGGCCACAGAAACAGGAGACATCTCTGTTTCCTACAAACAAAAGTTGACCGTTCTGCAGTAGAAGCTGGTCAAGAAGCAGATCCCACAGAGATAGGACTCCAACATTTAAATAACCTATTAAATGGCTTTCATTGTCAATAATCTGATTTGCACTCAGGCAAGACAAGTTGGATGCTTTTGAATGGCCTCAAATATGTCAATATGTAACAGGAAGATAAGGAAGAGAATTAGGTTCAGAACCCAGGCTTTTGCTTTACATCTTTCCATTTTCTTGGCTAGATTGCTAAATAGTTTTATATGGAACCAGAAATTGCTGTCTAATGCTAATTTGCAGACGATACAATCAGTGCTGAGGTAAACGATATAGAGAATTGATACTGGAATAAATTGTGATGTGTCCCTTTAAATAATGATATTGACAGAAGTTTGGCACAAAGGGCAGGGGTCTTCGTTAAGCAACAATGCTATTCCCGAGAGAGGAGGCTGGATGCAGAGAGAAAGGCCTCTGGAGTCAGAGGCAGGCTAGCACCCTGGCTCCTCCCCTTGCCAGCCCCGTGACCTTGGCAAGTTACTGTACTTCTCTCAGCTTTCGCTTCTGTGAGATGAGTAATAAATGTCACAGGGTTGTTATGAGGATAACTTGATATATAGCCTGTAAAACACTTAGCACGGTACTTGGCACAGAACAACCAATAAATGCGAGCTGTTATTATTTATTAGAATTGCTCAGCTCTTACCTGAAGGGCTGAACATTGGCCTCCAGGGAAGGTGGAGTTGGGGGCAGTCCTGGTGGGGTAAGTCACATCTGTAAGTGTTTCTAGCTCATTGCATGGAAAACCTACCTCCACTGGGTCCTCTGGGATAGGTAAATCCAGACATCACAGTGCTCACCTTGTTGAGGGAGGATTATGGTTGCAATCCCAGGAAATCTCATAAAAAGCTCTTTGAAAATTTGGGGAACCTCATGTTCTTATTGACTTTCCTTAACCCCACAGGCTGCTCCTGCCTCTCAAACCACACCATCAGACAGGTCTTCTTCAAGGCTGGGAGCCCTTCGGATACAGCTGCAAGTCTTGGATATTACACAGCAAACCCAGGTGGTAAAGCATCTTGCACTTAGATGCTCTGAGAATGGAAAGCCCTACACCTGCTTAATGGTAGAAGAACCTTCTCACCTCCAAATCTTGCAAAGCACTTTGGGCACCATATTCTATTTTTGTGCTATCATCATTTGGCTACTTTATTTTCTGATTAGTCTGTGAGCTCCCTAATGGTGGATGTGGTATCTTTCTCATCTTTCAGTGACTAGCATCCATTGGGCTACTATATCAGTCCATGACAGGAAATTGGGCTTGATGGGGTTTCACCTTGCTCCATTGCTTCTTTTTTCCATGCGGTTGGATGGGTGTCTTAAGGCTGAAAGATGGCTGTTTGGTGTGGTTCCTGTTAAATACTGGTGCTTTCTGAACTCTGAGATGATGAAGGTATTTCAAGAAAGAGATGGCCTCGGGAATGGGCTTTTTAGAAGGTACTGCAATGCTCTGCAGAGAAGATTCTAGCCCTAAATAACATTAAAACTGCTACAGGCATCACTCCTGAGTGTAGACAAATTCTGCAGAGGAGATGTGTTCCCTGAGAGACTCTGAGATTTTTAGTTACTATTGGTTTTAGGTTACTTATTTCAGTAGCAGGAGTCACCCTTGGCTACTGGCGCAGAGCATTACATGTCTTGTTATTGGCGTTACTGTTGTTTTTTAAGAACATGGCAATGTACACATGGAGCTCAGTGTTCCTTTGGATGAGAAAAAAGTAAGATATCAATATGGCCTAGTGGTAATAATAGGGTCTTCATGAGCATCATGGCCCGAGCCAGCTGACCATAGTTTTCTCAGCCTGCCTGCCCCAGCCTTCCATTCCTGGTTCCAGCATCTCTGCCCTGGCTGATCCCGGGTCTACATCTGTGTGGCTCTGGCCTTTCTCACCCTTCACATTCCTGCTTAAATCTTGCTACATAGTGCCTTCAGGTTACTTCTTCCCACAGATATCACCGAGAGTATAGCTGAAGACACATAGCCCATAGAAATGAAGGGAGGGTCTTGGTGACTGAAGTAAATACTCATTAAACACGGGCTAAATAAGGGGGAGAAGTTCTTCAGTACTTTGTGGTCCAGTCTTTTGACCATCTCTACTTCCTGTGCAATATAAGAAAATGAGGTGGGCCAGTTGCTATTGGTCACTGGAACCAAAGACCTTCTGATCCAGGAAATTGATTTCATTCATTCATCTTTAGTTGAACTAGAGCCAAACGGTGGTTTGTAATAGTCATTTTAACATGTTGAAATACTATTTCTAAAATAGTCATTCACCACAACCCGTCTGGACGTTTTCTGGAGAACGGATATTTTTGGAATCCTTTTGACAGCCAGGCCAGCACAATTGTGTAGAGAAAGACTAATGAGGAGTCAATTTGTCTCTTAGCCCCCTTTTTGCTAATAAGCTTTATTGAGTACCTACTGAATGCTTGAGTGATTTTGTAGTGGACAAGCCCTGTTGACCACGATACCCGAAAGGAGGCTCCGGGTGTGAAAGGCCGTCCCGTGTTAAGAGATATTTGTTAGTCTATGACTAAAGCCCTCTCGACAGCCATGCTAGCCGAAGGGAATTTAGGGGCAAACACGGATCCAAGTAGCGATTGATGTACATGAGGTTTTCAAAAATGTACATGAGGTTTTCAAAAGTGCTTGGTTTTTAAAAATACCTCCTGACTCCATTTTTTCCTCTATGAGCAAACTGGAGTTTTTCAAAGTGGGCCTCGTGGTCTTTGATTATTATTGCCTTTAGCAGCTTCCAATTGAGTTGCAAGCCTAGCAGGGAGATGGCTTTCCCCCAAAAGGAGCAAAACCCTGGCTGGGGAGCTCTGGGACTGTGCCTCTGAGGCTGTATGGGTACAAAGACCCAGCACTCAGATCTGCACTTGTGCCCCTGTGAAGCCAGAGAGCTGTAGGCCATGGCCAGAGCTGGACACCACCCAACACTAACTAAATCCATCCTTCTGCTTGGGGCAGAATAAGTGTGTTTCTGACTAAGCTCTCAAAACAGTGAGCGATGGAACTCCCCACCCTGAGGGGGATGAGGAAGGTGGGGACCGCTGAGCACAGCTGACTGACGTCATGTTCACCTCATAAATGGTGAGGGGGCAGGTGGGCAGCAGCAGATGCATGTGCTGCCTCTGATCTCAAGAAAAGTGGCCTCATCAGGAGGGGAGAAGGTCAGCGAGGTTTCCCAGGCAGAGACCCTGTGAGGCCTGATAAGAAAGGGAGCAATTTTAAAAATCAATGGAATATTTACTAGGATCTGAGCGTAGTCCTCAATCTATTGCAAAGGATGCTTTCCAGGTATCTATAAATAAAAGACACTTGCCCTTCCATGCAGGTCTCCTAGAAACTGGAGAAAGTTGCAAGGCAGAAAAAAGCCCTCTCCACATCAGAAGCATCTGTGATAGACGGCATCTCCCCCTGACATTTTCATTAGCAGGAAATTTATGTTCCTATTTCTGTCTGTTGTAATGGCCATTCTTAGGCATTGTGTGGTAGCAGCTAATGGACAGGCATGGGTAAAAAATTCTTTAATTAATGCACAATTGAAGCATTTTCTTTCTACACTTCAAGAAGTCAAGTAATTCACAGCAATTCTTGGCACTAGAGTGGAGGTAAAATAATTATACACAATTTCTAGTGATTAAAAGATTGTAAAATAATTTTAGTTACATCTTAACATTATTTACCTTGTAAACGAAAAAGAGTGAAGAGGATGGGAATGATGTTGCGAGGTTCAGAGCAGATCCTGCCGAAACTTCCTCCTGGGCAGCTGCCTGTATGCTGGCATCCAGGCTCTGGGTTTTGGGTCTGGACCCTGTCTCTTACTTGGGCTGACTGGGGCTTTGCTGCCATCCAGTTGTGGTCATACCTCTCTCACATCCTCTCCTTTTGCATGCTATTTTTTTTTACCTATGAGTGTCACGTTTTTATTCAGTTCCTGCGTGATTATTCAGGCTTGGCTGGAAGGGAAACTGGCCCAGTTTCCCTTCCTCTGCATGGAGACCCCTGCCCTCCCCCACTCCGAGTTGCTAAATCCGTGGTGGATATCCTTGGGCACTGCCATGAAGCACGACCCTTCTCTGTGGAGCCTGCCTTCAGGACGCTACAGGATTTTCTTTTTTGAAGCAATGCTCTTAAAAGAGTAGTCTTTTTAATTTTTAGAGTTGCCCTGCAAGAGAGTTTTTTGTTTTGTTTTGTTTTTTTAAAATCAGAAGTCAGGTATCAGAGAGGCCAAATAGATTGCTGAAGGGAGTACAGCCAACGGGCCGAGCTGAGTGCTTGACGGGCCGTGGGACTCAGCGCTCTTTCTGCCGGCCCAGGCCTCTGCACCAGTGTGCAGACATTCCAGCCCCTTTCTCCCCCTGAAAACACACTCACAGAGACACCTGAGAGAAAGCAAGGGTGAACAGGGAGCAGATTAGCCAGGCAGACAAATCCTAGAGCTCGTATCTTGGTTTTCTGTGCTCGGGAGAGAAACTGTAGACAGCTGTCACGTTGTCCCTGGGCAGTGGAGCTCAGCCCACTCGCACTGCCCTGTAGCGTCCTGGCGGCAGGCCCCACAAAGAAGGGTCATGCTTCATGGCAGTGTCCAAGGATATCCACCGAGGATTTAGCAACTCGGAGTGGGGGAGGGCAGGGGTCTCCATGCAGGGGAAGGCCCTCTCTGTCCAGCTCATCCTGTTAGGTGTGGGTGCCTCTCTTTACACCACACGCTTTTTAAGAAATCTTGCTAAACTCCTAGAGCAGAAAGTGCTGGGGCTGAAAGATGTGCCATCAGCCCAAGCCTAGTGACTGAAATGACCTCATTTTATGGTGAATTGTGAACTTTGTTTATTGTAGGTGTTCATTATAACCTGAAAAAGATGGCATATATATATACACACACAAACTGTGTATAACATTGAATATACAAAATCAGGTAGACTAATTTACAAGTGATTTCAAGTATTTTGAAGGGTCTTTTTTTTTTTTTTTTTTTTTTTTTTTTTGCGGTATGCGGGCCTCTCACTGTTGTGGCCTCTCCCGTTGCGGAGCACAGGCTCCGGACGCGCAGGCTCAGCGGCCATGGCTCACAGGCCCAGCCGCTCCGCGGCATGTGGGATCTTCCCAGACCGGGGCACGAACCCGTGTCCCCTGCATCGACAGGCGGATTCTCAACCACTACGCCACCAGGGAAGCCCTAAGGGTCATTTTGACAATGTGACTTTTTCATGTTCCAACTGCAGGGCCCGTATTTCTAATAGGAATAATCTTATTTTTATTAGAATAGAGAGTCATAACTATGGTTTCCATTGATTGTGCCCCTGCTGACACTTTGATAAACACTTGAAATCTTATAGAATCCCTACAACTACCCTTCAAGGTAGATAATATTCTCATTTTCTGAGATGTAGAATTTGATGATTAGAGAGCTAGGTATGCATTTTGGAGCCTGAGTGATCCGGTTGGAATGGGAAATGGATCACCTCCTGGCTGTCAGAATGCAGACAGCTTACTTAACTTCTCTGAGCTCAGTTGATGGTAACCATAGTTACAAGTGATTCCTGGAGGTCTGCGGTGTGTCCAGACTCCTCCCCTCTGACAGCTCACCCTTGGCAGGCTCCTCCTTCCGCTGACTTGCCTTTGTACCTTGACCATACTGGTGTGGGTCAATTTCTAGAAATTATGCAGTTCCATCGATCTATGTGTCTATCCCCTTACCCAAAACACATTGTCTTGATTACCTTTATAGTAAGTTTTAAAATCAGATAATGTTGGCAAACATGCATAAGTATTTATTTAAATCATCATTGATTGCTGTTATCATCATTTAACAATTTTCAACATACAGATACTTACAAATGTTAGATTTATATCTATTTCATTTTTGGAGCTTTCATAATTGATACTGGTTTTAAAATTTTGGTTTCCAGTTATTCATTATTTGTATCTAGAAGTAGGATTAATATTTCTGTGTTGATTCTTTATCTTGTGACCTTGTTAATCTCACTTATTAGTTCTGGAAAGCTTTTTTGTAGATTTCTTGGGATTTTCTAAGTAGACAATCAGGTTTTCTGTGAATAAGGACAATTTTGTTTCTTTCTTTCCAATGTGTATGCCTTTTATTTCTTTTTCTTGTCTTATGACACTGCCTAAGACATCCAGTAAGATGTTAGATAGGATTGCTGGAGGTAAACATTCTTGCCTTGTTCCCTGTCTTGGGGGAAGCATTCAGTCTCTCACCATTAAGTATGATGTCAGCTGTAGGTTTTTTGTACCTGTCCTCTATACAGTGTTATTAGGTTGAGGAATTTCCATTCTATTTCTAATTTGCTGAGAGTTTTAAAAAATATATAAACGGGTGTTGAATTCTGTCAAAACTTCCTCTACATAGATTTATTTGTTTATGTTTTTTTTCCATCTTTAGCCTGTTAATAAGGTGTGTTACATTGATTGATTTTCAAAGATTGAACCAGCTCTACATTCCCAGGATAAATCCCACTTGATCATGGCATTTTATTATTTTTATATATTTCTGAATTTAATTTACTAATATTATGTTGAAGACTTTTGCATCTAGGGTCATGACGGATATTGATCTGTAGTTTTTTCCCCTTTGTTATATTGCTTTGGTCTGCTTTTGGTATCAGGGCAGTGATAACCTAGTTGGAAAGAGTTCCCCCTATTTTCAGGAAGAGATTGTATAGAAGTGGTGTTGTTTCTTCTTTAAATATTTGTTAGAACTTAGTGAGATCATCTGAGCCTGTAGTTTCCTTTTTCAAAAGTTTTTCTTTTTAAAGTATCAATTCAAGGTCTTTAATAATTATAAGACTATTCAGGTTATCTGTTTCTTCTTGGATAAATTTTGGTTGTTCATGGTTTTCAAGGAATTTGTTCATTTAGCCTAGGCTGTTGAATTTATGTGCATAGTTTTCCCATAGTATTCCTTTATGAGCCTATTAGTATCTGTCTGGATCTTCCCTCTTGTCATTTCTGCTGTTTGTAATGTATGTTGTCTGTCTTTTTTTTTTCCTGGCTGAAGATTTATCTTTCCTTTTAATTTTTTTTTTCTTTTTTTTTTTGGTGCCAAAATCTGGGAATGAACCAAATTTGTTTTTCAAAGAATCAACTTTTGTTTCCTTGCTTTTTCTCTATTGATTTTTAATTTTCTTTTCTCTTTATTATTTCCTTCCTTCTGTTTGCTTGGGGTTTATTTTGCCCCTTTTCTAGTGTCTTATGTAGTAGCTTAGGTTGCTGATTTGACATCTTTCTTCCTTCTAATGTAAACTTTGAATTCATAAATTTCCCAAAGCACTGATTTAAGTGTCTATCACAGATTTTATATGCTGTCTTTATATTTCTTTCAATTCAAAATATTTTCTAAATTTCTCCTTGATCCATATAATTTTTAATCAAATTTTTAGAGTGTTTTTATGTTTATAGAAAAATTGAAAGGAAAATACAGAGACTTCCAAAATCTTCTCCCTATCCTCCCATAATTTCCCCCATTATTAATATCTTGCATTGGGGTTACAATTGTTGAACCAATTGATATATTGTTATTAATTAAAGTCCATAGTTTATAACAGGGTTCATTTTGTATTGTAACAGTTTTTGCCAAGTACATAAAGTTATGTACAACCATTACATTACACAAAAGGTCCCCTGTGCTCCACCTATTAATCCTTTCACAATCTCACCCCCTCAACTCCTGACAACCACTGATCTTTTTACTGTCTCTGTAGTTTTGTCTTTTCCAACATGTCATATAGTTGGAATCACACAATATGTACTCTTTTCAGACTGGCTTCTTTCACTTAGAAATATGCATTTAAGATTCATCTATGTTCTTTCATGGCTTGAGAGCTCATTTCTTTGCATCACTGAATAATATTTCATTGTATGTATGTGCCACTGTTCGTTTATCCATTCATGTATTGAACAACGTCTTGATTCCTTCCAATTTTTGTCAATTATGACTGTTATAAACATTTGTGTGCAGGTTTTCACGTGAAGTGTGGACATAAGTTTTCAACTCATTGGGTAAATATCTAGGAGCACAACTGCTGAATCTTATTATTAGTCTATGGTTAAGTCTGTAAGAAACTTCCAAATTGTCTTCCAAAGTGGCTGTACCATTTTGAATTTCCACCAGCAACTAATCAAAGTTTCTCCACATCCTCAGCAGCATCTGGTGTTGTCAGTGGATTGGATTTTAGCTATTTTAATAGGTGTGGAGTGGTATCTCATTGTTTTAATTTGTAATTCACTAATAACACATGATGTTGAATACCTCCTATGCTTATCTGCCATCTGTATATCTCCTTTGGTCAGGTATCTGTTCAGATCTTTTGTTCACTTTTTAATTGGGTTGTTCAATTTTTGTTGTAGAGTTGTGTATTTTGGATAAAAGTTCTTTATCACATATGTGTTTGCAAATATTTTTTCTCAGTCTGTGGTTTGTCTTTTTATTCCCTTAACAGTGTCTTTCACAGAGAAGTTACTTTAATTTTAGTTAAGTCCAACTTACCAATCTTTTCTTCCAGGGGTCATGTTTTTGATACATTTAAAATTCATTGCCAAACCCAGGTCACTTACATTTTCTCCTATGTTATCTCCTAAAAGTTTTATAGCTTTTCATTTTACATGTAGGTCTATGATCCATTTTGAATTAATTCTTGGGAAGACATAATGTCAGTGTCTAGATTAATTTTTTTTTCACATGGCTGTCCAGTAGTTCCAGAAAAATTTGTTGAAAAGATTATCTTTTCTCCATGTGATTGTGTTTATTCTTTTATGAAAGATCAGGTGACTATATTTGTATGGGCCTACATCTGTTCTGTTGATCTATTGTTTATTCTTTTGTCAATACCACATTGTTTTGATCGCTGTAGGTTTATAGTAAGACTGGAAGGTGGGTAGTGTCAGTCCTTTGACTTTGTTCTTATTCTTAAATATAGTATTGACTACTTAGGGGTCTTTTGCCTTTCCATATAAACTTTGAAATTAGTTGGTTGATATCCACAAAATACCTTGCTGTGATTTTGATTTAGCTTTCATTGAATCTGTAGATCAAGTTGGGAATAATCACTATGTTAACAATATTGAGTCTTCCTATTTATAAGCATGGAATATCTTTCCATTTTTCACATTTTCTTTGATTTCTTTCATCAGAGTTTGGTAGTTTTCCTCATATAGATCTTGTACACATTTTATACTTAGATATTTCATTTTGGAGGGCACTAATGCAAATGGTGTTGTGTTTTTAATTTCAAATTCCACTTGTTCATTGCTGGTATATAGGAAAACGAATTTCTTCCCTTATTGGCTTAGCTAGTATTTCTAGCACAATGTTAACAATAATGAGAGGGATCCTTGCCTTATTCCTAGTCACAGGGGGAATGTATCTAGTTTCTCACCATTATCTATGATATTAGCTGTGGGTGTTTTGTAGATATCCTTTATCAGGTTGAGAAAAATCCTCTCTATTCCTAGTTTTCTGAGAGTTTTTATCATAAATAGGTGTTGAAGTTTCTCAAATGCTTTTTATGGATCTACTTGTGTGATTATATGATTTTCTTCTTTAACCTGTTGATATGTTTGATTATGAATATGATTTATTCCAGTCTTGCAAACCTGGAATAAATCCTCCTGGTAATGGTGTATAATTCTTTTTATACAGTGTTGGGTTTGATTTGCTAATGTTTTGTTGAGGATTTTTGCATCTGTATTCATGAGAGATATTAGTCTGTAGTTTACCCTTCTTGTTGTGTCTTTCTCTGGTTCTGGTATGAGGTAATGTTGACCTCAGAGAATGCATTAAGAATTGTTCCCTTTGCTTCTGCTTTCTGGAACAGGTTCTAGAGAATTAGTATGTCTTTCAAGAAATTGATCCATTTCATTTAAGTTATCAAATTTGTGGGCATATAATTATTTATAATAATTCTTTATTATTCTTTTAATGTCCGTGGTTCAGTATCTTTTCTCTTTTTTTCTTCGTTAGCCTGTCTAGGGTTTTTCAATTTTCTTGATATTATCAAAGGAACTGCTTTTGATTTCACTGATTTTCTCTGTTGTTTTCCTGATTTCTATATCACTTAATTATTTTATGAGTTCTGTTATTTCTTTTCTTCTGCTTACTGTGGATTTAATTTGCCATTTATTTTCCAGTTTCCTATGGTGAAAGCTTAGATTACTGATCTTATATATTTCTTCTTTTCCAATATATGCATTCAGTGTTATAAATCACAGCTTTACTCCACCCCACAATTTTTAATAGATTGCATTTTCATTTTCTTTTAGTTCAAAATATTTAAAAATTTCCCCTGAGACTTCTTTGACCCATGTGTTATTTAGAAGTGTGTTTAATCTTCAAATATTTGGGGATTTCCAGCTCTCTTTCTATTACTCACTTCTAGTTTATTCCATTGTGGTCTGAGAGCATCCTTTGCATGCTATCTATTTCTTCAAATTTGTTAAAATATGTTTTATATCTTAGAATGTGTTCTATCATGGTGAATGTTCCATGTGGGCTTGAGAAGAATGTGTATTCTACCATTGTTGGATGAAGTAGTCTATAAAAGTCAATTAGATCCAGCTGATTGATGGTGCTGTGTATTCAACCATATCTTCACTGATTTTTTGCCTGCTGAATCTTTCAGTTACTGGTAGAGGGGTGTCAAAGTTTCTAAGTATAATAATGTATTTGTCTATTTCTCTTGAAGTTCTGTTAGATTTTGTCTCACATGTTTTGATGCTCTGCTGTTAGGCATAAGAACATTAAGAATGGTTATGTCTTCTTGGAGAATTGACCCCTTATCATTAAGTAATGCCTCTGTTTATTACTGATACTATTCCTTGCTCTAAAGTCCTACTTGTCTAAAATTAATACAGCTACTCCAACTTTTTTTTTTAAGACGTTGGGGGTAGGAGTTTATTAATTAATTAATTAATTTTTGCTTTGTTGGGTCTTCGTTTCTGTGCGAGGGCTATCTCTAGTTGTGGCAAGCGGGGGCCACTCTTCATCGCGGTGCGCGGGCCTCTCACTGTTGCGGCCTCTCTCGTTGCGGAGCACAGGCTCCAGACACGCAGGCTCAGTAGTTGTGGCTCACGGGCCTAGCCACTCCGCGGCATGTGGGATCCTCCCAGACCAGGGCTCGAACCCGTGTCCCCTGCATTGGCAGCAGATTCTCAACCACTGCGCCACCAGGGAAGCCCTACTCCAACTTTTTTTGATCAGTGTTAGTATGGTATATCTTCATCCACCCCTTTACTTTTATTCTAGCTGTGCTTTTATATATAAAATGGGTTTCTTATAAACAACATATACTTGGGTCTTGATTTTTTTAACCACCATGATAGTCTCTGTCTTTTTGTTGGTGTATTTAGACCATTCACATTTAAAGTGATTATTGATATAACTGGATTACCATAGTTATTAACTTTTAAAAAATTCATTGTCCTTGCACTTTGTTTCTTCCCTGTCTTCTACTCTTTCATTCTGGCTTCTCTGGTGTTCACAGACCATTTTATATAATTCTATTTTTTTCCTCTTTTAGCATATCAATTATACCTTCTCTTAAAATTTTTTAAAGTGGTTGCCCTAGGGTTTGCAGTATGTTTTTACAACTAATCCAAGACCACTTTCAATTAACACTATAATGCTTCACTGGTAGTGCAAGTGTCTTACAAGAGAGTATTTCCAATTCCTCCCTTATCATTCATTTCTCTTATCCAAACTATATTCACTGAATTCATTGTTGTTATTATTATTTTGAAAAAGGTATTATCTTTAGATCAAGTAAGAAAAAGAAAAATAAAAGATTTTACTTTATCTTCATTTATTTCTTCTCTAATTGATTTCTTCCTTTTTTAATGTAGATCTAAATTTCTAAATTATATCATTTTTCTTCTCTCTGAAGAACATTTTTTCACATTTCTTGCAAGACAGGTCTACTGGTGACAAATTCCCTCAATCCTTGTTTGTTAGAGAAAGTATCTCTCTGTCACTTCTGAAGGATAATTTCATTGGATACAGAATCTAAGTTGGTGGTTATTTTCTTTCAACTCTAAATGTTTAACTTCACACTCCTCTTGCTTGCATCATTTCTGAAAAGAAGTCTGATGTAAGTCTTATCTTTTTTCCTCTGTAGGTAAGCTTTCTTCAAGATTTTCTTTGTCATTGATTTTTTTTTGCAGTTTTAATATGATATCCCTTGGTGTAGTTTTGGTATTTATCTTACTTGGTGTTATTTGAGCCCCCTGAATCTGCAATTTGGTGTCTGTCATTAATTTTGGAAAATCCTCAGCCATTATTATTTCAAATGTTTTCTTTTCTCTCTTTTTCTTCTGGTATCCACATTACATTTGTGTTATTTTTTTCCTGTAATTGTCCCACAGTTCTTGAATATCCCATTTCGTATTTTTCATTATTTTTTTCTCTTTGCATTTCAATTATGGAAGTTTCTATTAGTATATCTTCAAGCTTATTGTTCTTTGCTTGGTTGTGTTTAGTCTAGCGATAAGCCCATCAAAGGCATTTTCTATTTGTTACCCTGTCTTTTGTCTCCTAGCATTTCCTTTTGATTTTTTCTTAATTTCTATCTCTGTGTTTACATTATCCATCTGTTATTTCATGTTGTCCATTTTTTCCATCAAAGTCTTTAGCATATTAATCATAGTTATTTTAAATTCTCTGATAAATCCAAAATTTCTGCCAAATCTAAATCTGGTTCTGCTGCTTGCTTCATCTTTTTAGACTGTGTTTTTTTAAATTTTCTTTTTGGAATGATTGTAAATTTTTGTTGAAAGCTGAGCATGATGGTTTGGGCAAAAGTAATTGATATAGTATGCTCAGAGAACATACTTTGTATGATTTCAATTAAAACAATTTTTTTGACCCAGGATATGGTCTATGGTGGTGCTTGTTACGTGTAAACTTGCAAAGAATATGCATTCTGCTGCTATTGTGGCAAGTGTTCTATAAGTGTTAATTAGATCCAGTGGGTTGATGGTGTTCAGTTCTTCTGTCTCTTTGATGATTTTCTATTTGTTGTATCTTTAACTGGGAAGGATATGTTGAAGTATTCAACTATAATTGTGCATTAGTCTATTTCTCCTTTCAGTTCTATCATTTTTTGCTTCATGTATTTTGAAGCTATATAGTTAGGTACATACATATTTAAAATTGTAATGACTTATTAGTGAACAGACCTTTCTACCATTCGTACTGTCCCTTTTTTATTTCTGATAATTTTTCTTGCTTTTATTATTATTTTTTTTTACTTTGTATGATATTTATATAAGCATTCCAGGTTTCTATTTGTTTTAAATAAATTTATTTATTTATTTATTTTTGGCTGTGTTGGGTCTTCCTTTCTGTGTGAGGGCTTTCTCTAGTTGCGGCAAGCGGGGGTCACTCTTCATTGCAGTGCGTGGGCCTTTCACTGCCACGACCTCTCTTGTTGTGGGGCACAGGCTCCAGACGCACAGGGTCAGTAGTTGTGGCTCACAGGCCTAGTTGCTTCGCAGCATGTGGGATCTTCCCAGACCAGGGCTCAAACCCATGTCCCCTGCATTGGCAGGCAGATTCTCAACCACTGTACCACTAGGGAAGCCCTCCAGGTTTCTTTTGATTAGTGTTTACATGGTACATTATTTTCTGTTCTTTTATTTTAATCCTCCAATGTCAATATATTTACAGTGTTTTTTTGTTGATACCAGATAGTTGGGTCTTCTAAAAATTCATTTTGACAACCTCTGTCTCCTAATTGGTGTCTTTAAAACATTTATATCTAATGTGATTTATTGGTAGGTTTGGATGTATGCCCACCATTTTTTGTTTGCTTCCTAAGTTTTTGAAAAGTTTATATACACATGTACATGCATATATATTTGTGTGTGTATTATTTTTATTGTGGTAAAATACACAGCAAAAATTTTTTTAACCATTTTAGGTGTGCAATTTAGTGGTATTGAGTACATTCACAGTGTTGTATAACCATCACCACTATCCATTTCCATTACTTTTTCACCACCCTAAAGAAATTCTGTACCCATTAAATAATAACACCACATTTCTCCCGATTCCCAGCCCCAATAACCATTACTGTACTTTTTGTCTCTATGAATTTACCTATTATAAGTATAGGTAAGTGAAGTGATACAGTATTCCTTATTTTGAGTCTGGCTTATTTTACATAGCATAATATATTTAAGGTTCAACCATATTGTAGCATGTATCAGAATTCCATTCCTTTTTTTTTTTTTTTGGGGGGGGGGTACGTGGGCCTCTCACTGCTGTGGCCTCTCCCGTTGCAGAGCACAGGCTCCAGACGCACAGGCTCAGCGGCCATGGCTCATGGGCCTAGCTGCTGTCCAGCATGTGGGATCTTCCTGGACCAGGGCATGAGCCCGTGTCCCCTGCATTGGCAGGTGGACTCTCAACCACTGCGCCACCAGGGAAGCCCTCCATTCTTTTTTAACATTGAATAATATTCCATTATATATATAGAATACATTTTTAAAATTCATTATTCTGTTGATGAACATTTGACTTGTTTCCACATTTTGGTTATTATGAATAATGCTGCTATGAAACTTGGTGTATAAGTGCCTGTTTGAGTCCCTGCTTTCAGTTATTTTGGGTACATACCTAGAAGTGGAATTTTTGGATCACATGGTAATTCTATGTTTAACTTTGAGGAAATGCCAAACTGTTTTCCACTGAGGCTGCACTAATTTACATCCCAACCACAATGCAGAAGGGTTCCAGTTTCTCCACCTCCTTGCCAATGCTTTTTACTTTCTGTGTTCTGATGAATGTGAAGTGGTATCTCATTGTAGGTTTGATTTGCTTTTCATAATAACTAATGATATTGATCATCTTTTCATGTGCTTATTGTTCATTTGTATACCTTCTTTGGAGAAGTATCTATTCAAGTCCTTTGCCCATTATTAAACTGAGTTGTTTGTTTTTGTTGATGTTGAGTTGTATATGTTCTTTATATATTCTGGATATTACTCTTATCAGATATATGATTTGAAAATATTTTCTCCCATTCTGTGGGTTGTCTTTACAATCACTAAATAGTATTCTTTGATGCATAAAAGTGTTTAATTTTGATGAAGTCCAAGTCAACTTTTTTCTTTTTTTGCCTATATATTTGATGTCATATCTAAGAAATCATTGCCAAATGCAATGTCATTTTTTTTCCAACAAGCTGTATAATTTTGGCTTTTTTGTTTAAGTGTTTATTTTCAGTCAATTTAACATTTGAATTTCATTTTTTTGGCATGTGGATATCCAGTTTTCCCAGCACCATTTGTTGGAAAGACTGTCCTTTCCCCTACTGAGTAGTCTTTGTACCCTTGTCACAAATCATTTGATCTTATACATAAGGGTTCATTTCTGGGCTCTCTATTCCATTCCATTGGTCAGTATGTCTGTCCTTATGCCAGTACCACACTGCAGTGATTACTGCACCTTTGTATTAAGTTTTGTAATCAGGAAGTGTGAGTTCTCTCTGTTCTACTTTTTCAAGATTATTTTGACTATTTGGAGTCCTCTGAGATTCCAAATTAATTTTAAGATGAGTATTTCAACTTCTGCAAAAAGCACCATTGGGATTTTGAGGGGGATTACATGATCTCTCTAGGTGTTTTGGGGTGTATTATTATCTTAATGATATTAAGTCTTCTAATTCATGAACACAAGATATCTTTCCACTTATTTATGTCTTCTTTAATTTCCCTCAGAAATGTTGTTTTGTTGTTTTCCATATATAGCTCTTTTGCCTCTTTATTTAAATTTATTTCTAAGTACAGTTGACCCCTGAACAATGTGGTGGTTAGTGCACCAACCCTCCACACAGTAAAAAAATCCATGTATAACTTTATAACTGGCCCTCCATAACCAAAGTTCCATATCCACGGATTTGACCAACCATGGATCATGTAGTACTGCTGTAGAATTTACTGAAAAAAAAATCCATATGTATGTGAACTCACACAGTTCAACCCTGTGTTGTTCAAGAGTCAACTGTATTTTATTTTTCTGATGCTTTTGTAAATAAAATATCTCAATTTTCTTTTTAGATTGTTCATTATTAATATATAGAAATACAACTGACATGGGGGTTTGATTTGTATTTTGCAACTTTGCTAAATTTATTTAGTAAGTCTAACCTATTTATTTGTGGAATATTTAGGGTTTTCTATTTGTAATATTATATCATTTGTGAACACAGATAACTTTACTTCTTCTTTTCCAATTTGAATACCTTTTATTTATTTTTCTTGCTTAAATGCTCTGGTTAAGATTTCCAATACAGTGTTGAATAGAAATAGTGAAAGCTGGCATCCTTATCTTGTTTCTGATTATAGGGGAAAAGTTTTCAGCCTTTCACCATGATAATTGTGGGGTTTTCATATATGGTCCATATCATAGTGAAGAAGTTTTCAGCTATTGCTAATTTGTTAAATTTTTTTATCATGAAAGTATTTTGAATTTTGTTGAATGCTCTTTCTGCATCAATTGATATGATCATGTGCATTATTTTCTTTTATTTCTATTTACATCATGTATTACACTGATTGATTTATGTATGTCAAAACATCTTTGCATTCCAGGAATAAATCCCACTTAGTCATCATGTATATTCCTTTTAACATGCTACTAAATTCCATTTGATAGCATTTTGATGAGGAATTTTGTATCAATATTCTTAAGGGAAATTGATCTGTAGCTTTCTTTTCTTGTAGCATCTTTATCTAGCTTTAGCATAGGAGTAATGCTGGCCTCATAGAATGAGATAGAAAGAGGTCCTTCCTCCGCAAGTTTTTGGAAGAGTGTGAGAAGAATTGATGTTTTCTAAGTTTTTTTCATTCTTCTCTTTCCCCTTCCCTGCTTTCCTTTGGATATTTGAATATGTGTTTTTATTTCACTTTACTTTTTTCTTACACTTAAAATATTGAAATGAAATTTATATAACAAAATTAATATTTTGCTATAGTAATCAAAACAGAGTGTTACTAGCATCAGGACAGACTTGGACAAGTGGAATAACATTGAGAGTCCAGAAATAAACCCATATTTTAACGGCCAATTGTTTTCAACAAAGTTGCCAAGATTATTTAGTGGCGAGAAGAATGGTCTCTTGAACTAAGGGTGCTGCAACAACTGGATAGCCACATAAAATGAAGTTGGACCTGTAGCTCATGCCATATACAAAAGTTAATTCAAAATTGATCAATGACCTAAATATATGAAGTAAAACCATAAAACTCTTAGAATTAAACATAGAGGTAAATCTTTATGACCTCGGATTTGGCAAAGGATTCTTAGATATGACACCAAAAGCATGAGCGACAAAAGAAAAAAATAGATACATTGTGTATCAAGGTGTGTTGTAAGGGATAATTATATTACTTAAATTTTTTTTTTTTTAACCATCAGTCAGGAGTGGCCATAAAATAACACTGCAGAAAGACATACAAAAGTAAAAGAGTTTTATTATATTCACAGGTCCTAGGAGAGGGAGAAATGGCATGCCACTCAGGGGCCATATGGGAGGAGCCCCCTAGGCTCAACCAAGAAGCTGGGGAGTCAAGAGAGAGAGTGTGAGGACCTATGGGTAAGTGCCTTTATTGGGGTCAAGATGGAGTATACAAGCAAAAGACATGAGGGTATTCCACCAGTGTGTTCGAATGTCACTAGGTTGCAGTGAGGGGAGGGTAAGAAGGGGAACTTGTGTCAGGGGCTAGCCTTATCACAGTGGTGCATCTGGTTTCCTGGATGGGTGCTTATAGCCTGATGGTGGGAATATTGAAGCATCAGGAAAATATGAAGTTTAAAAATTACAATATAGAAAGGCATTATCAAGAAAGTGAAAAATCAACTTACAGAAGGGAAAATATTTGCAAATCATATATCTTGGTCCAGCAAGTGTCTCGTAATAAACTCATACAACTTAACAACAAAAAGACAAATAACGTAACTATTTAGCTTTGACTGTGTATATTTTACAGTTTTATTTAGTGATTGCTCTAAGGATTTAAATTCTCATTGTTTAATTATAAAACTAAATAACATTTTGTCACTTGAATTGGGATATGGAAATTTTAACCTTCCCTCATTTATATTGTTTTCATATGTATTACATTTACATACATTAGAAATGCTATCAGACAATGTTATATGTTCTTCTCTCAACTTATGTATATTGTAAGGAACTTAAGAGGAGAAAAATAGCTTATTAATTTATTCAAGTATTTACCATTTCTATTACTGCTCTTTTATTTATGATGTTCCAAATTTCCCCTGATGTCATTTCCCTTCTTCCTGAAATGCTTGCTTTAGCATTTCTCTTAGTTCAGTTTAGTCCCTGTAACTCTCTTAGGTTTCCTTAATCTGAGAATGCTTTTATTTTGCTTTTACTTTATGTCTGAAGGATTATTTTCACTGGATAGAATTGTAGGTTGAGAGTCAGCTTTTTCAGCCCCTTAAAAACATTAAAACATTGTGCCACGTTCGTATGGTCTCTCTCTCTCTCTCTCTCTCTCTCTCTCTCTCTCTCTCTCTATATATATATATATATATATATATATATATATATATATATATATATGAACTCTGCAGCCCTTCAAATAAGTATTTCTCTATTTTATATATATATATATATATATATATATATATATATATATATATATATATAATTCTTTGTTGGGTGCCTTCAACATTTTTTTCTTTGCCTTAATTTTTTAACAGTTTAATGATGTATCTGGGCAAGGATTCCTTTGAATTTATTCTTTTGGGTTTCATGAGTTTCTTGAATCTATAAAGTTATGTGTTTCATCAAATTTGGGAAGTTTTCAGCTATCTATCTACCTATCATCTATTGTAGTACCTTCTTTTTCTTATTCTTGTGGAATTTTAATAATATGAATATTAGACCATTGGTATTTTTCCACTGTCCCTCTGTCTCTATTTATTTTTTTCAATTATTTTTCTCTCTGTTGTTCATACTCATTAATTTTTATTGATCTGCTTTTGAGTTCAGTGAATCTTTCCTCTCTCATCTCCGGGCTAGTAAGCTAATAAAATGAATTGGATTTTTTGCTTTTGCACTGTTTTAGCTGTAAAAATTTCATTTTATTCTTTTATATATCTTCTATTTCTGTGCTGAGACTTTATAGCTTTCCATTCATTTCAAGAGTGTTTCTCATTATTTCATGGAACATAGTTATAATCGCTGTTTTAAAATCTTTGTTTGATAGTTCCAACACTATGCCACCTCAGGTTTGGTGTATGTTGTTTTTTTTACCTTGAGTAATAGAGAAATTTTCCTGATTCTTCGTATTCAAGTAATTTTGGAATGTATCTTGGGCATTTTAAATATTATTCTAGACTCCAACTCTTGTTTAAATCTTTTGAAGAATGTTTATTTTTGTTCTGGTTTATTTTGTTTCAGAAGGCAATCAAGCCAGTTATCTTCAGACTGAAAGTACATAATTTGTGGGTTCTGGTTCCAACTTAAATTCTGTTTTTAAAGCTCTTATAGGCCTATTCAGATCTGCTCTCCATGTGGGTCCAGTCTGGGACCTGGGAAGTAATCTATTCTGTAGTGTAGTTCTCAAAGCTTTTGGTATGTTGCTTAAGGTCAGATCCATGCATATGCAGCTTGGGTGCAAGCCCAGAAGTGCATATACAACTTCATAGGATCACGTTCTTGAGCTCTCTTGTCTCCACAATCTTCTCAACACTTTCTTGCCCCCAGGGACTTTCTCTCCTGGTCTTCTGACTAGTTTCCTTGCTCTGCTGTTCACTTCTTGCACCTGCATCTACCTCAAGGGTCCAGTGGCAAGGTGATAGAGAGGAAAAAAGAATGTGGATTCTCCTCATGCTTTGGGGACCACAGTTCCACTGGTCAGAGAAGAAGGTTTTCCCTCCTTCCTATTTTTATTCACCTTACCAGCCACCATTGTTGCTCTGTCACTGTAAGATTGCCTTGCACTGGAGCAGAAGAAATGAAACACAAACAAACAAACAAACAAAGAAAAGTGGGGAAATTTCCCCACTGGCTTTGATTGTAGGATCCTATTTTAGGCTTTTCCGATCAGAAATACAGAACTTACCTTGGACCTTTTTCTGACTGTACCTGGTGCACAGTTCCAAGTTTTGGACTGCCTTTGAGTTCAGGCTGGAAAAACCAAAGTACAGGAGGGAAATTAAGGATATTTCCTACTATTTTGGTGGCATTTTGATATCTTTTTTTCTTCTCTAATTTGCCTGGTACCATTATCTTTTCAAAATCCTAAGATCACTGCTCTCTATCTATCCTGTTCAGGGTTTTAGCTGTAGTCAGTGAGAAAGACAGGGTGGAATATGCTTATTCCATGTTAACTAGAACTGGAACCCAAGTAGTTTTTCTTATTCCCATTTTACAGCTGTGAAAACTGATCTTCTAAAAGGTAATTTTACTTTGTGTTCTTCTGTTTTCTTTCACCCTAGAACCCAATAGCACTAAATAGCAGAACTAAGGTATTAGCCTTTATTCTGTCTTATTTCAATGTTCCTAATCTACCTACCAACTGCCAGTTCAAGAAGCCTAGATCCAATCTGGAGATGTGGGACAGAAGCTAAAGTACAGATAACCATGAGCTGCTTTGGCTCATTCCTAGGTGAATTATGGAAGCAAGATCTCTTGATTGGAGGTCAGGAAGTCTATATTCTATTATTCATTTGGCTTCAATCCTCAGTCAATACCACTTCTATCTCAAAAGTCTCAGTTTTTTAAAAAAATTATACTTAAACTATCTCTGATAAATCTCCCTGCACTGACATTCTTCCATTCTGTGGCGGATGTCTTCTAGAAACTCAGCAAAGGAAGAGACCTCAGGAGATTGGGTTATAAAGGTATTATTCTTGTGTAAGATGGATGGGACTCAAGTTATGTCCTACCTAATGATTAAGCAGGAATTATTAACATAGGGAAAGAGTAGGGCTGTGTTAGCCAACTCTTGTTTTTATGGCTTCTGGCACTCCTTTTTCCTCCTGGTTACATGTGACTCAACCATCCCACCCACACATTCTATCCTTGTATTTCCATGAGGCTGTGCTATCCTCCAGCTTGTGGGTGAACAGGAGACTCACTAGAAAATTGACATATTTTATCCTCTTTGTCATAGGGATTGGTGCAGGGGTGGCCACATGACTCAAGCTTACCTAATCACAGCCTTTTATTCTGGAACAGTTGGGAAAGAGGAGCTGTATTTTTCTACAACTTCTATTAAGTTCATAAATTAAAAGCCTAATGTTCTCAGTAGTCATCTTTGCCATATGAGGGAAGAGCTTCTGGAGGGTGGAGCCAATGCAGCAGGACCTGGAGCCAAGGAGATGGGGAGAGACAGAGTATTAAAGATGTTATTTGAGACTCTAGATTCAGCCATGACAGAAGTCAACTACTTTTTTAGCTTTTACATTTATGCATATCAATAAAGTCTCTTTTGTGCTTAGATAGGCATAAATTGAATTTCTTTCACCAGCCCAGACTGGTACCAGGATGGCTAAGAGGAGAAATAATATAGCAATGGGAAGAAGCTGAGAATGAGCCTGAAACTTTTGGAGACTGCAGAGGAGACACTGAGGTCCTTACGGCAGAGGTGATTTTGCGGGAGTCATGAGAAATGAAGTCTTAAGAATAGAGTTCGGTGAGATCTTGGACTATCTGTTCTACCAGGCCATGACATTTGAATTTCTTCTTCAGACAAAGAACTGAGACGATGCCTGAGCTGGGCTGATGCAGCATCAGGATTTATTTCAAAGGATGCCAGTTGAGCTGGTATCAAACCTTGTGTAGAGAATGGAGCAGAGATCCCTTAAAGTAAGGAGTGAGTTATCCATTGGTTCCTCTGATTCTGCTGTAGTAGTTTCCTAAGTGACCAAATCTTGCACCAGGTGCTGGGACAGTGGACTCTTCTCAGGCACCCTGGAAAAGCCAATATTTCCATTTAGAACTTGGGTAGAGCAAAGACCCAGGCTTTAATCCCACCTATGCCTTGCCTTTACTAGCTGTGGGAACCTTGGGACAAGTCATTTGGCTTCTTGGCCTTAGTTTCCTCAGAGATCTCAAAGTTGTTTTTTTTTTTTTTTTAAGTATTAATGCCTGACCTATTTAGCTGACACGATTCTTTGACTTTTAAATGAAGTACTCTCTGTGAATGGACTTTGTGAATAAGGTGAGTTCAGCCAGTCCAAGGGAAAGTTCCTTGATAGCTGCTCAGGGTGCATCTGTTCTCCTTCCCTGAGTCCTGTCACACTGCGGACTTGGTCTCCAAGTGCTTCATGGGAAAATGAAGCTTCCTGCTTCCGAAGAGCTCTGTCCCTGCTCTGGGTCACCTTGACGAGGAAGGTGGCTTCAATTCCAATAAATCTAGGATAAGGCAATAGATCATAGATTGGTCCTGGCTTCCCTACGAGGTAGTGAGCTCTCCATCTCAAGGAGGATTCAAGCATCTAAAGAAATATCTGTCATAGGGGCTATGGAGAGTTCTATTTCCTTCCTCTCCAGAGAGAAGCTCAGGACCTGACTGATTTTGGACGCTATGGTCAGATCTGCCTACTCCCTCAATCCTCAAGGATGTGTATTTCCGTCTGTGATCTGTGCAATACCCTCCCATTAAAGAATTAAAAGTGTGTTGTTTTATGATAGGTTTGCTGTTGGTTTTTAGTACTTTTTTGGATTTTCAAAAGCCCAGCTGTACCCCTCCTCCTCATCACTCCTGTTCCCAGCCTTCTGGTTCACAATAACCAAACACATTGTCCTGCATAAGTAATAATGAAGAAATCTATGAGAAAAGATTCATGCCACTTGCTAATCAGTTTACTAATGGAGGATATCTCCACTGCATTATAGGGAGACAAATTAAAAGGGCAGGGACAGCTCCCAGAAATCATCTGTTCCTGTTAGCAAAGTGAATATTAATGAAGAACAAAATTGAGCTCCTCTTGTGTCTGATTTTCATCCGATTGTACAGGTACTGAGAAATAGCTATAGAAATCCTGTTCATTAGTAGTTAATTCAAAATAACTTTGGCCTCTGTTCCATTTCTGACTATTACGTCTCTTGCGGGCAGGAAAGCCAGTCACCTTGCTGGGCCCAATGTACCAGGAGAACTGATAATGGAGCTAATTCAGTTCTCTTTATGGACCAAGTATCTAGGCAGTGGAAATGGGCATCAAGTCAATGATACACTTGGATGGGAGGAAGAGAGAGAGGGGTACTAGGCCATTGGGCTTTCTTCTCCTGGTAGGGAAATTCAAGTTGTCCAGGGGAACAATGGTCTCAGTTCTGTAGAACTGAGGTCCTTCTAGAGAAGAAAGGGTACCGGGGCGTGTTGCCCAGTAGAGGAGTCACATCTGGCTGCTCTGTGTGCATCTTCTGGGCCTCTCTCTGCCTCATCCCTGCCGTGAGTGGCTCTGCAGGGGAGCTTCACAGGATGAAGAGGGTCTGAGATGTCCTGAATGCACCCAGACATGAATAGAGAAGTGCTTCCAGCCTCTCCACAGCTCATGAAGACCACCTTTAGTGCCCTCCTTTGGGATTAGAGGGAAGTCTATGGCTAGTCCCATTATTAGATTGCTAGGATGGCAGGGCCCAGAAGGAACAAGAGGCTCCGGTGGGGAGGAGGCAAAGGCATTCTTTGTCTGTACAGCTCCCCACTCCCAGCTGGCTCTAGGACACTTCTGGTTTCTAGGGACGGGAGAAGTTTCTACAAGAAGGAAGGGAAAATATGGGCTCAGGCAAGGTACCTGGGCAGACCCCAAAGATAAACATGTCAGATCCCCCACGTGAGGGCTAACCTTTTTATCCACTGGGGCCTCTGCAATCCAGATGTCCCCAAGTGTCACCAGGCTTTGGGTAGAAATGAAGCGCTGCTAATGCCATAATGAAAAGGCTCATCTCTCACTGTGCCAACCGGCCCTCTAGAGTTCAGCCCCCTGCAGATTTTCCCGAGCGTTTCTGGGATCTTCAGTGGCTGCCCTGCTTGAGCTCACACAGTCCACCTGTGCCTGGCCCTGTCCCTCTCCCACTTCACCAATGTAGGGGACGGTCATGTCCACTGGACACCTGTCATGTCTAGCCAGCTTCTATCAGGTATGACATCTGACATGGCAGGACCCGGGGAGGAGCTGCTCCAGCCCCTGGGGTGTGGTCAGGGTCTCAGGGCATGGCTCCCATCCAGGGCCCGGCTTTGGATGCTCCTTGCTGAACCCAGTGACCTGAGGGGACATCGTCAGGGAATGTCACCCTGCCCGAGGGAGTGTCTCTGGAGCTCCTGGGGTTGCAGAACGCCAGCATCACACTGTGGTGTGTGCAGAAGTGATAGAGGTGCCTCTCCATAGGACTCAGCTCGAGTCCCTGGGGCTGGGCTGGGACAGAACCAGTTCTTGGTCCCTCCTCCCTGCTCCAAGGGCCTGGGTCGCATGGATCCGCAGGCCCACTGCTTCCTGCAGGCTGCTCTCTGCAGACCAGTCTCCTGGGCTAACTCACAGCTTTCCTGTCCGCCTACAACATAGGCCTTAGGTGTTCGTTTGCATGGGGCTTTGACTTGAGTCCTTACTTTCACTAACTTAAGAGTGCTTCCAGCTGCAAAGAACAAAACCCAGCAACAGGTGCAGAAACACAGGGGGCTTATTTTTCTCAGGTAGCAATTATTCTACATCTAGACACTTCAGTGTGTCAACAATGCCATCAGCACTCTGTTTTTCTATCCCATTCTCCTTAGCTTGTTGGTTTCGGTGCTCATCCTCGCTGGTTGGTTGCAAGATGGTTGCTAAACCTTCAGGCATCATATCTTCATTCAAAGAAGGAAAAATGAAAGAAGAGCAGTATCAATTGCAATTTTTCTATTTGTCTGAGAAAAACTGGCAGTCTTCTCTCCACTGGCTAAGATTGCTGGGAACCGCCCATGTGTTGTCTGAATTTTTATTGATCAGCCCGCTTGTGGCAGGTTCAGTGCAACAACCCACTGAGTGCCAGACCCAGTCTTAGGCTTTTCAGGGAAGAAGGGGACTGATGTTAGTGGAAGGCAGGCGCATTTTCATGGTAACCTGAGAGAGGCTGTGGGCCAGAGTGCTGCAGACCCACACAGGCTCCTCCTGTCAAAGTCTGCCAATCCCCAAAGCAGCAAATGTGGATAGTCTGGCACTAGGCATGACTGGATTCCATGCCCTGCTCTATGACCAGGGTTTGGGGTAGAGATGACCAAAACTGGGTTAGGCTGCATCCTTCCAAGTCTGCCTAGTCTGAGTGCCCCCGTCTTCCTCCAAACGTCTGCTAAAAGGGGTTGAGAGGCCTCCTCTTTCTGTATCAGGCCGCTTTCCAACCCGCATCTTGCATTCAGGCCTGGCTCTGAGGGCGGCTAGCTGGCAGTCACTACCCTCCAGATGACCAATGCAAAATAGGCGGGACCTCTGCAAACCCTTAGAAGACATGCTATTTTTCTCTGCCTGTGTAATTGTTGAGAAGCGAGCCAGAGAAGATGCTCTAATTAATTAGAGCAGGTATTTGAGGATGCCACTGCCTGCTGGACTCAGGACTCGAATCCAAATGCCCCACTTATCCGCTTCCACCACGCGACCCCGAGGCATCCCTCTCCTTCCTTGCATTCGAATTTATGTGTAAACTGCAGCCTGTGACAGAAGCCTTATTAGCTGGTCAAAATTTTACTTTTAAATGGGCCATTAACCTACTCGGAAACCGGGAGTGCACTGATAATGTAACACCGCGGCATCCTGTCAGGTCTAGGAATGAACCAGGTCAGAGGCCAGATCTACTTCTCTCCATTTTATCCCTTGGATGTCCTCAGCCTGGAAAGACTTTTAAAAAAATCTTGCTTGTTAATCCCAGTGATGCCGTTGACTTGGACAAGTCACTTCACCACCTTGGGCCTCAGCATCCCCACCAACAAAGTGGAACAAATTGGCTTTTTTTTCTTTTTTTTTAAATCTCTTTGACCATCAGGGAGGTGAGAAGATGCAGAGCTGAAGTGGAGGTAGTCTGGACTCCACTCTGTCCTGGGGCACCCCCTTTTGGGTACTTCTTGTAGCTCCTACTCTGAGAATGGAGACATGGGTAAAGGTCCCCAAGACTGAGATAAGAGGCCCTTTCAGCCTCTTGGGTCTTCTTAGTAGAACTCCTGCTTGGCTGGAATTCCACCCACTCTTGGCAAGGCATAACTTCCTGTCTCCAAGGGAGAGGGGCTTATAAAAAGGCATAAAAATGAGGCTTCTAAAGACATCCTGGACGTGAACTAGATGTTGCAAAATTACATTTTGATGAGTTCAGTGTAAATGAACCAGAAACATATGGATTCGATTTCCCTTGGAATCCACATGGGTTTAAAAACCAAGGGGGCGGGGGAGAATGCATTTGGGGAAGAGCATTTTAGGTCTCACCAAACTCCCTCCATTTGTAAACAGCAGTTTGAGGTTTGTGATGATTGTGTCCTGGGCTGGGTTCCTTTCCTAATAATAGAATGTACAGGATGTCTTGCAGCAGCCTCACAAATGTGTCCAGGGAACAATACCCGAATGCTGCTCTCCCCCGTCCCGGCTCCATGGGCCTATGAGACTCTATGATGGCCTCTTAGATCGAGGTTTGATCCAGTGAGGGCCCTCTGTCCTCCTACTTCTGCAAAGATATAGTGTGGCAATAGCACAATCGGATTCACAAAAAGCAGTGCCTTTCCAGCGCCAGGCCTACCCTGGGAATTTCAGCAAGAGCTACTTCATCACAAGACGGGCAGCGTCACCCCAGCTTTAAAATAAAGGACTTGAAGTTCAGAGATGTTAAGTCCAAGGTTACTCAGCTAGGAGGTGCCTGGGCTAGAACTGGAACCCAAGGTTTCTGAACTGAGGCCCAGGGATGTCTCTACCATAGAAGAGGCTTCCCTCTTTCCTAATTTCAGAGAAGGCTAGGAGAGGCATCTGCTCATCTGGCATTGCTGCAAGGCAGGTCTACCAGGAGGCTGGCACAGGGGCTAATGGAGAGATTTTCAAACTGTGCCCAGAGAAGTTTTAGGAATCCCCAGTGGTTTTTCTGGGCATTCCATGGGAGAAAGAATGGAGATGCCGAGGGAGAGAGTGAACAGACTAATATCCCAGGCCCCTTGTCCCATCCAGGCAGCCCCTTCCCTGAGCCTTCAGGTAAGATTTCGACTCTAAAAGTTTTCTGTAGTTAAAGTTTGAGAGTCATGAGTTTTGAGCAGCTTCCCGTCCCTTTCCCTCCAGTCCAGATTTGGAGCTGACCCAGTTATTCGGCGGCCTGCTTCTTGGCTTTTCTCTCCTCTTTGTGCTATGGGGTTCCATGCCCACTCTCAGACCGCTGGAGCTGTAGATGAACCCAGACATTGGATACCTCTTCTGTGCCCAGTCCCGCCACCATGCAGGGGAGAAAATACAAGATGGAGGCCCCACCTCCAGGGAGCTTCAAGTATGTTTTTGCTGAGAAGACATATCAATTCCTAGGAGTCACCTTGGGAAGAAGACACCGTGAGAGAAGGAGCTGGCAGGCTCTGGGCATCAGAGACTCAGGCCCTGTTTATCAATGTCCTAATCAAAGGATAGATCAATAGAAGCCAGTTGGAGGGGGCTCCCTATGGGCCAGAGCTTTGGAGGTGGTACTTCCAAATGACTTGGGCTAAAGCGCAGACTCCTGACTCAGGAAAGGGACAGAACCTTCTTGGCTCTTGGCTGATGGAAGGAGCCACAAGACTCCACTGCACTGGGTCCCCCAGGAGAAGAGCTGCCTGGATCTGCCTAGGTCCATCCTGCAAAGCCCAGCCAAGATGAAGACGGGCTGCAGAGCCATCTGACTGTCATTAGGCTGCGTGACTTTCTTTATTGGCAAACAGTCTGTCAGCAGCTTCTCCTTGCAGAGCGGCCCAGATGTGCTTACAAAGCGTTCTGTGTCCTTCCCATCCACATCCAGCCCCCACGCGCATTGCCACTTTGCCAGACTGTGTCCTGGCCCCGGGAGTCCAGCTGCAGCCAAAGCAAGGCTTGGTCTGGAGTCTGAGGAAGGAGTCCAGCCCCTCGGGGGAGCCTCCGTGCCAGCCACCCCCTCACTTGACGAGCTTATGTCTCATTCCTGCTGGAGGTGTGGGGGGTGCCCTGGGGCAGAGGCAGCCTGGCCTTATGTACTGGGGCCCGTGTTGGGGTGGGGCAGACAAAGCCCCATAAATGAACTTCCTGTTGCACATGGTCTTTGGCGCTTTCTCTGTCATTTCTCCACACTGCTGGGGTGACTTTCATCTATGGCTAGGTCTAAATCTCCCATTGGAGAGAATTCTCATGGGAGAATTTCAGAAAGCAGGCAGGCTGTCAGCCTTGGCTTCAGTCCTTGACAGTTGGGGCTGGCCCCAGAAGCGGCTCACATTATTGTCCAGGCAGCCTCGGCACACTTGTCCCTCGTGCTAAAAGCCAGGATCAAGGGTACTTTCCTTGTCTCTAGGTGAAAGGTTGGGAGGTCAGGGCAAAATTATGCCTAAACACACTGCTTCCTGGGGGTAAGTTTTGGAGCAACTGGAGTCCTATTATTTGGATGTTTGTGGATTGTTTTCTTCCCATCCCACACATATTCTCTTTCTTTAGGTAACAGAATGCTGTATTTCCTTTGGGGGAACCATGGTCCCCTGACTTTCATATCCTGTGGCTATATGACCCAATAATTCTCTTTTTTACTGAAATAACTCTCGCTTGCTCACCTATCTGTTAGAGCCAAGAACCTAGATTGCTCCAAGCCCTCTGACCCCTTTCACACAGGTCTGGACTTCCCCATCATTCCTGTGTGTGAGGAAAGAAGCTCTAGTAAAGAAGGATGAGGGGAAGTGTTTCTTGTTGTTTTTTTTTTTTGCGGTACACGGGCCTCTCACTGTTGTGGCCTCTCCCGTTGCGGAGCACAGGCTCTGGACACGCAGGCTTAGCGGCCATGGCTCACGGGCCCAGCCGCTCCACGGCATGTGGGATCTTCCCGGACCGGGGCATGAACCCGTGTCCCCTGCATCGGCAGGCGGACTCTCAACCACTGCGCCACCAGGGAAGCCCGGAAGTGTTTCTTTTATCACCTTTGCTCTTCTTCCCGAAGTCTTTAAAGGCAGGGAGACTGTCCACTGAGCCACTGAACACATGAAAAGTGTCTTCCTCTTTCTGGCTATTCTGAAGAGTGTGAATGAAAAGGATCAGTATTTCAGTCACAGACTTACTTCATATTGGCTATTATCAGACTTAGAGATACGCTTGTCCTTGTCCTTGGTGTTAGAGGAGAAACTGAGGTCTAGAAGGAGGATGGAAGTTTCTCAGGGTCACGTGGAAAGTCCACAGTGGAAGAAGACTTCTGAGGGCAGCCCAGACTGCAGGGCATTGTCTCGCCCATGGGCTTCTGACACTCAGGCAGATCTCATCAAATCATGCCTTCTTTGTTCCAAAAATACTTTGCTACAAACATGGTTCTCTTCTGTAGTGGTCTGGATGGTTAACTTCCAACATTCATCCCCCTTGATCTGATTTATCTAAGCCAATCATGCTAATAACCTCAGTTCACCAGTCATTGGTTGTCTTAGAAATGGAAGTAAGACTCCCTTCTGGCGGATATGGTGTAAGCGAGTCTCTGCCAGGAGTGGAGTGGGGGGTAAAGGGCTTCTAAATGAGGTTTCCCCACTCTTAAAAGGAGATGTAAGAAGAAGGCAAACCTTTTCTTCCTCTAGACCTTATTATTTCGAGGTGCCATTTTGCTACTTTGGGGGCAGCCATCTTGAATCAAAAACTGTTTGCACAGAGACAACAGATTGGTGAGATGAAGAGACCCTGGGATGGTGATGATGCTGAGTTACTAAATCATCCAACTCCAGGATTCTCACTGTTTCTGGACTTCTCCTCATACGTGATACAAATATTGTTTAAGCCCGTCAGAAATGGGCTCCTCTGACTTGATACTTGAATTGCTCTGACTGGTTCCTCCCCATGGGGTCCAGGTAAGTGACCACCTGCCTTTATCCCACATTGCAAGGCAGGACAATCACTGCAAGAATTGCCCTCTTTATTCTCTCTCTCGTTCCACTGCCTTCCTCTTCTCAGAGTGATAAGCTGCTGGAGCCAGGAGCAGCCTTAACCTTCGTCTTGTCTTACCCCTGCCTCTATGGCTGAGTAAGTGAAGTTTAGAGGGAGGAGGTGACCTGGTGACTTGCTTATGGCGCACAGAAAAGGCAGAGCCAGGAGGAGAACCCGGGTCCTCCGCTGCCCACTCTGAGCTCTCTCCTATTGCTCAGTTCTTTGCTGTCTTTCTCTGTGTCTCATCCAGGCATCTCCCTAAGCCTCCTACTCCCTCCCTCTCCTCTGACCAAGCTAAATGGACCCCTTCATTTAGACCTGCGTGGGGCAGCTCTACTGGGGCCTGCGGGGGCTGTGGAGGAGGCTGTGCTAAGGAAACCAGGCTGGGTGCTTCATGAATGGCCATCAGGCGGCAGGGCCCACAGATGGCTCCCCAGCACTGGGAGCTGACAGAATTCCATGGCCCAGCTCCATGGTGCAGGCTCAGCTGGTGCTCCTTCCCATCGCATCCTGCTTCCCACTGACTTGGAGACACAGCCATTTGGTGGGGGTTTGTGTGTGTTTATTTACTCTTAATAACAAGCTCATATTTTAGATATTCCTCCCCAGGTGTTTTTGCTCATTTGGGTTAAGTACAAAACTGGATCTAAGCACAGAATGCAGGGATCTAAAAATTAGGTTTACAGCCCAGCCTCCCTATAACAGAACTAGGTTCCCTTTGAAGAAACCAGCATCTAGTGTCCTGGCCAAAGCAAAGCCATGATGGAGCCATGTTTGTTTTCAGCAACCTCCAGACCCATCCACAGTTGTCAGTGTTTGCTCTCCCCTCGTGTCCTCCTCAGTTCAGGTCGGGAAACACTGACTGAGCAACTCCTGTGGCCAGACCTGGTGCTCTGACCAGAATGAAAAATGCACAGTTTTATGTTCCAGAAGGTCCCAGTCATGTGAGGAGATGAGAAAGTCATCTGCGCTTACCATGGTGTGCCATAGGCTCTGCCATGGAGCGTAGGGCTGAGAGCTGAAGGAGGTCTCCCTGCACCATCCAGCCCCTCTGGCCAAGGTCAGGAAGGCTTCCTCAAGGGAGTCTTGGGCTCTGCCTCAGCATACCTGCTCCTGGGAAGCCCCACTTCCTGTTGCCCACAGCTCTACTTCACGCACACACCCCTCCCCTCCCACCTGCCCTGCGCAGCCCATGAAGGTGTCTCTCACACCCGGCTGGGAGAAGCAAAGACATCGTATGGATCACATTTTTCTTCCTACCACCAGATGGCGAAGGACCCGTCTCAGCATCCGTGTTGTCTAATGTGACTCCTTTCCCTTTGGAGGAAGTGTCCTTCTTCCCATCAAATGTCAATCCCCTTCCATGTGCCCTTGACCCCACCCCTCTCACTTCCTCAAGGTCACCACCTCATCAGTTAACCCCTCTCCCACCTTGCATTGCTGATGTTTTCCTCCCTCTTGGAACATTCCTACACATCTATAAAAGCCTTCACCCTCCAACCTACTTTAATCCAGTTTCCATTCCCCAACACTGTCAAAATTTATTCTGTAAGGTTACCAGTGGCCTCTATGAAGTAGCCAAAGGCAATGGATGTTTTTAATTTGTTATCTTACTAGAAGGCGCAGCAGCTTTAGATGAAGTTGTCTTCTCCATGTTAACACACACACACACACACACACACACACACACACACACAGTCTCTCTCTCTCTCCCCTCAGCTTCTGTGCCCCCACACTTTTCTGATTTTCATCCCATCTCACTGCAGCTCCTTTTTAGCCCTGTTGACTCAGTCCCCCAACCGCACCCCCAACTTCAAGTGTTGGGTCTTAAGGGCTCAGTCCCTGGGCATCTTCTTTTTCTGCCCACATGCATTCTCAGGCAATCCTACCCAGTCTCATAGTCCTAACATAATAATTGCTACCAAATGTATGTCTTCAGCCCAGACCTCACTCATGCAACCCAAACTTGACTTTTCACGTCTTGACTGTTCACTGCTCCACAATCATATCAAAGTGACTATATCCAAACTTGAATTCTTAACCCAGCCCCAAACAACCCATGTGATAGGCAGAATTCTAAGATACTGCCCAAGATTTCCCACCCTGCCAGTGTCGTCCCTGGTATTATGAGTGTAATGGATTTCATTTCCATGATTAGGTTATGGTAATATGGCACCAATGAAAGGGAGCTTTTTCAGGTGGGACTAACTTAATCACATGAGCCCTTTAAAAGCAGAGAGGTTTCTCCAGTTGGTGGCAGAAGAGGGGTTCGGAGGGATTCCACTTCAAGCAGGTTCTCTGTTGCTGGCTTGGAGGTGGACGGGGCCACCAGGCAAAGACCTGAGGGCAGAGCTCAGCCTTTAGAAGCTAAGAGTGATCTCTGGCTGTGAGCAGCAACTAGACTGGGACTTTAGTCCAACAACCACAAAAAGCTGAACCAGTGAGCTTGCAAGAGAACCCTGAGCTCCAGACGAGAACTACGGCTCAGTTTCACCTTGATTAAAACTCTGTGAGACCCCGTGCCAAGAACCCAGCTCAGTGCCAGATTACTAACCTATAGAAACTGTGAGATGGTAACTCTGTGTTGCTTTAAGCTGTAAAGTCTGGGATACAAACTAACACTCTTCATACAGTCTTTCCAGCTCAGTAGACATCACCATCACCCAACCACTGATTGGATTAAACTAGAACTCAAGTCCTTACTTTCCCTTGTGCCCACATCCAAGATGTCAGTGAGTCTTCCTCTTCTACCTTCAAAATATGTCTTGAACCTCTCTCCTTGCCCCCCCCTTTGCTGCAGCCACCCTACTCTAGGCCCCAGGGCACTTCGCCTCATGATTCCAACAGGCTTTCACCCTATCCCCGCAGCCGCCAGTCATTTCTGGCACAGCAGCCAGAGCACTCTTCTGAAAGCATCAATTGACTCATGCCAACCCCCCTAGTTAAAATCCATTAGCAGCTTCCTGCTACCCATCAAGGAACATCCGAGCTTCTCACTGCATCCTACAAAATCCTCCATGGCCTGGCTCCTGCCTGTTTTTACAGACGAATTTCATATCCTCTTCCCCTCAACCTGGCGACACTGGTTATCTCCTTCAGAGCACATATCACCATTTGAAGCTAGTTTATTTAATGTATGTGTGTGGGGGTGGGTTGGGGGTGGGAGCCTGTCTTCTCTACTAGACTGTGGGCTCCTCAGTGACTGAGATCATTCGTGCTTGTGTTACCCTTATAGCCATATAGGGAAATCCCGTGGGGCTGAGGTGGGACAAATGCTCTTCTCTAGACCCTTGATCCCCTTTGTGAGGTGCAGGAACTCCCCGAGAAGCATCCCCAGGCTAAGTGTACACCTGGGGACCTGGGAAGAGGGTTGGAATGGCCATGGAGGCCTCCGCCCCTCACTGACCACGCTGCCTACCCTCTGGGATCCACTAGAGGACAGTTCATGGATTTGCTTCTGTGGGGCATTGGCTTCTGTCTTAGGGTCCCCCGTCCCTGGTTCCCATGGGGATCTGTAGGGAGCTAACTGCTTCTCTCCTGTCTAATCAAGACCTCAGAAAGAAAGATGTGAAAGCTTCCCTCTTCCCCAGAGCCAGTTGTGACCCAATTCAGTAATACTGGCTGCTGGGAAATACAGACCCTGGTTCCACCTCACACTGGCTGACCCATGTTCTGCTGTGCACAAGGTGTTTCTGGGCGAAACTCAGTCTGGATGGCCCAGGAGATGAGGAGCTGTCCTGGATGAACTTGTTGCTTCACGGGTGGCACCAGCCTGAGCTGCTCCTCTGCTGATGAAGAAAATCAGCTTCATTAGAACCCGTACAGGGTGCCGCCACTGCCTGGCTGAGGGTGGGTCCACCAGAAGCCTTACTGCTGGTTTTCCCAGTCCATGGAGCTGGTCAAGGAGGTCAAATGGAAATCCCCAGGGGTTTGGAGCAGGCCTTCCCATTGGCTGGCTGTGGCCTGTGGAAAAGTTCTGGTGCTCTCTGAGCTCAGTTTCTCCATCCTAAATGGGGTCCACCCCACTCTCCCTGTCCCCCTGGATCTTAGAGCTCTATCTCAAGAAGTAGATGATAGAGCAGAGGGGAGGGCCTGGCACGGTGCTTTGTATCCAGCAGCAGAGCAGGGGCTCTAAATTAGGAGCCGTTGGGACTGCTGTTATCAGTGAATGAACTCTGCTAAGGCAACTTGTTCTAGATCCACAGCTCAAAACCTGTTGAAATGACAGAAATAGTAATAAAAAATTAAAAGTTCGGGGCTCTGGAGTACATTTGTTAAAGTGTCAGGCTGTGTTTTTTCCCCCATGTAAGTTGGTTGAGTGTCTGGAGGTCACACTGCTCTGGGCTGGCCCTTGGGAGCAGGAAAGCAAGTCGGAGGCCCTTTGGGACAGTAGCCTGGGCCTGGGAGGGGAGGTCCTGCCCTGCCCTGGCCCCTGCGGAGCCTGGGGAGCTGTGTGCCTGGCTGAGGGCACCCTTGGGGGAGAAAAGCAGGAAGGGAGAGAGAGGATGTGTCGGTGTTTTCCAGGTCTTTGCAGAGAACTGTGGCATTAAAGGTACCGAGAAAGCCCGTGGGAGAACTGTTCGGCCCTGGCCAGGCTCCCCGGACCAGCACTGAACTAAAACATGGCCTCTTTAGCTGCTTCGCTTCATCCCCAGGGCTTCTCTCCTGGCAGTGCTGCATGCCTGCAGCCTACACAGCAACTGCTCCAAGAGTCATCCCAAGGAGTCTTGTTTCAGGATGGGGTTCACCCAGGGCTGAGGCAGGACCTCTCACATCCCAGCTTACACAGGTGCAGTGGCAGAACATTTGAATGGGTAACATATCTGCTTTTTTTTTTTTTTTTTTGCGGTACGCGGGCCTCTCACTGTTGTGGCCTCTCCCGTTGCAGAGCACAGGCTCCGGACGCACAGGCTCAGCGGCCATGGCTCATGGGCCCAGCCGTTCCGCGGCATGTGGGATCCTCCCGGACCGGGGCACGAACCCGTGTCCCCTGCATCGGCAGGCGGACTCTCAACCACTGCGCCACCGGGGAAGCCCAACATATCTGCTTTTGCTACACACCTGTCCCCATCTCTGGTGACAGGCGCCCAATACAAACTTTTTTACGTATCCAGTGTGGTGTCGGGACTGTGTCTTGAGAAGCATGTGAGAAATGGGGTAGAAAGGGGTCACAAGAATACTTCCTGGAGGGGAGAGCTCTGTATTAATTAGAGAGAAAATACTAGTTGGTCTTGTGACCTTAAGGGCAGGACCCCAAGGACCTGCAGAGAAGCAAAGCTGGTCCCAGGCTTGCTCTGAGTGAGACAAGGGAAATGGTGTGTTGTGGTCCCCAGACCAAATGCAGCAAATGGAACAGGATGGTTGGCAAATGTGAGGTACTGCTTAAAATGACCTCGCACCGTGACCCCAGGTCCTCAGCAAAGATGACTAAACCCAAAAAATATCTGGTGTGAGTGGAGTGGAGGAAGCCATAAATAAAGTCATGCTCCAAACTCAGATTTGACTCAGAGGGAGCCAGGGCCATAGGGCACTCTGAGAGCATAAGCCCCGCTAAGCTCACAAATCATAGGGTGTGTTTTGGACTTTCAGAGACCGTGGAAGCGGGGTGAAGATATGAGTCAAGGATGACTAGATGTCCAAGGAACAGGAGCATCCCTGGTGCGGGGGTGGGGTGGGGGTTGTTGTCTCTGGTTCTGATATTGTTGCATAATAAAGAACTTCATTGGCCTTTGTCTCTGGTTCCTGGAAGAGAGACTAAGTTCTTGGAATTTCCCAAGTAATGAGTGTCTTTGTTCTTCATGAGCTCCTGAGTTTATGCTAATGAGATGACTCAGGATGGGGGCTGGTCACCAGAAAGGCCAACTCTGGTCTTTGAGCCTGTCTGACCTTCAGGGAGTACTGAGTTCTGTCACCTGACCAATGACTCAATCACTCATGCCTATGGACGGAAACCTCAGTAGAAACTCTGCACACCAAAGCTCCATGGCTTTCCTGGTTGGTGAACACAGGATGTGCTGCCAAGGTGATGTGACTGATTCCACAGGGAGAGGGCATAGAAGCTCCATGTTGGGGACAATCCCAGACCTCACCCAATGTGTCTATATTTGGCTGGTCCTGGTTTGTATCGTTCATAATAAAATTGTAATCATAAGTATAGTGTTTTCTTGAGTTTACTGAGTTGTTCTAGGGAATTATCAAACCTGAGGGGGTCATGGGACTCCCCAAAACTTGTGGCCAGTTGGTCAGAAGTACCAGTGATCTGGAGACCCCTGAACCTCTGGCTGGTGTCTGAAGCGAGGGGGGTCTTGTTGGGGTCTGTGCCTTTAACCCGTAGGGTCTCTGCTAACTCCAGGTGGTTGGCGTCAGAACTGGATTGTAGCACACCAGCTAGGTCATACCATTTGGTAAACACTCAAACTACAACCTTGAAGGAAACAATCCTCTGGACCTGTAACCCGGTGGAACACAGTCTTTGTCATGGCCCGCTTGTTTTGTGCCCTCATCATGTCCCCTCGCCAAAGATGATGGTGGCACAAGTTCATGGCAGGGCTGCCTGCTCCAAGTTCACAGTTCTTTGGAAGGGCACATGGGAACTATAAACACAGCTCCACTTTTGCAAAGGCAGCACCAGGACTTCTGTTTGGGAGGTCCTTGGGACCACAACCTGGTTCTGAGGCATCTTCAAAATGCTTTTGCATAGTAGGCATATGGTTTTGACTTTGTATGTTTGTTTGACGAGGCTTGGGGTGGGGGTGCTCAAGTCCAGTCCAACCCAGGCCACCCCTTAGCCCGACCATCATCCTTCTGGTGAGACACAGAGCCCTGAAAAGGTATGGATGGAGAGGTCAAGGTTATAAGTCTCCCTCTCAGAGTAATGTAATTTCATTGTACTTCAAAATAATTAAACAAATCTGTAAACCTTGCTTCCATTGCATTAGTTTACTTCACTTGGCCTCGCAATGTGAGGATCATAATTACTTAAATATTTCCCTTTACTATTTTTCAAAACATTTTTCTAAATTGTCAAAAAACATTCTGGAGACAGTTGGATAAAAAACATAGTGAACATGTGTCTGATTAATTTTTTAAGACAATCAAGATCAAATGCAAAAAATGATTGGAAATGGTTTCAGTGCAACAATAAAAGACGGAAATCTCAGAGTAGGGAGTGTGGTGAGTCATAAGGAAAAAAGTATTCATCATTTTTACGACGGTATCTATTGGAACTCAGATGACAGTGAACCAACTGGCCTGGTGTATAAATGGCCAAAGGTGGAGCATGGCCTAAGGAGAGTGGTCTGTCTCAGAGGGGCGTCCTGCTGAGTGCGCTCCCTGATGCAGGGCCTGCCCTGATGCTGAGCTTGTAAAACAAGAGATCACTCTGAGACGCCATTCTTTGTCGCCTATCATTACAAACGACTTGAGGGCAATATGCTGGCATCCTGACAAGTGAATCGTCCCTCATCTGCCAGCTGACATTCAGGCCACCATCTCGAGGCCATCGATGGAGCTGCCAGGTGATGGAAAGCCACTTGTCAAAGGAGTGTTTATGACGTTAACTCACAAGCACTTCCCTGGCTTGAACTGAATTTTGTTTTACTTTATTCGATTTATTTTGTTGAGTCCGCTTCTTAAACTTATTTTTTAAGTTCCAATGAACAGTTGGGATCAGAGAATGTGATTTCTTTCTCTATCAAAACATGTCTTCCCCTCTGCCTTTCTTCTCTGGCACCGCTGCCTGGCAGACACCATGAGAGGAGGAGAGGCAGGAGCCCTTTCTGAGGGCTGCACCCATCTAGAAGCCTGGAGAAGTTTCCAGGCAGGGTAGACTCTACAATCCCTATTTTGCTTAGGCGTTGAGAGCACACACTAGGGCTCTGTCCTGAATCCTAAATGGGAAATTCTTTGAAGAGAAGATAGCACCCTCAGAGTCATAGCCCTATTAATTTCTCTCACATCCTCATGGCCTTTCTTTGTTTTATATTTTAAATATTTTAAAACATCTTTTATTTCTTTAATGTTGTATCTATTTTATTTATTTACTTTTGGCTGTGTTGGGTCTTCGTTGTTGCCTGCAGGCTTTCTCTAGTTGCGGCGAGTGAGGGCTGCTCTTCTTTGGGGTGCGGGCTTCTCATGGCGGTGGCTTCTCTTGCTGCGGAGTACGGGTTCTAGAGCGCGGGCTTCAGTAGTTGTGGCACATGGGCTGAGTTGCTCCGCAGCATGTGGGATCTTCCAGGACCAGGGCTCGAATCTGTGTTCCCTGCCTTGGTAGGCAGATTCTTAACCACTGTGCCACCAGGGAAGCCCCCTATTTTAATTTTTTTTGTATTATTTTTATAGTGCAGAGATTCGTGCCTTTTGGTTTTAAATGACAAAACATTGGGGGTGGTTGTCCCAGGTTCTTCATCACAAATTACAGTCTTTGTCTCACTAGCAGGTAAAGGGCAGGTACTGGTGGAGGTCTTGCCTGGTGTGGCTCATGCCTTCCTGGGAACTGGGGTCAGTTTGAGTGGAAACCTTGGTTCCTGGACCCCGAGGCAGGACCAGAAGCCAGGAAGACTTGCTGCAGCTTAGTTAGACGTTGTCTGCCAAGATCCGGTGCCCTCTATAGCCCCAAGCACAGAGCGTGGCTCAGGAGAAGTGGGAAAAAGTGACTCTTCAGTGGGCACACACCAGCCCACAAGCTGTCGCTTGGAGGCCGCCTTCAGGGTGGGGGTGTTGGCTCTGTTCTCTGGTTGCTCATCTCTTTACTGCTTCTGAGCGTACGGAATGAACAGCTCCCCTGGGCAAAGAGTAAGAACACAGTCATGGAAGTGGATTGACCAGTTAGAATTATGCACAGATCATGGCTTTGCATCTTGATGTTCATTCTACAAGTCAGGCAGAGGACCCTCTAGGAGCTCCCAGGCAGTGGGAGGTAAAAAGCAGAAGAGAATAACGTGCAGGGAAGGCGGAAGAAGAAGCCGAGCGCATGCATATTCCCCACTCGCTTCTAAGGAAGACAAGCAGTGACGCAGAGGACAGGAGGAGCTTTAGTGGGTGACAGCTTCTGGGAGAGCTGCAAACCCACTGCAGCAATGTTGATTCTGTACCCTGGGCTGTTGATTCTGTGCCTTGGGCAGTCCTTCTGCAAGCTTGTGTAGCACTCCGCTTTATCTTACGGCTCCCCACCTTCAAAGCTTTAGGTTCTAAGCTTTTAAAATGTTCAAGTTATAGTGATTTTAATATATTTCGCACCCAGAATTTGGTGGGGATTTCTTGCCAGTCTTGGTAATCATCAGAGGAGCCTGAAGGTTTAAGAGTGGTGGCCAGAAAAAAAAAAGAGCGGTGGCCAGGACCTGACCCAGAATGCCGTGTGCTGTGAAGGGGGCTCTGGGCAGGGAGCTGCAGTCTCACTCCAGGTGCCTCTGCCCTGTGTGTTGAGGCCCCATCTCCTGTCAGGTCTCCACCCACTGACTTACAGTCTCATGGAAGGGAACCTTGGGTTGAACTCCATCCTCCAGTTGCATCAATCATTTGATGCCTTTGCCAGGGAATCTGAGGGCCTCCTGAATAATTCAGAAGTGCTACATAGAATATTTGCTGCTCCCAAGTGGTAATAAAAATATCAAGGGAATTAATTAACAGTCAGTTATATCAATTTTAGATTTGGACATCGATTTTGATGCTGAAAGCTAAATCTGCATTTTTGCCACAGTTCCTTTCTCCAATTCTCAACTTGTCTTCGTCATTTCCAATCAAACTTATAAGAGGGAACATGCTCAAATTATTTCCTTTCCCTCACTCTGTTGCAGCTGGCTTCAGATAAATAAAGGTAAGAAGAACCCTTTCAGTAATATATATTTTCTACTACCTTAGGTGTACAGGTGCTCATTGGATCTCCGTATTAAATGGCTTTGGGGAAAAGGGAGTTTGACTCTATGGATAATAAATTACCAACAAAGGCGAAAAAGAAAAAAATAATGTGCATGCTATTTGCATAGATATGTATATTTTGCCCAGACCATGGCACGGAAGAGCTTACAGAGATGGGGAGACGGCCAAGGGAACCACAGGTAGTGTCTTCACCACCTGTTACTAGAAATGGAGCCTGGGAGTTTGTCCATTCTGCACGCGTGACATGTTTGCTAGACATTTGTTAAGCGTCACATAGGAAGAGATTTTTTTAAAACCCTGTATGATCTTTGATATTAAGAAAAGGCATTTCATTGAAAACAGTCTTTGCATGATTTGGCACGAGACGTCTAGACTGTTTTATGAGAAATGACAGCTAGTAGGAAAGTAATTAAAGATGTATTTTGCTGAAAGCAAAAGTATTTTTGGAATCAATACCAACCATCTTTAATTTGCCAGCTCTTTCCACAATCATTGTGCATCATCTGGAGGATCTCAATTCGAGAGAACAGGGCATCTCAATTCTAGAGCTTGGGGTGCCAGCCCCTTTCTGGTGTCACTTTTGGGTCCTCCATCTGCTTGCTCGCCATCCTCAAGTTGGGTTGGAGGAGGTCTGGGCGAGGACAAGGCACAGTCAGTGTGGTGAGCAGGGAGCGAGCAGACTCCTCACTGGAAAGCTGTCACCTCATTTGGCTCCTGAGGCAGAGGAGATATTTGAGAAGTAGTAGCAGTGGGGCCAGATAAGTGGAGCAAAGGCTGGGGTGGACGATGGTGGTGGTGACTGTGGTTTTCAGTTAGAGACAATGGGGCAGAAACCTTCATTCATGCTTTTTAGAATTCTCAAGGCAGCAAGAAATCTGTCCTATCTCTTCTACCTTTTTTAGAGGGAGTATTTTCCTTAGCACCACAAGGGTGCTCCTTGTGGGCCAGGCTTGTGCCTTTCACATCCCTGTGAGGTGCCAGTCACACTGCACATACCTCACATATGTCTGGCCAAGACTTGAATGATGACTGCAGTATCAGACTCCCAACCTGGGGGAACGTCTGTCTGGCTCTGTTCTCCTCTCCTCTCCCCCACCCATCCTTTCACCTGTCTGATGCCTACTCATCTTTCAGGTGTCAGCTTAGACAACATTTCTTCCTGGAAGCCTTCTTGGAATGCCTCATCCTCCCAGCTAACATCAGCTCAGTTCCACCTGGTTCCATCACTCTCTAATTGGTTAATGGTCTGCATTCCTTACCATCCTCTTGGGGACAAAGACCACAACTTTCTCACCAATTTATGCCTGGTTCCCAGTCTGGGACCTCATATATATAGCACCTTGGGTTTGGGGATACAAGGTAACATATTGCAACCAGTCACATTTCTGCACCTACATCATTTTACCCCTAACCAAGAGATCTCCGGGTTTAATTTTGGGTGTGGTCCTAGGGTATGAACAGGCTGGCTTGTTCTATGTCCTTCTGTGTAAGAGAGGGAAGACCTCTTCCCTCTCTTACACTGAAGAGGAAAGCTGGGTCAGTGGGCAGTAAGCCCTACACAGACTAGAGAAACTTATGCTCCTGAGGGCTGAAGGTTGGGTGGATCTGAAGGGTTGAGGTGACCGAGAGAATGAGGATCGCTTGGGGGAGCAGCATGGCTTTAAGAGGCCTGGCTCTGCCATAGCCTTTGAGCCTTTCCAAGACATTCTTAATGCTACAGGGGCCATGAGCTGGGCAGCCTTAGAGGGGTCACTTAGAAAGATCAGAATGTAGAGCCAATGGTCTTTATTCTCTGATTCTGGGGCTCTAGGGTGCCTCTGGGGGGCCTCAGAGGGTACCAGGTTAGAAATGGAAGTGAAGGGCACCCTACCGGGCCCTCTGCTCACGCCTCAAACAGAACATGTCTGCTTCTACAGGTTTTGTTTTAACAAAGTATATATGTATATAGATAGATAGATTATAAATATAAAATACCATACATACATGTGGTATACGTATGTAAGTGTGAGCACACATACAACAAACTACTGCTCACCTTTTGCTCACAACCACTTCTGTGCAGCAAGTGCATTGTGTCTTACTGCAAAAGTTGTGTCAGCATATTCCGAGCCACATGGACGGCTGTGCTGAAAAGTGGATGCCGTCTTTTGGCCCAATTTTCAATGTCTAGGTGCTGTGGATTTTCATTGCTTTGGATCTTAATGAGGCATTAATTTTTTCCTTCATTGATATGCATAGTCAGACATAGTTAATCTTTGGGACACCTGCTGGTCAGATGCTTGGGATAAGCCTGGCTTAAGGGAATTCTGATTACCAATCCTCCCAAAGTACCAGGCAACTCGGGAATTCAGGGTACAGAGAGTGTTCTTGAGCACAGAGCCGCTCATGGCAAGGTGGCTGGGTGTGTCCAAAAGGGACTTTGGTCAGTGGTAGTCTCCATCGTGGCAGAATGTGGGAATCACTGAGAGTAAGGGCCTGTGTGCCCACGCTTGGATTTTAATCTGTCTTTATCCTGGTGTGGGATCTGAACTCAGAACCCTTGGCCACAGTTTCATAGCTGGGTGCCACATCCAAGGAGTAGCACAGCCCCTTCTCCACGACAGTCCTTAATCTACTGTGGAAGAGCTAGACTTGGACCAGTCCAGACAGAAAAGGAGTTACGGGAATCACTACCTACTGCAAACTTCATATTGTCAGTCTTCCCCACTAGATGTCAGCTCTGTGAATGTACACATTGAAAATATTTGTGGGATGAATGGCTCCCCATTTATAAGGATACATCCAGGTCTTAGCTGGGATGGACACCTTTTGCGAAGTCCTCCCTGTGTTCACAGTGCCCTCCACAGTGTGCCAGCCCCTGGGTGTCTGAGCAGAGCTGGGCAAGAGGGACCTCTCCTCCAGGTCTGGCCTTGGGCACATCACCCACCTGTAGGACGGTTGTTCATCCATGACTGGACGTCTTAATGGAGCTGCACGCACTTGACTTCAGCCTTGCCTTAACCAGAGACAATCCCTCCAATCACAGAGGACCCCCTTTTGCTCACACACAGCATCAGCGAGGCTATCTTTACCTGAGTTGGCTGCGGCATTCTCTAACTTAATTTCCAAAGTCAGCCCATCGGGCTTGGTGGAAAGATGCTCCAACACCAGCTGGTGGGTGTGGAGGCTGCTTGGGGTCTTTTGGAGGAGAATGTGGGACTGGATTTAAAATTGAAAATATACATAACTTTGTGACCCAGCAAATCCACTTTTTGGCATCTCATATACTTTCTTGGGCATATGAAAGTAAGTACACGAATATTTACTGCAATGTATTTGCAGTAGTGAAAAACTGAAAACAGTCTACATGTCCATTAACATAGGAACAGCCAAATAAAATTGGATGCAGCCATACTGAAGAATACGATGCAGCAATTAGCAAGGCTGAGATAGAGCTATGTGTTCTCACATGGATAAGGCTCCAAGATATATGTTGAATAAAAAGAGTTTGCTATGGAAACCTGTATTGGTTTGATCAAATTTATGTTAAAAAACATCAAAAATTTCCCCAAGAACATACATGTGAATGATTACAGAAAGTCCTATGAGAATATGCACCAACTTATCCTAGCAGACATTATTTTAGGAAAAAGAGGAACAGATCGCAGAGATGGACAAAGGGGCTTTAGACCCTAGCATCCCTTTCTAAAAACAAGAAGTATGCCTCCCACCTTAGGAAATCCAGCATTCTGTGAGAGTAGAAGGAGTTCAGTCCATCTTCAGGTCATTTGTGTGCTTCCTTTACACACGCTGAGCCTTTGTCCCATCCCACAGAGGACCACGAGTAGCAGCGACCATTTGTATAGCATCAGCTGTGAATGGATATGCTGTGGAGGAGGCAGGGCAAGTCCAGCCATTGCTCTGCGGGAGCAAACAGTTGAATGAAGGAACCAAGATTCGGACCCAGGAAGTAGGGGCAGAGAGTCACGGCAGGTTCCAGGTTCCAGATGGCTGCTCCTTGGCAGCCCAGACTCCAGGCCACTCTCTCTGCTGGTTCGCCGGTTCCCCAGGGCAGGGCTTGTCTTTGGGCTCTTCGTTGCCTGGGAGCTGCTCCTAGTGTCCTCCTCAGAGCACCTCTCCCTTAGAAGCGTGGATTAGTTGGGATGGCAGGTTATGTAAGGTAGGCTTCGCCAGGAGGGCCCCTACAAGGGAGGTGGCATTGGACCTTTAGATGGGTCCTTGTTGGAGAGGTGGGGATGCTGGGCTGGGAGCTGGGGGCAGCCAGGGATGGAGTGGCAGCTCTCCTTCCGGCTAAGGCAGACATCATTTCCACCAGCCAGAGGCTCTGCTTTATAGCAGATCCACATAGCTGCCCCATGGGGGGGCCTCGCAGCCACTCCAGCACTCAGCGAAACCCTCTTTCTTGGAGCAAAATCCTTGGGAGTGGCTCTTGTGCTGCTGGACCTAGGCTTGGGCTCATGACCTCCTGGTGTCCTGCCTTCTGTCAGAGTCACTAACTCAAAGGCACTTGGGACAGACGACTGATGCTAGCAAGTGAAGCACCTCGGAGAGTGGCAGAGATTGCATCAAACAGGTGTGCGTATACACCATCTCAATACACACATGGCAAACAGTTGTCAGCCACTGTGGTCCACAAATACCTGTCATGAGCCTAACTTCTCAGGGTACTGAGAGTCAGTGAAGGGCACAGAGCTGAGTTTGGAAACTCTGGGCTTGATTGCTGATGCCCTTTGTAAGTGTCATTGGCAAGCACTCAGCCTCCCAGAGAAGCCTCAGTTTATTCATCTGCAAAATGCAACAGTAGTAGAACCTGTGTAGCATCGTCACAGTGAGCCATCACACACAGGTGATGGCTGTAAGATGCCTCACACTAATAAGGGGCATAATGTCTGATGCATAATAATAATTGATAACACTGCGCTTTGCTAGGGACCAATAAACACTGTGCTCTTCAGCGGCCTCATTCCTCTGCCTTGTATCAGCTGCAGCCAGCTGCTAGCTCCTTGCCTCATTTTCTCCTCCTAATGAGGGGAAATCTAATATCAGCTTTAGGCTGGATGTGGAAATAATCCAGTTCATCTGATGTGGGGAGGGGACGGAGCAGCAGTGGAGGGGGCCTGACTCCCACCATCCCCGTTGGAGGAGGCGGTGGGGAAGGAAGGGTTGTTAGCCCCAGTCCCCACGTCCCCACGTCCCCACGTCCCCACGTCCCCATGTCCAGCTGGCCGGAGCCCCACCTGGCTCCTTCGGCTGACTTCTGTGAGCTGCTAGCGAGGGTTGAGACTCCCCCCACCACACAGAGAAAACTTTGGGCGGCTGACCCCAGCCCTCCTCACGCACAGCCCATCTCCTTCCAATTGTTTCATCAGCATTGGGGCTGTCAGCTCAAACCTGACAAGTGACAAGTCTCAGGCTCATGCTGACTAGATAATCAAAGTCTTGTCAGGGCTGTCAATACCCTGCAGATAGGAGAGGACAAAGGGAGGAAAGGTTTCTACAGAAACCGCCTTCCCACAAACGCTGGCGAAGCCTCTTACCCAAATCACCTGTTTGTTCCTAAACCTCACTTACTACTGGATCTGTGGGCTCCAAAGTACACACCCTGGGATGAAATAATAGCCTGATATCATGCATTAAAAATGCAGATTTTTATAATTTGTGGAAGATTATTTCATAATTTTACATATCAGAAATACATACTTTTTGGTAAAATCTAACAGCAGCACCTTGGTGAAAGAGATTTTTCCAGTAAAAATATATTTTAAAAAGTCTAAGGTGGACAATGCCAATAAAGTGACACAGACTCACCCCTATCGCATCTCGCCAGTAACACAGGTAAGTGAATAGGTATTGTGGAGCCTGAGGCACGCAGCAGCTCAGATGCACAGTCATCCCCCATCTGCACTTGGGCCCCCTTTACAGGGATGTGCATATGGCAGCCTTGGCCTGAGAGTGGTGGCCAGTTGTCCATCTTTACCCAAAGCTAAGAAAGGCTGACATAGGCCAACCAGTGTGTGGAGAGGAAGCAGATGCTATGGACGTGAAGAAGCCCCAAGAGCACTCAGGGCCTAGAGACAGGGCCTCAGGGGAGCCCAGGACTTTGACATGGGTCTCTTTCCTCTTCCCCTCTTACCACACCCAGCTCAGTGTCTAGACTTCACCGTCCATGAAGGAGCATGGTTGTTAAACTATGCATGTCAAGATTCAAGTGTGAGGCCAACAGGCACATGAAAAGATGTTCAACTCCACTAATTATTAGAGAAATGCAAATCAAAACCACAGTGAGGTATCACCTCACACCCATGAGGTGACAATCATCAAAAAGCCTACAAATAATAAATGCTGGTGAGGATGTGGAGAAAAGGGGACCCTCCTACACTTTTGGTGGGAATGTAAATTGGAGCAGCCATTGTGGAGAACAGTACGGAGGTTCTTTAAAAAACTAAACATAGAACTACCATATGATCCAGCCATCCCACTCCTGGGCATATATCTGGAAAAGAAGAAAAGTCTAATTCGAAAAGATACATGCACCCCAATGTTCGTAGCAGCACTATTTATAATAGCCAAGACATGGAAGCAACCTAAGTGTCCACTGATAGATGAACAGATAAAGAAGATCTGGTATACAATAGAATACTACACAGCCATAAAAAGCATGAAATAATGCCATTTGCAGCAACATGGATGGACCTAGAGTTTATCATACTAAGTAAAGTCAGTCAAAGACAAATATCCTATGATATCACTTACATGTGGAGTCTAAACAAATGACACAAATGAACTTATTTACAGATCAGAAACAAACTCACAGACGTAGAAAACAAATTTACAGTTACCAAAGGGGAAAAGGGGGGTGAGAGATAAATTAGGAGTTTGGGATTAACAGATACACACTACTTTATGTAAAATAGATCAACAACAAGGTCCTACTGTATAGCACAGGGAAATATATTCAATATCTTGTAATATCTTCTATATATATATATTGAAGATATTATATATATGTATTCAATATATATATAGAAATATATTCAATATCTAGGTTTAGAATGGAAAAGAATCTGAAATAGAATATATATATATATATATATATATATAAAAGAATACATATATCTGACTCACTTTGCTGGGTACACACAGACTTATGTGCACACGTGCAAATGGAGTAGCTGGGTGAACAGAGATGGTCTCTGGAGAGTTCCCGCAGGTTCCTTCCCGAGCCCTGTCTAGCTGTCTTGTGGCCTGGCTGCCCTGGCTCAGCCAGGGGAGGTGACAGTCCCCAGCCAGGGGCCCTGTGGAGGAAGGCCGTGAGGCCTGCACTGATCTCTGTTCTCACTCAGGACAGACAGATGGCCTTGCCCTGGTGTAAGCTGTGTGTGCCAGCCTGGGCCTCCGTGGTCTCCCCTTACCTGCTCTCCCTGGCTTTGCCACTCCAGCCACATCAGCCATTTTTGTTTGTTTGTTTGTTCGAGGCTATCCATCACCCTTTTACACTTTCTTTCAGCACTTACCAAGCTCTGACATGTTTCTGCTCCTGAGTTTGTGTCCTCATTTATTGCTTTTCTCACAGAGACAGAGCACAGGAGTCCAGCAGACAGTGACCTGGAGCTGCTCATGGCGGTGCCTGGAGGGGAGTGGGCGCTGGAGAGGTAACTGGCCACTTTCTGCCCTGGTATGGAATTGGGGCTGAAGGTACAGGGGGTCCCCGCCAGCCACAGATACGTGGGGACCTCCTCATCCCAGGGAGGGGCCGACAGCATCTTGTCTTTGTGAGACTGGGGCCAAGTTTGTCCCCAGGCCTCCCATCTTGGGCAGCCTCCACCACTATGTGGGCCCTGATACTCAGGCCTATGGGAAGGTGCTCCCCCCTTAGTACTCATTGCTGCCCTCCCTTCAGACTCCTAGGGAGGGGATTTTCAGGACAGGGTAGAGATCCCACAGGCAGGTGTCCGTTGCTTCATCCCATGACAGTCATTGCCCACTCTGCTCTAAGACCTGCATGGGGCCCCTGGACTAAGGCTCCATTCTTGCCTTCAGGTAGTCCACAGTTTAAGGAAGGTGAGAGAATGCAGTGAAGTTAGGTAGTGATAAAGGCTGGGGAAGCAACAAGAAGGGGCTCACACTCAGCCTGGAGCAGCATGGAAGACTTCTTGGAGGAGGTGACCCCTGAGATGAAATTAGAATTTAGAATGAAAACGAGATGAATAAAAGGCTAGGTCTCCCTGGCTCAGCACATAATAGAGGAGTATGTCTCTATGAGTGTCAGGCCTGGGTTGCATCTCTCAGGAGCTGGTATAATCCATGGGAGCCTGCACTGTGCTGGGAATGGCTTGGTCCTTGTGTGCCAGGTTTTAGCTCTCAGACAGCAGTGCTTTTGGCCTGTGTCAGTGTACATCATCAGCAGCAGGTGGGGAATAGCCTTCTGCACCAGCATTTCTCGCTTGAGGCCCCGCCTGAGGCCCTCTCTGTGGTACTTCTGCAAAGCCTTTTAGAAAATTCTTCTTTTCTTCATTGCTGTGTCCTTTCTCAGTCAGTGTGTACTTTAATCCCCCAAAGCTAAAACTGACTTTCTTTCTCCCATCTGCACCAGCACTTACTCTGGCCTTGATTTTTATGGTGCCAGGGATGGCAGGAGTTTCTTGCTGAAATATTGCTCACCACCCCCAGCCCCATCAGCGTGCAGGCAGCCATATTTCGAGGAGAGCCAGAGGTGGGCAAGGGGTGGACGTGTGTGGAGGCCAATATTCCCTCGTCTGATTTATATTTTACATTTCTGTAAAATCATGCTTAGAGTATTTTGGTAATCTCTGCTGAGATTAAGAATAATGCTGTACCTTTAATTGACATAAGTGGTTTCAATTCTCCTTAATATGACAAATCTCCAGTGTGAAATATTCTTAGTTAATGATCAACATAAAATAGAGTTCATTTTTAATGTGAGTATAAGATTTGAATTAATTTGGAGCTAGAGCAGGGTTATTAAATTTGGTGTGCATTCTGTGCACAGGCACACGCGCGGTCATACGTGTGGCCTGGAGCACACACAGCATACATGCCTCCGCTGGGTGAGGATGAGAGACGCGTGCTTCTTCTGGTTGGAGCTTGAGAGTGTATGTGTGCCCTTGACTCTCCGTCTGTCTTGGAAGCTGCACTCCAGCACCTCACACATGAAGGAGCTGCCCTGCTGGGGTCCCCGTCTCTGTATCTCCTTGGTGTTTGGTGTCCCAGGTTGCCTGGCCAGACCCAGAAGCATTGTGGTCATCCTACCAGAGCTGGACAGACTCAGCTCAAGTTGTACCAAGGTCATCTGCCCCTCCCAACTTGGTTTCTGACACAGCATTTACTGGTCTGAAGATTTGCATATTGCTTTACGTTATCAAAACCATATGATGGCTAATGTCATCCAGATAGTTCAGTGAAAATTTCAAGTTAAAGAAGCTCCTTGCAAAGTCATGTCCAGGTGAAAGGCCTTGGGGGCAGACCCCAAGCAGAGCTAATCAGAGCGAAGAGGTTTGCATTCCCTTGCTCACTGGATCCCAGGCTCACACAGGCAGGCGCGTTTTCCCAAGGCACCAGGGTTGAAAAAGCATTTGCAGAAAGCCAGGGCCGAGGTCTTTGGCCCTCCGCTTCAGGGCACAGTCAAAAACCACCACTGCCTTTACTGCTTTGAGATAACAGAGACCAATTTTCTTACAACTGTTAAAAGAGAAAGGGGGAAATAAAAGCTTCAGGATACGTGCCAAGTGGAATTTGAATATTGTATAAACTATGCGTGGGATGGAGACAGCAACTTGCAGGAAACATCTGTTCCTACTGGACCCTCCATTCCTCTTGCAGCTGGAGCACAGGGCACAGGCGCCTTACACTTTTCCTTTGTGATGTAACCATTTTGGAGACAGCCAGGCTTCAATATGCAGGTGGACCGTGCAGCCCTTAAATACTTCGTTTGTAGTCACCTCTTTAAATATGATGGGATTTGAATACCAATAACCATGAGGCCTTCCCACCCCCTCCAGTAGCTGAGGCAGGGGTGCTGGAAGGAGGCTGTAGTCTGGCAAGTTCAACTTCTATTGGCTTAAGCGGCTGGGGAAAGAATCTTTAATCACATATACAATATTATTGGCAACACCATGCAATAAAAGGGCTGAATGCATCGCTTTTCTAGATTTCCTTTTATATTTCAAAATCGCTTTTCTTTCAAATTAGTGTAGCCTATACATTTTCTTAAAAGAAATTACTTATGGCTTCACTTTTTTTCTTTTGTTGGCTTACCATTCCTTTTCCTTTTGAAATTACCACCTCACGGGGACCGCAGACTCTCAACTGCTTTGCATACGAAATGAACGGCTTGAGTGTATTGTGTTGCGATTTTTAAGAATGGCATAATTTTAACTAGAAATGTATAGATGAATAAAAATAATGCTGCTGCACATTACTAATTGAGTATTTTATTACTCTTTGATTGAAAAAAGAAGTGTGCCTGTTCTAACAAGGCAGCACAGTATGGTTGTTTGGAGGTTTCCACTGGGCTCCCTGGGAGGAAGTGAGCACCGGGTAACTGACTGCATCCTGACCAAGGAAGGCCGGGGGTCATCTCCCTGCGAAAGCTTGGGGTTGAGGAGGAAACGTGTGCCCAAGAAAAGACAGATGAAGAGACACTGCCGTGTACTGGGAAAATAATCTCTTTTTGAAATTTGGTGTCAAGAGGCAGCAAATACTTGCTACTATTGTGGAGCATTTCAACCTATAGCCGAGTAATTATCTGGGTGATGCTATTGACTAAGCTTTTTTTTCCCCCTTGAAATTTCTAGGTAAATAAGTAAATAGTTGACTCTGCAGCACCTGCTACATTTCAAAAAGAGTCCTTCTTTGTACTTTAAGGGGAGACATGTTGTGTAACTCTTGCCTTTGGGCAATCCTTACTCCCTTGGTTTAGCTTCAGGGGAGGCTGCGCTCTCCAAGATGGCCCTTGAGCTCCCTGCAGGGTTGAAATGCTGTGGCTTTGTTCCAGTCCCCTGAGCCTGCTGGCCACCCCTCTACACCTGGGCTGGACCTGGTGACTTGGACATGGCTTGAGGTCCAGAAGCCTCTTTTGATTGCTGAAGCTATGAAGCTCTGGACCCCCTGTTCTGTTCAACAGGCTCCTTTCTGGGAATGAGAGCAGATCCCTCCCTCTTCTCTACCTTAGCTGTCTTTGTAGCCTGTGGGACCCAAAGAGTGGACAGTGGCTGTGGTCAAGCACATCTGTGCTCCTGGAACAGAGCCACACTTTCTGCACCAAGAGAGAGCAGAGCCTTTGCCCTGGACCCACCAGCTATGTGTGGTCTGAGCATGACCCAGTGGGCCCTCCACCATGGTCACTGTTTGCCCGCCGAGCTCTGCTCTATCAATTGCTGTCATCTATTTCACTGAGTTCACTGCAGCAAACGTGGGTCCTCACAAAGACATCTCGCCAGGCAACACCAATGGATGCTGAGTTCCTGTGCTTAGCAACTTCAGGCTACCAACCTTGGGTCAGCTTTCCTGAGCCCCCAGATCTGTGGCCAGCTGCACTAGAGGAATTATGGGGTTAACAGAGGAACTTCCAACATGTGGAACTTCTGCAAAGGGGTGCCTTCCAAGAGTAGCAGAGCGGCTTCCCCCCTTAGGAATGGTTTGTGGCCAGGAATCTCTAGGCTGTCACATCTCATTATGCAGCCCACTAATCAGCAGAGAACTTGGGAGCATCCTGACTCAAGGAAGTCAGCATCTGTTCTAAATCCTGCCCTGAGAGCAGGAGCAGTGCCAAATGCTGCAAAGACTGCTTAGCTGGGTACAAAAGATGCTGTCAACAGGCCAAAAATGGAAAGGAGTCCTGGTTTGATTTGAATGAGCTATTTTTTTTATGGGATAGAAAAAAGTAACTGAATTACATCCAATAAAAGTAAGTTCCCACATTCTTTGAGGAAAAAAAAATATAGACAAGTTGTGTCTGGTTAGAAATAGAGATATTCACTACTTTGGTTTTAGCCTACATGGCAAAATCCATGACCTCCGATCTGGCTCAGGTAGTAGCTGGTAAAATCTAGTTCTTGAGACTGTGCCTGATGAGTGCTGCATATTTCTCAGGAACTAGGCTCTAACCCACCTGTCAAACTTTGATCCTGCTTCTTTCAGTTTTCGCTAACCAGGAGGACACATGCACGTAGGGTGACAGAGAGGCCCCTTTACATCTGGGGATGTGAGCACTGCCCTGTGCCTCGGCGTTGTCTCCAGCAGGAGACTGGACCCCTCACCGTCACTGGCTGCGCTTCCCCTAACTTTGCCTTAATCTGTGGTCAGCAAGCCTTTAATAATGCAACCAGTATTAGTTGAGAGCCTTGACTGCGCTAAGGCCATGTACGGGGGCTAGGAGATCACAGAGGCAAAGAATAAGGACCTTCATCCTTCCTGGAACTTGCAAGCTACTTAATAAGATAAAATGTGCCTGGGAGGAAACGTTTTCATTTTTTTTAAAATATTTATTTATTTGGCAGCGTCTGGTCTTAGTTTCGGCACAAGGGATCTTTCGTGGTGGCGCGTGGGCTTCTCTCTAGCTGTGGCGTGCAGGCTCTACAGCATGTACCGGCTTAATTGCCCCTCAGCATGTGGAATCTTAGTTCCCCAACCAGGGATCAAACCTGCGTCCCCTGCATTGGAAGGTGGATTCTTTTTTCTTTTTTTTTTTTTAACATTTTTATTGGAGTATAATTGCTTTACGATGGTGTGTTAGTTTCTGCTGTATAACAAAGTGAATCAGCTATACATATACATATATCCCCATATCTCCTCCCTCTTTCGTCTCCCTCCCACCCTCTCCATCCCATTCCTCTAGGTGGTCATAAAGCACGGAGCTGATCGCCCTGTGCTATGCAGTTGGGAAGGCGGATTCTTTTTTTTTTTTTTTTTTTTCGGTATGCGGGCCTCTCACTGTTGCGGCCTCTCTCTCGTTGCGGAGCACAGGCTCCGGACGCTCAGGCTCAGCGGCCATGGCTCACGGGCCCAGCCTCTCCGCAGCATGTGGGATCCTCCCGGACCGGGGCACGAACCCGCATCCCCTGCATCGGCAGGCAGATTCTCAACCACTGCACCACCAGGGAAGCCAGGGAAGGTGGATTCTTAACCACTGGATTGCCAGGGAAGTCCCTGGGAGGAAAGTCTTTTAACAACACAAAGAAGCAAAGGGATTTCAAAGCCTCAGAGCCAGAGACCTCTGGAAGGCTTCATCCAATGAATGAGAGGGAGAAAATGGGTTCCAAGGAAGAGGGTCCCTGCCGGGAGGGTTTGCCGAAAGGGGACTAGAAGGGCTGGTAGAGCGTGGCCAGGCGGGAAGGAGGAGGCCTGCCATTTGCAGCAACATGGATGGACCTAGAGACTATCATACTAATTGAAGTAAGTCAGAAAGAGAAAGTCAAATACCATATATCACTTATATGTGGAATCTAAAATATGGCACAAATGAACCTATGAAACAGAAACAGACTCACAGACATAGAGAACAGACTTGTGGTTACCAAGAGGGAGGGGGGTGGGGGAGGGATGGACTGGGAGTTGGGGCTTAGTAGATGCAAACTCTTATACATAGGATGGACAAACAACAAGGTCCAACTGTATAGCGCAGGGAATTATATTCAGTGTACTGGGATAATCCATAAGGGAAAATAATATAAAAAGGAAAGTATATATGTGTATATTTGAGTCACTTTGCTGTATAGCAGAAATTAAATCAACTATACTTCAGTAAAAAGTAAAAATAAGTAAAACTTAAGAAAAATGTAACGTTCAAGTTTCTCGGAAGCTTTCATTCTTAACCAAAGAGCTTTCAACATCACTCAAAACAAAAGCTCAACATATGTAACCAACAGTGCAGAATTTAACTGAATCTTTGTCATGTCTATGTAACCACAGGTCTTTTGTAATCAAGTGTTTTGATATATTTGTCCCTGCCCTTCTTGGGTTATTTCTGCACATAATTAAAAATAAATTGCTAAAGCTAAAAAAACCGAAAAACCAAAGGTCATGTGCTGTTCCCCCACAGGCTCCTGGGGAGGGCGGTAGCGAGAAGTACTCCAGTTGATGACAGAATTTCCAAATTTTCAGTGATAATCAAAGTAAGAGTCAATACCAAGGGCTCTTCTTCCTGGGCCTCATCACATGGCCAGCCTCCTCCTCCATCGGCATAAATGAGGCTGTGCCTGTGGATACAATTTCACATACCTTGATGATTTCCATCAGTAAAGAGGGACTGGAATGGATTTTTCTGGTTTCTTGATTTGAGCAGAAAGGTGAGGCCCGAACCAAGAGCCATAGGAGTACCGCTAAGCTTTGTGCCCTGCAGACCCACAGCGGGAGAAGAACCCTCATAACCCAGTCCTGGGCGTTTGGGGCATCCAGCCTGTCCCTGGTCCTCCCTGGTTTGTGCTGAAGTGCCACTTGCCCCAGTTTGCAAACATTGAGTCTGACAGATCCATGGTCTCTACACTCCAAGTGAGACTTTGGGACTTTTCCAGCAGCTGCTGCAAGGGAATAGGCTAGGCGCCAACCCTCCCTAGACTTGGGGAAACTGCCCCTTTTTTCTATCTCTTTCTCTCCATCTATCTTGTTCAGAAGTCCACAGCTATTCCCGTTTCCCTCCCACACAGCCAGCATAAACTGGTCGAGGGGCTTGGGTGTCCCGAGAAGAGAGCCTGTCTCTAAGCTGCTCCTGCTGTCTGCACTGCAGCTGTCCCACAGTAGGGACCACTCAGAACAAAAAACACTTCGGACACACTGATTTCTGAATCATCTCCCTGGATTTTGTCCTGTAGTTTCACGTTCTCTGTTTCCCCACGTTTTTCATCAAGCCAACCCACCAGATAACTGACTGATGTGTTCCGTGATCAGCAAGCCATCTTCCAGGAGCCGGTCTGCATGGCCAGCCTCTCTTCCTGAGGCCTTTTTACCCTGAGGACTGAGGCCAGGGTCTTCTGGAACACACTACTTCCCTTGAAGCCCCTCTTTTTAAAAAATTAATTAATTAATATATATTTTTATTTTTGGCTGCATTGGGTCTTTGTTGCTGCGCGCGAGCTTTCTCTAGCTGCCGCGAGTGGGGGCTACTCTTCATTGCGGAACACGGGCTCTAGGTGTGCAGGCTTCAGTAGTTGTGGCTCGAGACTCAGGCTCAGTACTTGTGGCGCACAGGTTTAGTTGCTCCGCGACATGTGGGATCTTCCCCGCTGAGGGCTTGGACCCATATCCCCTGCATTGGCAGGCGGATTCTTAACCACTGAGCCACCAGGAAAGTCCCCTTGCAGCCCTTTTCAGTGCTGGCTCTGTGTTCTTCCATTCCCTATGAATCTCAGCTATGGGAGATGGGTGTGTGGACTTTGTTGATCACCATCACCACCTCCAGAAAATTACAACTCCATCCCTCTGTTTATAAAACCAAAACCTTGTTCTATTGATGGCTCTGCCTTCCAGCAATACCACCTTGATCCCCTGCTTGTCACTGTCTCTACATTCTCTGTCATTGTAGATTTCAGCTCTTGATTCACTGTCGTCCTTGTCACCCCAACCCTTCCCAGGATCCACGTGAATTTGGCATTCTGTAGGGATGCTCATTTCAATACTTGGGACTTTCAGTTCCTCAACAGGCTAAACAACTGTGGCCATTCCTTCCATTCACTCTCCAGCCACCAATTCCCACCCCCCCCTCCCCGCCAACAGTCCTTACCTACAACTCCAACCACAGCCTCTTGACTTCCTAATCGATTTGCTTCACCATTCCCACCTTTATTGTGATCGGACCTTACGAGGGTCTCCAACCTACTGATTCCTTCCTCTCTTTCTATCACTCCCTCCCCCCTCCCCCTCCCCCAACTTCAATCTCAGAGTTTATCATTTCCTCATTTTCTTGAATTGCCTTTAGCTCCTTTGGTCCTTTGGCTCTTCATCTCGTTTATCTGGAAAAACCCTTATACCAGAAGGATCCAAGTGTTAGTGTTTCTCTCTCTTAAAAGAACAGTGAATGCTGCTTGGGAAAAATCACAAAATGAGATGGACTCTCAGCATAACAGGGGCTGCACGACAAAGAGCCTCAGCTGGGCGTCCCCTACTCCTTGATATCCTACTATATTTGACTAGTCAGTTAACTGCTACTGTATCACAAAATTTATTTTTGCTGAAGTGCCTAAGAGAGGCCTGTTGAATAAATGACAGTAAATGCCAGGAACATGCCAGCATGGTCCTTTGCTATCTTTGGTGGAAGGGAGGGTTGCCCAGTCTGTAACAAATTGGTCTCACTCCTCTCCAGGCCACCTCCATGGAGTCCTAGAGAAGGCATGTTAGTGTTTTCCCTTAAGTTCAAGCCAAGTATTTCAAACTATTTCAAGTCCAGATGAAGGCAGAGATCCCATTACTTCTGTCATTGATCTAAATCTTCCCTGAGCTCCCTGCATGGAGCAGACATTTCTCCTGCTCAGCGATCCCCTGTGCTCTCCTGCTGGGCTTATGGGGGAATTATACTTTTCTCCCCCCTTGAATTTAGGGGTGGCTGTGTGACTGTTCCTGATCAATGGGCTGTGGCCCCAGAGCACTGTATGTCTGGTAAGAGTCCACATCCAGCTGTCTTGTGCCATGACACTCATGGAGACACACAGTGGGATGGAGCCCCCATCAGCCAGGGTCCTCTGTGAGGCCAGAGTCCCTGCCAATGTGCATGGATACGTCCTAAGAGCAAGACATGTATTTTTCTGGTTGTGGTTGTCACTGAAGCATAACTCAGCCTAACTGGACTGGGTCAGAGGCTGCAGAGTAGAACCTCAAGGAGTGTCATGGGGCTATCTTCCGTCAGTCCTGTGTCCCTTTCTGTTTCCAGAGACCCTCAGTGCTCCCCGCCCCCCACTCCTGCCCCATGGTCCTGCTTCCTCTGTATCTCTCCTCTAGCCTGAGCTGGTAGTCCTTCTTTCCTTGGTCTTCCATGTTGGTGGTCTTTGAAGAAGGATACTGTGGATAAGGTGCAAGAAGAAGGAGCAAAATTAGGACCTGACTCCAACTGTCAATCATAGGGGTGCCCAATCCAGGAGACAGTGAGCTGCAGTGTGATCCCCTGTCTCCCTTCATGGGGGCTGCAGCGGTGAGGGTGGGGGGGCTGATGACAGGAGGCAGGGCAAGAGCGGGGTATGGCCCTAGGAGTGAATGTCCTTGTTGCTGGAAGTGCTGTGCCCACACCTGCTCTCAGATTTCCCACGAGTCCTTGAAAAGGGCTACCGGGTCTCCCTCAGCCCCTGCTCTTCTTTGCCCGTCCTCCAAAGAGAAGCTATTAGCCTAGGTAAATACTCACTCTCCCAAGGACTGACTTGATGTCTGTACTCCCTGATTCAGTTCCTTTGCAAGGTAAATAACTATAAATATTAAAACATGTCAATAGCTTTATTAATAAATGACTTCTGGCTTCCTAAGAGATTGTGACTGTGGGCTTTTGGTGGGCCTCTGGTACATACTTTCACATATTTCATATGGCTTAACTGTTGTTGGCTGAAGGATGCATGGGATCTGGCTAGCCCATCAGAAAGCACACTATTTGGATTCCCCAGAATGTTAAATACCCAGAGTGTTAAAGAATGCTCTTTTCTTGGTATAATTTTCTTTTTTCTTTTTGTTTGGAGCTCATACAACATATATAGCCCAATATTAATACCAATTGAGGCTTAAATAAGAAATATGACTCAGTAGTACCCATGCACATCTTACTCTTAGAATTTTAAACTTCCAACCTCTAACATCTCACCTACATAAAGCTTAATAAATTCTTCTTACAAGAACATTACAAAAATCCTGTGATGAAATACATTCATTTCTCATTTGCAGTTAGCTTGATATAATTGTCATATTATTTTCACAAAACCTTACCCTAGTCTCCTTTCCGGATTTGTCTTATCAATTTTTCTCCAAGAAAACTGTGCTAAAATTGTTATTTTTAAAACCAAGTCAGTTACCTAGATATTGCATTCTGGAAAAGCCAACTCAGGTTTGGTCTCTTTCTATCTGGTTTTGAATCTCATTCCAGAATAAGGATTCCAAGGAACAATAGTTTCAAAATTCTACAGAATGTGATTCTGTATTTTTTCCCCTAGTGCCATTGAAGTCTTGGAACAAACACTGAGAACCTTGTGAATTTTTCTTGGAAGATGGGCAACTCTGGCCATGTGGGGCTGAGACTTGGAAACACCTTGTCTGATGCCAGTGGCAATGCTGAGAGCAGCTCAGACCGCCACACTTCTCTAGGCCAAAGGAAGCTTTTCATCCAGTGTTTTCACTGAAGACACTGAGGCTGCATCTACGTTTTCCCTCTTCTCTCCCTTTGCCCAACAGGTTCTCCTAACCTCCTCCCAGGAACGGAGACTGAGCAAGGCACTTACCATGGGTGGGCTCTTCTGAAGAGTATTCAGAGCCACAGCACTGCTCTATCCCGCCCATCTCTAGAAGGATAAGCAAGGTGCAGTGAGGAGCAGCGATCTGGGCTGGGGTGACTGACCCCACCTATGCTGGAAAAGGTCACTCTGATGGCTGGGAGGATAACCAAGTGGACAGTAGCAAGAGAAGAAGCAGAGAAGTCAACGAGGAGGCTGTGGCAGTAGCACAGGGGAGAGATTGTGGTGGCTTGATTTGGAGTGATAGTGGAGATTTTGGAGAGAAGGAGAAGAATGATTCAAGGCTGACTTTGGAGATATAAAGGGTATATAGAATAGACTAGGTGTAGGGTATGAGGGGAGGGGAGGAGTCAAGTGTAGCTTGTACATTTTCAACTTGACCAACAGAATGAATGATAATGTCATTTACTGAGATGGGGAAACTGGGCAAGGATGGGTTTAGGGGGAAAATCAGTGTTCCAGTTGGTTAGGGAAGATTTGTGTAGCTGACAGTGATACTTTCGGTAGAGAATCCAATCCAAATAGGTGGGTATAAAAACACATCTGGAGCTCAGAAGAAAGATCTGATTTCTAGGTCTAGAGACACTTTCAAATAGATGAGTTTTAAGTCCTTGAACTGCCTGAAATCACCACTGGAGAAAGTGACAAGAGGGAGGAGAGCTATAGAGTAAGCCTAAATGTGCATAGTAGTTATTTATAGTGACTTTTTAGTCTTTAATTACAGGAGACATGGTTCATTTTCAAAATATTTATCAATAGAGATAAAATGTATGCTCCTTTTGAGCACCCTGAATCCCTGTCATTTCCTCCAATTTATTTCTCATACCCAGCATTGTGTATACCCATCTTTCAGATCTTTTAAAATGCATTACATACATTTATATGTACACACAGATATATACTTAAATAGTATCATTCTCTGCAGTGATGTCTTTTATTTTCCCTTAGTATATGTCTTAGAGATCTTCACAGGTCTATATATATACATATAGATTTAATTTGTTTTTTAAACAGCTCTTTGGTTCCATAGAATTAAAGTGCTATGGTTTACTTAACACTTCCCTTATCAATGGACATTTAGGTTGCTTTTAATTGCCTGCCAGCATCTAGAGGTCATGTAGAGGTCATGAGAATATGATGGGCCACCAAAGTATCCTGAGATAGAGTATCCTGGAGAGGAGGACAAAGAGGAATGTGCAGAATTCTGGAGGCCAAGGGATGAGGGTATTGAGGAAAGTGAAAGGGGCCAAATATTTGAACGCTGCTGAGAGGTTCAAGTTTAAGACCTAGAAATACCCATCGGATGTGGAAACATGGAACTCATTGGTGACTTGTCAAAGCTGTCTCAATGGAACAGTAAACATGAAAAGCAGGGAAGAATGGGTCGAAGAGTGATTAGGAGAGGAAGTATTCAGCAAGTGTAGCCATCTTTTTGTCTTTCTAGAACGGTTGCTGTGAAAATGAGCAGGAAAGTAGGAGCAACGATTGCGGGGGGAAGTGGGGTCAGGGGAGAAGACATTCCCTTTCTTTCTTTCTCCTCCCTCCCTTTATTTCATTCTTTCTTCTTTCATTCTTTCTTCCAGTTGGGAGATACCACTTTATGTGTGGCATTAGTCAAACCACAACTTCTCAGTGTCTCTTTCTGGGTTTCCAGTTGGAATAATGACAATGTCTGCACAATGGCGCATAGCAGGCACTCAACAGATAAAGCCTGAATGAATCAAGGAATGAAGTGTATCTTCCTGGCAGAGTTATTTCCTAATGGGAAAATGCGTGACAAGCCCTTGCAAGAGTGTGGGAATCCTCAGTACTCAGTGCAGTGACCACCATGGGAGAGAAACATTTCAGCGACTGTCCTTGCCCCAAGTACCACCTTCCTTTGACTCACAAACTAAAGACACCGAGGCATTGGACCTGAGGGCCGGGAGAAGCACCTGGCTTTCTCTGGTGGCCTTTAGCCTGATGCTGTGACATTTATTCGGAGCTGACACCAGCTGAGGGATGGCCGTTCCTGCGGCCTCTGTCCCACCGTGTGATCACCACCACTGCCCTCTGTTGCTTAAGCGTTTCTCTTCAACAGCTGTGCTGGATTTGTAGAATCGGCATCAGGATTTCAAAAATGCATTTACTTGTTAGGAAAGAAAAAGGAGGTGGCTATTTTGAACTTTTTGAGATGCACTTGTGTGTCTGGAGTATGAGTGAAACTTTTCATTATAAAAAGTGACCAAATAGAGGCTTCTGGCAAAGGGACCAGCGGCAGGGAAGCTGAGCCCACCTTCCAGAGAGATAATGGTCACTACCTGCTACTTGCTGGGGCTGACCACCACGTTCCAACCCCGGCTGCTCAGAACATAAATCGTCTTTAAACACCCAGGACCTGCCGGCCACCCACTGCCATCCTTGGGCCAATTCGTCAATCACCGCTCATTCCATGGTTCTTTTTTTTTTGAGCCTTGATAATGCTTCTGAAAGGAGCTGGGGACACTTTTGCTATTCATCAGAAAACAATGCAACATTCTGTACATTTATTACAGTATACATTATGACTGCACTATTAACTTAAAAAAACTTTCATTTCTCTGAAGTTTTTCTTTATCTTTACCAAACAGATACCCAGTATGACTGAGAATTTAATACCTTAAAGTTTAAGACCAGTTTGTAAACACAGTCCCTGGTGTCTGCTATTGATCTTTTGCTATTTTAATGCATTTTTACTGACCAATGTGTCCTGCGGTAAAGAATATTGCCTAAACTACTTATCTGATTGGTTCTTTTGATTAATGATGGGCCTGTGCTTCATTACACATGACAACATGATCAGAATAATCACTATTGCTCTACAAGTCAGGCTTGGCATTTTTTATTCCTTCATTTTTAAAGTTCATTTATAAAATTATTTAATGTATACGTCCTAAGTTGTAATTTGTTTACATGACACTTTTTTCGATGGGAACTGTTGTACTGTGTCACAAATGGCTAAGAAAACAAGGTAAACTAGATGTACAGATCAATGTCTCTTGGCTCAAGGGGGAAAAAAACATAATCAAGATTCAGGAGCTGACCTTGTACCAAAGTCCAACTTGTCACAGAACAAACACTGAGATACCCAACAAATCACCAGGCACAGTAGGCCATGTTCTCATGCAATCTTTTCTCTCTGTCTGTCACCTTCCATCTGCTGGGACTTTGAGCCCTTAGAGCTCTCAACTTCCTTCCTTCTGCCCATGGAATAGTCCTGGCCCTGTCGGCCCCATCGGCCAGCCTGCATGGATCAAGTGACCTTCTCCTCCCGACGCCAATTCAGCAAGAAGGTCTAGCAGGGATTCAGGATATTCAAAATCAGAATTTGGACCAGATCTGAATTTAAAAATTGTGTGTGTTTAAGCCATGCTATTATATTAATTCCAGAGGAATATAAAGATCCCAATTGAGTCTAGTACGCTATTGGTGATACCACTCCTCAGGGTTCCTGCTTTAATCATGGTTTGGCTTGATACGAATTAGCTGGATAATCAGCTGTAAGTTCCGGTAAATCTGGCATATTTGGGGCTGCTCAAAAATATGGCTCTCTCCATAATTTTTCTCTCGCCCATATCCTGCTGGCCCTCTAAAAAAGACCAGGAAGTAAACTTTTGCCTTGCCTTTTTTCCGTTATGTTGTTTTGTGAATTTCTGGGGTTCAGGTAAATCTTTTTTCCTGGGAGTTGTGCTGGAGTCAGCTGTGAACCTCAAACTCAGACCCCTCTGTCGTCTTTCTTACACGGCTCAGAGGAACTTGACAAACCTTCTAGTCACTCCTCCCTCAGAAAAATATTACTTGGTTGGAATGAGACAAGCCTAGGTTCATGCTAGATTGCATTTTTATTCCAAATAAAACACAGTTCCTTCCTCTCCTTGCCTTGACTGCTCTCACCTCCCTCAAATTATCTGATCTGTAAGGAACCTGGTCACCCCCCAGCTTCCCTTCTGCTCCTAGAGCTCACTCCAGCATTGGTCTGATGGAGTGCACACAGGCACCTGTGCTACATGGGTTCACGGCGACAAATAAAGCACAGAATGAGCTCCTAATCCGGTACCTAATGTGTGAATGGTGTCAGAGTCTGAATAAAATAGAGTTTTTCCTTTCATCCTTCAGAATCCTCTGCTATCCTGTGCATGTGATTTTGACAGAGACTTCAGCATTCACCAATGGACAAGTCAACCTCTTTTTAACTTGGGCACAATGTGGGTAGGAAGGTCGGGTGGGTGGCAGGGTCATAAGAGGTTGTGTGATGGAGAGTCTTCCAGAGTGGAGAGCACATACCTTCCCACGGAGCCCCCTCTCTCTCAGGACCTGGGGCATGTGGACTCAACTTCCCACCACACACACGAGAAGCCCCTTTCTTCTTAGGTGGGTTTCAGCTCTCTGCTTCCTATGATCCTTGGTAACTCCTGGCACCTCGGGCATGTCATCACATTACAAAAAATTACAGACCCAAAGCACCCCACAAAACACAAAAAGTTAAAAAGTTCAGCATCCTGAGCTCTACTTGAATGTTGAAATAAGTAGAAGAACAAGACATAGGTTCCCAAGCTAAAGCACTTAAAGTGAAGTGTGTTTATATAGTCCTTTTTTTCCCCTGGACTTAATTAATGTTGTAAATAATGCCTCCTATCTTCTGCATAATGATTTGCTCTGTTATGCTATTAAAAAGTTCCGTTACGTCAGTTCACAGAGACAGTCACTGGCACAGCCTAGACATTAAATAGAACTTTGGTTAAAAGTCTACCCCAGGAAATGAGTGTGTGCACACTCGCAAACGTGTGTATGTGCACGGCTGTCGCCCTGTGAGAATTTCTGTGGTATAAGATAAGCAAGCGAGTGAGATTATGTTGCATATGCAAGTTATATGTTAATATGATTAAATGACTACTGGATCGCCCAACATAATCAACTGAAATATTCACCAACTTTGTGTTGAAATTGGAAGAAATTATTACGTTGAGGCTGCCAAACACATTTTGTAGCTTTGCATTTGCAATAATGCATGTCTCATTTAGCATTTAAAAACATACTTTTGACTTTAATAAAGCAAGATGAGTCTATTAAAGAGATAATCACCAGAATGGAAGGAAGATCCAACAAGAAGGGATGAACCACCCAAAGGAGAGGCAGCTGGGCAGAGAGGTGCCCGCTGTCCCCTCCCTTCCCCCGGCCTCTCTCCCTTCCTTCCTTCCTTCTAGCCACACTGCGCACCGTCGGTGGGGACTTGAGGCTGAATTTTCCAAGGAAAAGCATCCTATTCCAGACCATTCACATTAATTTATCATTGAATTATTTGCCTTCACTCTCAAAATCCTACAAAATGATTTAGTCTCTTGATGTGATTTACTTTGTATTTTGAAATTCCATGTCACACCATCCAGATCACAGAGATGTAAATGTGTCTTCTCTCCCACTGAACAAGCACAGCTAAAACAAATAAAATCAAAGATGCATATTCCTTCGCTGGGGCTCTGCAAAATGTAAGTGATGGGAGGACGGCAGCCGTCATTCTGCTCCAGTCTGTTATTGGCAACAGCAGAAGTAAAAATTAGAAAACAAATCCCCTTTTAAATGAAACGGAGTCAGAGGCCCACCTTACTTAGAGGAAATACTAATTGGAACTACCTTGCTAATGCTAGTGAGTCACAGGAAGGAAACATTAAGTTATTATTTTTAATAATGTTTACAAGTATATCCAGCCATTTCCAGCTGGTGAAAGATGTCAGCCTTGGCCAAACGTGGCAGATCTACTTTTCACCAAAGATGCTCCTCGTCTTCCCCCTGATAGCAATCATTAATTTTATTTTTTAACTCGGTCTTCAAATGAAGACAGATGAGCTGGAGAGTTTTAAATGCAGGCTGCTTATGTTCAGAAAAATGGCTGTGAGATAGCAGATCAGGGCATCTGAGCCGAGGCCAGTTACTGTTTGGGAAGAAAATAAAAACAAACGTAAGGTGAACAGCAAAGCCAGCCTCAGAAGAGCTCCCATTGAGAGGGGCAGGTGTGTGGGAGAAGCTTGTGAGCTGCTCTTTGGGTCTGGGTCATTCCCTAATTGCTTTGGAGGCTTAGAGATATAATTATTGTTAATTGCTCTTGATAATTCTAACATCACATTTTAATATTTATTTCTTATTAACAACCTTCTTATGTGTCAGAGATCAAAATGCCTCTTAGATATCACATCACTGATACCTTTTAAAACAACATTTTTCTCACTGATGGAATTTCATCTAAGCTGTATTTTTAGTCAAATATCAATTAGTCTTATTTGATGCTATCATTTTAATTTTAAGTCAAAGATGTTGATTTGACCTCACTACAGGCTGCTCCAGGAAGATCTGAAGACACTTTCGTCTTAGAGGTTGTGAGGGGAACTTCTTACTTGCATGCAGTAAATCATTTGACTCTTAGAGATAATCTGATTAAGATGTTTGTGGTTCCATTTTGTGACTGGCTTGGGGGTAAGAACAACAAAGAAGGGGCAAAAGAAGACAAGGTAATTATGACAGAAGCACTTCCAGGATGGTGGAGTGTGGATCTCTGAAAATCTGCTCTTCCATGAAGGCAATGAGAATACTGGCAAACATTGTCAAAATCCATTTTTTTCAGAACTCTGGAAATTAACCAAAGGCCTCCAAAAATCTGAGTAGCATCCATTCAAGAAAAACAGCTGGGTCTTCGTAAGAAGGACAAGCATGAAGACCTTTTAAATGGCCCTATTTCCACCCCCTCTTCCGAGCTCTGTGGTGGTCTCAGAGCCACAGTAAATGTGAAAGCTAACAGAGTAGCAGCCACTAGAGGGGGCAGGGTGGATGTGGAGCTGCACCAAAAGCACCCACCTGACAACTGTCGGTGTTTTACCTGTTTGGCAGATTCCCAGAAAGGTCCCACTGCCTTTATCTGACTCAGAATTCCTTTAGTGGGAAGAGCCCTATCTCCAGGGCTGTTTGTTGAAAACAATCAGCAGGAATTATCCAACACTGCAGTGGTCTGAGGCAGTGATACCAGTCGGGGCAAACAAGAAGCCGACCAAAAAACTTACAGGCAATATCTGGGAATGAGATAACCATAGTAGTCTTTGAAAGGCTCTAGCTTATTCTGAAAAGCTCTAGCTTATTCCTGGGGCTCTAGAAGACCATGTGCATGCAGAGGGATGTGCATGTTTCCAGAGCTGTGGCATGGCCAGGAAAGACCTGAGAAAACCCCGGTCACTCCCCTTGGCTGTCCCTGAGGCTCTGCACAAGCAGGAAGTGAAGACTAAGGCAGAGTTATAAGCTGCTGGAGCATTGAAGGAGTGCCTCAACACACACACACACACACACACACACACACACACAGAGTGCCTTGGCAAAGGGAGGGAGACATATAGGTTCAAGGCATTTAAGGAAATCTCTGTTCACACTAGCTGACCACAAAGCTAGCCAAGCAGAGACTTCAGTGGCTGCACATAATAAAGAATACAAACTTTACAGGACTAATTCAGGAAAGTCACTAAACAAACAAAAATAATTACCATAAACAAACCTTGGAAGGGGGAAAATCTGATATTCAGAGTTGCCACATTATAATATTTTAAATGGCCTTTTTTCAACTAGAACAAAAGAGACATGCAAAGAAACAGAAAATTATGCCTCATAAAATTAGAGCATAAATAAATAAAATAAGTAAATAAAAAAGAATAGAGAAAATAAATGATACTAAAACTTGGCTCTTTGAAAAAAACAAAATTGACAAACTCACCAAGACAAAACTAAACTCACCTAGAAAAAAATACCAAAACAACAGAGAAGACTCAAATGACTAAAATCAGGAATGAAAGAAGGGCTATCACTACTGAATTTACAGAAATAAAAAGGATTATAAAGGTATACTTTGATCATCTGCATGCCAACAAATTAGATAGCTTAGATGACATGGAAACAGTCCTAGAAAGATGTAAAGATATATGAAAGCTGACTCAAGAAGAAATAGAAAGTCTGAATAGACGTATAATAAGTAAAAATGATTGAACTGGCAATTAAAAAACATCCCACAATGTAAAGCCCAGGCCCAGATGGCTCAACTGGTTGATTCTACCAAATGTTCAAAGACAGATTAATACTAACCCTTATAAATATAGACATAAAAATTCCTCAAAAAATACTAGCAAGCCAAATCCAGCAATATATGTGCATATATATATATATATATATATATATATATGGATTATACATGATGACTAAGTGGAATTTATTCCTAGAATGAAAGGTTGGTTTAACATCTGAAAGTTAATCAGTGTAATACATCTTATTAATGGAATAAAGGGCAAAACCACAGGATTATGTCAATAGACTCAGGAAATTAAAAAAAATAGCATTTGAAAAAATCCAACACCCATTCACAAGAACAAACTAGAAATATAATAGAACTGTCAACCTATACAAACCCAAGGTGATGTTATAGTGGTGAAAGACTAAATGCTTTCCTCTTCAGATCAGAAACAAGACAAGAATGTCTACTTTTGTAATTTCTACTCAACATTTTACTGGAGATTCTAGCAGGTTAGGTAAGAAAATAAATAAAAGACATCCAGATTGAAAAGAAGAAGTAAATTGATCTTAAGTTAAGATGATAAGATCTTGTATTTAGGAAATCTCAAGGAATGCACTAAAAAAACTATTAGAACTAATAAACACATTCAGTGAGGTTGTAGGTTACAAGCTCAATTATATTTCTGTACACTAGCAATGAAAAACCATACAATAAAACTAAAAAAGCAATTTCATCTATAATAGAAAAAAAGGATAAAACACTTAGAAATCAATTTAACAAGTTATTGAGAGACTTGTATACTTAAAACTATAAAACATTGTTGAAAGAAATTAAAGTATATCTAAGTAAATGGAATGAATAAGAAAACAGTTGGATTAGGCAACAGTTCTCAAATTGATCTACAGACTTAATACAGCCCTTATCAAAACCCCAGCTGCCTTCTGGCATAAATTGGCAAGCTAATCCTAAAATTCATATGGAAATGCAAGGAACCCAGAATAGCCAAAACATTCTTGAAAGAAAATGAAGTTGAAGGTATAATATTTCTCAATTTCACAACTTACAACAAAACTATAGTAATCAATGAAGCATGATACTGGCATAGGATAGATATATAGATAAATGTAATAGAATGGAAAGTCAAGAAGTAAACCCTTATGAGGGAGATCAAGATGGCAGAGTAAGAGAATGTGGAGCTCACGTCCCCTTACAAAGACATCAAAAATGCATCTACATGTGGTGCAAGACTTATGGAAAACTAAATAGAAACTGGCAGAAGGACTCCTATACAACAAATGCTGTAAGAAAGATACACACGTAACTGGGTAGGATGAGAAGAAAAGCATTGGGTTGGGACCTGTGCCCCTGGGAGGCTGCTAAGAGGAAAAGGGAGATTGCATGAGTGGATATCCACCCTGTGAGTGAGCAGGTTGAGCCAAAGACTAGGAATCCCAGTCCTGGGGTCCTACGCATAGGAGACAAGCCCCCTTGGCTATTGGAAGAACTGCTGGGACAGATATAAAGGCTGGAGAAGCCTAGGCCTCTCTCCTGAGAAGTGTGTGGATGCTGGCTTGCCCCCAGGCAGGGTGGAGAGGTCTGCTCTAGTGCCTGCTACCTCACCATGCTCCCCAGTCCAAGCTGAGTGAACACTCTGGCCTGCTCACTACACATCACAACTTGATACTGGATCTAGGGCAGCCAGGACCTGTGAAAACTCTCTACCTAGAGATGCAGAAGTGACCTGGGGACCTGAGGCCATAGCGCAGGTGGGGTGGTGGTAGCCATTGCTGGTGATTACTCAAGCAGTGCCCCAGAAGCAGGCCAGACTTCTGATGGCAGCATAAACACCTGAATTCCCGTCACCACCTTGCCATGTGCTCACTCCACACCACAGCCTAGAACTAGATCTGGGGTGGACACAGCAGGGGAAAAGATGTGATCATGGGCTACAGATGCCTATAGAGGCAGAGCCTCAGACCTCTGTAGGTGCACAAACCCCACTTGCTTCAGCACACCCCTCCTTTGGGGCAAAGACCCCAGCACAGGAGGAAGGAAAAACAACACTTAAAGGGAGCAGAGCCAGCTAGAGCTTGACACTCAGGGCTTCAGCTCCAGCAACTTGGGAGCCACCTCCACCCCTGACAGGGCAGTGACAGCCACTGAATAGAGAGGAAGTCATGTCTCACATCCTGCACAGGCTCTAGCTTCTCCATCACCAGCAAGACCTGCCTACCAAGGTGATAGCTGTCAGCATACCCTGAGCAAAGATATGACTGGTGTCCACATGAAATCTAGCTCTCCCACCAAAAGCACTGGGTATACACAGTCTTCATAAGGATACTCCCACATAAGAACACCCCTTCAAGACCACAGTAGTTAACGGTTTCACCTAAATTCACAGAGACAGAGAAAGTTAAATAAAATGAAAAGGCAGAAGAACTACTCTCAATTGAAAGAGCAAGAGAAAAACCCTGAAAAAATAAACAGAAATAAACAATCTACCAGACAAAGAATCCAAAGCATTGGTAATAAAAATGCTAACCAAATTAGGAAAGAGAATTGATTTAAACATAGATCATTTTAATAAAGAACTATAAAATATAAAGAAAACATTCAAAAGTAGATAATTCAATATCTGAGATAAAAACACTCTAGAAGCAATGAATAGCAGACTAAATGACACAGAAGAATCCATAAGTGATCTGGAAGACAGAACAATGGAAATCGCCCAATTAGAAGAGCAGACAGAAATTTAAAAAAAAAAATAGAGTGCGATATATGAGATCTCTAGGTTACCATTAAGTGTGCCAACATTCGCATTATAGGGGTTCCAGAAGGAGAAGACAGAGAAGTGTATCAAAAATATGTTGAAGAAATTATGGATGAAAACTTCCCAAACCTAAAGATGGTAAAAGATATCCAAATACAGGAAGCACAGGGCATCCCAAAGAGACACACATCAAGACATATCATAATTGAAATGGCCAAAGTTAAAGATAGAGAATTCTAAAGGCAGCAAAAGGAAAGCAAAAAGACGTATATAAGGGAATCTCCATAAGGCTATCAGCTGATTGCTCTGCAGAAACTTTGCAGGCCAGAGGGAGAGACATAATATATTTAAAGTGCTGAAAGGGAAAAACTTGCAACCTAGGATACTCCAATTAGGAAGATTATAATTTAGAATAGAAGGAGTGATAAAGAATTTCTCAGACAAGCAAAAACTAAAAGAATTCGGCAATAATAAACCTACCCTAAAATAAGTGTTAAAGGGTCTTCTCTAAATGGAACAGAAGTAAGAATGTATAGGAAAGGGAAAATCCCACTAGGAAAGACAAATATATAGTAAATATTCAAGATCATTTAAATAAGCCAGTGGGTAGATTAAAAGAAACAAAAATTTGTAAAAGCAACTATAACTTCAATAAACAGGGATGAGCATGAAGATATAAAATATGACATAAAGATCACAAAATGTGGGGGAGAAGGATAAAAAAAAGTAGATCTTTTAGAATGTGTTTGAGCTTAAATGACTATCAGTTTAAATCAAGTAAATATAATTATAGGTCAACATACATGAATCCATGGTAATCACAAATCAAAAACATACAACAGATACACAAAAATGCAAAAGAAAGGAAACCAAGCATACTACAGAAGAAAAATCATCAAACAATGGGAGAACAAAAAAAGAAGAAATGAACAGAGAAGAAGTATAAAAACAACTGGAAAACAAGTTATAAAATGGCAATAAGTACATATGTATCAATAATTGCTTTAATGTCAATGGATTAAATGCTGTCATCAAAAGACATAGGGTGGCTGATTGGATAAAAGAAAAATACCCTTTAATATGCTGCCAACAAGAGAGTCACTTCAGGACTAAAGACAGGCACAGACTAAAAGTGAGAGGATGGAAAAAGTTTTCATGCAAACGGAAATGACAAGAAAGTGAGGGTACCAACACTCATATGAGACACAATAGACTTTAAAGCAAAAGCTATAACAACGGACAAAGAAGGGTATTATATAATGATAAAGGGATCAGTAGAAGAAGAGGATAATAGACTCGTTAACATATAGGTACCCAATACAAGAGAAACTAAATATATAAAGTAAGTACTAACAGACATAAAGAGAGAAATCAGTAATAATACAATAATAGCAGGGGACTTTTACACCTCACTGACATCAATAGACTAATCATCCAGACAGAAAATCAATAAAGCAACAGTGGTCTTAAATGATACAACAGACCAGTTGGACTTAATTGGTATCTACAGGATCTTACCTCCCAAAACAGCAGAATACACATTATTTTCAAGTGTACATGGAACGTTCTCCAGGATAGATCACATACTAGGTCATAAAACAAGCGTTAACAAAGTTAAAAGGATAGAAGTTATATTAAGCATTTTTTTGGACGACAACAGTATGAAACTAGTAAGCAACTACAGAAAGAAAATGGGAAAAGAATAAACACATGGAGACTAAACAACATGCTAGTAAAAAACCAGTGGGTCAATGATGAAATCGAAGTGGAAATCAGAAAATACATAAGACAAATGAAAATGGAGACACAACTTTCCAAAATCTATGGGATGCAGCAAAAGCAGTTCTGAGAGGAAAGGTCATAACAATATAGGTCTTCCTTAAGAAAAAAGCAAAAAAAAAAATCTCAAACAAACAACTTAATCTACCACCTAAAAGAGGTAGAAAAAGAACAACTAAAATTTAAAGTCAGAAAAGGGAAGGAAATAGTAAAGATCAGAGAGGAAATAAACAAAACAGAGATTAAAAAAGCAATGGGAAGGTCAGTGAAGTTAAAACCTGGTTTCTGAAAAGATATAAAATTGATAAACTTTGACCCAGGCTCACCAAAAAGAAAAGACAGAAAACCCAAATAAACAAAATAAGAATTGAAAGATGAGAAATAACCGATACCACAGAGATACAAAAAAATCATAAGAGAATACTATGAACAGTGATATGTCACTAAATTGAATAACTTAGAATAAATGGACATATTTTTAGAAATATACAGCCTTCCAAGACTGAATCAAAAAGAAACAGACAATTTGAACAGGACAATCACTAGAAGTGCAATTGAATAGGTAGTAAAAATCTCCCAGCAAAAAAAGTCCAGGACTGGATGGCTTCAGAGAGGAATTCTACCAAATATATCAAGAAGAACTAATATCTATCCTTCTCAAACCATTCCAAAAAACTTAAGAGGATGGAATAATCCCAAATTCATTCTACAAGGCCACATTACCCTGATACTAAAACCAGACAAAGAAACTATGGAAAAAGAAAATTACAGGCATTATCTTTGATGACTATAGATGCAAATATTTTCAACACAATATTAGTAAACCAAATCCAACAATATGTAAAAAGGATCATACACCATGATCAAGTTGGATTTATTCCAGGGTCACAAGGATGGCTCAACAATCACAATTCAAAGGATAAAAATCACACGATCATCTCAATAGATGCAGGAAAAGCATTTGACAAAATGCAACATCTATTTTTTATAAAAACTCTCATCATCGTGGGTATAGAGGGAAAATATCTCAACATAATAAAGGCCATTTACAACAATCCTACAGCCAACATAATACTGAAAGGTGAAAAGCTGAAAACCTCCCTGCTAAATTCAGGAATAAGACAAGGATGCTCACTCTCACCACTTCTATTTAGCATAGAAATGGCAGTCCTAGCCATAGCAATCAGACAAGAAAAAGGTATCCACATTGGAAGGGAAGAGGTAAAACTGTTTGCAGATGACATGATACTTTATATAGAGAAACTTGAAGTCTAATAATAAATTAGAACTAATAAATTAGTTTAATAGAACTAGTAAATTAATTCAACAAGATTAATATACAGATATCTGTTGTACTTCTATATACTAATAATGAAACAACATAGAGAAAGTTAAAAAAAAATCCCATTTAAAATTGTATCAAAGGGCTTCCCTGCTGGTGCAGTGGTTGAGAGTCCGCCTGCTGATGCAGAGGACACAGGTTCGTGCCCCGGTCTGGGAAGATCCCACATGCCGCGGAGTGGCTGGGCCCGTGAGCTATGGCCGCTGAGCCTGTGCGTCCGGAGCCTGTGCTCCGCAACGGGAGAGGCCACAGCAGTGAGAGGCCCACGTACCACAAAAAATAAAAATAAAAAAAAATAAAATAAAATTGTATCAAAAAGAATAAAATACCTAGGAATAAACTTAACCAAGGAAGTGAAAGATCTATACTCTGAAAACTATAAAACATTGATGAAGGAAATTGAATATGATGCAAAGAAATGGGAAGATATCCTGTGCTCTGGGGTTGGAAGAATTAATATTGTTAAAATGGCCATACTACCTACAGCAATCTACAGATTTAATGCTATCCCTATCAAAATACCCATGACATTTTTCACAGAACTAGAACAAATAATCCTAAAATTCATATGTAACCACAAAAGACCCGAAAATGCCAAAGCAATCTTGAGAAAAACAGAACAAAGCTGGAGGTATAACCCACCCAGACTTCAGACTATACTATAAAGTGACAGCAATCAAAACAGCATAGTATTGGCACAAAGACAGATACATAGATCAGAACAGAGAGTCCAAAAATAAACCCACCAACCAATGGTTGATCTACAACAAAGGAGGCAAGAATACACAATGGAGAAAAGACAGTCTCTTCAACAAGTGGTGCAGGGAAAACTGGACAGCTTCATGTAAAACAATAAGATTAGAACATTCCCTCACACTATATGCAAAAATAAACTCAAAATGATTTAAAGTCCTAAATGTAAGAACAGAAACCATAAAACTCCTAGAAGAGAACACAGGCAGAACACTGTTTGACACAAATTGTAGCAATATACTTTTTTGGATAAGTCTCCCAAGGCAAAAGAAATAAAAGCAAAAATAAACAATGGGACCTAATGAAGCTTAAAAGCTTTTACACAGCAAAGAAAACCATCGACAAAATGAAAAGACAATCTACTAACTGAATGGGAGAAAACATTTACAAAAGATGTGACTAACAAGGGATATATATTCAAAGTATACAAACAGGTCATACAACTCAATATTAAAAAACAAATAACCCAATCAAAAAATGGGCAGAAGACCTGAATAGGCATTTTTCCAAAGAAGAGATACAGATGGCTAACAGGCACGTGAAAACAAGCTCAACATCAGTAATTATTAGAGAAATGCAAATCGAAACAACGAGATATCACCTCATACCTGTCAGAATGGTTATCATCAAAAAGTCTACAAATAACAAACGTTGGTGAGGATGTTGAGAGAAGGGAAATCTCCTAAACTGTTGGTGGGAATGTAAATTGATGCAGCCACTGTGGAAAACAGTATGGAGTTTCCTTAAAAACCTAAAAATAGATCTACCATATGATCCAGAAATCCCACTCCTGGGTATATATCCAGAAAAAATGTAAACACTAATTTGAAAAGATAGATGCACCCCTACATTCAGCACTATTTAAAATAGCCAAGACATGGAAGCAACTCAAGTGCCCATCAACAGAGGTGGTATATATATGTACAATGAAATATTACTCAGCCATAAAAAAAGAATGAAATACTGCCATTTGCAGCAACATGATTGGACCTAGAGAATATTATACTTGGTGAAACAAGTCAGATAGAGAAAGACAAATACTATATGATGTATGTGGAATCTAAAAAACAATACAAATAAATGTGTGTAAAACAGAGGCAGGCTCACAGATATAGAAAACACAATCATGGTTACCCGAGTGGAGAGAGAAGTAAGAGGGACAAATTAGGGGTATCTGGGATTAACAGACACAAACTATTATAAATAAAACAGATAAGCAACAAGGATATACTCTATAGCACAGGGAATTATAGCCATTATCTTGTAATAAGCTATAATGGAGTATAATCTGCAAAAATACTGAATCATTATACTGTACACCTGAAACTAAAATAATACTGTAAATTAACTATACTTCAATAAAAAAAGAAACTCTTATATTTATGATTCATCATCAACTGATTTTTCACAAAGATGCCAACACAATACACCATACAGAAAATTTAATTCAAAATGGATCGTAGTCATAAATGTAAGAGTTAAAATTATAAAACTATCAGAAGAAGACAGGAATAAATTTTTATGACCTTGAGTTAGGCAATGGATTCTTAGGTATTCTTCTACCAAAAGCAGAAGCAACCAAATAAAAAAGTACTGATAGATAAATTAAACTTTATCCAAATTAAAACTTCAAAGGATTCCATCAAGAAACAACCCACAGAATGGGAGAAAGTATTTGCAAATCACATACTTTGTAAGGATCTTATATACAGAATATATAAGTACTCTTAAAATTTTATAATGAAAAGATAACACAATTAAAATGGAGAAAATATGAAAATAGACTTTTCTCCAAAAAGATATGCAAATGGCCAGTAGCTCATGAAAAACTGCTCAGCATCATTAGTCATTAGGGAAATGCAAATCAAAACCACAATGTGGTACCACTTTCCACCCTTTAGGATGGCTAAAAGTAAAGAGACAGACAATCTGAGTATTTGCAAGACTGAAGGGAAATAGAAATCTCCTATATTACTGATGGATTGTAAAATGGTGCATGAGGGCACTTTGGAAAACAGTTTGGCAGTTCATCAAAAATATAAACTGAGAGTTACCATGTGACTCAGCAATTCTACCCACTGGTATATATTGAAGAGAAATAAAAACAGATGTCCACACCAAAACTTGTCCACAAATATTAATAGCAGCACTATTTGTAATAGACAAAATGTGGAAACAACCCAATTATCAACAACCCAATTATCAATTAATGAATGGATAAATAAAATGTGGTATATCCATACAGTGAAATGGCAAGAAAAGGAATGAAGGACTGATACACACTGCAAATGGTGAACCTTGAAACATTATGCGAAGTGAAAGAAACTAGTCCCATATTGTATAATTCCATTCATATGTAATGATCCCATTTATATGTGGTATCCAGAACAGGCAAATCCATAGAGACAGAAAGTAGATTAATGATTGTCAGGGGCTGGGGCTAGAGGAGGGGAGAGTGACTGCTAATGGGTGCAGGGGTTCTTTTTGGGTTGATGAAAAGGTTCTAACATGAGATATTGGGGGTAGTTGCATAACTCTGTGAATATACTAAAATCCACTTAATTGTACAATCCACTTAATTGTTTAAAAAGGTGAATTTTATGATATGCGAATTATACTTCAATAAAGATGTTATTTAATACATATGATAATAAAGAGGAAAAAGACAGTCCCCTAATCAATTTGCTTTTTGTAACATTATCAGACTCAGAGAGAGTAAAAAATAAACAAACAAACAAAAACAGAAATGATATTTTGATGTATCCGTCTTGAAGTTCAAGAAACCTAGCTGTTCCCTTTTGTGTGCTGTTATAACTGTCCTTGCCATGGTGGGAAGCTCATTCCACCTTCCCAGTGAGTGTGGCAGCTTGCAAAAGGCAGGGCTGCCTCACTCACCTCTATGTCCTCCACCATTGCCCCACTCCCAGTACCTGCCACAGAGTCTTAATAATATGAGGACCTCAATAAATAAAAGGTGAATACACTGATGAACCAGTGAATGAATGCAAATTCTGAAAAAGAAATGTGACGTGATGATGTTGATGATGGTAACAATTAGTAGTATTGAAACTGAGCAGGACCCTGTGGGGTTCTCCCAAGTATAAAAGCCTTTCTCTATCCCCCATATTTTGCTTGTAAGAAAAAGGTTTCAGCTTCCTAGACCTTCCTTGAGTTCCAAAGGGCAGATTCAGTTACTAATTAGAGGAGTGAGGGAATGCAGGAACAAAGGAAAGGCATCAAGAAACAACAGTGTAGAGGTGGGACAAGGTCCTGGTTCCTCCTGGGCCATGTGCACAGCAATCTGATACATACCTCTGAGTTCTTCTCCAGGAACTGAGGACCCCATTCAGGTGGAGGGTGGTAACTTCAGGCTGAGCACTAGCATGTGGACCTGGTAGGAGCCAGAAGGCTGATGATTGAGATTCCTGGAACACCACCCTGTTACCTTACCACCAACCAATAAGACGAAGGTCACACAGCCAGCAGGCCTCCCCACAAATTTTTTCTTTCTTTCTTTTTTTTTTGCCGTACCCGGGCCTCTCACTGTTGTGGCCTCTCCCGTTGCGGAGCACAGGCTCTGGACGCGCAGGCTCAGCGGCCATAGCTCACGGGCCCAGCCGCTCCGCGGCATGTGGGATCTTCCCGGACTGGGGCACAAACCCGTGTCCCCTGCATCGGCAGGCGGACTCTCAAACACTGCGCCACCAGGGAAGCCCCTCCCCACAAATTTTACCTAAAAAAACTGTTCTCCAAAAATCATCAGGGAGTTCTGCTCTTTACAGCATGAGCTTCCGCATTCTCCTTGCTTGGCCCTGCAATAAAGCTTTCTCTGCTCCAAACTCCGACTTTTCGGTTTGTTTGGCCTCTGTGTCAGGCACACAAACTTGAGTTCAACAGCAGTGTTATTTCTGGAGAGGCTAGCAAAACCGGTTTTGAAGGAACTTTCCTGAGGTGAATTCTAGAAATCGCTTCTGCAATGGATACATTGCTGAAATCAGCATCGAGCTTCCCAAGGGTACTACTGTGAAATTCAACTCTTGTATGGTGTCTGTTTTTTTTAATGTTTCTAATACTTTTCCAGGTAATATGTAAGAGTTGGCAAAGAAGGTGAGAACAAAATGTAATTTAAAAACCATCCTCAAATTTTATTTCTCTTTGAGACTTTTTTCGTATTTTCCTTCCCTTATTATTGGTCTTGGAGGAAAGAGCTTTGGTAAGGACCACGGCTAGTCTTTCTGTGCTGCTGGGTTGTGTCTGCCTATGCTGCTAGCAAGGCCCCCTACTATTGGTCAGATTTCTGATTTACCATCTTGGTCCTTCCCGCCCTCTGATATTTTGATAAGAGTGAAGGGAGAGCTCCTGAATCTGCTTGGTTATTTCCATCAGGGGCCCTACTTCCCAAGTGCCTCAAGTCAAAGCTTCTCCTCATTTCCTCTCTCCACCTCCTTTCTCTTCCCCCATCATCTTTTTCTGTAGGTGAGAGAGATAGAGGGGGCAGGAGGTCAGCACCCTTTCCTGAATGTAGGAAGCACAGCTTATCAAGCATATAGAGAAGAATTTTTAAAATGAAAGAGGCATGCGTTGGGGTGTCTGGGAAAGAAAGCAGCATCTAAAGTGGAGAGAAAATAAAGTTTCTCCATGTTAACATTGTCACTGGTAGTAATTTAATAGCATTCTGTCCCATATCTATAGGAAATTCCTTAGATTTTGCAGCTATAGAAATGATTGAAACAGAACAGCAAAACTTGGTGTAAAAAAGGGACTACAGGCGGGCTTCCCTGGTGGCGCAGTGGTTGAGAGTCTGCCTGCCGATGCAGGGGACACAGGTTCATGCCCTGGTCCGGGAAGATCCCACATGCTGCAGAGCGGCTGGGCCCGTGAGCCATGGCCGCTGAGCCTGCGCGTCCAGAGCCTGTGCTCCGCAACGGGAGAGGCCACAGCAGTGAGAGGCCCGCATACCGCAAAAAAAAAGACTACAGAGGTAAACAGGTTGAGTTGTCTGGCAGCTCCAAAAACAGGTGAGAAATATGACCCCGGATTGCAATGAATTTAATCTGTGAGCAGGTTTATTATTTATCAGGCCTCTGTCTAAGGAGGGTTCATTATATACAACATTGAGATACAGTTTTGCAGAGCAGATTTATTCAACAGGTTTATTCTTTTACCAGGTCTCATAGTATTTCACCACTTGGTATGTGGGATCTTATTCATCAAAAGAGTTTATGACTTAATCAGTTATGAATTTTAAAAAGTTTTACTAATAATGCAGGATGTGTTGCGATTTATAGGCAGTGCATTTATTCTATTAAGAGTTTTATTTCTGAGCTAAGATACGCTGGAGGTGTAACAAAAGCAAATTGTGTGGTTTATTCGTAATGAGCAGGCATGGTCTCTGCAGAGCCTCCTGCTGTGAGCAGTGGATTTTACTCTCCATCTTAATGTGGCCTGAGGTACTCTAATGATTTCCATGACTCAGGTCATCAGCTGGTCATAAAGCTTGGTTTAAAATATCTGTGGTCCCTTTTCCTCACAGTACGGCAGGGCTCACTTCATCCTGGTGGAAGCACAGTGCGAGGCTGGCCTGCGCAATCACTTTGTTCTGTGATTGTTTAAAATCACCATTTCTTAAAGTAGAGGAGGCCAACATGGCAGCTGTTTTCTGAGGTCAGTCTCAATAATTTGCCCTTAGTGGTCATCCCCAACGGAGAGTTGGAGTCAGGTGAGATCCTTACCTGGACCAAGAGACATTTTGCCGATGGGAGCCTCTATCAGCTTAAGGTTAATTGCAGGTGTTTCATCATAGTGACATGGTTAAGCCCTTGTGCGTAATGCCAGCAGCCGGACAGCTTCTGCAGTCCTGACCTGCCCAGGTATACTTTATGATTTATTTGCGGCATTTGCCATGATCATCACCCCCGTTCAGGGTCATCACAGAACATTTTCTCTAGTGTCAGTATTACATCACTAAAAAATCACCTTCCCATAATCTCTGTTGAGCAGACAAGTGAGTGCAATCCCAGCAGAGCTGCAGCTGTTTCAATCACTTGGATAGAATTTGCTGGCAATGGGACAAAATCCTAGTAGAAGTGACTTCAGCCAATGATTCCAAAATGGGAGAACTCTATTCTTATGATTCCTAGGGGAAGTCAGCTCGGCGCGGGGAGACACTGCTTTCAGGAGGCAAGGTTAGCAGTTGGTTTTCTGATCCTGTTTCAGAATGGAATCACCCATTCCTTGAGAGCACAAACAGACTCCTGGTCAATGGTCAGTTAAAACTTATTATGCTGGCTCAACGTGAAGTCTCAAGTCTCAGATTCACCATATATGTCCTTTAACTGCTGACTCGGGGGCCACCTCCTCGGACCATTCTCTGTTTGATTTGTATTTACTTTTCGCAAGAAGAGAACTTGATGGGGTTGTTTCCACCCATTGCCTCCCAGTGGGTGTCGCTTCCCCAAGCCCTGTCTGACTGTGGTTGGTGCTCAGGACTCTGCAGTGTCCCTTGTCTTTTGAGCCCTGCAGTGAGGGCTGAGGCTGGCTCCACCCACAATTCACCAGGCTAGCAAAGCAAAGAGTACAAGATACTTTTTGGATATGTTTCCTCATGAGGTTACTCCAGCGGCCCTCCAACAATTTCCCCATAGTCACTCTTCCTCTCTTTTGGCTATTTTCCACACTGAAGCCAGCAAACCTTTTAAAAATGAAAATCTGATCATGTCACTCTTCTGTTAAACCTGTTAATGGCTTCCCATTTCCCTTAGGACAAAGCTGAAAACTCTTAACCTGGCCAATTAGGTTCTTCATGATCCCGGCCCAGCCCAGCCCTCCAGCTTCATTTCAAGCCACTCTCCCCTCCCCCTCCACTGTTCAGGAGCTCTGCCTTTGAGATCCTTCCCAACTCTGGATCTCTCACTCTTGGCTGTTTCCATCTCTCCCTCTAATTCTCTCTCCCCCAGCTTTTCACCTGGCTCTCTCCACACCATTTCTGTCTTTCCTCTGGAAAGTTCTCCCAGAAGGGTTGCAGCAGTCACACCAGTGCCAAACCCTTGCTTTTTCTTCAAAGTCCCTCTCAAAAGTCTACCCAGACATTGACCAAATAGTCAGACAAAAAAAGAAATGTTTTCTTAACATGGATGTGAGTCCCATGACGACTATACCATGTCTTATTCACATCAGTGTCTCCAGGGCTGGTTCAATGGTATTCAACAAACATTTCTCTAGTGAATGAATGAATGTTTCTTGTCTTCCTCCATAATTTTTTTTTCTTTTTCTTTTTTTTGTTTTAACATTTTTATTGGAGTATAATTGCTTTACAATGGTGTGTTAGTTTCTGCTTTATAACAAAGTGAATCAGTTATACATATACGTATGTCCCCATATATCTCTTCCCTCCCGTGTCCCCCTCCCTCCCACCCTCCTTATCTCACCCCTCGAGGTGGTCACAAACCACCGAGCTCATCTCCCTGTGCTATGCGGCTGCTTCCCACTAGCTATCTATTTTATGTTTGGTAGTGTATATATGTCCATGCCATTCTCTCACTTTGTCCCAGCTTACCCTTCCTCCTCCCCGTATCCTCAAGTCCATTCCCTAGTAGGTCTGTGTCTTTATTCCCATCTTGCCCCTAGGTTCTTTATGACCTTTTTTTCTTCTTTTTTTTAGATTCCATATATATGTGTTAGCATATGGTATTTGTTTTTCTCTTTCTTCAGAGTGACTTAGTTCACTCTGTATGACAGACTCTAGGTCCATCCACCTCACTACAAATAACTCAATTTCGTTTCATTTTATGGCTGAGTAATATTCCATTGTATATATGTGCCACATTTTCTTTATCTATTCCTCTGTTGATAGACACTTAGGTTGCTTCCATGACCCGGTTATTGTAAATAGAGCTGCAACGAACATTGTGGTACATGACTCTTTTTGAATTATGGTTTTCTCAGGGTATATGCCTAGTAGTGGGATTGCTGGGCTGTATGGTACTTCTATTTTTAGTTTTTTAAGGAACCTCCATACTGTTCTCCATAGTGGCTGTATCAATTTACCTTCCCACCAACAGTGCAAAGGGTTCCCTTTTCTCCACACCCTCTCCAGCATTTATTGTTTGTAGATATTTTGATCATGGCCATTCTGACTGGTGTGAGGTGATACCTCATTGTAGTTTTGATTTGCATTTCTCTAATGATTAATGATGTTGAGCATTCTTTCATGTGTTTGTTGGCAATCTGTATATCTTCTTTGGAGAAATGTCTATTTAGGTCTTCTGCCCATTTTTGGATTGGGTTGTTTGTTTTTTTGATACTGAGCTGCATGAGCTGCTTGTAAATTTTGTGGATTAATCCTTTGTCAGTTGCTTCATTTGCAAATCTTTTCTCCCATTCTGAGGGTTGCCTTTTTGTCTTGTTTATGGTTTTGTTTGCTGTGCAAAAGCTTTGAGGTTTCATTAGGTCCCATTTGTTTATTTTTGTTCTTATTTCCATTTCCCTAGGATGTGGGTCAAAAAGGATCTTGCTGTGATTTATGTCATAGAGTGTTCTGCCTATGTTTTCTTCTAAGAGTTTTATAGTGTCTGGCCTTACATTTAGGTCTTTAATCCATTTTGAGTTTATTTTTATGTATGGTATTAGGGAGTGTTCTAATTTCATTCTTTTACATGTAGCCGTCCAGTTTTCCCAGCACCATTTATTGAAGAGGCTGTCTTTTCTCCACTGCATATTCTTGCCTCCTTTATCAAAGATAAGGTGACCATATGTGTGTGGGTTTACCTCTGAGCTTTCTATACTGTTCCATTGATCTATATTTCTGTTTTTGTGCCAATACCATACTGTCTTGATTACTGTAGCTTTGTAGTATTGTCTGAAGTCAGGGAGCCTGATTCCTCCATTTCCGTTTTTCTTTCTCAAGATTGCTTTGGCTATTCGTTCCCCCATAAATTTTAAGATCCATTTGTGCTGAGACTGTTTCATAACATTCTCATCTCTGCCTAGGCCGTCTTACCCCGGTCTGTCTGGCTGACTGACTAGTCAAATCCAGAAGCTTGATCTCATTAGCACTATCCCCCAGTCCTCCTAGAAGTACTTGAAGGGGTAGAAAGCTGCAAGTGCTGGTTCTGAGATCTATTGCGGAAGTCTCAGAAGGGTAACACTTTGTTTGCTGTTTATTTGGCATATAGAGTTCTCTCCAGTAGGATTGTGGCAAACATTTTTGGTTGCCTAACCAACAGCTATTTCCCACTTCCTTCCTGCTGTCAGGGACTATGTTTGTTTCTATACTCAGCCCCTCATGTAATCATGTTACATGTTTTTAACAGAATAAAGTTATCCCAGCTCCAGAGAAAAATCTCAGTTGGTAAACTAACAGTTCTTGAAATGTGGTCTACAAAACCCCTGAGGTCCCAGAGACCCTTTGAGGGAGTTCTTAAGGTCAAAATTATTTTCATGATAATACTAAGACATTATTTGCTTTTTTCCATGCTGACATTTGTTCTGATGGTAAAAACACAATAATGAGTAAAACTCCTGGTGCCTTAGCAAGAATAAAAGCAGTGGCACCAAACTGTACTAGTAGACATTGTGTACTTCACTGCCAATACTCACAGTAAAGGAAAGGAGGGAAGGAAGGAAGGAAGGGAGGAAGGAAAGAAAGAAAGAAGGAAAGAAGGAAGGAAGGAAGGAAGAAATTCATTTTATTTGAGAATACCCTTGATAAGACAGTAAAAATTATGGGTTTTTACTCTTCCCACTTTTTTTTTTTTTTAATTATTTATTTATTTATTTATTTATTTTTGCGGTACGCGGGCCTCTCACTGTTGTGGCCTCTCCCATTGCGGAGCACAGGCTCCGGACGCTCAGACTCAGCGGCCATGGCTTACGGGCCCAGCTGCTCCGCGGCATGTGGGATCTTCCCGGACCGGGGCACGAACCTGTGTCCCCTGCATCGGCAGGCGGACTCTCAACCACTGCGCCACCAGGGAAGCCCAATTATGTTTTTTTAAAATTAAATCTCAACTCTTAAGTACATGCCATTTTATTATTCTGACTGAAGAAATGGGAAGTTTGCGTCAATCCCTGCTGTTGCTTACCAAAGTGCAATGAACATGGACAACTCAAGTTAATGCCCTTGGGCAACAGTTTGAGTTATAAGCTAAACAAGCTGGCTTTTTTCACGGAACACCATTTTCACTTTATAGAATGTCTGACCAACTATGGTAATTCTGACATGGGTATTTGACAGATATTCTCTCAAAAAATGAACAATGGAAAACAGCTAACAGTATTTGTTACCAATGATGAAATGTAAACTTTCAAGTGAATATTACAACTTTTAGAAAGGTTGTATTTGCCACTATAAGCTTGACAACTTCCCAATATTTTAAGAATTTTCTGATGAGATCAATGGAGATATTAAGGAATATAATTTTTCAATTTTGTGTAATAAAACCTGTTAACATTAGAAGATCTGCATAATTCAGTGAACAATATTTTCCAAATGATCAATGCATGGCATTACAAAATAATGCCTGGGTTCAAATCCATTAGAAAAGTAAGAGTAGACCGATGGATATTAATGTAATGGAATATGAAAATTTCTTTGATGTGGCTTCAGAGTCCACACTGCACTTAATCTTTAAAACGCTACCACTTGTTGAGTTTTCATAAAGTATCAAAGAAGAATATCCACAATTATCTGAAGAGATTATTAAAATATTCCTCCCTTTTGCAACTACATATCTGTGTGAGGCCAGATTTCTTCATATACTTCAACCAAACAACATATCCCAATAGACTTAATGTAAAAGCAGACATGAGAATCCAGCTGTCTTCTACTGAGCCAGTCATTAAAAATTGTACAGAAGTATAAAATAATTTAAAATAATCTTCTCACTAACTTTTTTCATTTTGGAAAATATAGTTATTCTTCATAACTCTATGCTGTTTATATGAAGATATAATGGGTTTTTTTAATAAGGAATTAATATTTTAAATTTTCTTGGTTTTTAATAAGATATATACTGATAGATATTATCTGTGTAAACAAAAGCTTGAAAACCTCTGGTCAGGGCTAACCCTCATGGTTCTATTTTGCTTCCTGGTGATTGCTTTAGTCATGGGCCTGTAATGAGATATGAAAGAAATTCTGCTAAGAGGAAAGGTCGTGTTACTTTTAAAGTGTGTGAAAAGAAAGGATGGTCTCTTTTCCTCTCCTGACCATTTTTAGGTGTTCATGTGACAGCTAGAAGTAAGGCAGACTTCGTGTTCGGTTGTCAGCTGATGCAGAGAAGGAATGAAAATCGCTTGGATCCTGGTTGACACAGTTGAGCTGTAGGATTAACCAGCCCTGGAGATGTCTTGGCCTTAGGCTTATTGATAGCTGAGAAAATAGGGTTCTTCTATTGCTTAAGCCATTTGGGTGAGGTTTCCCTTCACTTAATAACAAAGAGCATTCTGATACAAGAATTCCCCCCAAACTTTAAACATATAAAGTAACTCACAGCCAGGATGAAAGTCTTTTTTCTTCTTTTTGACTTTTTTCATTACAGAGCTCAAATTCACATCTGCCTCAAAGATCATTAGGACTATATGCCCAATTTCTTGGTTTTATATATTGCAGTTCCTATGTGGGTATATGATTTTCCCATCTCCATATAAAAGAGGTGAATGTTATAGACAACAAAAAATTGCCAGGTTCTAGGCCACGTTTCCCCCAAAGAGTCATTTCCATCTATTAGGCACATATGCATGTTTTCAAAAAGAACCCGTTGTAAATACATATTTATTTAGATGAATTGCAGCACAGAAGAGAATCTCTGGGGGAGATAGTATGTATTTTACAACCTGCCAAAAAAGACCCTGTGAAAGGTAAAACAGGACAACCAGAAGGGCATAGAACCCCTCTCCCTGCTGTTGACAGCTGCTGTGGCTGGCCTGACATTCAGACACCTTGACCTCTGAGGCTGCTGAGGTCCAGGAACCATTGTCTCACTGAGGTCCAGGAGCCATTCAGGCTAAACATGGGATCTTAGGAGAGATGATGGAGCAAGTCATCCAGCAGAGGGGTTCCAGGCACAGTTCTTAAGCCCTGATCCTTCAGGTGAAGCTGGGTTTCCTTTTCCTGGGTGTAGGGACATGAAGAGAAACAAAGTATACCAACTCATTTGTGCTTGGTTCCAACCGCCTCCATCAAATTCAGAGTAGCTTAGGACCTGCTTTTTGGGTGTGAATGAACTGTTCTTATGTCAGACTTGTGCCTGCTCTCATAGGTTTAAATAATAGCTACAGCCAAAACCCTGCTGCCTTATACTGCAAGCTGCAAGGCGAAGTAGCATCAGCCTGACAATTAGTACCATTTAGGAGGAATCTTGAGAGAGAGAAGCAGGGTGCCTCATACTAAATTTCAGCCCCAGAGAAGCATGGGGATGCTCTTCTACCTTCATTCTGCAGTTGTACTGTTTCCTTCCTCTGTGTTTTGCCAGGTTACATCAGCTTTTGGGTACACATAGAATCTCCCACAACCCCTTCCATAAGAATAATTACTCAGGTGATGATATGCACTTCCTATGACGTCACATCAGGAGGAAGGGGACGTCAATTTGCTCCATTAATTAGTGATGCTAAGACTGTTCACCAGGTTATGGTGGTGACTGCTGAGTCTCTCTATTAAAGAAACGCCCTGTGCTTTTTGTAATTAGTAAATAGTCTGTGTGCGCATACTTGGAAGTCATGTACATATCCCATTTCCTAAGGATTTTTCAACCAAAGATTTTAGAGCAATCCATGACTGAGTCAGTTATTACATTTGTGTTTGTAAAATAGTGATTCTCTAATTCAGTCATCACTTCTACAATTATTAGCTGGTGTTGATATGTAAATAATCTATCACCACGGATTCTTGTTTTCATCAGTATGCTGTAATCCATTACCCTCATTCTTTTTGATGCCCAGATTGTGTCAGCTTTGACCAGTAGGAAACCCTTCAGCTTCTAGCACTTTCTTGCTTTCTGTCACAAGCTGTTCCAGCGTCAGCTTTCCCCTTCCTGCCCCAGACCTGAAATCAGCCATTTCTCCCAGAAGCCCTTGTTCCGTGTAGTGAAGAATGGCGTTTGGAAACCAAGATCGGAGTTCTGGATGTTCTCCTTGCTAGTGGAGGGTCATTGCTTCTAGGCCATTTCAATGGATAGAGCTAGAAAATGTAGTGTTTCTTTCTTATTTATTTTCTTTCTTTAACAAACTCATGAGTTCATGCTAATCCCTTCAAATCAATTCCAATACAACAGTCATTTTCCTCACTTTCCCCTAGCCTACACTTGCATCTCCTTTCTCAGTGAAAATTAGAGTTCCCAGGAACACTAGTATATTTATATTTTTGCTCTGAGCTACCAGTGTACACACAATAATTTCAGAATTACTGATTATTGATGCCACAGCTGACACCAACCTGCTAACTAAAGTTCAAAATATCGTTGCAGTAGGCTTGGCGTCTTTGTAGTTGTCTTACCAATATGTCTAACCTAAATCCAATCATGAGGAAATGTTAGAAAAATCTAAATTTGGCGATGTTTCACAGGATAACTAGCTTGGATTCTTCAAAAGTGTCAGTGCTATGAAAGTAAGAAAAAAAAAAAAGGTGGGAGAAGTGTTATATAAATTACAGAGACAAATGCAAATGTAAGGTCCTTGAGTGGACCCTGAAAAACAAAAGCCACAAGGGCTATTTTTAGGACAAATGGGTAAATATAAATATGGGCTATATATTACAAAATATTACCATTTTCAGTGTCTTGGGTTTGATAATGGTGCTATGGGTGTGTGTTGCATATATGGGGCAAGCCTGCTTTGGTGCACATGACTGAGTCATCAATAATACTTATTGTTTTCTTCATCTTCCTTTTAAAGATACAGATGATGAGAAAAAAATAAATATAATTTCTACTTTATAACTCATAGTTTCATGCTTTAAACTTTTGATGTTTTAAACTATGTCTAATCCATTCCTTAAAGCATCCATGGACCTCACTGACTATCTTGCTCATTTCTAGATGCTCTATCAATTTGGTTCATTTTTTAAAATCCATGTGTTTTGTTCTCAAAGTGTCTTGTTTCACCTCCCCACCCTCAGAAGTTCAATCCTTTAAAAAATATCTTGTGTAAAATATCATTTAAACAAGTTTTAGACAATGCCTTTAAAATTGCCATTCCACTTCTCAAATCTGGTGCTCTAGCACATCTGTTGATTGTTTCTCTTTACTTTTATTCCTAATCTGGAGCTTTCTTATCTGCTTGGTAATTTTGGATTGTGAGCCCGTTGTCATGGAGCCTGGTTTCATTTGTCAGAAATCCAGGTGGACCATGTTATGGGGTCATCTTCCTTCAGAGATTTTTCTGTCCTTTGCTTCTTCTGATGCCCCAGGATTATCACCAGCCCAAGACAAATTTTATATTAATTTTTGGGCACTGAAATTTTTCTGGACCCTTTAGAGATTGCAAATTCAAACCCTAAATAGTTTTAGGCTGGGATTTTGAATTCTCAAGCAACTGTTTAGACCCAGACCATTGAGAAGGCTTCTACCTCCTTTTCCCATGATGGTCTGAAGTTTTTCACAGAGTCTCCCATTTAACTGAGGGTGCAGCTTTTTCAGGGTCCTTTCTTGAGGGAGGCATCATGTTCCAGCTCCTCTCCACACTGGCTAAGGCTCCATCTTCAGTCTCCACATAGCCTTTAAAAGCCCAGTCCTGGATTGTCCCAAGGAGTGTTGTTACAGGTTGAATGATATCCATTTAAAAAAGATATGTTGAAGCCCAAACTCCAGCACCTGAAAAATGGGACCTTATTTGGAAGAAGTGTCTTTACAGAGGAAATCAAGTTAAAATACATCATGAGGGTGGGCCCTAATCTGACTGGTGTCCTTGTAAAAAGGGGAAATCTGGATACAGAGATACACATGCACAGAGGGAAGGCAATGTGAAGACACACAAGGAAAACACAATGTGAAGACAGAGGATGGAGCTGAGACAGGCTGGGACCTGGGGACCTGGGACCCTTTGCTGCAGTGCTTGCACCTGGACAAACGTCTCCTGGAGCAACAAAATACAAAGAAAGTATAAGGGACTAAAAATAACTGCGTGCATGTGCAGTTGGGGCAAATTATAGATAAGATACAAAAAAGACCAAAAAAACCCAACTGCCACTTTTGAAGAGCTGGAAGAAAAATCAAGGTGTCAGGAGCAAAAGCACAGGGCACTCGCGATCACCAAAGGGGTGGGCAAACGAGCTAAGCCCCCCCTCTGGCCTGACCCCTGGGCATACCCCTACCCTCACCCCATATAAGGTACCAGCTCGCCCCACCCCCACTCCCCCTCGCTCGGGAGCGAGCAAGGGAGCCTGTTACTTGTCTTTGCTTCCTCAGCAGGGGTCCCCATAAAGCCTTGCCTGAGTTTCTTGTCTGGCCTCTTATCAGTTTATATTGATTAAGGAAGGCCAAGAACCCTGGTCGGTCTCAGAGTGATACATCTATAAGCCAAGGAATGCTTCAGGCTCCAGGAAGCTAGGAGAGAGTCATGGAACAGTTCTTCCCCAATGCCTTCACAGGGATCATGAGCCTGCTGACACCTTGATTCCAGACTTCTGGCCTCCAGAACTGTGAGGCAATAAACTTCTGTTGTTTTAACCCATCCAGTCTGTGGTAGTTTACTATGGCAGTGACAGGGAATTAGTACAGATAACTTCCCCTATCCCTGCCCACACCCCTAAGGTGGCCACAACAATAGCACTGTGCTTCCACTCTTGTTGTCAGTTCCCTCTTCACTTCTGACCCTTGAGGATGTCCTTTCTTCAAGCTCAGCTTTGTATGTTTAATATTTTTTGGTTGTTAACTCTTATCCAATGTCTCTCTTCCTGTATAGTGAGAGAGACGTTACACTACTTCAAGTTCTCCTTCAGCCCCCCATTGTTGACCTTTCGGGCTGCTGGAAACCTCAGGGAAAATGACATTCCCAGACGTTCCCAGGATGAATTCTTCCCACTAGTGCAATCCTGAGCCTCCCCCAAGCGTAGAGCCTAGAGCGTGTTGCTCTGTGCTTGGAAGTGGTCTGGAAGTGACCGTGAACACCAGGCTGACAGGCCAGGTGAGTAATGTAAATGAATAAAATAACCCAGCTGGGTGTAAACTATACCAATTATTTTGAAACCCTCAGACTTCATGGCATAGCTTTTATTTTCCCACTTTGGTGGCAACCTGGGTATCACTTTCTTTTTAATTCTACTCTAAGGAGAACCGTCATGCAGACTTAATGCTAAGTGGCAACTGCCTCCAAGGTCCTGAGAGGCGGAGACCCTGGTGAAATAGGATGCCTCCATCGAAGGGACAGCTGTCACTCGGCGCCAGCTGAGTTTTGTGAAGTATTGTCAGGTCTTTATATCTTTCAACATAAAAAAACGGAGTTTGGATCTTTTTGTGAAATTTCCTGACTTTAAAATGTTGGCACTATGAAAGAATTCAAAAGTTTAAAAAAATGTTTTCTGGTCAAAAAAAAAGAGTCATATATTTCATTAGTTTACTAAATATGATTTGATGATTGCTTTTTCAAAATTTCTAGTTACATGACTTTTCTGAGAAAGAAAACCATTCTATAAACAATAATAGACATTTATAGTTTTCTTGAAACCTCTTTGTTACAATTTGTACATTTCTCGGTGGAAAAGCAAATTCTAGATGATGGCATTTTTCTTAGTATTTTATTTATTTTTTTAAATACAGAGAAGCTTTTGACTCCAAAGTCATGTTTTCCTTTAAGGAAAATGATGAAGAATAAAATTAATTAGAAACAGACGTTGCTTGACCCCCAAGTTCTGAAAACAGGCAGAATACTCAAGGTCAACACTGAAACTCCGAGTTTAATTTATTCTGTTGTTTTTTTTCCTTCTCCCTCCCAAGAACATTCCATATTTTGTTAGTTTCTGTCAGAGAAATATAGCTTCATTTGATCTGCCTCTTTGCCAGGGTGTCTTAGGTAATTGTGATTCTGAGGAGGCCATTTCAGAGATGCACCTGCTAGGTGCCTTGTACTGCACATCAGAGTGGCCTGGACATTTTGTTGTTGTTGTTTTGAGTGATAGGAGAGCCGACTTATCCTTGAATCTGAGAGACCAGCATGCCTCTAAGAAGACAGCTACTCGGACAAACCTTAACAAAATGCTTGCGTCGTTTGGTGTTTCAGATCCATGTCTGTCCACTTGTCCCCTACTGCAGGGGGGAGGGGTGGGGCCAGTGGCAGCATGGAGAGACTGTATCTGGTGTTTTTGTGCCACTTGCATTTCTTATGGGTCAAAAGGAAGCTGAGAGTTCTGTATGGGTCACCCACTTGACCCATCCAGCCCCTCAGATGTGATATCGACACTGCTCGCCTATCTCATTGTCTGTTTGGGGGCAGTGCCTCGGATATATTTTGTCTTTCCTAATCACCAAGTGTGGGTTCATCATTTATGAACCTGTTATGCCATTTTGGAGTTCCTCCATGTTTTCCAACTGAACTGCCCCTCCAGGCTGAGAGTTTCATAATCCCTTCCTTTTCAGTGAAAGTCTTTCATCTTCAATACTGAATACCTGAGGTCTCTTAGCATCTTTGCCCACAGCCCCCATGGCCAGTTAGCCTGCAGGATCTGCTACTCTGTGAAGTGGCTGTGTGGATGCTAAGTGTTGGTGAAGAGTATGTTTTCAAATGTGTGTGCTTTCTTTTCTATTCCCATTCATCTTCTATATTCAACTTCTCTGGCACCTACTGGCCCCTCTCTGGCTCTCAGTCTGTCTACTCTCTCACACCATCATTCTCATAATTCAGCTAGAGTGATCTTTCTAAAATAAAATTTGACCATGTCACAACCATGATGAAACTCTTTGCTGACTCCATTACATAAAGAACAAAAGCCAAGACCTACAGCATGGCACTAATAGGCCTTAATAATCTCTTACCTAATTTACCAAACTTTTCTCTTGGCCAATGCCTCCATTAAGGTTGCATCAAACTATTCTCTGTCCCTCAGGTAAAAGTAACGTGTTGGACAAGAGCCAACTTGTCCACTTTATAAAAGGTGTCTTTATATACCCAACACCATAGCTTTAAAACATAAAAAGTAATAGAAAATAGGAAGAATGTAATAAATCCTCACTTATACTGGAAGATATTTGCCTGACCTCTCTCAGAACTCAATAAATTAAGAGCACAGAGGTTAAAGGAAAAATGAGTAAGTTATAGAAGAGCTATATGTATATGTGTGTATATATATATGCATACACTTTTTCTAAGCAAATAGAAAACTCACACTATTTTAAAACACACATGAAATATTTATAAAATTTACTGTGTACTAAGTCACAAAGGAAATTTCTATAAATCTCTCAAGTCAGAAATCATAGGGATCATAAAGACAGATCACATTCAAAATCCAGACTTCTAAAATAACTCTTGAGTTAAAAAGGTTTAAAATAAGACGATAAATTCATGATAACAAGTCACATTTATATTTTTTTAAAAACAAATGACAACCACAAGAACCTTAAGTGTATCTACTAGAAAACAAAATGGTTGAAATTAAATGAACTAATCATGCAAGAAACTGAAAGAAAGGAAAATAATATAAGCCCAAAGACATTAGGACAAAATTGTTGATAATGACAAACCCAAAATTAATGAAATAGGAAAAACACCATTAGCTTTAATATCTGGTTCTTTGAAAAGACAAAAATGTCTGGTCAGTATGGTAAAAAAAAATAATATATACAAAGATAGCTAGTGTTAGAAATGAGGAAAAGAATATAACTTTAGATAATGAGGAGATTAAAAAATTAAATGAATGTTATTGCATTCTAAAATGTAGACAAAATGGAAATTTTTCTTGTAAATAAATTCACCAAGATTGACTCAAGTTAACAACCTTAAAACACTAGAATTTGTAGAAGAAAAATTTTAAAGTAGTAAAAAATCTTTCTTAAAAATGCTACCAGATCTAGACCATCTGTAGATAAGTTGTACTAAGCCTTCAATAAAACAGAAAATTCTTGTATTCCACAGAAACCTCCCAGCTCATTCTATAATGGTAAGATTTCCATGACAGTAAAAGAAGACAAGAGCAGCATATAAAACAAAACTGAAATTTTCATGTATGAGCACAAATACAAAAACTCTGAATAAGATATAATCATGTTGCTTGTTGCTAGGTTGAATTAAAGGAATTAGGAATTAAAGGATAGTTAAACCTTCAGAAATCTATTGCTATAATTGATGAAATTAACAGATTAAAATAGAAGTACAATGTGAACATGTGTTAAATAAAATTAATCTCATTCATGATTTTAAAAGCCATGGTAAGATAAGAAAGGAAGAAAACTTCTTATCCCAATATAAAGGTTAAGAAATCCAAATTAATGATGTAAAATTAGAACTATTTTATTTGATTTTGTTAAGAAATTAGACAAGACACCCAATGAAATCTCAGCCACTAAATACAGAAATAAAATTGAGCAGATAAAATATTGTAATAGAAGAAACAAAATTATCACTATCTATAGTTAATATGTTTGCATACCTAACATATCTAAGTAAATTTCTTAGAATTATTATTTGAAGGTAGTTCAATACAAGATAAATAAACAAAAATAGCATTTCTAAACAACAACAACTAGGAAGTACACTGTGAAAATATCCTGTTTGATATAACCTCTGGAGATAAAGCTAACAGAAAATGTGCAGGACTTGTATAAGTAAAACTATAAAAGTTTATAAAGGACATGAAAGAGATTATATAACTGAAGTGTCCTCATAGATAGTAAGACTCAATAACGTCAGATCTCCCCAAACAAACTGTCTATTCAATATTTAATGCTCTCCTGTCTTGAGCTGGGGGCTTTTTCCCCAGGAAGCAAGTCTGAGACCAAGACTTACCTGCAGAGAGTTTATTTTTTTATTTTATTTATTTATTTTTATTTTTTTGCGGTACGTGGGCCTCTCACTGTTGCGGAGCACAGGCTCCGGACGCGGAGGCTCAGCGGCCACGGCTCACGGGCCCGGCCGCTCCGCGGCATGTGGGATCCTCCCAAAGCGGGGCACGAACCCGCGTCCCCTGCATCGGCAGGCAGACTCTCAACCACTGTGCCACCAGGGAAGCCCCAGAGAGTTTATTTTACAAAATTATCCAGCAGGTTCTGGAATAAAAGGGGTTGCTGAGGAGTGTGTTTAGGGCACAATGATCACTGGCAAATCTCCTAACCAAATCTCAGTAAAGGATTTTTAAAAAAATGTGATAAGCAGATTCTAAAATCACATGGGAGAGACACTGCAGAGGAATCATGAAGACAGTTTTGAAAAAAGAAAATTTATGTGGAGGACTAATTTCTCCACCAAATTTCCACACAACCCAAGGGTATAGCAATTACAACTGTGTGGTCTTAGGAAAGAAAGAGATCAATGGGATAAACTAAAGAGGGAAGAAATAGAATCATGAAATTGAGAGTTGAATTTATGACAAAGGCAGCAGTTTGATTTGGAGGGGAAAAATGGTCCAATTAACCAACGATGAAGATGGTTGGCTATTCATTTGGAAAATTAGACCTCTAGTTCATAATATACAAAATTTCAACATTGATCAAAGAGTTCATAAAAATAATTATAAAATAATTAAAAGAAAATATAAAAAGTATTCCTCAATAAAATATGAAGTCCAGAGTCTCTGAACAAATAGGTTGACATATTTGACTACATTAAAACAAAGGTCTTCTGAGCAAGAGACAAATGATGTACTGGGAGAAATATTTATAACATATATAACAAAGAATTACTATCTAAAATTTGTAATACCCTTCTTGAAATCAGTAAGAAAAATAAAAATACCTCAATAGAAAATTAGACAAAGAAGATAACTGGACAATTCGGAGAACAGGAAATACAATTAGCCAATAAATAGATTTTAAAACATTCAAACTTTCCAATAAACAGAGAAATCCAAATGAAAACAAGATTATCTCTTTTTATACCTTAGAAAAGTAAAATTTTCAATGACTGATGTATCCAGATCACGCAAAGATGTAAAAAATAATACCATGCCATCTACCATCAACTAGTCCTTTTAAAAGGGCAATTTGGTGAAGGCATGTGAATTTAAATGTACATACATTTCAAACAAGTAATTTTAATTCTATAACTCTAGTTTATAGAAACATTTCCATGAGTGTTCAAAGACTTATGTACAAGATTGTACAACAAAGTCTTATTTGTAATAATGAAAAATATTAGAAGAACCTTAAATATTTTATAATAAATTATGGTATGCCCATACTATAGAATACTAGACAGCTGTTAAAAAGAGTAATGTGCTTTAGTTTTGAAAGATCTTTGAAATGAATTAAATGATAAACAGGGTACAAGATAATATCTAAAACATATCTTCACTTATGTGAAAATCCATACACATAAAACATATATATGTATTATATAGAAGTATATTATATATTAATATATTAATTGTTATTATTTATTAATATATTAATTAATATTGATATATAATATTAATATATAATATACTTCTATATAATACATATATATGTTTTATATGTATGGAAATGGATAAAAATTGACTAGAAAAATGTACATCTAATTGTTTCAAGTGCTTACATTTGGGGGGATGGTTTTAAGGGTGGGTATATTTGGGATTCACACATTTATTCTATGTATTTCAATGATATTTGAATTTTTTACAATTTTATGTTGATGTATTATTGAGATAAAATTTTAAAATAGGGCTTCCCTGGTGGCGCAGTGGTTGAGAGTCTGCCTGCCGATGCAGGGGACATGGGTTCGTGCCCCGGTCCGGGAAGATCCCACATGCCGCGGAGTGGCTAGGCCCGTGAGCCATAGCCGCTGAGCCTGCGCGTCCGGAGGCCTGTGCTCTGCAACGGGAGAGGCCACAACAGTGAGAGGCCCGCATACCGCAAAACAAAACAAAACAAAACAAACAAACAAAAAATTTTAAAATAAAGGTATACAATTTTACTATAAATATCACTTTTTTCCACCTTCACTAAATAAATGCTGAACAAATATTTAAATATATCAGTGTGAAGAGGTCCTTAATTATTGACTTGCTGAGGGCACTTGTGTGTCTCCATCTGCCCTTCTCCCATCTGAGTGCCTCCAGGTGGGACAGGAGAGAGGTATGAGGGCAGATTTGAGCCCTGGGGGGCATCGGGCTTCTGCAGCTGCAGACAAACACATGGGAACACATATGCTCATGGGACACTCACAAGACAATGTTTCATGCACTCTCAGTGGCCCAGGGTGTCCCAGCTCCGGGCATGCTGGGAACACAGGGAGGCACCATAGTGGAAAACATCTTTTTGTTGACTGAGGAAAAGTAGTACATTCCAGGAGTCACGTGTGAGAGGTGCCCCTCCTTACCACTCAGCCCCCCGTGGGGTGGCTGTGCCAGCCTCTCTATAAATGCAATGTTGGCATAACCTTTGGAGCTATCCACAGCATGCCAGGGGTTTAGCTGAGTGGAGAGATCAATGACAGCACTTGGCCTGGCATACTGGAGGAGCCCCTGCTTCACGTGGGTCCCAGCCTTGAGCCCTGTGCCATCCTAGAGCCTCTAGCAGTGCAGACTGACACAGCTGAAAGCTGCTGACTGTTCTTTATAGCCTGTGTCATTAAAGAAGCTGAGAAGCCACTGTTCTGCAGAGCGCCAAGGTGCAGACTGCATTTTCTGAGCGCTTTAAACACTGTCTTTCTCGAGAGCACCAGGCTTCCATGCCCATTCATTGGTATTTGAGTGCGGGATGGTTTCAACGACCACAGATGTGTTGCACTGACATTTTCTCCAGCAGCCTGGCAATTGTAACAGTCACACTTCATAATGAGTTTCGCCAATAGAATGAATAAAACCGTATTTCTGACCTTAGCACCTTTCTGAATCTTACTCAAGTTCTGCTCTCCAGTTATTGTCCCAGTAAGTCTTTTTATTTGCTGTCAGCAAAAAAAATAAAAATAAAAATATACCTTGTTACACAGAAACTTGTTGCAAAAGCTCACTGATAAGGCATTTGTACATCGAGGAGCTGCTCTGCTAGAATCTCTAGAATCTCCAGATGGTTTTGGATGAGTGAATTCTGCCCACTGCCAGGTCTTGAACATTCAGGGGCACAGCATGACATCATGGCAGTCAGGGACCCTGGAGCCCTTGAGACCAGTGCTGCATTCTGGCTCTGCCACTTGCAGACTCTTGGGTCATGGAAATCATATAGCCTTTCTGAGCCTCTTATGAAAGTGGGGATACTAATTTCCACTTTGCATAGTTGGCATTCAGATGAGAGACAGCATTCAGAAGGTGCCGGCATCACCTGGCTCTTTGAAGACCCAATAAACCGTAGCTTAATATGGCATCATCCCCAGGGCTGCTACTTGCACCGTTGGGCCTCCTCCCGTGGTCCAGGTCAGGGCATCAGAATGGAAGACCCAAACAATCTGAGCAAGCATGATTTTTCATCTGAGAGTTATCAACAGGGGCTTCTAAAAGCTACAAAATGTTTCAGTCCAATGAACTTGCCCAGCTGGAGGTTTCCAGGCTCTTAGGCACCCCCAACAAACCAACTAACAACAACAACAAAAAAACCACAAAAAAACACCCGTTCATGAGAACTGTATATTTTTAATATTAGTATCATTTATATACAATTTTATTGAAAATGACATTTTTGTTCCTAAACTATGTTCTGGCTGGGGGGAAGGCAGTGATGCTGCATTTGAGGATAAAGTCTTTTACTGTCACACATCTCTAGCCTTATACTGAGAGACAAGGAAGACATGAATTAGGTCCAGAGGACTGAATCTTACAGGAGCCTCTCCTGAATGGAGGGGTGCCTGCCTGCCTATGGGGTTGGGGGAAGCTAGGAGACTTCTCTAGATCTTAGTGAAGAAGTTGAGATATTCACTTCATTTCTTTGATTTTACAGGATTTTTACTATTTTTCCTATAGTATCTTTTGAAGGCAGAATTGACATCACACTTATTATATGTTTAGTCTACTGAATGTGAAATAACCCATTCTTTTCTGATTATCTGAGTCATTCCAAGGCTTGCTTAAGCAAGAAGGGGCGTTAGTTGGAAGGTTATAGGGCTATTTCCCTGGAGTCCGTGGGCCCCTGGGCAGCAGGAAGGACTGGAATCAGGAAACACAGCCACCTGTTCTCTGAGACCACCTGGTCTTGTCTTGTATTTATTTCAGCCCCTCTACACATCTGTATTCTCTCTCTCTCTCTGTCTCTTTCTCATCTTACCATCTCACCCTCTTCTCTATTCTCAAGGCCCAATCCAGCCCTCACCTTGCTTGTCCTTACAACCAGGAGCCATAGAGACCTGACTTAGACATCCTGTGTTCCAATTCTGAATTCCCAAGAAAAAGAATTCCCAAGAAAAAGCTCAGCCTATTCTCAGGGTTGACCCTCACTGAGTCAAGGGAGCTGCTCTATCTAATCAACAGTCAAAAGTGGGGAAGATGCCGTCCTGCTTTCCCAACCATCTGAAGGTCATGGAGGGCAGCCACTAGTCTTTCCACTTGGCCTGGCACCCAGTAGAATTGGGTAAAACTGATTGATTGATTGATTGACCTATCATATACTGCACATCAGGCTTGAAAATTCTTACAGTGTGAACATAGCTTTCAAATTGTCACTTGTCCCATTTAAGAATAAATGTCAGATGATCAGGCTGAATAGAGTGTTGAATTCATTTATTTTGCTTTCTGTAGAACTTCTGGGTGAAAGGCAGGCTCATAAAACGTGTATGAGCTGGAAAACTTGGGGTACTTGCAAAGATGAATTGTAAAGTATAATTTAACATTACTTATATATAGAATCTGGGCTCTTGGTAGGATACGGTGGGTACCAAGCTGCTGTGGGTTCTGGTGCCTTGGCAATTGCAGGTCTTTTAAGAGACACTATTTCTTCCCTAGCCAAGATATTGAGACAGAGGAAAAAAATGAATGGTCTTTCACAGTCATCAAAAGGGACCACATGTTTCCCAACCTGACTACCTCTTCCTTCCCTGACCTTCTGAGCTTTATGGAGAAGGACGGAAAAAGCTAGAGGAGAGAAAGAAGTGGCAGAGAGGAAGGGGGCCTGAGAAACCTCTGCAAAGAGACGGGTTTGCACACTGACCTTTTGTCCTTGTCCTGGGAAGCTGGGTACATTCAGGTCCCCCTGAATGGGTACATTCAGCCACAGCCCTGGTCCCATCCCCTCATGTCACCCTCATGTCACCCCAACCTGATGTCTCCACAGTGCCCACTGAACCCGAACATTGGTCCAGATAAATGGAAGCAGGCCATGGTGGCATCTAAGAGCTGGTTAGATTAATGGTGTGCTTGCTTTCCATTCGGAAATCCCAAAGGAAATATCTGCAGATTTAATTCTCAGTTAAAGGTGGAAGTGTAGGTTTGAATCTTGTATTAGGTTTCATCCCCTTACTGCTCAGCATTTCTTCAGAAAGGTCAACTCTGGGAAAGATTGGAGTGTCGGAATCTTCTCCCTGGTGCTGTATAAAGATTTCTGACCTTTCGGTGCTCTTAATTCCTTCCCTTCCTTCCCTCTTAATACTTCCCCTCCGCCCTTTCTTTTTAAGGGCTCTTATTCACTGAAGTGTAAAGGATGTTGTATTCACACAAGCACATATACACACAAATTCCCCATTTGAAAACACAACTAACTTATCAAACATGGAACATGCTAATACTCCTCAAAACTGTCAAGGTCATCAAAAACCAAGGAAAATCTGAGAAACCTAAGGAGACATGACAACCAAGTGTAATGTGGTATCCTGGATGAGATCCTGTAACAGACAAAGGATTTTAGGGAAAAACTATGAAAATCTGAATAAAGTATGGACTTCAGTTAATGACAGTGTATCAACTGGTTCATTAATTATAACAAAAGTACCATACTAATTTACAATGTTAATAATAGGGGAAACTGAGTACAGGGTATATGAGAACTCTCTGTATTAGCTTCTCAACCTTTCTGTAAATCTAAAACTTTTAAAATATAGTCTATTTTTAAAACAAAATCACAAAAACAGTGCATGCTAAAACCACAACTCAGCTGGCCCATCACAAAGCATCACCTTGGCCACTGCGGCTGAACTGGCCAGGTGGGGGTGGGGGCCTGATTAGCTAGTCCTTCTTGGTAACCAGGAGGTAACCGAGCAATGAGCTCATTACACAAATTCATTTCGGGGCTTGCTTGAAAAGCGAGACGTTAACCATTGAAGATGACTCCATATGGTTGGTTTCGTTAACCTGTTAAGTTCTAGACAGAAAACATTGCAAAAACAGTGCCTCAAAGGAAGAAAGTCTAGGATGTACCAGAAAGGAGGGGCCGTCACCGCAAGAGGGTGGCTGATGTCCCTGAAAATGAGCGAGGCCGTTGCAAATGCATCAGACAGACAGCTCAGATGGGTTTGGGTGGCCCGAGGCATCTGAACCACCCAACCTGATTTTATGTACTTGGGATGTTGAAGAGGGTCGCGAGGGAAGATTCATTTACTTATTGTCTTTGAATATTATATTCGAATACCTCGCTGACCACAGGGAATGAATGGACTTTGCTCCTGATTCCTTCAACCTCTCCCAGATCGAGGCCTTGCCCTGTGGCTCAGTCAGGCATCACCAGGGAGTCAGGCCGGTCACCTCCTCAGAATTGAGCTTCTGAACGTTTCCCCTCGGTGTCTTTTCTCTCTCATTGACATTCCAGCCCTTGAAACAAGGTCTTGGCTCCTTTCTCATTTCAGGATTTTGTTTTGGGGGAGCTGGAACACCTGTCCGCCGATCGCCTGCCACTCCGCATCTGGGCCCGGCTGACAGGCTCGTCCGCTTTGACTAATGATGTGATTGATGGACAAAATAAGGAAGAACATACAAAAAAACATTTCTGTCTGGTCTGGTGTGTCAGCAAGCCTTCATCAAGTGGCTGCTGAAGGTATATTTTGCTGCATGCCTCATTACACAGTAATGGCATTCCCAGGCAAAGCTGTTTCTTTTCATGACACAAGACAGCAGGCAGCTTTATGGGCGCTGGGCCCACCGAGCCCGGAGGAAGGAGCAGCACTAAAGAGCGGTCATTTCCAAAAGTGCCTCAAGTTGCTTTTTTGTTGTCATGAATTTAATATGAATCAACACAATATGAAATGGGCATGAGGGATTTTAGTGACTAGTGATATTTTTAAGACTGCTGTCTAAACAGCCATCAAGAAGAAAGGGGAGGGTAGCACCACCACATTTCCCTTCTCCAAACCTGTTGCAAAAAAGAGTCATCTGTCAATTTTATTGCATTAAAAAAGTACACAGAAGCATATAGTCCAAACAAATGTCTTCTTTCAGGCTAAACATGTGGAAAGTGCCACAGAGCTGATGCCAGAATCCTCTCACTCAGCAAACCAAGTGTTGGTCACCCCCATGACAGTGGCCTGCTGTGGATGGTGTGACATTTGGGAGAACCACACCTGCCTCACTGTTGCCTCGGTGCATATAATAATCCCCTGAAAATCACTTCTGGCTGGAATGTGAGGGAAGCAAAGAACCACTTCATGCTGCTTACAAGATACCTATGAGCTAGAATCCAGCACTGGAGGATGCAAAGGAACCATGAATAAAAATAAGAGAGAGAGAGTAGGTAAATTCTTGGCCTGATATTTTTTTCTTTCTCTTTCTTCACTAAAGTACACTTAGAAGCAGGCACATGAGTTGGGTCGCAGAGTTCCTACTTTATTTTTTGCAGAGTATTTTGATTCTCCCTGGCATTAATTATTCTTTCTTTTTTTTTTCCTGGCAAATTTTCTTTGCCAAGGTATTTTATTACACACGTTCCACTTTTTTTCTTTAACATGTTGGACTGTCTCCAAAGAGAGATGCTTAAAATGAAGTTTCATTTTAGAAACACTCTTTTATTCTTTCTTGCTACCATGATGAGTCTTTAGCAGTGGGTTATGGTGAATAATACGTGATTTTAACGAGTTGTGATTAGACAAAACTCTCTCTTCCTACAATAAATACTAGATAGTAAATTAGAAAAGGTATATGAGATTTTCATTCCTATTTAAAAAGAGAGAAAGACATAAACGCCAAATCTCGTTATGATAAATGTAGGCGATAATCTTTTAACGTGCATTTAATTTACTGTGAGAGTAAGAGGCAGCTCTTCAACTCCTGTGTCCATGTTGACACTGCTTTGCACCAGCCAGTCTGGCACTGGGGACAGTGACCCCTTTCTAACCAGGGTAATTATAGCCAGGCCCCAAGAGGGTAGAGGCAGGAATGCAGGGCAGAAGGATGCAAGTTTAAAAATAAACATGTTACCAAAAGCAAACCATCAGAGATGGACACTAATGAGTATAAAAAAGAAATGAAAGAGGAAAGGGTGTTCCGGTTTTTGGCTGAACAAAGGTAAAAGTCGTTGTCAACACCTTTTGTTAATTTCCCACATCTATTCGTATTGTTCATTGAATTTTAATATCAAAATATCCCACTCTAAAGCAAAAGGACCATGGAATTCGGCTGACTCAAAAGTAGAAACACAAAGCGAGAGAGAGTCATGGACATATATACACTACCAAACGTAAGGTGGATAGCTAGTGGGAAGCAGCCGCATAGCACAGGGAGATCAGCTCGGTGCTTTGTGACCGCCTGGAGGGGTGGGATAGGGAGGGTGGGAGGGAGGGAGACGCAAGAGGGAAGGGATATGGGAACAGATGTATATGTATAACTGATTCACTTTGTTATAAAGCAGAAACGAATAAAAAAAAGTTTTCCTTTAAAAACAGTAGAAACAGACTGAAGCATCCATCGACAGCAGAGCAGGGTTAGCTGGACAGGCCGAATACCTGCCCACGCCCACTGACTTAGCCGCTTGGCATTTAGAAGCAGGCGGCTCTTGTAATGGCAGAGGCCATCTTATCAGGAGCCCTTTTCTCAGCGGCTGTGCTCCGCGAGCCTTGGAGTGGTTGGGACTGGAGGAGTTGCTGTTGCTCTCGATTCCTGCCCTTCAGGCCTGAGAGCCAACAGCCAGCCCCAGGTTTCCTGTAAACCAGCACCCTCTCTGTCCTCTTGGCCTGGCAGGCTGTTTCACTAGCACCTTCTTGATTTACAACTTCAAAGCTAAGCGATGAGTTGCTTTAACCTAGACATCTCCTCCCCCAGCTTGGACCAAAAGCAGGCCTCCTCTCCAGAGGAGGGCCTCACAGCCTTGGAACCTTTATCCTTGCCTTGACTTTCCGTTTTAGAACCAGAACCTTTTCAAAACCTCAGGAGCAGACAGCGGGGTGGGGTGTGGGCTCTGTGCTAGGGCCTCTTTGAATGCCAAGGCCGCAATCCATCCGTTTTCCAGCGAGGTCGTTTGTTTCAAAACTAGTGGCTGCAGGAGCCACTGGGGAGCGAGATCATTTAGCAGCAAAAATATTCTTTCTCAGCAAATTGCTTGGAGCCAGGGAAGAATCTTCCAGGTGGGTGATGCTAAGCACAGAGTGGAAGCAGGGACCTAACCTCAGGTTGTTTTCTCGCATCTTGCAGGAACCAGCCACCCGTTCACGGGCTGCTCCATGTATTACAACATACATTTTTTCTTTTCCTAAACAAGTTTGTGTATCTTTCTTGATTGATTTTCTTTCATAAAACTCTTAATATTTTTTCAGATGCCTCTACCTTTTGTCCTTTCAACTGCCACTCACTTAGAAATGGCTCTTTGGAAAAAATTCAGACGAGAAGCATATGTATTTTCTATTTCAGTCTCTAGTTCCTTTGTACAATTTTAACTTATTTTATCTTCCTGTTATTTTTATCACTTTAATGAAGTGGTGGCACTAACCAATTTGCAAAGAACCCCTCAAATCTAGTTGGCTCTTCTCTGTAGAATATAAAATATGTTATTTGATGGTATATGATTAAGAAAAGGAACATTAGGATTTATCTGCTTAATTTGTGGGATTGACTTGGTAGATGCTTTCATACTGAAAGAAGGCTCATTGGTTTTGATTGCAAGATGGAATTTTCTCTTGCATTCCAGAAAGTTTGCCATGTAGGTTAGGCAGCTTCCTGGAGACTCTTTCTGTGCTGCAAGCAAACCATAGGTGTTGTCTTGGCTGCCTGTTCCCTGAAGTGCAGGGCCTGGAGACTCTGAAAACTGCTCCAGGTACTTCACCCACAGCTCCTCTGACGTCCTCTGCCAGGCAGCATGGCCTGAGGGAGAAAAGATCTCCAATGTGAACCCACAGGAGGAATCTGCGGGGAGAGACTGACATGCCCCCAGAGCCATTAAAATGTGGTTTGGGGTGAGTGGATGCAGAGCAGGCTCTCCAGGACCCAAGGGCCAATTTCAGACACTTCCCATGCACCACTCAGATCCTCTTAGCCTCACTGCCTTATCCTGGCTGCTGCTTCATGGCCAGATTTTTGGGGCTTCTCCCTGTCTTCACACAGCAGTACCTGACAGCACCTCACAGTTGCACTGGCCTCTAACTCCCAGGCCAATTATTCCCTGTTTATTCCAAGTTGTGGAATGCCTTGGGACATGCCTCAGTGCCCGTGTTTGTGCAGCCAAGAGGATGGGAGACTTAATATCCTATGGAGCATATCTTTGACCACTGGGTGGATAATTTCTTCCACTTTTGTTTTCATCCCACCCCTGCATATGGTTTCTCAGATGGCCATCCTACAAGGCTAAGTAATCAGTTGCACTCAGAGATGAGTAGCTAAAGAGTGCAGCTCCTGTTAGCTTTACCTCCCTCTTCCCTCAATTCCCTTGGCCCTCACTTCCGCTTCCTGGGTCTGCGTCCTCTAATGAGGGTAGGTAGCACGTGTGCTTTTGCTCCAAGTTATACCTTATGTGGAACCCAAGCTAAGGCATAGGTGCTGTGGGGATGGTACCCAAGTGGATGACCAACAGAATCAGGACAACTGGGCTGGGCAATCTCTCGTCAGCTATCTTATTGGCGCATCCGATGACTTCTAGGTGAATGACTATGCCCTGCGGTGCCTTAGGAAGGGCTTGCAGATTTCAGAGAATGGGTCAGGGAATGGGATACAAAAAAATCCATTGTTTGTACCCAGGACAAGATGCTGCAGACCCCAGGGCCGCCTGGATCAAACACATGGCTTTGTCCCAATGGTATGTCAGATGGCGGGTGGGCCGAGTCTGAAGAGGCCACGACCCCCTCCTGTTCCAGTTCTACACATCTGCTTCCCACCTTGGAAGCACCATTCTCATGGCTGCAGTCTTTGAACTCTGATGAGGTGTGTGAAACACCCTATCGACACATCATATCAGGTATCTTTTGAAATGAAAATCGCTTAGATCAGTTTCAACTCATTCCAAATGTCATATATATCCTCCAGGCTGAACATCCATCTTCCCTCCACCCTTGATATTGTTTGAAATGCAGTGTGGGTCTTTGGGCAGAAAAGCTGACAAAATGGCAAGTTGGGGATTGAGTTGGGGCTTGGTTGTACTGATGCTGTGCTTATCCGGGCACTAATCTTCCTTCATCCTGTTTGGTTTCCCGCTAGCTTCTCCTCTCTTAATCCCAGCCTCCTCTGCAGCATTGTCCTCATCTCTCCTCTCCTCTCCAAATTATCCTTGTTCTCCCAAGACCGACTCAAATCCTGCATTCTGCATCAGGCTAAACCGGATTCTTGCATTCCATTCTGATGCCCTCAACACATACAAATGTGAACCACATAGCCTAGCCCTGCCTTGCAGGGTCCTCCAAACTGGTCCATGTGTGTGAATCTCCTCTCTCTAATAAGCCTCTTCCTTCTGTGTGCACCATCAATGTCTAGCTGACTGCCAGACTCTGGAAATTTGGTAAATCCTTAAGGATTAGCTTAGGGGCTTTGGAAAAAGGAAAGAGATATTCTCAATATTCGCTCCTCTTTCTCTACCCCATTTCGAATCCATTCCCTCCCTCTTCATTCCAGCCACACGTTTACTTGTATGGATTTATGCAGACCCACCCTGTGACCCCGGGGATGGCAGTATCATACCCATTGTCAGAGGGTTTGGTTAATCACCTGATATTTCTCCAAAGGCACTTGACATAAAACAAAAACAAATCAAACGTGCAAGTTGTGTCATATATAAAACAAAATGAACACCATAAAAATGGAGAAAAATGTAAGCTACCATGAATACTAACTCTAACGTATAAATAATACCAGGACTATTTTCTGATCCTATTTTGAACTGGGAGCTACTGTAAAATGAAGACAGAAACCTAAAATAATACCAATTTAAGGCAAAGTGTGTGTTATTAAAAGTTCATGATGTTGAAGAACCAAACTCCTATCCTGGTGCTGAGATTTAATATGTACTTCACACAAAAATAAATCATGTAATATTTTAATGGCAGACATAGAATTTTATGGCTTTTATGACTATCATGGAATTGGGATTCATATTTTATAGACAGCTCTAATAACATCAAGAAATGCTCTGGGAAAAGTGGGGGCTTAGAGAAAGATGAGTGATCACTCAGCAGAAGCTGAAATCAAGCGTAATTAATGCCCAGAGGTAAGGCTGTTCCCCATCGCATGGGTTGCTGGCAGGGCCCCGGCAGGTGCAGCTGGCGTGGTGGGGTCTGTGAAGACGGTAGCTCCGTGAAGGGTGATCTTGGCAAAATAGGACTCCCTCAGTGCTGATGGTGAAATTGTCCATCTCTGGGGCGGGAGGATGAGCAAAGCGTTCAAGAATACACCGGGAAGGATATTCTCAGGTTGGATGTCCCTGCTGGGGGCACAAGCTCTGTTTTTGCAGGGAGCAGAGGCAATTTTGCAGGGGTCCCTAGGACTTCCTACCTCACCCACCCATCATCCCAGCAAACTACTGTCCCCACTGAGCTGGACTTTTTAGAAGTTATAAAAGCTGAAAATAATCTAACGGCGACCAGCAGCTGTAGGCGCTTTGTTGGGCTTTTACAAGGATTACTTAGTTGCATCCTCACAGCCACCCATCAGGTGGAGAGCTGGGGGGACTTCTCTGTTTTCCTTACCTGGGCACAAACTCCCTGAATGCTCTACTGGTTGGTGAGCATAGTGGAGAGTGTGTGTCCTTGATGAGCTACAGTTGAAGACATCATGCTAACTGAGCCACAGATCACAAAATAGTTTCTACTCCTGGGCAGGCCGACACACATGCCGGCCTCCAGGTCTCGCTTATTCCAGCCACAGGCTGACCCCAGCTCGAGGCCCATTTCAGAGTCTCCCCCAGTCGCAGGGTGACCACCAGCCCTCTGTCTCCCTGAGCTCAGCCCCAGGCTGACCCCCTAGCGCAGTCCTGGTACAAGTGCAATGCTGATCCCAAAACGACAAACAGAGACCCATTGGAGGGCTCTCTGTCACCTGGGCCACTACCACCCAGGGCCATCCACAAGGACATCATCTCTCAGCCATTCTCAGGAAACGTGCCTCTCCAAGCCCTCAGATACATGCAGCTACTTCATGCACACTGCGTGCCGATCTTGTCTTCCATTCCCCCTTGGGTTCCAGACCCAACTCTGGGGCTGTGACCTTGGGCAGTCCCCTCCACGGGCCCGCTATCTCACCTGTGAGAGGGGATGAGTGGGCTTCCTACCTGCGGGCCTTGTCTTCCTCTGAGGCATTGTTGTGAGTACCTGGAGTTAGCAGGAGTGAAAGCTCTTTGTAAATTGTAATGTACTTCAGGTGGGGAAAGTGCAAACATACCTGTGCGATCCTTCTCCCTGGGAACCGAGGCAGGCATGAGCAAGGCACAGGGGCAAAGAGGGAGTCTGCCCTGGGGGCTGTCACCTGCTCTTTCAGCCTCCCCACACCTTTTAAATGTGACTTCTGTGTCCTCTCAGAACTGATATGCATCAGGGAATAGTATTTTGCAGCAATATTTCTGCTCTGTTCTAGAAATACGGGACGCCTGCCTAGGACAGCGTCTGTAGAGGCTCACGGAGGTGGGAGCCTGGACTCTGAAGGGCTGAGGGCCAAAGAGTCCACTTCCCCAGGCTGGGCCCTGGCCTGTCTTCTATGTGGCCCTCTTGTGAGGCCTGACCTCTCTGTAACCTGAACGAGCAAGCTGTGATGAATGGGAAGCCACAGTCTCAGCAGAGGCACTGTGCCCGAAGGAGAGCCATGGCCCAGGCCCCTGAACCTGCAGATCCCACGTCCTTGTGAATCAGGTCCCAGGAGGGATGCGGTCCTGGCTTGGGACTAAGGCTCAGGGGCACTGCCACCACCGAGAGGGCACCCTTCTGGAAGCTGTGGCCCCAGGCCTCTGCCTTACTCGAATCCTGCCTCTTTTTAAATGGAGGAACACATTTCCAGTACTGCCTGGGAGGTGAAGCTCTTTAGGATGCTTAGAAACCTCTCTTTAAAGGTTTATGGTCATTCACATTCTTATTAAATTGCTTTGATAAAATATTCAGCCACAGCCCCCTCCATTTGACTCTTAACTTGGTAACATATAATTTGCAATTGATTATTGCTCAAACATGCCTGGCACCACATTACGATGTGCTCATACATCTCATCCTCTCTCCGCCAATTTGGGGTGGTGGAAAAATGGTTTCTTTGACCTTTGACCTGTTTGAGGTGGGACATTAGGTCATCAGGGCCATGGAGAATCAAACACTCCCATCTGCCGCCAACAGAGACAGCAATGGATGCGTGCAGCTCTCAACTGAGCTTGTAATTTTTTTTTTTTCCCTCTTGGTAAGATACAGGTATTTTTCAGAGTTGGAAAATGTCTTGAATAAATGAGCTTCGTATATATGTTTTTAATGTGATTTGCCTGTATTTATTTGGGTGATCACAATTTATGCCAAGTGAAAAGGTTAAGAGTCCTGGAAACTGAATTATTCCATTTATTTGCAGACATGATGCAGCGCAGGACAACAGAAGGGTGCATCCTCATCTTGCCCGGCCCCTGACCTCACCCCTGACCTGGATGTGGGCAGCACAGCTCTGAGCTACCTCTCCCAGGCTGGGGCGACCACCCTTGGGAGATGGTTTAGGAGTCTGGCAAGTTGCTATGGTACGTGGGGGTATCCCTTGTAATTACTTAAAAAAGCATTTACTGAGTGTCTTCCGTGCATCCTCTCCTCCTGTTCCCAGGTTCCCAGAGGCCATTCTCCCAGGCCTGAGCTTTTGAGGTTTTGCCTAAAAAGGAGCAGCACCCTTACCCTCGATCCTTCATCACCTTAGTTTGCAAACTTGTCTTCTCATCAGTGATTTCCTCACATCTAGTTAACAGCCCGGGGTAAAAGCAGGCAGGGATGGGCTCCCACTCCATGCCTTGCTGGGAGCTGTCATGACTCGCTGCGGTGAGGCCTCTGGCCCCCGGTTGGGGGGCTGGGACCCAGGTCTCGGAGGCCCTGGCGTAACACTGTCCACTGCCTCTCCCCTTACTCTGGCAGGTCCATTTCCTTGGTGGCCTCTGGCAGAGACCGAGCAGCCTTACAACTCCAAGGAAAGGCTCTCCTAGTGAAGGGCCAGCCTGGGGAGGAATCTGAGGAGGGGGCTCCCTGTACCCCCCATCTGCTCTCTATCCCGCACACGTGGCCTGTCTCGTGGGCCTGACTGTCCTGGGCCACGGCCTCTTGGCTGGCTTCCCCATCACTTTCACATTACGCCAAAGTAATTGGATATTGGCAACCAATTACTGAATTTTTCACGTCAGCTTCATCGGTGACTCTTAGACAACCAACCGCGCCAGAGTCTCTTTCGATGAAGAGAGGAATGATAATAATTCTCATTAATGTTCTGCGAGACATGGAAGGCCGAGGCACGGGGCCTGTGGAGGATGGGGAGGGAGGAGAAGAGGCAGCCCTGGCCCTTGGTGCAGGGAATGAGCCTCCCCCGCACCTGCTCTCATCCTGACCCCAAAGCTGTGTCCCCTCTGCCCCTCCAGGTGTGCTCATGTGTCTGTCTCTTCATTAGGAAAGAGGGATGTCCTGCCTCTGGGTAGAGGAACTGGGAAAACCTTCCTGAGGTGAATGTGGACATGCAGACCTCATGCAAGAGGATCTCAGTGGTTGTAGAGGATGTGGATGGAAGGGAGAGGCATGCTGAGGAGGTAAAGGGAGCTGACCCCTCTGGCCTGGCGGTATGATGCCCAGGCTTGCCACAGACATCACTAGCAGACACTCCCTCTGCACGCTGATGGCTTCCTGTGTCGCCGGTGGAGGGCATTCTCTGGCCAAGGGAGCACAGTGACCCAGGCCCACGGCAGGCCAAATGTGCAGGGCTGTAGAACAACCTAGGGATAAAGGACAGGACCTAGTGGATAAATACCACAGGGCCTCGTCCCCCAGTGGGACAATCTCAATGCATGCCTCTTAGAGCATGCCTGGTGGGATTGGCTCTGAGTGTCCACAGAGGAAAGCTTCCCCAGAACTCACACTCTGTTGGATTTCTTCTCTTCCATGGCTCTGTTCCCTACATCTCTACCCTCTGGGATCACCTCCCAAATCAACACCTTGCCCCATTTCCTTGTCTCAGGATTTATTTTTGCAGAAACTGAAAGGATGGTAGCTGGTGTTTGAAGATGGGACAGTTCTGACCAGATAGCAGAGAGCACCAGCATCCTGCACGTCCAGGCTCCACACCGCCGGTCGGTACCCCGAGCGACCTTCCCACCTTCCCACCCTCTGCTCTGCTGTGCTCCAGCCCTCAGCCCACGCGTGCTCTGTGTGGTGGGCAATCTGATTTATCTGGAATGTCTGGGCTGAGGAAGGAGATGAGCGCTTCTCGCTGGGAGGGATTTTCAGCTCATTTCACAGATAAAATCAATCAGATCTAAACCGCACTCACTGTGGCCGTGAGAGGGAAACCCAAACAGCAGGGGCCAACGGGAGGCTTTTCCCTCCCTTCCCATCCGGCTCCACCTCGGCCTGAGAGCAGCGGGGCCCACGGGCCCTCGGGCTGTGGAAGCTGCAGAGGCCCGGCTCCTCTCGGAATAACTGGCACAGGCCTGACTCAGAAGGTCAGGTGGAGGATGGGCTGCAGCTAGTGGAGAAGGAAGAGGCCCCCAAATGCACTTCCTTTGTCTTCTGGATGGTGTTGGCAGAGGTGAGGGGGTGAAGGGGGCACAATAATACCAGTTATAAGTTTACCTGTTCCTTTTGTTTTCCTTGGTGATATTGAATGGAATAAATTGGAAACAGAAGGTGGATGGATGAATGGCAGTGCCTGGATCCAGCTCTCCTGGGCTGTCTAAGGCTTCTGGTCATTGGGTGGTGCCATTTTCTCTGTGTCTCCAAACTGTCCACATTGAGGAAAAGGGTCTAGACATCAGAACTTTCTAGGCTGACTTGGGGTCAATCCTGCCACCAGGAACTGGGACCTGTGTTGACACTGCATCTCCCAGCCTGAAATCTACTGGTACTATCCACCTCTGGCATTCACCCATCTGGAACATGGCCTTCCTCAGCCTGCAACAGCTCTGTAAAGCTGGACAGAGCTAAAACTCAGAGCAAGAAGTTCTGAAGAAGTCTGAGGGAGCAGGTACCTGATTTCCATTTCTGGCTTCAGGATGGTGGCCTTGGTCTCATCCCATTTTCCCAGCTCCTGGCAGGTGGGAGGGAGACCACTGCTTCCTTATGCTCGGCCATTATTTACAGTCTCTTTACAGACCCAGATAGGGTATGTTGAAAAGGCCTGTATCTCCTACAAGTGTCTCCTGTTCTCATCCAAGGAAGCAACCGTGCTTGGTGAATTGGAGAGGTACCAGGGTGGTGCCTTTGTGAGCATCAGGCCAGCTCCTTCAGGGAGTGAGATGAAGTTGCCTACTCAGCATCCATACCCCTTCTTTTGGCATCAGTACCTCCTTTACTCTAGAGAGCACTCCTTCCCCTTTCAGTTCATGTGGTTCAACTGGACTAGTTCAAATGATGGTCACATGACCTAAGCCAAGCCAATCAGAACATCTAGGTCCTTTTAGGGAGAAACACTTGAAAGAGAGAAGTCATCTCTCCTCCAGTTACTGAAAGGAGTGGATGTAAGCCTGGAACTTCTGGCAGCCATCTTGGCACCATGAGGAAAAGGCCTACCTGAGAATGGAGCCAATGCAGAGGGAAACAGAGGGATAGATGGAGACAGACAGAGTCGGATGACATTATTTGGGATCAAGGGTCCAGCAGGGACTGAGGCCAGATCTAGCCCTGGACTCATATGAGCTTTCAAATTCTCTCTCTCTCTCTTTTTTGTTTTTTTGGTCATGCTGCGCAGCATGAGGGATCTTAGTTCCCCGACCACGGATCAAGCCTGGGCCCCCTGCACTGGAAGCATGGAGTCTTAACCACTGGACCACCAGGGAAGTCCAAATTCTCTTTTTTTGCTTTAAACCAACTTGATTTTCAGTATTCTTTTCATTTGCAGCTGACTTGAGACAAATACCTATGGCTCAAAGGTGGCCCGTCATGGTTGTCTTTCTCATCTATTGATTTCAATTAAATTCATTCTATTTAAATCAATTTGACAAACATTTACTCAGCTCTTTTCAAGCCTTGATCTACTTGTTAAGAAAACAAATCTGATTTTTGTCCTTAAGGGGCTTACAGTCAAGACTGGAAAAGAGATACCTTAGGAACTACTTTCAATTTAAGGAAGTACATACTCAAAAGTTCTTGTTAAAAGAGGGTATACAAAGGGACACATTAATACACGCTAATTAGAAGTTGAAAACAATATGAGGTGGGGACACAAGGAAGTGAGAGGTTAGAATTAATCTCAGAATTGATGAAAGAAACCCAAGAAGGCTCAGAGGAGGGGATAGTGTTTAATCTTGGCTTTGAAGAATAAATAGGACTTTGCTAAGAAGAGAATGAATGCATAAACAAACTAATAACTTAATGCAACACATGTTTATATTCAGTGATCTACTACGTTCATGGGCACAGTGCAAGGCACTGGCAATTAAAAGTTGAGTCATGTATAGGTCATCGCCCTGCAGACTTCCTGTCTAGCAGAGAAGGTAATTCCTGCAGATAACTTATAATGGGAGATGGGTGTAGAGGAAGAATGGCTTGCAGCTCAGGCCTAGGGAAGTCATCTAGAAGGAGAACGAAGAGCGATCAGTGATGCAGAGATGGAGTCACCCTAAGAATAGAAAACAGCCCAAGAAAACACACAGAATTGGAGAAATGAGGAAAATGCGTGGCTACCTTGAGCCAGGAGCTACCTGTGGGGAGTGGTGGGTTGAGAAAGTCATGGAAAAGCTAGAATGTTTGGCTAAGTACCTGTGACATTATGGGATGGGTAGTGGGAAACCACTGGAGAGTGTGCCCAGAAGTGTGATGTCAGAGTTGGCCTTGGGAAGATTAATCTGGCCTGGGGAGAAGAAGGTGCTGGGGCACGTACCTGGGGTCCTGAATGCAAAAAAGACAAACCAAATGAGCCAAATGTGGTGCTCAGTGTCAGGAAAGGAAGTGGTGTGGTTGAAGACCCTGGGACTAGGGTCAACCTTCCTCTTGACCAGCAGCAGCCGGCTTCTTCCACACAGGGTTGGGGGATGTGCCTTTGGTGTTTCCAGGCCCATGCTCCTGTTTTGAACAAGAGAGAAGAGGATTCTTCCCCCTGTTCCAGTTTGAAATCATTCTGGAGGGAACGTTGCCTGGCTTATCTTAGGTCTTGTGCCTACTCTGAACAATTACTTAGACCAGGATGGAGAATCGATAATTAGCTCAGCTTGAATCAAGTGATTCTTTTCAATCAAGACAGAGTGACCAGGGAGGGACGGGGAGGCCTTACCAGAGTAAAGAGCCGCACTCTCTAGAGTGGCAAATGTCCCAGGGCTGGCCTCTGAGGAGGTCCTTGTGGGTTGTGAATCCCAGGTGATTTGCTTCATAGATCTGGACGTCCTCTAGGAGAGAGCAGTTGGGTCTGAGTGACATTTGTGGGAGGAGGGCTGGAGAGATGTGAAGGGATGTGGGAGGGGCAGGGAAAGTGACAACATGGGTGAGTGCTGAGTCAGTGGAACCATGGTTCATTACCTACCTGCCCACACAGGTCATTCAACAGCTCGTGGCTGAAGGTGGGCCTCCACGCCCACTGCAGACCCTCCCCAGGTGACTTGCTCAAAGCTGGAGTATGCTACAGCTGCTGTCCTATGCCCGTGAGTGTTTAGATCTGCTCCAACAATTTTAGGAAGGGAATGACACACTCTTATTAGATGGCTCAATGTTTTATAATATGGCCTGGATATTTAACTGACAAAAAGCATTGAGGGGAAATGAAATTTAATGGGCCACCTCTTCATCCCATATAAGGCTAATTTCCGTTAAAAAATGAAACAGTTTTAAAAAGTAGGAACCCCAGAGGAAATGTGCCCATGCCTTGGATCTTAGGGCTAAAACCCTTACAACGCACCAGCTAGATCTCTACCCTCCACGTGAGGTAACAGCAATTAGGTTGGCGCCCCCAGCTCGGGCCCCGGCAGCCTGGCTGACAGACACGTCAGATTAATACATCACCAGGTATGAAAGCGCAGTTAGAATTTGACTGAGGTACTTCCAGCCTGAGAAAGGGAACGATTTATCAATGCAAACTTAATAACATCTATTTGAATCTAACTAAAAATCAATATTTCATTACCAAATTGTTAGTGAGAATGAAGAAAAATTGCGGAAGTCGGGCAGTTTGGTGCTAGGGAAGCGTCAGGAGTTCAATGTGAAGACGGGATGATTCATGAGGCCGCACTGGAGTAAGGGTGGAGGAGGACGAGTGCAGAAAACTTGGAGGGGCCCCCTCTCTCATGACCTTGGCCGTGACGGGGGGAAACACAAGAAAATGAGAGTGACTGTCAGTTCCCTTCAGGGATGGAGCCCTCCATAAATCACAGGGAGCCAGCCCAGGGAGAGGAGAAGTGCAGGGCTCGGGTGCAGGGGCTGGCGATTTAACTCTTAGGACCCTGACGTCTGAGTTGTGCTTCCCAGGATGGGGATGGGTAATGAATGGATACGATCCGGGGTGGGGGCTACCTAGTGGTTATATGTGCAAATGCAGAAAGGGTAGGTGGACAGTGAAAGGTTAGCGTCCACTGGGTACAGCGAATCCCAGGACCAGCCCACTTTCCACCCCTGTCAGAAAACGAGAAACGACAGCTTGTGTCCGGTCAAACACTAACATAGATCAGTTGGTTGGAGGTCTGCTGTCCAGGTGAGGTTCGGGGGAAGATTTTCAGTCTGAACATACAGACCAGAAAATGCTTTGTAGTGCCATGATTGGAGTGGAGTCTCAATATGAATAAAATCCTTGAATTTGTTTCAAAATCTGAACTAGAAATGAAACCTGAGGGTTTGTCTTTGCCCTTATTCTTCATCCCGTTCCTCTCTGTGTTTGGTTTCCTTGTGCTGGCCAAATGTGGCTAGCAAGACATTGAAAAAATATGCATTCGTCCTTTAGCAAGAAACAAAGGAGAATCGCATAAGATGTGACTCATACGTATAACCCCATAAATTAAAATCGAGCCTCTGCTCACTTCATCCACCGAGGAGCTGTGCATGGGGACCCCGCAGCACCTGGCATGGGGATCACGGTCCTCCCCAGCCTTGTGCTAGCGTTTTGGAATCATGGGAAAAGAGATGTATTTGACATTAATGCCCTAAGTTTCAGGCCCTAATTTCAATATGATTCACTTTAAAAAGTAAGGGATAACCTCTTACTCCCCAAAGAAAATGTAATATATTTTGACAGAAGATGAGAATATGCTTATTTTACTCAAGACTTTTTCTAGAGCAGAGCTAGTCTGCTTGGGAACCAAGGATTTGAAGATGTGGATTGGGAATAAAGTAAGCTAGCATTGTCTTGGAAATATGATAGGCAAGGGCAGAAAATTCTTCACATCAGTACTTTATGGGAATAAAAAGTACCATCCCCCGGGCTTCCCTGGTGGTGCAGTGGTTGAGAGTCCGCCTGCCGATGCAGGGGACACGGGTTCGTGCCCCGGTCCGGGAAGATCCCACATGCCACGGAGCGGCTGGGCCCGTGAGCCATGGCCGCTGAGCCTGCGCGTCCAGAGCCTGTGCTCTGCAATGGGAGAGGCCACAACAGTGAGAGGCCCGCGTACGGCGCAAAAAAAAAAAAAAAAGTACCATCCCCACCCCAAACTCCTGGGGGCATATATAGCCATATACCCGGGCATGCGGTGCTCAGCAACACTGGGGAGCACTGCTGTTATGCCAGGGACACCACTGAGCTCTTCGGTGAATTTCCTCATTTACAGCCCTGTGAAGTAGGTACTCTCGCTGTTATCTCCATTGTACACAAAGGAACCAGGGCTAGGGATGCCTAGTGACCTGCCCCAGCTCAGACAGGAAGTGGCAGAGCAGGATTCAAACTCAAGTTCACATTCTGAGCACATCACCCTAACATCCCCACATGCAAGGTTGCTGTGAGGTCCAGATAAGGTGGTTTTGGGTGTGATAACAACCTTGTTGCATCTGGGTCTCTTCAGTAGGTTGCTCTCTTGTCCTGAGTCAGCATCACATTGCAACATGAGCCAGCAGCCCATGGGGTGCCATGGTCCTCACTGATGTTGAGTGTCTGTGCTCATTTATTTCACCATTTGCAGTGGAGCCAGCCCAAAGCTTGTTGTTGAAAACCTCAGGGCCCTGTTTGTATACAACATCTTTGTGACAAGCACAGGAGTCCAAAAGAGAGTCGAAAAACTGTAGTCTTGGCAAAGCCACCCCTGGGTACATCTTGACAATGGAATGGTCTGCCCTCCTCTGAGGCATGAGCAAACCCTCAATTTAGGGTGAGTGCCCAAGGGCATTCTGCAGAAATCAGCGTCTACCACCTTCTTCCCAGGATTCATAAGCTGGGAGGCGTTCCTATGGCAGGATTTAGGGCAGATATCTCAGGTGTTGGCAGGAATAGTCATCGTGCGCACCAGAGCTCGAAAATATGAGCTGGAGTTGACTCCAGTAATCAAGAGATGTAAGTTCCTACCAGAATATTGTCTCTAAAAGTCCTTTGCAAAATTGGGGGTCCCAATGTATTTTTAAAGATGGCAGAAGTTGCCTGACTGGGAATGCCAGTGGGGCCCCTGCAGGGAGCCACTTACATTCACCCTTATGGGACCGTCTGTGGGGAGTCTGTGGCGAAGTATGTTCATTGCTCCCAGTGTCAGGGCATGGAGTCCAAACACTTATACTATAGGTATAACCATAGCTGAAAATTGGCTTTTATAGAACTTCCATTTGCACTGGAACCGTGACTTGCTGGCTATAAAAGTGAAGTGGAAAAATGCAAAATACCTGTTAAGTGTCATCAAACAGATTCACCTCAAGTCATCTCATGTGCACAGTGGGCCACACTAAGGACACTGAACAGAGAGGGTACGTGGGGGTGGGTTGGTGTCGATACCACACACTAGCACAGCTTGGAATCAGCGGCTGCAACACATCAACTCCTGTCTGAGCATGCTGAAGTGTCTTGGTGAAACTTGACCTTGCCCAGGCTTATCAGCACCTGTTTGTCAGTGATACTCTAACTGTACTCATCACTCACCAAGGGCCATTTTGAGTTAAGTGCCTTCAGTTGGGAATTTTTATGGTCCCTTGATTTTTCCAAGGCTTCACAAAAAGTTTCAGAGTCCTAAATTCCAGTGAAAACCTGGCTTAGAATTTACTAGATAAGTTTACAGAAATGCTTGGGAAAGTTTGGCTGTGTTGGGTATCACTGAAAAAAGGATCACTTGAACTTGGAACATTGATGTAGTGTCCATAGGCTGCTATATCCACGTGGCAGAAGGTAGGTTTCTCATGGTTCATTCATAAGTTGTGAAATATTGCAAGAAATCAAAGTATATGAGGTGATAGACGCAAAGTACTCACCCCAGTTCCAGGCACAGAGTAAGCAATTGATACACAATACTAATAATAATTGGCTTATTATTTCTATCACTACCACCTCTAGACTTGTTTCAACTATCCTCATCTAAATATGCAACCAACAAGGCTGAGCCTTGTATATACTTCATGATTTGTAACTTTTCATTCTAGATGGCTTTCTTGGTACTTAAGAATGAGGGGGATGTCAAGAAGAAGTACTCTACAGCTGTAAGAAAGATTCAGGTATATCTCCATATACTGTGATGGGTGATCTCCATGATTTATAGTTTTGTAAAACAAAGCATGAGAGAGAAAAAATGCATATGGTTGGTATGCTATATTTAAGAGGAGGGGGATACTAATATAGATTGTATATTAAATAAGTGAAGTTATAAGTCCTAGGTATAGTTATAAGAGGAGGGAAGTAAAAGAGTGGAAGGGAAAGAGATAGAAGCTAGACTTGTCTGAAAAATTGATTTTGGAACCAGATAAATATTTTACATAATTATCAAACACAACTTACTCAAAATAAAAAAGCAGTTCCTAAAAACCAAGAGCAAAATGAAACAGATGAAACTGAATGTGTGTCAAGTTGGTTACGTAATCTGCAGAGAAAATTTATTTAGTTGAATTTAAGATAGAGTTCTTAGTGGTTTGTATCTTAAGGAAACACACACAAACACAGAAAACATGCCTTTCAATATTATACTGTTGGTAATATCATTGGTATTGCTATTTTGAAACTCACTCTCTCTCTCTCACACAGCCATGTATGTATTAGGAAAAAGCAGTGAAGTGATTATATCAATGCAATTAGAATGTTATTATCATAAGAAAAGAGATACAAATATAAAATCAAAATGAATACCTAAATTGAAATTGAAAATGTCAGTTTGAATTTGTAATGTATTTTCTCTGGGGGAACGAGAATTATTCCCTATCTGTTCACTGAAAAGCCCTGAATATAATGATCAGCTCAGTAGTACTGAGAATCCCTACCACCAGACTGTGGTCTCTAAATACCATTTTCCACCAAAATGGCTGATTCAAGATTGTTTGTAGGGCTTCCCTGGTGGCGCAGTGGTTGAGAGTCCACCTGCCGATGCAGGGGACACGGGTTCGTGCCCCGGTCCGGGAAGATGCCGCGGAGCGGCTGGGCCCGTGAGCATGGCCGCTGAGCCTGCGCGTCCGGAGCCTGTGCTCCACAACGGGAGAGGCCACAGCAGTGAGAGGCCCGTGTACCGCAAAAAAAAAAAAAAAAAGATTGTTTGTACAAGGCAAGAGCTGTATAAGACAGACCTAGAACATCTTGTCATATAAGAAAGCAAGGAAACTGTCAAGGATGACTGGGGTCACGTGAAAGAACATAGGAGCCAATTTGAGGCTTTTACTGGCCAGAAATGTGACAAATTCTGATGACCAGAGAGTGTTGCTATGAATATTAACTGAAGTGGATTGTTCATTGTGATACTTAAAAAAATCAGATTGGTCACCTTTGGAGGCCCGAAAATCTACTCATTCTGAAATTTGGCAAATAGAGAGAAAGAATCCAACATTTAACCTGCCTTTCCCTTAAGAACTGTACTTCCGGCAAATAGTTGATAAGAGAAAATTAGCCTTAATAGAAATATTACAGCTAATCAAGGAAGAAAGAATGATAGAATTTTCAGTGTTGAAAAAAAAAGAAGATTCAGACAATGATTTTTAGTGGCTTCTAACACCACAAGAAAAGAGGCAACTGGGCATCATATGCCTCATATAGAAGTACACAGGGTCACCTCTGCAATGGTCTTGCAAAAAAGAAACTAAAAAGCCTGAATTATAGCCAGCTTCTAGATCTAAGTGCTAGTTTACAGGAAGTACAGGGAATAGAGAAACATGTTAAAGGACACACTGTAGATTCATTCAGCATAAAGCAAAATCCAGCATAAAAAAAGTCTCCAGGACAAATGTCATGGTTTCTTCAACAATTAAAAGATATAGGGAGAAAAAATAGAAACAATTTAGAGATTAAAGATGGAATAAACTAATTATAAACAAATAAGTAAATAAAATATCCCCCATTGTCTATTACATGTTTTAAAACTGACTGGATATTTGATGATGTTAAGAAATGATTCTCATTGTTTAGGTGTGAGGATGTTGTTTTAGAAATACGAATGAAAATATTTATTGATTAAACTGAAAATCAATATTTTTTATCAATTTCTATTTTTTGGAAATACAAACTGAAATACTTCCTGGGATCTGTGTGTGTCACAGGAGTTCACCTTGGTGGTGATGGTGAGGTGTGTGAATAGGGGGGCACAGGCCATGATGATCATTGTCAGAGCTGGGTGGTGTGTAAATTGGATCTCACTAAATTACTCTCTTTATTGAATTGTTCCATAAGGCAAGTGAGAAAAGAAGTGTGTGTTAATGAGATAAGCCCTGTTTCTCACACATCTATGGAATACATATATTTTGTCTGGTGCTGTGCTAAGCTCGGGGATGAAGCGTTGTCTCTGCCATGTCCTGTCCTCTGGGAACTTGTTGCAGATGGAGAGACAAGCCTAGGGTCAAGGGAAGAATGGGGCACGCTGGGGGTACAGGAGAGGATGCTGCTGCACTGCTCTGCTGGTAGTGTGCCTTCCAGAATGACCTGACATCACTGAAGCCCCTTCTCTGCAGCCGTTTGCCTCCTGATTACTCAGCAGAGTCACAGAATGAAGGAGGTTGAAATTTCCCTTTTGAACACTCCCTAATATAATTACCTACCACACCAGATGTAACCTTTCTGACCACTGAAAATGTGTATTGCTGAATCAGTTTGTATGCGTGCCCCTCAAGCTCCCAGTACACTTGGAACCCTTCCCTTCATGGGTGGGCCACAAAACCATGAGGAGTGAGGACACCTAGCATAGCACCTTAGAGTAGGCAAAGATCATGTGCTCACTGGGACTCCCTGCTAGGCTGAGTCAAATCCTTCAATACATCCCAGGAGACAAATGCTACCTGATGCTTCCGGGGGACCAGGTAGGCAGAGGAAAACCTACCAATGTAATTTAACCCCTTCAGCGGAGTTCATGATAATTCTGCTTCAGGGAAGTTTGTCTTGAAATAGATAGGTGAAGAATCACTGCATCAGGTGACTGCGGAGGTAACCATCATGCACTTCAGGGGACACTCTTGTAAGGGAGGAAAAATAATTTTCCCTGTATCCTTCCAGGCTCTCAGCTGCCCGCATAGCAAAAGACATATTAACAAGAGCAAAAGAAACAGAAGTTTATTAACATATGTATACCTCATGTGTACGTGGGAGATGCCCAGAGAAAATGAGTAACTCTCAGACATGGATTAGAACTCAGTCTTAAATACCATCTTCAGCTGAAGACAAAAGAAAGGTGTGCAGAGGTTGGTTATGGGGAGCCGGTTAGGAAAGGCAGAGGTGCTCTCACCTCTGATAAGGGTCTTAGTTGTGTCCAGGGATTAACCTTGGTCCTTCCTGGTAGAGAGAAGAGGACGAACACCTTTGTAACTTTATGTCCTGCTCTTAGGCAAGTAGGGGAGTGATGCTTACACCAAAGTGGGATATTTCCAGGTAGAATATTCTGCCACCTTTCACTGTAATATAATTAGGACACTTTTAGTCCTTTGTCCTAATGTGTGTCTATACCCTCAGGCTGTTGTTGTTGTTGTTCAGGCTCTGCTATAGGCTAGCTGTCCTTTCTGGCTAATCTTGATTCTTGGGAGAAACTCAGGAGACAAATTCATAGGTGGTGAAATGACAGGCAGCTGGGAAGAAGCGTGACAACACAGCCCTAGGCTCTGCCTTGTGAAGGGGACCGTGAGATTCCCAGCAGATTCTTGAATCAGTGATGTGGTGGTTTTGTGGGGAGCAACACATCTAGCATGGCCCCGGCAATATCTATTGTGTTCCAACTCACTGGCTTTGCCCAGGACATCGTTTTGTGGCTTAGACCCAGGAAGTACAAAGTGACCATTTTTCACATTTCTTCTCACAGTGAGTCTAGGCTAAAGAGATCAATAAACAGCCATGTGCTTGTGTCTGCTCTTTGGTCCTCAAGGACATGCTTTTTCCTTAAACCTTGCTTTCTATTAGAGGAGTCTGTACAGGGTAGGGGAACTAAAGCACCCTGTAGACAGAAGCTTCTGAAGAAGCCCATCATGTTCCTTTGCCCGCTGAGGATGAACTTCTGTTGTCTACACATGGCTGCTTGGACTAGAGTCTTTACTCCAGCAAAGAAAGGGTGCCTGGAGAGCTCTCCGTCTCCGGGGCTCACCCCATACCCACAAAGGGCTTGGCGCAGAGAGCAGGCATGCAGTGACTGCAACAGTGGGATCTGGTTCTGCCCATGGCAAGAACCCACCCTTGGGGATGCAGGGGGCTGAACCGGCGGCTGCCCAGCACGGCCTGGGATTATGGAGCAGGTCAGGGAAATGGACTTTCAGAGAAGAAGAAGGAGAGTGGGAGATTAACGCAGACTCTCTACCAAGAACTTTCCAGAAGTGTTGAGGGGAGAATGCGTTCATCTGAGGTATTTGTGTGCAGCTCTGTGTGTTCCGGCTACACAACCAGTTTCTGCTCTCACTCTGTGCTAGCACCATGACGGCACCAAGGCTTTGACACTAAAGCTAGCCTTGATTGTGATATCGTGGAGGTGGGCTTTGGTTTTACATAATAAATGTTTAATAAGGAAAATCAGTGAGGAAACATTAGGAAGAGACTATAAGAGTCTAGTAGTCTAGTGGGCTCTCTACCTTTGCCTTCTTTACCATTGTTTTCTTTGGCTAGTTAAAGCAAAAAGAAATTTACTGGACAGCATAAAAGTGGAGGCCCTTTCTTGATCAATAATGAAGAATCTCATGTTCAAGTCCTATGTGTTACCTATGTAAATGCCTTTCCACAGACAAAGAGAAGATTTCTTGGGGATTTTATGTGATACATTTATCACTTCCACATGCAAGTCACAGAATTCTTCTGGCTTTTTCTTACTACCAGTTTCAAAGATGTCATAGGTCATCATCAACCACTTTAATGTCCTCTAAGGATATAACAACAGGTTTCCACAAATAGACAAAAAAAAGGGCTGGAGTGAACACTGTCTCTATAGCTGCTCTGTAGAACACATTGGGTTATTTAGAACACAGAAAAAATGTGTGCATGCACACGTGTATATATGTATACATGTGCACAGCGGACATATTTCATGCTCAAGGCAGACCCTGAGATGTGAGATTTTTACGTGGGATTTCAACACTTTCCTGTCTTACCTTCAAAGCTATATAGTTTGATCATCTGTGTATGTGATGCAGAATGTACCTTAAAACCCTTTGACTCCAAGCTTCATGGTATAACTGTCTTAATTTAGCTTTAAAATACAGAGACACAGGAGCCTCCGTGATATCAAACTCCAGAATTATTTGCAAATTTTAGAATATGCTTCAATTTTGCCTTCTCAGGGATCTGCAGTTCAGAAACAATATGAAAAATCCAGTTAATCATGATGAGATTAAAGGATTTTTAAAAGCTGAATTCCAGCCACATTAACATTCCCCGATAATTTCTTAATTTTCTTTCAAATCACCTTTCATCTTCATAAAATGAACTGTAAAAATCCTTCTGAATTCCATAATGTGCCAAGAAAATGGGGGAAAATTAAGGAGGCCCCTACCTTTTAATCATTCTGTTCAATAAAGTGCTTTCACTGCACGCCAGGAAAAAAATGGAGGCTCTGGTGTCTGAGGTATTCTGTGCCATAAACTCCCATAATAGAAACAGATGGTGAAACTGCCTTGGAAGTGAAGAAACTAGTGTACACGCAGCTCACCCTAACATATGAAGAGATTCAGGGCTGACACATGAAGGAATGCATTTGGCGTGGCGCCAGCGGTACACTCTAATTCAGCCGCGAGTGCTCAAGCTTGAGATGGGAGACCCACAATTTCAGGATCTGGAACGCCAGGAGCTCCAGGATTTAGAACGCTGTTCAAGGCTCCTAGGGTCTTTCTGTCCTGCCCAACGAGGACCACATTCTCAATGTTTCAGGTGGCCGCAAACTCCACTAGGGAGCTCACTCTGGCTTTTCTAAATGGTTCATAAAAACAATAGTGGAGAATTGCCAGCTTTGCTAGAGCTTCCTTTAACTAAGTTCGGATTTGCTTTTTACCTAGAGCTGCCACCAGTGGCTGCTGAAAGAAGGAAAAAATCTTCACTACAAAGAGACATCAGTGAGAATGACCGTAGATGGGAGTGAAGTGACGTGAGGTACCAGTCTTACATGTGGCCCCTCTTGACTGGAGGACACGATACATGCAAAGGAACCTCTCCTGGGTACTGTATTTTCCAAGTAAAGCCTAACACAATTTCCATCATCATATCCCAATGACATTAATACATACATTTTCTGCCTTGCTATATTAGGGAGGACTAAAATTCTGTTACAAACAGATCCCAAAATGTAACGACACCAACACAATAGACTTTTCTTTTTCACGTATAGAGCCGTCTAGGGAGTCCAGGTGTTGGGAGGCTGTCCTTCATGGGGGGACCCAGGCTCCATCCACCTTGTAGCTCCACCATCGAATGGGGTCTTGTCACCTTCACTGTTGTCGTCAGAGCTGTGCTTCAGAAACATTTCCTGTCGTCTCATATTCTGTTGGCCAAATCACTTGGCTGCCATGTGCCCAGGATATGGAGAGAGGGACTGTGGGGTCAGCTGCAGTGCGGGAAGCTGATGGAAGAGCCTCAGGCATCCCCAGGGGTGTCTTGCGTGGACTCTGCATATCAGGCCTGCCTGCAACTGCTGCTCTCTCTTCTCTCCCAAGAGATGCAGTATCCTCTGATCTTCTATCCTCACTGAGAATTGTGGTCCTCGCAGGTCTGCAAAGCCCAGAGGAGCCCGGGGGTTCTGCATTTCCCTCAGCCATTTCCTTCACCTGATTCTCATAACAAATGAGAAGAACGTCCATCCCTCTGCAGGGCTCAGCCCTGGTGCCATGTGGGGCCGGCGGAAGCTCAACATTTGTTCTTTTTTATCTCTGACCCCAGGCACTGAGGTGGAAACATTTTCCTCTTTACTTGCGTGGAGATCACATGGGTAATTGGAAACCCCTCTTGGGGGATGAGGGCAGACTCAAGCTCTACCAGCCATCTCAGTTTAGGCTCAGCCTGGACCACCCGGGCCCCTTTAAGAATTCTCTTTCCAAGCTCTGGCCAATGCTCTTTGTTTCCCAAATCCAGGCCATGTGAGAGGAGCAGATGGGAGTTCACTCAGAACAGAGCCTTCTGGAAAGCAGGATTTACGTCCTGACATTAGCGTTCCTTGGTCCAGAAAGGAGGCAATTCTAGTCTCTGCAAGGCCTGGTCCTAGGATGCCTGCGTGAGGATTTGGGAGAGGAAGACAGGCTGGACCGCTCTGATGTCATCCTGTGATGCCTCCTGTGCCCTCCCTGTGCTGTGACCAGGGACACTGTGAACGGGAGGGAGGGCCAAAAGGATGTGGGAAATAGGCCCCTGCTTAGCCTGGCTAGTCTGGAAGAAAATCCAGGTTTGGGGGACCTGAAGCTTAAACAGTTTGTGGGCCCTTAAGAAAAAGAACATAAAATTATGGATATGAAATTGTTAGTGTTGCTCCCAGACTTTTGTCTGAGTGGGGAGCCAGGGGTGGGGAAAGGCAGGCTGTGTGTCTATGTGGTGCACACCAGCCAGTTAGCCTGGCTGGAAACAGGAGGTAGTGGAGGGCCCCGAGGCTCAAGGCCTTTCTGAGAGCAGCTGATGGAGGTAAAGGAGGCCGTTCTGGAAGAGGGGCCCCTCCTTCTCTCTGATGGGGCAAAAGGCTGACTGTATAGATGCCGCACCCTTGCAAAGCTAACTCAGCACATGGCACCTGCTGAAGGAAAGGGGTGGGTACCCGATGTTCTTTCTGTTTCTCCTGCCAGCTTTCCCTGACTGACCATTTCCTACCCTGGTCGCTCCTGAGCTACAAGCCCCCCTTTCAATGAGATTTGTAACAGGCTTTCAGCTGAGCTTATGGCTTCCACCATGGAGTCTCAAGGGTAAACATAGCATTATCTTCCCAGGAAGTTCTCTCACTCCTGTACCTGGAATGGTGTGAGGAACAGCCTGTGTGCAGTAAGTGTTGAGAGGAAGGTGATTGGATGTGTGGAAGGATGAACCGGTGGAAATCCTTAGAAGATTCTTATTTAGTGGGAAGATCAGACATTGCCTTCCAGTTTCTCCTGTGTTTGGCTCTTCCTCTTTCACTTGGATAAACTGCGAGCATCAGCATTGTTGACCCCTCGTGCCTGGCAGAGGGCTCAGCAGGAACTGAGTGGGCTGCTGTCGACATTTGTGTGGCACAGGAAAGGTGGCAGCCTCTGTGCACAAGGAAAAAGTGGGCTTACAGAGGGCAGCTCCTATGGCCCTCAGAAGACATGGGCATGCCCCGGCCACCTTTGTGGGCCTGAGGCAGGGGCAGGACTAGCAGCCTCTCCCGCTGCCCATTTCTGCTCCTCCCAGCCTCTGTTCACACCCAGCTCCCCTGAGAGCCTTATTTAAGCCCCAGAGGCTCAGCCAGCCTCTCGGGAAGCTCCCTTTTCCCCATTTAGAAGCATCGCGTATGGAGGGTGAGGGGCCAAGTTAGTGCAGAATGTTGGGGCTCAGAGGCCCCAGTAAGATGTTTCCCAACTGATTCTCCAGGCCCGCAAACAGATGGGTTCCCTGAGGGCCCTGCTCTGTGTCTGGGGGAAGGCAATACCCAGGACTGGTTGAATTCCTGTGAGAATGTTGCCGGCGTTGATTTGCAGTTTGACAGTCAAAAATAATCCAAGCATTGCTTTGCATGTGATTTATACAAGTATCTTAATTGGCATCTTGATTATATGATTGCATGAAGTGCTGTTTTCAAGAAGGTGTATCTCTAAATAGAAAAAAGAAGAAATACACAGCTGCAACGTGTATGTAAAGAAGCTCCCCGTGAGCTATGCCTCCCCCCTGCTTTTTGGCACCAACACCATATTTTCCAGTTTCTGCCCCTGTGCTGGACCTTTAGTGGGAAACATTTCCCCCAATTCCATAAGACTTCCCTGCAGATGTGGCGCTGGGTCTGCAGTTTCTCTCTGAATCTGCTCTATTTTTCTCTGCTGCACCATCTCAGAGACGTGGCCTCTCCTAGCCTGATTACAGCTAATTATTTTAGAAATACATTTTAAAGGCAAGTTATCTTAACTTTATGACTAATCCGATGGAGAAGATCTAAGGAAAACCTGAAAATCATAAAACGTTCCAGAACATTATATTTTATGCAGTCCAGAATGTGACACATGGGGTCTTTAATAATTCACTGCTTGTTAACATTAAACAACTGTTAACATGCTCAAATAATTAGTTATGCTTGCTTGACATGTTTGCATCTTTAATAATTGATGCATTTATCTTAATTACTAACAGTATTATGATCGTAATATGCATCTTTTTTCTATCTTAAAATTTTAACAAAAACTGACTTTTTGCCAAAAATTATTATGCTCTAAGTTTTAATTACTCATTGTAATTAAATTGCAAGCTGCAGTATTTTACTAAAATATCTTTCACAAAGATATTTAATGGAAAAGAGGTGATTTGTTGTTTATGCTGCCAAGTTAGTAAATATTTCATAAGTTTGATATTACCCTTTCAGTGTGGATATAAAATAACATAGCTTTTAAGATATGAGTCAATTTAAAAGTCCTCCAGAGCTGAAAATGTTTCTATCATTTCTACCCAAAATGTTATTCCCCCTCCCCCTAGCCTCATACCACTCTTTGTGTGTGAGACAAAGTTTTGTTAACCAGCCAGGGATATCTGAACCTCAACATCTGTTACAGGAGGTGGTGTTGATTGGAAATCAATGGAAGGGTGATGTCCACACTTTTCCTCCATCTCCTCCCCGCAACCCTGTTTGACTGTGCAAGTGAGCTCAGAAAACAGCATTGGGGTGATGTTTTATTAAAACGTTTCTGTATGGGGAGGCAGAGAGATGTCCCATTGGCCAGGCTTTGTTAAGCTGCCCCACACCCTGCTGGAAGATTAATTGACTCAGAAATACCCATGGCTGTAGAGAACATTAGTCCCAGGAAAGTTCTGGAAGACGATGAGAAACAACTGCCTCATTTTACCAGTGAGGAAATTGAGACTTGAAAGCCTTTAGCCTAAGTGCACACAAAATGATCAAGGTAGGAAGGAACTCAGATCTTTAGATGGCAAAACCAGAGCTCTGTCTATCACACCTGGGGAGCTTCCCTTTGACTTGTGGTGTGTCCTTTAGAATTCATCAGGGCTTCTGTCCTAGGCAAAAATCACTGTTAGCACACTGCCCAGTTCCATGGAAGGCAGGGTCATGGGCCAGGACAGGTCATTCCTAGACTTTCTGGGTCCTTACTAGGATCCCATTCATTTGGACTGATTCTATACTTTCCTCGCTCTGGGGTTCACCCAGACTGGAGGAATCAAAACATAGAATGGCTGGGACTGGGAGAAGCCCCAACAAATTCCCTTGGTTGGTTAGTCACTGCTGTGAGTCGTCAGAGGTTTTCAAGATGCAAATCAAGCAATTAATGGGGCTCTTTGGAAATGACAAGCAGACCCAGAGAAAATCTGAGTTCCGGCAGAGAGAGGCCTGGTCAGCTGAGGACCAAGACTCATCCCACACCCTTTAGCATCCTGAGCACATGGATTATGTTCTTTGTCCGTGAAGCTGTTTGACTTCTTGGGGACCTGAGAAAGGGCCAGGGCTAGGGGATTTCTACAAGACTAGCTAGTATGGGGAAATAGCTGCTCACCATCAGATTCATCAGTTAAGATGCATTTAGTTGCAAGAACATTTTGACTTACACTGGCTTTAAAATGTAGAAATTCATTATTTTATGAAACCAGGTCCAGAGCTGCAGGTGGTGGGGTGGGACCCTTCATGCATAGTATAATAACCTCATCAAGTCAAGGACGCTGATTCTTTCTGTCTCCCCACTCTACCACCCTCAGAAGCTGCTTCATCACAAGCCTGGGCCCCTTGGGTCACATGATGGCTGTAGCTGTCACATCCCAGCAGCTGTCACGTCCAGACACAACAGACAGAAGAAGGATGGGCCCATCTCTCCCTATGCCTTCCTCTTAGGAATGAGAACACCTTCCCAGAGGGCCCTGTATGGCTGGGCCCATCTCATTGGCTGGATTTGGGTCTGATGCTGCCTCCTGAACCAGTCACTGGTGAATGTGATGGAATGACCAGGATTGGCTCAGACTTGTCATCCAGAGGTGGACTTGGCATTGGAGAGTCCATTATATCCAACATGTTCCCCCAGGTCAAGCTTCCCATATTCAGCAGTCACATGATGAGAACAGTCTCCATGTTTGTTGTCAGGCATTCCAGGCTAGATAAAATGAATAGACACAGACTCTGCCCTAAGAGGGTTTCAGATAATAGGGAAATGAGACATGTTCATAGAAAAGAAAAAAAAAAAAAAAACCTAAATGGAAGCCAACTGCAATTGTTTAGAAGAATAACTAACAAACACTTGGCTCAGCACAATTCATCAGGAATTTTCTGAACATCTACTCTGTGTATAGATATAGTTTAGGTGTTACTGGGGAGACAAAAGAACATAAAAGACGCATTCTTCCTGTTAAGGGGCTTAGTTAAGGAGACAGGATATGCAGAGAAGGGGGCTGTCTTTGTCTTTCCCTGACTCCAGACAGAGGTAGGGAGGGCTCTTGGCTAGTTTAAAGGGGTATTTATGGGGATACATTTCAAAGCTTCTGCTGGGCCTTTGCATGGCTAAGAGAGAGGCCGTTAAGAGGCATCTATCAGTTGAGAAAGCTTTTCACTCTAAGTAACATAGAACCAGATTAACTGTGCTTGAACGTCAAGGACATTTATTGTTAAGAAGTCTGGAGGTTGGCAGTCAGCTCAGCAATGTAATCAAGGTTTCAGGACTTTTCCATCTTTTCATTCTCTCACCTTTAGCTTGTTGGATTTTCATAAGTGATTTTTGCCTCACAGTGGCACAATGGCCATTGCAGCTCTAGGCATCAAATCTGTGTTCAAAGCAGGAAGAAGGAGGAAGGCCTTGCTGGGTTGGCACACTCTCCCTTTGTACATGTCCCTTTTGTCAGGAGCAAAATGTCATTCTCAGATGTCTACCAGCTGACCTCCCTCATAACTCACTGGTCAGAACTGGGACTCCTGGGCACCCCACGTGCAAGGAGCTTGGAAATCCACAGTGAGAGAAGGAAAGGAAAGGGGGGGTTGGAAAGGCTGGGGCTTTGCCACCTAGTAGTGCCTGCCATGGGAAGTGTGGCTCAGCAATGTATCTTTGTCTTATTTCTGGCAGGAAGACCAGAGGGGCCCAGAGCGAGAGCAGAAATATGAAGGAAGGGACCAGAAGTGCCATTCAAGGTGTTGTGAATCATTGACCTCACTGTAAGAGAGTTTTTGTGCAAATGATGGAGCTGGTGGGCAAGTTTTTCTTCCGTATAGCACTCTCTTGAGAATGGATGCTGGTTTGGGTTAGTTGTGTATGTGTATGTGTGTGAGTGTTTGATTCAACCCATTGGACAGTTAGAAGAATCCAGAAAAACAAAACACAAAACAAAACAACAGCTACCCTTAACTCCCATCTCTGGGAGATCTTTTTTTTTTTTTTTTTTTTTTTGCGGTACGCAGGCCTCTCACTGCTGTGGCTTCTCCCGTTGCGGAGCACAGGCTCCGGACGCGCAGGCTCAACGGCCATGGCTCACGGGCCCAGTCGCTCCGCGGCATGTGGGATCCTCCCGGACCGGGGCACGAACCCGTGTCCCCTGCATCGGCAGGTGTACTCTCAACCACTGCGCCACCAGGGAAGCCCTCTGGGAGATCTCTACATGGATGGCTTTGGTAAATCTGGTGTTGTGCCTGCTTTCCATCTGCATCCCTCTACTTGTCGCAAGTATAGGGAAGAGTATGTAATATTAGGAAAAAACTGGGGGATGGGTGACTGAACTTGTGTGGAGGCATAACCTAGAGCCTTCTCTTTCAATGGTATATCAGAGAGAAAGCTGAACCTTGACCAAGAGTAAGGCTGGTGCTTAGATCACACAAGTGACACTGCATTTAAAATGTCCCTGGTCAGTGGTTTTGAGAAATTATTCTTATGACTGTAAACCTTAAGAAAGGATTCCACAGGCAATCCCATAATGTAAGGTGGATTTTGGCAGAGCTGCTCTGGTTGAGGCAGGGGGGACACATCTGCACCTCCCCACCCCCCACCTCTCCTCCCACTACCAGAAGCAAATCCTAAGCCCAGGGTTTGTGTGCGTGGATTTGGTAAGGCAGTGCTTCCAGGGGAACTGGGAAGGCAGAAGGAGAAGCAAAACAGGGAAGAGTACAAGGCTGAGCACAGGTGGAATGTTAGGCAAAGTCTCACCAAGGGTCGTGTGTGCCTGATCTCACAGGGGACCCTGGAGTGTTCGTTAAGAGAAAGATCTTTCAATCCTAGGCAAAGGGGCTGTGGCTTTCCTACTCGTCAGCTTTGGGTTAAGGATGACCCTCACCCTCACCCTACCTGGGGCAGTGAGGAAATTTCCAGGCATTTCATACTCAAAGGGGACAAAGCATGGCTCCAGCCTCCCTGGGGCAGGCCTCCCCAAATGAGCTGTTAGCTCTGGCACACCCAAGTCAGCGGTGCACAGAGAACAATAAAATGGGATCTGCGGGGATCTGGGCGGAGCAATGAAATCCTGCCTTTGTGGGAAATGAGACTGAAACTGGGGAGAGGAGAACCCAGGGCAGGGAGAACTCCTGGGGCCAAGGGAGTGGGCTACCTCTCCCGGGGGCCCACCAGCCTCTTTCCCTGAGCCTCATCCCAGGGACCTGCAGAGGAATAGGAAGCCTGTGGTGAAAGAGGGGCAGGGGAAGGGAAACAGAGTCTGTGGCACCGCCGAGCACTTTTCCATGGATGTGTTTTTCTATCAGACTTTACAGTTAATTTATTTATCTGGCCACTCGGGAAGGGAAGAAAAGTACCATTGTATGAGTCTAGGACAGAATCAAAACAATAGCACATTTAGGTGCCTTAATTTTTCTGTTCCCACAGATTTATTTCATTTTATTATATTTGACAGCAGTCAACCAACAACAAATAGGGGGCTGAGTGCACCTCTCTCAGCACATAATGCTCTGTATTCTCTGCACACAGGGCAGAGATTTGTTTACCGCACACATTATTTGGAACTTGCCGCATTGATCCTGAAAGTAACATATAGAACTTCATTCTCCCGGCACAAGCCAGCAAAACACATCCAGTGGGTGGAGGTGGGTGTGGCCACGTGAGAGGGAGGAGGGAGCCGTGAGTGAGTGTGTATGGGACCTAGTTTCAGGGCTTGGGCGCGGTGGGGGGCGGTCGTGTGGGAGCGTGGTGTGCGTGCACGAGTCTGTGGCGTGACTGGGATCGCGTGTGAGGGGTGCAGGGGGAGGAGAAGTGCAGGGTGCGGGTAACCTTGCTGGGAGGCTCCTGAGAATGTACGGCCTGGGAGAGAGGGTCCTTGTCTTTGGGGCGGGCCAAGCACCCTGAATCTGTTAAAGCTTGCGTCAGTGTTGAAGGAGGGCTCTGGCCTCACAGGCGTGGCCACCGGGGCCATAATCTGGACGATCTTTATGCGCCGGGCGGTCTGCCGGAAGTCTCATGGAGGTGGTATCTACATCCGTGTTTTATTCCCACTTGTTCCAAGTCCACATCCGCTTATGCTGGGATTCCAGTCTCCACCTTACATCTCCCTTGGTTGTCTTAGTGAGTTCCCAGGGTGCCAGCATCTCTCGTGGGTTGCTGCAACCCCTCCACACCCCGTTGCTTACTGCTGTTGTCGCCTGGTCCCACGGGAGGATGTCTGCTCTGCCCACTGACTCCCCTGGAAGCTCAGAGGCCACCCACCTCCCCGGGTGAACACTGTGTTGGCCACCAGGCAGGAATGGGGAGGGGATCCATTTACTAGTCACCTCCGACACAGCTGAGGCCAGGCTGTGACCCTGGCAAGACTCCACTGAAGGCTTGGAAGAGCACCAGGAAATGCAGACCTAGAAGAGCAATAGACGTGGCTTCCCCCATAGCCCACAGGCCCGGGCCAGCCTCACGAGGTGTGTCCAGGGCCTGGCGCAGCCTGCAGTTCCCTGCCAGGGAGCCTCTGTGCACCAGCAAGCGGCTTATCCTTGACAAAGGCAGTGTCCACACACGTGCCTCCATTGCCCTGGACCCAGATCCAGCCTACAAAGAAGCCTGGAGAAGGAAAAGGTCCCCAGCTTGAGTCCAGTCTTGTTAATTTCTGTTCCTTGATTGCCTCTGCTTTGATGACTGACAGTTGATGAGACTAATCCTTTCAGGAGAAATCCTCCCCCCACCTCCACCCTCCTTGATTTATGGCTACAGGAAATCAGTTGCCAAAGAGTGCCAGAATCCACTGGAAAGGCTGCACTGTTTGAACTGACCTTCCCCACATTGAGGCATCAATAGCACAGAGCAGGCTGGTCCACACCCTGTCTGGCCACAGGGAGCCTCTCTGGCCATCTCCTTCCTGCAACTGGAGGGTGTTCAACTAGGACCCACAGTGACGGCTCATCCCTGACATGCTACCATTTATAGGTACTCTCCTATCTGAGTCCAGAAATATAAAAGCTACCTCCCCGCCCCCCAGGGCAACAGCAGCGTTTGAGATCCAGGGCTGGATTAATCTCAAATGCCAATTTCCTTCCCCTGACCAAACCCCAGTCCCTGCATTCAGGGCAGTCGTGAATTCTGCTTTTCCTGATCGCATTGGGAGAGTAAGGGCTTTCTGGTCACACCCTGCAGGGCCTTTCAGGCGGGTTTCACCAGAAAGATGGAACAGTTTTCTCTAAAGGCATTTTTAAATTTCCACCTCCTTTGAGAGAGAAAACTTGGGGAAACATTGAGAGAGCAGTTATTCCAAGGTTTGTTCTTCCCATAGAAGTGAAAGCAAACATTGTACATCTCATCCCAGGAACCAGGTGACGTGTGGACTGATGTAGTCAAGAATTCAGTTAGATAAAAGGTGTAGAGCGGCCACAGCAGGCCCGGCACACTGTGCAGAGCCCTTGACCACATGCAAGGATGGGTCAGGGTCCCGGCCCCCCAGGAGTTTACAGTTCCAGGAGGGTACAGGAGCATCTTCAGAGGCCCCGTGGTGAGCAGCCCAAGACAGACGCCGGCACCGGGGTCCGAGGGAGTGGCAGGGGTGGGGGAGGCAGACCAGCCCCTGCTGGGGAGAGATATTCCCAGAGGCTCCTCATCATTCTTTCTTACTGCTCAGTACTTTAGGGAAAAGAGATGCATAACACGCTGGCCTGGTCAAATCTGAGAAGTTAAAGAGGATCTCTGAGTCTAGTTGGAAATGAAAAGGGCTCTAAACACTGATTCTACCTTTTCATCTTAAAGCGAATACATAGAAAAGGCCAGAACCTGGCTAACAAGGACAGGACTCCTTCACTTTCTGCATTAAGTGAGAGTGGTACAGCACCTCAGACACAGACACAGGGGGTTTACAGAGCAGCTCAGCCTTCATCTAATATAGACCCTCCTAGCAACGGAGGGGATGCAGAAGGGTCCCCCGAACGTGCACTCGCCCTGTGACCTGTGCAGGGTCCCACGTTGCAGGTGAGGGCCCTTGAGTCTCCATGCTCTGTGCCCTCCATACCTGCCAAGGTCTCATGACCTTCCAAATGATGATCCGGCCCCTGCAGGAGGGTCAAGCAGCCGGGACAGGTCTCTCCACCGGCCCTTTATCTGCGGGCTTTGCCCTGTGCCAGGACAGGACAATGTGATGTGCAGGTCAGCGAGAGAACCAGACCCCACCACAGCTGGTCCCAGGAACTGCACGAGCCCCATCTACTTGGCTGCGGGAAACGAGGGGCCCACGAGTGTGTTAGAGCCTGTGGACTTGGTGTATCAGTGGGGAACATGTGGAATCACTATTAGGTTTACTAGGGCAGGGAAATAAATTCATGGCTTTCATTCTGTTTAGTGTTGAATGAAACCCCAGAGAACAGAGCCCCTCCTCTCCCGAGCTCCCTTCCTGTATTTCATCAGAGCACGTGATGCAGGAAGGACCCTGAGGGCCGGGCATGACTGGTGCCTCCAGGGGGGCTGTGGGGAGCACGGGCTGAGCTCACGCTGGAGGTCAGGCCCTGGCACCATTGACACCACCCCATCTTGGCCTGGCCCCCCTGGGGACTACAGTCAGAGGAGAAAAAACCGTGAATTGGGGTCTCAGAACACACACTAGCCGAGCTTCAGAGCAAGCCCGTTGGCCCCTGTGTTCCTACAGAGAAGCCACAGAGCGCATGAGACCTTTACTTCCAAGTCTCTCTGTCCCAAACAGCCCAGGCCAAACGGTGCAGGTGAGTTGTAGAGCTGGGAAACCAAGGCTCCATCCTGAGCTTCTTCAGGGATCCTGTGGACCAGGGATGGTCCCAGACTCAGCAGCCTTAGGGTGATGGGACACAGTGTGGGAGTGTTTCATGAAGTGGGCACACGCAGTGGTCTCCACCGTCACCTTGGGGCACCCAGGTTATTCACGGAATCACACACAGGGACCAGTGACTTTGCTTGGATCCCAAGCCCCCTCTGCATTCCTCTCTGCAAAGCAGACCCTGGAGGGGAAGCTAACAGGGAAGCTCCAGATTCTTCCACTGTTGAGTGCCCGCAGCCTGATGTCTTTGGGACCCATCAGTGTCTTTTTGAAGGTTGGCCATCAGAACGTGTGTGACTTAGAAAGGTACTCTGGGCTTCCAGCCCATCTCAAGGAGGGTACTCTGAACCCTAAAGTCAGAGGCTTCCAGGAAGAAATATTTGTCTGTCTTTTTAATAGAGAGGCTGAAGTCTGTGCCCTGGGGGCCTTGGGGATCAGGCTTGTACCACAGCTCCCAGCCTGGCACTCATGGAGTCCAAGACCTTAAGATGTAACTTTAATGGTCTCCACTGATTCATGGGCTGCCTTCACGCACTTAGAAAGAGAAACTTCCTTCTCATGACATGCCCATTTATTCAGGATTAGCATGTAAAACCCTAAATTAGGCAACCCACACTCGGGTTCTGACAGAGCCATTACTTTTTATGCTGAGAGAGTTGAGTTCATTTTAAATTATTGAGGCCCAGCACCTGAGTGAAGCTAGCATCTTCAAACAGATTGGGCATCTGTGGGCTCCACTAATGCAGAAACACAAACTGAATTAAAATCCATTTCTCCTCCACTGGCCAGATGCATATATACAGTGGTGCTCAGAGAGACCTGGTGTTGCTGTTAATTCTGCCAGAGCCGGTTTTCGGCAGAAATCGGCTGGGTAACCAGAAGGGTGAGTTTCAGGTGAAATCTGTCCCCATGACCCAGGTAAGGAGTGGGAGACCTCATGGGTCCTAGTCCCTTTTTGCCAGTCACGGTGCCAGGCACAGAGGCCACATCCTCAAGGAGTCCTGAGTGGCAGAGAAAAGCAAGAGAAATGAAAATCACGTTACAGTAAAACAGGACAAGGAGGCAGGCCCATTGCTCGTTTTCTCAAGGCTTCCCGCTTGCCACATGCCCACGGGCAGGACGTCAGGCAGTTGTCCATTGACGTCAGAGTGGCTTCGGGGATCTGCAAGGCGTCCTTAATGCTGTCCTTAATGCTGTAATGCTGTGGCCAGTACTCTCTAAAGGGCAGTCACTGGTATGCTGCCTCCTGTGACCTGAAGTGTCTACCACCCCCCACCATCCTGGGTGCCCCCCATCCCGCTGCTAGATTGCTTTAAGATCAAACTTGCAGCCATTGGATAGAAATTGGCAACAGAATTGGCCAATCAGAACAGGTGAACTGCCACTCTACCTGCCTGCAGGGAATAAGCAGTGTGGGTCACCAGCCAGCAGTCTGGGGCTGCCTCTCTCCCTGAGTGTGGGGTCCGTTCCTGGTGCTCCCACACTCTGCTGGGGCATCCATCCTCCCAGGAGACCCCTCGCCTCTCCCAGCAGTCCATGTTTTCCCTGAGAAACCCCCATTCTCCTTGACCCCCTACCTCTGCCCCTCCCCCACCCCGGCCAGGGCAGCAATACTCCTAGTTACCTGCCCACGCTGTCCCCAGTGTCATTTAAGATGATGTGTGTGACCACTTTGACCAGGGGCTAAATAGTTCTGAACCTGCCAATAATCAGGCCATTGACACGAATTGCTGATTCTGTTGTCTGCAGACATTTGAGCTTCTCTCTGAGCAAATATAACAAATATATTGATGAGATCAATGGGGCTGCAAAAGTGTCGTTGGCAGTTTTGATTTCCGGCCATTTTTCTGTTTTTTGCAGGCCTATTCTCTCTTAACCAGAGCTCCTCTGGCCAGAGTGGAGAGGTCAAAGCATGAGAACTTGTATCATGGGTAGGGGTGGTGTTTGCCTCTGAGAACTGGGGACCTTTGGGTGAGAGCCCTGTGATTGCTATATACCCTGGAGTCTGGGCCAGTGCAACTCGGGGCTTCTGGGAACCTCAGAGACCCGTGCGGGGATCAGCATTCAGCAGTCTGCCTGGAGCTGTGCTGAGCCTCCTAGGAGCCTAACTTGATCAACTTTCAGCCTGAGCTTGAACTAAATCCAATAGCGATTGGGTTGGAGCAAGAGACAGCTGGCTGCCTGGGGCCTGTGGGCTGCAGCCGCTGGGGGTGGCAAACAAGGAATATTTGAGAAGAAAAGCCCAGTCTCATCCCCTCACCCTGGTGTGAAATGCAAAACTGACAGCATATTGCAAAGACTCCTGTAGGTCTCTGTTCCTGACCTCGGTAACAGGAAGAAGCCAAGTTTCCCACTGTGCCTGTCCCAGGATGACCGGAGCCCAGCTCAGCCAGGACTCCAAAGGCCGCCTGGCCACCCCGTGCCTGCAAAGGACTCCCATTCATCTGCCGGGAAACAGGCGGCGGCACCAAGTAGTGTCGCGTTCAGTTTTAAAATGCCACAAATAACAGATTTATAGATTTTTCTAAATACATTATTTTAGCTTGACAGCATTAATCATTCATGTTTCCTTCTTTCATTTTTCTACCTGCAATGGATTATTGAAACAGAAAATAACAACGAGAAAGGCTAGCAGCAGTATCAAAATGTCAAGTTTGTACTTACAGTTGTATGGGCCCAGACAGGGTCAAGAGCCCCAATTATTTGTGTATGTACACAGTGGTACGACACGAAAGGTTATGTCACCTGCAGCTATTTTCCTGCAGATTTAAATAGGACTGTACAGTGAGCTGCTGGCATGGAACAGAGGATTGTAAAAGACTGCAAACTCTGGTGTCAGAACCTAAAATATGAATGGGGTGATTGCAAGGTGTAGCTGTGGGCAACATTGCATGTCGTGGTGCGAATCCGCTCAATTACTTTGGGTTCTTCTAACCTGCCTTTTTCGTTTTCACATCAGGCAAAGAGTAAAATCACAGGGCCAGGCTGGGGGTAAAACCTCGGGCCTGCCTACTTGCCAGGGTGCCTTCCAGAGACCAAGACAGTGGACAGTAACCAAGCTAGCTAACCAAGGAGTGTAGATGGATGCAGGTGTGAGTCTACAAGGGGTCACGGGTGCTCTGTGGCTGATGAATGGGATGAGGAATCACTATGTATCAGTAGTGATTGCTCCCTTTTAGAATATAACCCATTACATGGATAGATCTGTAGAAACAATTTGCCATTTGGTCAATAAATGCAGAGTTGACTTTTTTTTGGTTTTTGGTCAGTGGATCACAACTCTGTTTGCTTGTAAGTATTCAGTGGGTATTTGTGGTCAATAGATGAATGGAATTGTACATGGGAGTAATATAGTAGATTCTGCCAAGTCCTTTCACAGACGGCTCACATTCCTCTGATTCCCTCCGTCACCCAACAAGATATGTTCTAGCCACAAATAACAACAAAAGAATAGGTCGAGGCTTGGAGGTCAAGCAATTGTTAAGGGTCACTCAGCTATTAATTAGCAAAGAGGGCTCAACCCCACTGTTCAGATTTCTTTATCTTATGTGCTGTGGGTAAACTGTGAGGATGCCCCTGCAGACCCCACCTCAAGGGCTGGGGAACTTGAGTAGCTTAACTGAGAGTGAGGTCAGCCTGTATTCTATCCCTGGTTTGCGGGCTTTGAGAAACAACAGGCTGGATGGAGCCTGTGGCTAGAGAGGAGACCTTAGAAGGCAGTTATTCTCAAAGCCAACATACTTTGTGGTGCCACAGAAATGCTACCTCTAGGCAGACAGGGATACAGAGAAGTATCTTTGAAACCTTAGCCTGTCTAGTAATTCCTTAACTGGGCACCATCCTATCTCTCCACATTTATTGCCATATCCTCAAACTCTCCATACCCCAGCCAACCTGCTCTCCATCAATGTTTGGGGACATGTCCCACATTTTTGCCAGTTCTGTCCCTACTGCCCTAGGTGGCTTTCCTCTCCACCCTCTACCCGCTTCTTTCCTGCTGTCAAATCTTTGCCCTCTTTCTTGGCCCTGCTCAAGGCTCCACCCCCTCCAGAAATATTGTCAGGCAATTCTTCCTGTATTAGGACTAATGGAAGAAACCAAGGTTGATTCCTGGGGACTTAAGCAGAATGGAGAACTTATATAGGATTAGAAGGATCCATAGATATTGCTAGGAAACAAAGGGAAAAGGTGTTTCCAGGCCTCACAGTGTGATCTACTGAATGGGTGAACTGAATGGGTGCACTATATTATATCCACACAAGGAAGGAAGGACTGATAATGCTACAACAGGGGTGGGGACCTTGAAAACAGTGTGCTAAATGAAAGTAGCCAGTCACAAAAGGCTGCACATTATATAATTGAATTGATATGAAATGTCCAGAGTAGACAAGTCTATAGAGACGCAAAGTAGATGAGTGATTGCCAAGGTCTGGAGGAAGAGGGGGATGGGGGGTGATTGCTAATGGTTGTGAATTTCCTTTTGGGGATGATGGAAATATTCTGAAATTAGTAGTAATTATTAACTCTGAATATACTAAGAACCACTGAACTGTACACTTTAAAAGGGTATACTTTAACTATACATTATACTTGAACTATATACTTGAACTATACATTAAAAAAAGAATGATGGGACTGCACAAGATGCTCTCAGGGGTATCTCCTCATTCCCCTCATCCCTCATCTGCTTCCTTCTCTCCTGGTGAACAGCTTGCTTGCTTTTTTTTGCTCCGCAATCCACACGGGAGAAAATAACCTCCCACGGCTCCTGAATTTAAATTTTCTTTGCACAAGGGACCAATCAGAAGGAGACTAGGATCTCTTAGTCCCAAATCTAAATTTTCAGGAAAGGAGCTAATTGGCCTGGATTGGGTCAACCATCCAACTACAACTGGGGTTGGGAAGAAGGAGGGTTAGGTAGTATGTCTTCTCATATAGAGTGAGAGGAGAAGAGGGAGGGGGAAGTGCAGACCATCCAGTGTGAACCATCCACCGCCATCTTGGTCTTCTAATATACTGCTAAGGGATCCAGACCTGTTATGTAGATAGATGTAGACATAGACATATAGATATTCTTCTTAATTCTTGTGCGTTATTTGGCTACACTTTTCTACCTCGCACTTCTTGACTTCTAACACTCCTTTCCCTGTTTTTCTTTTTTTTGGCTATAAATCTTATTTTCTCAATTATATTAAAACTTTGTCAGGCACACAGGTTATTATCTCCTTTCATCCCTCCCTTTACCTTTTATATCTCATCTATAGCATCAGATATAGCCCTGGAGGTTTACACTAGAATTCAATGTGGGGAGTGGGGTTTAGTTGGGCTTGGATCCAGATTTTACAAAATTATACAATTCTAGATGCCTTCTTTAAGAATATGTTTTGCATACAAAAATGGAATTAGAAATAAATATTTACTTAAGAGAAAATAGGTCATCAAAAAATACATTTGAAAAAGCCGACAAATATCTCAGAAAATAGCGTATTTAATCAATTAATTTTTATTAACATTCTGACACAATCCTATAGTACATTTTCTCCTACTTTTTTTTTGGGTCTGTGTTCTCTTTGATCAACAATTTTATAACATCATCTTTTAGAGTGGGAATAGAAAGATTCTTCTAGCATGCATAAAGCATTCACATTCACACTGAGCTGGATTTGCTGAATGACGTGATCCTGCAGATTTGTGCCTTACTAACGTAAGATTTCTCATACGTTCTGTTTTTCTTATTCTTCATTGAAAAGGAAAAGGAAGTATGGTGTGTTTATAATAGTATGGTTTCTGTTAAATATATCTCTAATAAGAGAAGACTTCCTCTTTGACTAGGCATCAATAATAATTGATCCTACAATAACAATTCTACATGTCTGATGATTGGAAGAATTTCCAGAGATGAGCTTCTGGCTCCATACACCCCAAACCTTGTTAATCCTCCACAGTCCACATATTTCTTGTGTAGGTACCATGGGAAACATGCACATTTCAATAGAGACTCTGGTCCTGCAGTTCCATGGCTGGCATGGGGTAGATTGGTATAAAGAAGAGAAGAAGTATTCCTCAAGTCACTCCTATGAGCAAGCACACGACTACACACAGAAGTGACTATACATCCATACATAAATGCATCTCTCCAAGCCCTAAATGAATGTAACCAACCTCAGCTTCATCTTAGATCTCAAAATGCCCATGGCCACTCCACCTCTAACCTATGCAAGAGGACTTATGGTGAAGGGGAAGTTAAAGTGGAAAGAGACAGTGTTCTCAACCAACTGTGGTTAAAACCTCTAAAATCTTCAAAAACACATGACTATGTGATCACATTCAGGGCTTGCAGGAGGCTGTGCAGGGAGGGTGCCCTGAATTTAAGCTGTGTCAGCTTCAAGGTATAATCACTTCTTTTCACAGTGTGATTTTGGATGTTAGAGAAGGGGGAGATGGGTGTACTTGTTGGATGGATTGTAATGGGGTACACTTTTTCTTTTCTTTTCAAATGAAGCTAAGAGTTATGAATTGGAATGGAACAGCCATTGATCTTCGCCCAATCTCTTGAAGCAGTGTCCTAAAAAAATGGAAGAGAGGATCCATCTTTCTCGGATATCAACACAACTTTGTGTCTACTGCTTAGCCTCCAGTGAATATCTGCTCAGAGAACTGGTGTTTCTGATAAACGGATAGATGGTTTCATGGATGAGTGCCCGTGACTCTTGATGTGAGGATCAAACAAGATAATGGATCTAAAAGCCTTTTGTAAATAGAAAGTTGCTCTACCAAAAATAAGTCTAACAAAAGAGTTCAATTTGCTTAAGATATTCCTTATACCATAGAAGATAATCATTAATATTTTTGGATAGCAAACTTCTCACCCACCATATCAATTAGAAGGAGGCACTTATTTTCAAGTGTGGGGGTGGGGGGTTATCTAAAGACTACTGCTGACTCATGTTGTCCTTTGTCACCAGGAACATGTGAGGAATGGGAAGGAGGTACCCCAAACCACAGCCCAGGTTTTAAGTAACGTCAATATTTTCAGAGGGGTACCTGCCATGAGCTGAAAATGTATTTTGAATACTTAATAAAAAGAAAATATTAACCCATGGATGTTCCATTTTAAAGTGAGACTTATCTTCTCCTCAGCACCCCGAATGCCCTGCCCACCAGCCTTCTGTCACTCTTAGTCTGGCCAGGACTTTTATTTGAGGATGACTTAGCAAAATAAAATAATGAGTCAGCCAAGCATGGGAATTGTTTTATCAGATACATGTGCAAGGGACAAAAGACCCACAGAAAGGCTTACCTACAAAAGAGGATTTTCTCATTGGAATATATAAGTGGAAACTCCAGAGTTAGATGGCTTTAGGCACAGCTGGATTTAAGGTATATGTGATGTCACTAGGACTTGGTCTCTCTCCCAGCTCAGCCCTGCTCTGCATGGTGGTAAGGAGGTTAACAAAAGCTCTAGATCTCCATTCTGTTAGGTTCAAGTCCATTGGAAACCAAGAGAACTTCATTCTGGAAAGTCACAGCACAGTTACTGTGGCTCTTAAGCCATGATAATAAGCTCATAGGCCCATTACTGAACAAATTGCTGTGGCCAGTGAAGCATGGTGATGTGATTGGTCAAGACTGAGACCTCAGCCCACACTGACAACATGGACTGAAAGTGGGGAAATTGTGGTCCTGCAAAAAGCAGATGCTGGGTGGAGGGCACAACACCAACCAACCACTAACTAATGGCTGTTCTCTCCAACCTCACTTTGAAATGATTGTTCTGAGACTTAAAAGCAGAAGGACCAGGCTCCAGTACCCACTATAAAGATGTCTGAACTGTCCTCCGGGGTGATCAACTTGGGAGAGCGAGGAAACACTCCACCAAAAGTTTGTCTTAATCAATCTACCTAAGCAAAGATGACAGCGCCACACCCCTGATCCAATGGTGTATATGTGTATACATAAAACGTAGTTACCAAAGACAGCTGTTAATCGTGATTCTTCACAAAGGTGGTATAAACAGATCACTGCCAACTGAAAGTTTTAATTAGATTAATTCTAGAATGCAGTTGAAATGTGGTGAATATTGATTATAATGGCCTCTGTTTTAAATATAATTAATTCATGATCTGCATAATTGCTCATTACCTGTACCTTAATTATGGGGCATAAAACATTGTTTATCACTACCATAGTAAGAACGGGGAGACAGGCTTGCTCTGATATCTTAGGGCCCTTGGTATTTTTGTTGAAGAGAGCAATGGGCATTTCATTTTCTCTAGAGCGAAAGAGAGAGAAAGGAAAAAAAAAAACAAACCCAAAAAACAAGCTGTGTCTCCAGTGACAACCAGTATGCAGAGACAGCCTGATAAACACAGGGCATTTATGATTCTTTTATGACTACATTTTCTGACAAGATAAAGTAAATACTCTTTTGTGGGACTTTACAACAGCACAAGGCTAAAGCTACTGTCCAAAGACACTGAAAAATTTGTGTATAAATATACTGTGTTTGAGGCTGGCTCATGGACAAGGAGGAGAGCCCAGCAGTTTGACAATTTTCATATAATACCATGAAAAATTTCATGGTTTTTCTTCATCTTACTGCTAGTACCAGAACAATACATCTTTTCTGGGGAAAAAAATTATATAAATCTATGATACTTTCTGTTTTTTCCCATATACCATAAATTCTAAAGGTAGTTCATGTGCCTATTACTGTTAGCCTATTTTTTTTAACGCCCAAGCAACAAAACCTGAAAACCATTACATATGCAACAATATCATGTTGCCAGAAAATCTGAGTTAGGCGAAATTTTAGTGATTTTTGATTCTGGAGGATTTTTTAGAAGTCCTTTTACACAGATCGTGTGGGGGATGGGTAAGACAAGGGGTAGTCTGTGGTCATCCCTGTCTTTGCATGAGCTCAGGACTTTCCCGTGGAAGAGAGGGGCACTCCAGTTTGAGGAGCTGTGGATGAAGTCTACATACAGGAAGTGACTTCATTCTGTCACAGAAGCAGAACAAGATGAAGGGAGGGACAGCCAGGCAGCTACCAGGGCCACCTTTTGTTAATTGCTGTTCAACCTTTGTGGGGATATTTCTGGAAGGGATTTAGTTACCCCAGGCCACAAATCTTTACCCCCATGGCCAACTGGAAGTTTGTCACACTGTTTCTGAAGTAGGAAACTCCTTACAACAGAATCTCTTTCAAGGCCTTGCCCTTGTAAGTCATTCTTGTTCATGTTTTTGTGATGCATGCACACAAGTCCCATGTCTTCAATCCTCAGACCAGTCAACTGAAGTGGGTGGTGTAGCCACTGAAGTAATCAACTAAGCAATGCATTGTAGTGTGCTATTTACCAAGGACAAGTGATGTATTTTACCTAAATTTACAAACCTGCATTAAGCCCCCAGGAGTCTCTGGAAATTGAAACAAACAGAAACTTTTTAAAAAGTAGACAATAGAAGATAAGGGAGAATTTTTTCTGAAATAAAAGCCAGAAAAAAAAAATGATTAAATGTTTTTAGCAAAGTGTTTTAATCACATCCATGTAAGTTTCTTTTATCTTTAGTAGGGTGAGAGAATGGTTAATAGAATCCAGGTTCGTGAACAAAAAAAAAAAACAGAAAATGAAGTAAGAGACAATTCCAGATAAATTAAAATGCTTTGTTCGGAGCAGGTACTGCTTCCTGTATGCTGATCATAGAGACAGAAGCCTACAGTTTCTCTCAGTAGCAAATCCTGTGTGGCCTTACTAAATACAGGTGGACAGATATGAAGAGGCTGTATGGTGGGAGCCTAGCATGCCATGTTTTCTGTGTGGACCCCCACCCTGGGGACAGCTCAGAGCCTCCAGGCAGGCGTTGTTTACTCCCTCTGCGATGGGAATGCTATCTTGCCAGACTCATGGAATAATGTATTCGTTGGCTCCAGCTGCTCACCACTCAAAAGCCCATAAAGAGGCAATGTAGGTGGAAAGGAAAGTTTGCTTTATTTTGGCTGCCGGCAACCGGTGGGTAGCGGGGGACGGTGGACTCCTGTCCAAAGGCCGAGTCCCCCTCCCCTGACAATCAGTGGGCAAGAACTTTTATAGACGGAGGGAGGCTGGCTACATGCAGAAACAGCCCAGGTAACTCTGACAGTCATCTTGAAATTGGTCTTTGGTGGTCTGACCAGCGTCATCTTGACTGTTTTCAAGTACAGTTGATCTTCAGTTCCAGGGTGGGTTTGTTCCCATTTCCTTGAGGCCAGTTCTCAGAATTGTAGCAGCTGATGTCATGGCTACAGTCTGGGCATCATGTAGTTAACTTCTTCCACCTGGTGTGGTTTCAGTATCTACAAGATGGCTCACAGGATATGGCTCAGAATATTATCTATAGCCCTTGAGGAGGAACTAAAGGTCCTTGACTATATGCTTACTGAATAAACTCTCTTTGGTCTCCTTTGACTGTTTTCCTTGGCTTCTGCATTTTCTCACTTCTCTAATTAAACTTATTCTTTGGCTAAAGTTTTTCCACAGACAAAAGGCAGGTGGAGGACGTGGAGGGGAAGGACCACAGGGTCCTCTGCTCTGTTTCAATAACAACGTGCCCAGAACTGGGTAGCTTAAATAAGACGCATTTATTGTCTCACGGTTCTGGAGGCCAGAAGTCCGAGATCAACGTGTCGGCAGGGTTGGTTTCTCCTCGGCTCACAGGTGGCTGCCTTCTCCCTGTGTCTCCCCACGGTCTTCCCTCTGTGTGTGTCTGTGTCCTGTTTTGTCTTATAAGGACGCCACTCATATTGGATTAGACACCCCCCCTAAAGTCCTCATTTTAACTTAATTACCTCTATAAAGACACCAATACAATCACATTCTGAGGTGCTTGGAGTTAAGACTTCAACATACGAATTTGAGGGTCATCGATAGCAGCCCATAATAATAGTAATGTGGAAAATGTGAGCAGAGGGAGGGGAAACTGCTTTGTGAATTATAAACTATTAGGTAACTACAAAGACCCTGCCCTTATCCCCACCCAGTATGACACTGATGGGTGCATTTAGACCAGTAGTTCTTTGTGGGGGGAGGGTGGGATCTTGCCCCCTAGGGGACATTTGGCAGCATCTGGAGGCATGTTTGGTTGTCACAGCTGGAGGGGGGTTGCTACTGGCCTCTAGTGGGTAAAGGTCAGACAGATCTCAAACGTGAATATTGCCAAAGTAAAAAACCTTATCTAGAGGGACCTGCCCCTTTTCCTTTCTTTTTATTTAACCTGCCCACCTGGAGGAGGAGGAGAGTGAAGGGTGAAAAAGAGGCAGAAAGCCTTCTCTGGGCAGGGTCCTCACTACCAGATGCTGCCCCGCTAGCTGGGTACGTGTCTGACCCCAGACCAGTTGGCGGAGTCCAGGCTGCCGCAGTGTTTCTCTGAGATAATTTTTCTGCAGATCCACTTTCCCCATTAGAATTATGATTACTTCCCTCTTCAGTTTTCTAGAAAGCTCCTTGAGTGTCCAAAGGGCTGATAACAAAATTGATGATTTAAGTGGGAGCTACCTCCACAAAGGCTGCAAGCAGCTCGAAATATCCTGCTCTGTGTCCTGCATCCAACCCAGCCTTAGGCCTCTGGATTCCTTCCCCTCCCATCCGTTCCTGCCACATCTAAATTTAGCCCTCTCCCCAGTGACTCAGGGAGAGATCACAGCACTCCTTATATCCTGTGATGTGGATAGAGCAGGATTACCTCTTGGTAGTAAATGGGACCTGGAAATGGCAGGGAGGGAGGGGGAGTGCGCGGGGATCCACAGAGGTTGGCAGACCCCGGAGACCTTGCCCAAGGGCCCAGGGATGTGGAGGAGGTCCTGTTCCCCCACGTTCGTTCTGGGTCTCTGGGAGGGTTAGGGAATGAACACCTCCATCCAGCAGGCAGGGCATGATTCAGCCCATCCCACGGGCCACTGTGCCAGGCCTTTGGCTTGGCCTTCCGCCGCTTGGCTCCTTTATATGCTCAGCAGCCTCTGGGGTTTCCCTTCTCCTGATGTGCTAGTCCTGGGATGAGAAGCCCTTTGTCCTCCAGCTAGCTTCCTGGGAGAGCAGGGAGAGGAAAGTGTTTGTAGTTGAGTCTGTGTCTCAGGCTGGGTTCCCTGGAGAGGCACAGGTGGAGAGCTGCAGGCAGCGGTTTATTGGGTGAATCCCTTATGCAGGGCAGGAGTGGTCAGAGGCAGAAACTGACCCCGATACCTCACAGCTGAGACCTCAACTGGTCCCACAGGGTGCTGGCTTGGGGACTGGGAGGGACCGCAGAGCTGTTCCAAATTGAGCACAAGGCTGGGCTTTTGCACCCTCGCGTTGACTGGTCACTGCTGTGGGCCCTCCCCTGGGAAGGGCATGACCTTCAGAGAGAGTCCATCCCAGTGAGGGGTGGGCTGTGAGCCAAGGCATGGGCACCTGAAGGCTGGGTCTGGGCAAAGCACCTCAGCGTCGACTCCAACCTCTTTAACAAATCGAGAGTTAGTTACTTAAGAGGGATGCTATCAACTGGCCCTCTCAGGGTCACCCCACTAAATAACAAGTACTTTCACTTTTTGCTGAGACTCCCACTTTGTCATCAGAGCCTCCAGGAGAAGCAAAAGTAACGAAGAGAGGAAAACACTGTTTTCACTGCAGAAAGGGACACGGAGGGCTGAGCTAGGACAGGTGGCTGGGCTGCAGGACCTCCTTTCCCAGGCTGCCCACAGAGGGGAGGCCCCTGCATCTGGAGAGTGGCTTTGGAAGGAGACCATTGGGGTGGGAGAGGAGCAAGAGTACCATGGTCAAGCGACCATCCGAAACATCACTAAAGTCACTATTTCATGACTTCATCGGATGATTAAATGGATGACTTTATGGAAGTCATCGTGAGGTGGAATTAAGCTGGTGGCAACCAGGGCTAAACTGTAGTGTGTGCTTGCCACATGCCAAGCCCCATTACAAGCCTCTATGTGTGTGATAACCATCCATTCCCACTGTGCCCTGCCAGGCAGATGCTAACGTTAACCTCTTGGTACCTTCACTTCCTCACTTATAAAATGGGGCAAAGCAGCCAGTCTAAGTCACTTAGCTCGTACCCAGTGGAGCTGGGTGTTAGCCAACCCCCCACCCCCTGCCCCTGCTGTACTGCCTGCAAGCGCTGTCCCTGTGCTGCCTTCAAAGGACAGGGATCACGTGGGGTGAGGCTGAGACAAGGCAGAGGGGGCTTTTGAGGACCCTCAGGTATGCGCCTGGGATTCTGGTTACCACACCCACAAGGAGGGATAGTTTGATTTTACGAGTAAGCCAGAAACCAGCATCCCACTTTGTAAACCAAGAAACAGGCTTAGCTTAGGGAGTGTCCCCCTGCTAGTGGAGGTGGAGAGAGAAGGTACTGGGGCCTTTCAGAGGGACATAGGCTGGCCTATGCTGAACCCTGATATTTGTAGGTCTCTTGGAAATGAATGATAAAAGTGCCATTTTCTATTGCTGTAACAATTACTGTCCAGTAAAATAACACCATGCATTCCCATCATAGTGTTCCAGGGTGGGGAGGGGCTTTGAGAATACTTGCTCTTTCTCCACTCCTTGCAGACCGGGGACCTGAGGTGTAGAGAGAGGAAATCACTTGCTTAAGGATGCACAGCTGATTAATTAGGTCCCCATGTTTCTGTCACCAAGTAACCATCCTATTGATGAAGCAAACTGTTTTGGAGGGTGGGGGAAGAGGAGGGGCTTGCTTGATTATCAGAGAAATCGATCAACAGAGTCACCATTTAATTAAAAAATATATCAAAAGCTTTCTTGATAATGATCGACCTGTTACACTACAGCAATTAAAATGGTGATTTTATTTACTGAGTTACTGCCAACTCCTATGATTTTTTTTTTGTAATACCCTTGTGATAACTCAATTGGAAATGTGTGGTAAGACGCAGTCATGATAATGCCTTTTCTTAAGATAACTTGTGCCATAGCCAACCAGGGAGTTTATCTGATGGGTCCGTTGTACAACTGAGGTCCCCTCTGTGCCATTCTGTCTCCAATGGCTCTAGAGGGACCGGTTAGGAGTCTTCAAAGGGGCCTGTCTTTGAACTGGTGAGACACACACGCACGTGTTCAACAGCTCTTTAGCTGCTGCACATTAGAGGCAATTAGAAATGGATGCTTTTTGAGATTTCAATATTACGTTTTGTAAATTAAATTTTCATTTAAAATTTCACAAAACAGAAAACATCCCCCACCCCCCCACACACACACTCTCTAATCCCACTCTCTAGACATTCTCAAGGAGTGAAAGCTTAGAACTCTCCGAGCCGGCAAGCCCAGATGATTCCTGGTGGCGGCGGGTGCTTGTGTCGTGGCACGCAGAGGCTTATAGCCATGTGGATGCTGGGCTTTCAAAGGGGAAATGATGAGCCGCCAGTCTCTGAAATGTCAATTGGCCCTCATTTCCCTGGTTATGAGCCCCAGTACATTTGTGTCTCAAGATGTTTTGTTGGACAATGGCTGAGAAAGAATTCCATAATCAATTAAATTTGGGAAATGCTACATACAATACTGCCCTCTTGGATTAGCATACGAAAAGCTCTGAGATGTTCTGAATCAATAAATCAATTTAGCTTTTGGTTCATCATTTTTCCAATTTATCGGACCACAGTACCCTGTCTTCTTGTCATACCTAGGAAACACTTGAAAAATCCGTTTTGAAAAACTCTTAATTGGGCAGAACTAGTCTGAAACTGATTATTAATCAAAAGAGGCATGGCAAGAGAACGAACCATCTGCCAGGGGTCAGGAGACCTGGATTCTGGTCTAGACTCTTCATTAATTAGCTCCGTGACTTAGGGGAAATCACATTCCTATGGAACTTAGTTTATCTGCCTATAAAATAAAGGGCTAACGTGAGAGAATTCCTAAGGCCCTTCTGGGTCTGATAGACAATGATTTTCCTGATTTGCTGAGGCTCAGTGGGCTGTCTGCCCTTTCATCACTTATCACTGCTCACATTGGCAGTCTCAGGCTCCATCCTGGAATCTCCCAGGCCAGGTGAAGTGAGTCATGGTCCTGGAGGACCAGTCTCACTGGGATGAGATTGCCACCTGTGTGTGCCCGGCCTACCATAGGGTGATGGCAGCATGGTCAGTGCCTCTCTCGGGACTCCACCTTTCATGCAGATCTCTGTAGTAAGTGCTGCAGGAGATACGGGGCACCCTGGTCTAGATAGGGAAAGAAGGCAGGCCCACATGCACACAAGTGACCACACCCAGCAGTGGGTGCTAATGAGACGGGCTGGGACCTGGGACCCTTTGCTGCAGTCTTTGCACCTGGACAAACATCTCGAGCAACAAAATGCAAAGAAACTATAAGGGACTACAAATAACTGCGTGCATGTGCATTTGGGGCAAATTATGGACAAAGAGATAAAAAGAGACCCAAAACCCAACTGCCACCTCTGAAAAGCTGGGAGAAAAGCAGGGTACTGTGCATGTGCCCTGCGCACAACACCACCAAAGGAGTGGGCAAAACACCTAAGCCACCCCTCTGGCCCGACCCCTGGACCCGCCCCCGCCCTCACCCCATATAAGGTACCAGCTCGCCTCCCCTCGGGGGCAAGCAGGCAGGGGAAACTCTTACTTGTTCTTGCTCCCCCCTGCTGCAACAGGGGCCCCAGTAAAACCTTGCCTGAATTTCTTGTCTGGCCTCTGATCAATTTCTATTGATTAAGGAGGCTAAGAACCCTGGCTGGTAACACGAACAGTTAGCAGGTGCTTGCGGAGACCCTAGAGGGAGACTCATGGGGGCCAGGTGATCATGGAGATCCCACACAGGCTGGAGGACTCAAGCAAGGTGGATTGGATAGCAATGAGGATGGCCTGAAAAAAGGCACTGGGGCAGAGCTGCACGAGGCCTCTTTGGAGGAGTTGGTGAATCTCTGTACTGATGTAAGCTGTAGTCAGGAGGAGTGGGAAATGATGTGGAACCAGGGGCTGCAGAATGACAGTGAAAGCCTATAAATGTCGTGTGATCAGGCTCCAGGGTTGTTCAGACAGTTGGAAGCCATTGAAATTTCTTAAGGAAAATGGTATTTTAGTAAATGAACCTTGGGACACGATTGGAGCTTGATAATAGAGCAGGTGCCATCCGTGAGCTTCAAAAGTGGCCCCAGATGTGGAGCCCTGGATGAGTGTTAGCCCTGCTTCCCAGCCTGTGGGTTTGCCCAGGCTCAGCACCCCACAGGCAAGAGCACCTCAGGACAGAACACTCGGTGCCAGCTCACACTCCAACGAGAGTGAGCAGTAGGAACTCAGTTCCTCCAGGCTCAAAAGTGGTGAGTTTGAGGCAAGAATATCCCAAGAGCAGAAGATTTGGGGGAGTGGGAAGGAGCCCTGCCAATTCCACCTTAAAGCAAGTGAGCTCTATCTGCCACTTCTTCACAATTCACCCGTGCCTCGGGTTCTGATAAAGAGGATGCGTTGTCACGTACGATTTTTAACGTCAGTGATCATAAAAAGGAACAGAATCTAATGGCTGATGCCATGGGGCGTAGGAAAATGAGTGAGATGCTTGGATAAGGGAGGGAGATACAGCTTCTGTCCCATAAAGGCCACAGGAGGTAGCTGGACACTCCTGGGGAAACTTTTCTTTCATTCTCATGAGCTTCATTTTCAGGAACACAGAGTAGGCAGCTGTTATAGTAACTTTTAAAATAATGACTAAAAGACCAAGTTTTCTGACCTCTTGTCTTAGTAGGGATGCTGTTAGGGTCTAAGAATCAGAAGACCTCATCTTTCTCAGGGGGTATCTGCTCTCTTCTGCTTCGGTCACTTACGAGCCTGGACAGCCACGTCCACACCGCCGGAAGGGCTGTTCTGAGGGGTTGCCCTAAGCTCAGTGGATTGATCAAGGACCCTCCGAATCTGGAAAGACTTTCTCAGACACCTTATGCTGGTTCTCTGTCCTTCCCTGCCATATGCCACGTTAGGCCCTCCAACCTCCACCATGTACCACCAGGGCTCTCTCCTCCAGCCTTGCACGGAGGCTGCTGAAACCCAGCGGCTGCTGGTCCACTCACCCTGTGATGACTGGACACATCTGGCCCAGGTCTCTGGGAGCAAATCCTGAAACACTTGCCTTGGGGGTTCTGTTAGAAAGTCGAACAGATAGATGAATATGTACTAGTTACTATGCTTTTGTTTCCAAGTAATCGGAACTCTAACTCAAACTAGTAAGAACCATAAAAGGGATTTATTGGCTCAGGCCATGGGGAAGTCCAAATGTAGGAAGGACTTTAGGGCCAGTTCAGGGCTTTCCTTTCTGCCTCTCTGCTCTGCAGCTTGCGGCCCCAGCTTCATCTCATGGCTAGCACCTCACTTTGAGAGAAAGACGGCTGCCAGCAAATCCTGGGGTGATGTGTTTTCTTGACCAAACCCAGGGAAAAAGAGAGAGGAGGGTTTCTGTCCTAGAACAGTGAGAAATCTCCTTTTATAGGAGTTCTAAGAAAACCTCTTTTCGTATCTCACTGGCATGAAATGGGACCCAAGACCATCCTTGAGCCAATCACGATGGCTAAGGGGCTGGGCTTTACTGCTTGTCTTACCAATCAGTGCCTCCCACCAGGAGCAGGGGAACTGGTCAATTCCCAGCTACACATCTGATACAGAATGAAGGAGGAGCAATTCTACAGGGGGAAAGGAGGGAATTTTTAGTTAAAAAAAGGTTTAAACTGGATGCTGGGGAGGCAATCAGGAGCTGACCATTATCAGAAGTTTGACCCCATGTGGAATCCTATCCAATCAACCATCACTTCTGAAGTACTACTTGTATACACACACCATAACTGCTCCCTTGTGTGTGTCCCTAGATCAGTTAGAATGCTTCTGGTGGCAAGTAACAGAAAATCCTGACTCCAGCTGTCTTAAATAATAAAAGAATATATTATGTCACATTCAGAGGTAGGGTGTACCCAGGAGATGGCCTCAATAGTCACCGATGACCCAGGATACTCCCATCTCTCTTCTCTCCTGTCCTCAGTATCTGTTTCACCTGAAGGCTGCTTCCCCTTATATTTACAAGGTGGCTGTTGCAGCAGCAGATGTGATAACCAGAGAAACAAGGAGAAGCCATGTCTCATGGTTCTCTCTTGGGAGAGAGGACATTTTCCCCAAAGTACCACCCTCACTGAGAGACTCCCACTCATGGTTCATTGGCCAGAATTAGAAGATACATGGGACTGATTTAAAATTAAAACGCCATGGCTGGAATGGATGTTGGACACTATTGCACCTAGTTGGATAAAATAATAAAATTTGTACCTGCTGAGTAGGTACAAATGAAGTGTAGCTTCTCTACATTGGGGCAGGTCTGGGGAAAACCACCTACTTCCTGATATGGAAGTGCTTCCATTCCGCCAAACCTAGGCTCAAATCCCTACTCCATTACTCAGTAGCAGGTGGCCTCTGGTGGCATTTCTTAACCTCTCTGGGTCTCAATTTTGTCCTCTGTAATCAAAGGGATAATAATAGATCTTGATTATAAAAGCTTGTGAATATCAGTGGAGCGATCCCCTTGAAACACCACCCGCCTTGGCACACAATATTTCTCAGAAACAAGTAGTGGGACTTTCCTGGCATGTCCTGAAGCTCCTCTGGGTCTGCCTGCTCCAGCGTGGATTGCCTCTGCCTACCCAGTGTTGAGTATGAATGTTTCAGGTGTCTGTAGCCAAAGTGAGAGGCAGAACATGGAACGTTTGGGTGTTTCTCTCTCTTTGGTTGAGCCCTTTGATCAATTTCACCAACAGTTTCTTTACTTAATAACTCTAGGAGGGTCACTTTGCTCTAACCATTGTTTTTGCAAAAAGGCCCCAATATACATTTTCTTGCCTGCAAAAAAAAAAAAAAAAATCTCCAAGTGTATGTGTCAGAACCTATTTTTAGTGCTTTACAAGTCAGATCTTCCCTTCTTGCCTTCTCTAGTCCCTTAGGATGTTTAGATTTACTATTTAAATATTTATAAACTGTTAGAATTATTTATTAAAGGTTTATGTTGTTATTATATATAGTATGGAATATGAATTTCTTCCTCCAAAAATAACAGGACTTTCCATTAAACGACATGTGTTAATGATGCAGTAAATTGTCTCTTAAGGCAATAGAGAAAGTTTCCCTCTCCTTTGACAACCCTAAGTACCCTTATTTAAAAGTAGGGGTCCGGGCTTCCCTGGTGGAGCAGTGGTTGAGAGTCTGCCTGCCGATGCAGGGGATGCGGGTTCGTGCCCCGGTCCAGGAAGATCCCACATGCCGGGGAGCGGCTAGGCCCGTGAGCCATTGTCGCTGAGCCTGCGCGTCCGGAGCCTGTGCTCTGCAACTGGAGAGACAACAGTGAGAGGCCCGCGTACCGCAAAAAATAAATAAATAAGTAAAAATAAATAAATAAAAGTAGGGGTCCTACCTCAGTGGAAAATACATTGCTCCTGACTCTCCAGATGTTATTCTATGCAGACTTAGGAAGTTTTTAGTGCTTCCACAGAGAAATTTTGCCATCTGAAATCACTGTGTAGTCAAAAACAAAAGATGGTAGCACTTTTATAGTTGGTAGCACTTGCTTTTCTCCATAACTACTGTTGGTGCATGTGTGTGCACACACAGCATGCATGTGGACAACACATGTTCTATATGTGTGCATGTGTGAGTGCATATGTGTCTTGGTCTCATTTTAGATTAATTAACTGATTCATTCATCCATACATTCAATGTAATCTACTCTGTACTAACACTGTTCTATGCCAAAGACAAAGAAATGGATAAGAAACACTCTGCCTCCAGAGATTCAGGGTTCCAAAGAAGAAGGAAACAATACATAATAAAATAACAACGGTATCTAAGTAATCGTCAAGCAGTGTAGAAATGTGTGTGCAATGCTGTGGGAACAGGGAGGAACAGTTACTATGGTAGAGGAATGACTTTTTGATATATATGTAGAGCTACATGTAATATACAGGGCTTGCTTTGGGAAGAATTAGGGGGCTTTTTCTTGGAATTAAATGTTTCTTCCGCCACTCAGTTGCTAACTCAGCCATCTGGCTGTGTTGCCAGTCCATGGTCTAGCTCAGTAGTTCTCACCCAAGGGCGATTCTGCCCTCCAGAGACCTTTGGTAATTCCTGGAAACAGTTTTGGTTGCCATGAATGAGAGGGTGCTACTGGCATCTAGTGGGTGGAGGCCAGGGATGCTTCTAGACACCTTGCAGTGACCAGGACAGCCCCCATGACAAAGGATTATCTGGCCCCAAATCTCAGTAGTGTCAAGGCTGAGGGTGGGAACCCCTGGTGTGGCTCAAGAGAGTCCTAGTCATGACTGACTCCCTCTAAATGAGGCCAGCGAGACAGGCTTGAGTTACCGGGAGGGAGAGCCTAGTGTAGGCCCAGGGAGGTAGTCCAGGGCAGTGAGGTGAGCAATTACCAGGCCCTTCCCTGTGACCTGGTAATTTCTCATCTAGAAGTTTGCCCTCAAGGAAATGGTCAGGGTGGCTGATACCGAATTATGCCTAGAGCCGCTCAAAATTGCAGTAACAACAGAAACAACAACAAAATTAAAAACCTAAATAGTCAATGCTACTAGATTGGCTAAATATATTATGACATATTATGGATTTTAAAGATGTCTGCAAGTAACTTTATTAACATATACAATGTATGTAATTTTAAATTCAGTGAAAAAAATGCCCCTCCCCTCCCCACGGTTACACACAGAAAAAAGACCAAGAGAAATAGACCTATGCATTACTGCCAGTTAGTTGGTAGGTGGTAGGATTAGAAGCAGTGTCACGCGGGCCTCTCACTGTTGTGGCCTCTCCCGTTGCGGAGCACAGACTCCGGAGGCGCACGCTCAGCGGCCATGGCTCACGGGCCCAGCCGCTCCGCGGCATGTGGGATCTTCCCGGACCGGGGCACGACCCTGTGTCCCCTGCATCGGCAGGCGGATTCTCAACCACTGCGCCACTAGGGAAGCCCCGAAGCAGTGTCTTTTTTAAATTTAATTTTCTGTATTATCCAAGTTGGCAAAAATAAACATTAACAGGAAAAGTTTTTCTTTAGTTTGTTTCCATTTTAAAAAATATTTTTAATGTCAGTGACTTTTTAAGGAAGGCCCATAAGACTTGGAGCCAAGAGACCAGGATACTAGGCCTGGCCTGTCCACCAATAGATGCCATGAGTTGGGGCAACCAGCATTCCTTTCTGGGGTACCTGAGGGCCCCAATTACCTCTCCCTTCCCGTTGCTCAAAGTGGTTCTAAGAGGCCAATAAAGCCCTGGATGGGGATTGAAAAGCTGGAGAGATGAAGTGTTTCAAGATCGATCATACTTCTGGCAGGAAGAATTTGGTCATTGCCTAATGGACCTGGCTGTCCCCTTCTTGTTTCCAGCATGTCCCAGGACACCCAGGAGGCACCCTGGGTCATTGCACTTTACAGACAAATGTCCCTACCTTTGTGGGAGGGAAGAAGCAGCCCCTCTGGAAGCTTTAAATAGATCCCACAGCCTGTTTGTGTTTGTGGTTGGAAACTGAGGGATATACTTTCTGGGCCATTAGCTGGAGCATCAGGGCATGTTAGCTAATAAAATCAGTCCAGGAAGAGAGTGGCCAGAATTTCCAACAAGGGGCGGTTTTTGTCCTTCTGCTTATCCCCGGATGGGGGTTCCCAAGCTACTGCCTGGAATATAAATCCTGGCGAACGTTGACTCCCTTCTGCCTGCTGCCCAGGGCTCTGCAACCGCTGCGCTCTGGTACGTGGATCTTTGGCTCCCTGGAGGCTGGGGAATCTTGCTTTACTGTCACTAGGAAACTAGCTCAGAAAACCAGTCTCCCCGAGAGCCCTGGCGCCTTTGCCAGCAGGCAGGTGTCTACTTGCTTTTTTTGAAAGGGTTTGCCAGTAGAGAGTCTGCCGGAGGCATGTGTAAATCCAGAAATTTCTGGGGTTTGGCTTAGAGGGCCCAGAGGGCCCTGGAAGGCAGGGATTTCAGTCCGCGTGGCATATTCTAGAGTCAGTGCGGCTGCCAGTCCATTTTTCCCGCTCAGAGAGTTGGGGCGCCTACTAAATAATTGAAGTATTAGTAACAGTTTCTTTCCCCTTCTGCAGGCACTCCCAAAGGTCTGCCATTTTCTTTGCAGGAACAGTTGGCATGAAATACGCTGGGTGTCAGTGCAGCAGTGAGGTGGTTAATTTTGACTGAATATTATGCTATATAACCACTTGGCATTTAACTTGAAAAATGGCTTTCTGCTTCACCTGTCAGCATACCCAGTTCTCATCAAATAAGTGAGTGAGAAAAATTTTTAAATTTCAATTTCCTGATGCTATTAGACACTACTTCTTCCATACTTAAACAGTTTAGCAGTGCATGTACAGGTTTTGGTATTCAGACCATGCCTCAGACTACATGCTATTACAATAGCTTTTTTGTTTAAAGGGTAAAGAGATGCATGGATCTTTATCTTGAGGTTAGGAAAATGTATTGCAGGAACACGGCCAATCAGGTTCTGAATAACTTTGAAACATGGTATCGTCACCCCAATGTAGTACAAGGAATCCCAGTGCCTACTGTAGAGAATTTGAGACTGTCAGAAGGAAGCCTTAGAAATGAAGTAAATGTGCAGAGTAATCCTGCATGGTACTTCAGGGGGAAATTGATCACTCATGTTAGCATTAATCTATTTTTACTGTTTCTTTTGTCAATTATAATTCGGTAAACCATGCCAGAGACTTACATCCATGAACTCTCTGTGTTCAAGCTCAAAACCCCAGTCTCATTCACTATGTGAATTAGAGACCTTTCATTCTTCAGAGTTTAAACGTTTTGATTAGTGTCACCTTATTTTGTTCATCCATCCCTAGAATAAAAAGCAGGAGGAGTGAAGATGACAGTATCTGATTTCTACGTCTCAGAACCACCTTCAATAACACCTTCACTTTATGGCAGATGGACCCTGGACAGCATGGGGAAGATACCTTCCTTGCTGGTTTTAGCAGAATTTGGCAAACTATGGCCTGGGGCCAAAACCAGCCCATGGCTGGCCTGATCTGTTTCTGGAAATAAAGTGCTGTGGGGACATAGTCATTCCTTCACATACTGTCTCTGGCTACGTTAGGTCTGCAGAATTGAGGAGTTGCAACAGAGACCCACAAAGCCTACAATACTTACTCTATGCCCCTAATGAAAACATTTACCATCCCCCCAATTTCGAATCCCCAGTTTTCATTCTCTTCCCTCTTTGTTCCTGGGACTCATTTTTCCAGATCCTTAATGGAGATGTTTCTGGAAAGAATGAATGGCCTGAGAAGTTATGCACTTATAAAGAAGCTTTCTTTCTTTACTTAGGCCAAATGGAGGGCGGTGCAATTATCCTTATTTTACAGATGAGAAAGCTGAAGCTTAGAGGGGTCACTTGGGCTGCAGGTTAAGTCAGGTATGGGACGAGAAGCACAGGCTCCCTTTTGCATAGGGACTGCGGGGGTTAAAGAAGTTGGCAAATGTGAGGTGAAGAAGAGTCCCCAGCATACAGCAGGTCTTCAGTCCTTGTTAAATAGCATTATCCCCCTTATTTTTATTAGTCCGTGACCCTTACCCAGGTGCACCAGGCTGTCAGGAAGAAGGAGTGCCCACTGCTGACGGCCTTTCCAGCAACACAGAGACCCAGTCCGTCAGCCCGACTGAGGTTGTCTCCATTAGAAGCATGGGCCACGTTTCCCTGTAATGGGCTCCATATTTTGGCCAAGCAGCCCAGATGTCAGCCAATAGAAACCCATGCCCTTCCTGTACAATTTCAGCCCTAAGAGTCTGTGACGCTCTCTCCCTAGAGGCCCGCAGAATGAGAGGAAGGGGCAGCTAGAAATCAATAAATGGATTACACACCTTCGAGGCTCTGCCATTTGTCATCTCTGACCTACACGGATGTTCTGGGGCTTACGCGAACCTGAGCTCTATGTGTTTCCATGGTCTTCCTTATCCTCCACGTTGACCCATCAGTATATTGTTCCCAGTTCTGAGCAGCAGGGTGGTGGAGAAAGAGAGAAAGAGAGAAAGAGAGAGGAAGGGAGGGAGGGAGGTAGCAGAATTCAAAGAGCGAGAGAGAGATTGGGAGAGAATGCCCCAAAGTGCTGGCTCCAGCTGGCCAGTATTGGATGTATGCCAGGTGCCAACATCATGCTAGTCCTTCTGAGGTCAATTCAGTAACGGGTACCCTTCACTGGCTGCCAGGAAAGGCAGGCTACTGCTCCCAGAGGAAAAATAGCCCTTACATGCAGCCTTGCTCTACGTCTCTGAAGACCAGTGAGAAGGAAGAGGAGTGAATTAACCAAGACATTCAACATATGGTCTCCAGGGTGACAAGCAAACTCCACAGAACATCCTTTAAGGCCTCTCACAACATATCCTGTGAGTGCCCACTGTGTGCTGGGCACTGGGCTGGGAGGACCTGGAGAGGGGAACCAATAGCTCCTACCCTCCAGGAACTCGACACCACACATCCTATCAGTGCAAGCTCTAGTTTAACCTGGGAGACTAGTTATGAGTGTGTCGGAAGGGTAAACTGGCAATGAAGAGGGTATCCAGATATTGTCAACTGCAGGCTCCTAGGGCTGGAGGGGTGATGAGAAGAGGTGACTGCTCAGGGTTTGGGGCTGCTCCCAGAAGCCGGGGCCATGGAGATGATGCAGCCACTGGCAGATATGTCACCGCTCTACGAACCCGAGGCTCTTAGGGGTCCCTGCAGATGGTCGTTCAGGCTCGCTCTCTGAAGCTCCTGCCTGCCAAGCAGCAAACTGGAGAGACTTTGGACAGCAGGGTGTTGAGTTCCAGTGGGGAGGAAAGTCCAGCTGGGAGGAAAGTGTCCTGTGGCCTGGCTGGGACTCTCAAGATGATGGATGGTTTCTCGAGTGCAACGGAGGTGAGGAATCAGGAGGGTGGGCTTTCCTTCCAGGGCTGGTCTCCATGCAAGACTGGGCCTCAGCCTCCTCATGGGACAGCTGGGGAAGCCCCAAGGTGTTACCCTTAGATGTCATCATAGGGAATAGAGTTAACAATCACCACTTAAAAGACAGAGATTTAGGAAAAAGAAATTGCCTAAGCCAGCTCAGCAGGGTCACATACAAGGCCTACTAGGGCCAACCAAGCAGCTGGTGCATGGAGACTCTGGAACCCAGGGCCTGAGTCCGGGACGTGTAGTGTGGGGACTTGTGTGAATGATGCAGTTGTGAGGCATGAAAACATATGTGCTCAGCGGTCATGAAGCACTGCTTTTGCAGAAAAGCAAAATGACAATTCAACCTACTGAGCCCTGTTATTACAGGGGCTCCGGGCCATCAGGGCGTCCCCTCACCAGAAGTTTCGGGGTGATTTCCCAGGAACCTAAGTGCAGGGTGTGCTATGCGCCTCCCCACCCAGGCCCTCACCCTGACCTGGCTCAGCCCATCCAGAGCATCTCAGAGTCCCGAGCTGATTTGTGCATGAGCCTCAAGGTCCCCCCAACCCCCTCCGTGATTTATGGCTCAGGCCACATCTCAAAATTTCTGTTGGGTGCTGATGTCCTGTTCTTCATCTCTTTCTTTAATCATGAGAGAGTAATTGCAGATATTTAAACACTCGAGTTTCCTGCAGGAATTTCTATACTGGGTTTTATAGGCTTTTTATAAGAGAACAAATCACAGTTTGGATGAAATTCTGGGAATTCTCTTGCAGGATAATCATGCTCAGATTGCCTCCCCACTGCTAGCTTAATGTGGCTGTCCAAGTCTGGGATTTACTGGGGAGCCAATTTGTTTCAAGAAATTAACAAAACCAGTACCTAAGTACCACACTGAACATAAAGTTTTTATTCATTTCGGTGAAAGCAAAAGAAAAAAGACACCCAACATTCTACTACTCACAAAACAGCTCTTGAAAATCATTTTTATGAAATTGAATCTTTCTCCCCAAATGAGTCCCTCATGCTAAGCAGAAGGCAGCATGGCCTGCAATAATCGCTCCCTTGTATTTGTCTGGTAACTGGCTCAAACTCCACAGGCGTTGCCTGACCCAGAGGTCTCACTTCACCGTCTTTATACTTTTTTATTTTATTTATTTATGATTTTTACGGAAATGCAGGGAGCCATGTTGATGAGAGAGAATTCTCAAATGGGAAAAGCCATTTGAGGACTATGAGAATTTAGACACACAAGAAGCTATCCGTATCCTTCACACCCTACACCCCACACATACACAAATTATAATTTTCTTTCTTTTTTTTTTTTTTTTTTTTCAGAATGTGGCCTAGAAATGAGAAGAGGAAGAGGATGTGTTTTCACAAACTTGGATGTTTTCAAACAACAGTATTTCCTTCTGGGGGGCTTGTCTCCCCTTTCCTTGCTAGTACCTGATAAGCCCCCAGTTTTGCTCTCTCTCTCCACCGTCACAGTTACTTGGGAAACGAATCTCATTTGAAGCATCTTCTTTTTGTCTGCCTGGAGCTGCAAAGCTTACTGAGGGATTTCTCTGTGGAATTCCCTTACTGTGCGTGAGGCCCGTGGGGACCCCATCTCTGTGTTGTGGAAGGCAAGTCTCCCTGTTGGACACTGATGATTTGTGGGCCCCAGCCTGGGCCAGGTGTGAGTGGATGGAGGGCTGTAGGGAAGGGTCCTGGGCCCCATTCCGCCAAGGGTTTGGGGTCACTGAAGCGCCTTCTTGGTCTACTGTAGAGTGAGGAGCCACTGTGGGGTACAGAGGCACTGAGGGGACAACAGGGCAATCACTGCTGGAAGCACATACCCAGCCCTGCCCCACACTGGTGCACCCGGATGGGCTGTGGAAGGAGCTCGCAGCCAGTGGCCCTCCTGGGCAGGCGTCTGTGCAGAGGAAGGGCAGAAAGAGAGTGACGGATGTACTCCAGTGAACAAGTGCTCAGTATGTCTGCCATGGGGGCAGGCGCTCAGCACTCTGGGGACAGCTAAGTACAGCACCGATGCCCTGCCGTGAACCCTGGGGGACAATTTGCACTATCCCAAGACCCACGTGGGTTGACTTGCCTTCTCTAGGCAAGGACACTCCCTGAGATTGGTGTCACCACCTAACCCAGCCTCCTGGGCGCCAGGGGACAGAGTTGACACATTTCTCACAAGTTCCAGGCCAGGCCATTTCCTGTGCAGTGCAGGCCCTGCGTTTACCCCCTCCTCACCCCAGGCAAGCACACATGTCCCCCTGCACCCTCTGCTGCCCAGGACTCGCCCACTAGCCAGGCCCCAGGGCCTCACCTGAGGGTCCCGGTAGGACCTGTGCAGATCCTGGCCACCCACAATGGCATGCTCTTGAAGCTGTGTGCACACTTCAGACCTTGAACCTGCTCCTACATATCCCAAACTTGTGGTCTGCTTCTGTATCCGTTACTCTCCAGCTGGTCCCTGGGTCTGGTGCCTGGAGAGTCATTCTCAGTCCTGAGATCTGGGTTGGAGGTTCCCTGGGCCACGCTGGTATGACGCAGCCGGATCTGAGTGAGCTTGGCTTTCTGGAGCCTCAGTCACACCATTGACTCTGGACCTGCCCTGGTCTGTGGGCCAAGACTTCCCCAGGTGGTCCAAGCTCACTGCTGGGGAAAGTTACCTGGTAGCCTTCACTGGAGTTCCTGTCTCAAACGGAGAAATTTGCAGGCATCAGTACACTCAGATGGTGGAGAGCTTTGAGACAGGGCAGAGATTTGCTCCATTCTGCACAAAGCCAGCTCCAGCCATGGCTGCCTCTCCCTCACGCCCACCTCCTCAGGGCCCCCTGCTGGTTCATTTGCACACTCCCTGTGGCTTTCAGCTACATCAACCTGTTTTAACAGGCCTGTAGGTTCCCTCTGAGCACAAGACTGCCCCCTCCATGGAAAATGTTTCACCTGGAGCTGGCCCTGCCTCCCTGTAAAGACTCTCTGGTCTCGGTCTCTCAACAAGGATGAATTGAGCACCTACTGTGTACCTTCATGAGGCTAAGCTCTGAGGATACAGCAGAGAAAAGACAAGGTCCCTACTCTCTTGGATCATATAGCTCAGTGGAGGTGACAGGCCAACCAGAAAGATGCGAATGATGATAACTTTAGGTAGTGAGAAGGACCATGGAAGAAATAAAATAGGGTGCTGGGGACTGGATGTGAGGGTATAGGTGTCAACATTAGATGTAGTCCCAGTGAGTCTTAAAAAGTGGCAACTAAGGGCTTCCCTGGTGGCGCAGCGGTTGAGAGTCCGCCTGCCGATGCAGGGGTCACGGGTTCGTGCCCCGGTCCAGGAGGATCCCACATGTTTAGAGCGGCTGGGCCCGTGAGCCATGGCCGCTGAGCCTGCGCGTCCGGAGCCTGTGCTCTGCAATGGGAGAGGCCACAGCAGTGAGAGGCCTGCGTACTGCAAAAAAATACAAAAAGTGGCAACTAAGTGACAGGGGCGCCACTGCGCCTGTACACACAGGAGGGCATTTCAGGCAGAGGAAACAGCAAGGACAGGAGCCGGGGTGGCCTGAGCGTGGCCAGCGCGCTGGGCACAGAGGATGGGGAGGAGTGTCAGAGGCGAGGTCTGAAGGCCGGCAGGGCCCAGATTCCAGAGCAGGCAAGGAGCCCGGATTCAGCTGAGCACGTGGGAGGAACCCTGGGAGGGCTGAGCAGTTGTGACTTGCTCTTGGCTGAAAGGAACCGCGTCCCAACCCAGAAAATGTGCATTTGGCACAAGCCTGTGCCCACGGGGATCTGGGGAACCCTGTTTTCTTGAACGAATATGTTTCTAATGAACAGGCTTTATTTAACTCATCCGAGTTCTCTCTCGGTCACACAGCCCTGGTGAAGGGAATTTTAAATGATCAGCTCTTATTTCCCACGAGGCCAGGCCCTTCCCTGTGGTCCTCCACTGTGGCCAGAGGGCAGGGTCTGGGAACCAACAGCCAGACCTATGGTCCAGCTGCCCGCAGGTCGGACCCCAGGTCTCAGCGGGAGATACAACCTGAGCCCAGGCTCCCCTTGCTGATGGCCACACGCCATCCTCCTGCCCGCTCTCCTCTCCTTGCTGCAGACCCCAGGGCAGGAGACGGCCACCGTTTCAGATGTGGTCTGCCAAGGTAGGATCTGAATTAAACCTCGCCGGGTGTCTCTAGTCCAGCAGCTCGCTGGGTGGACAGGAAACGCTGTGGGCTTCTGTGCCCTCACTAATTCCACTGTGTGGTTTTCAATGTCACTGTGTTTAAATCCCTGTCAGAAAGCCCTTCAGGACAGCCGGTTTTATTTACTGTCAATACAATGGCTCCTTGGTTAATACCGGCCTAAACGCCATCAGGGAAGACAACACGGCATCTTATAAACTGGACATCTACCTGCTAAAGGAACCAACCCCCTGCCTCTCCCTGGCATGTGCGCGGATGAGAAAGTTTATTGAGCCCATTTTCATATCTTTCCACTAATGGGAGGATTTGAAGACCTTTCTAAGTATAGAAGCAGTAAATCCTGGTTCGTATTTCACCCAAAAACGGAAAATAAAAATACTTTTTGACTGAGAATGGAGAGTCGCCTGGCCCATGCCTCCAGTTTGGGTAGCTCAGTTCCCAACAACATGGACACAGCAAAAAAACCGCATTGTAGCAATCAGCCCTCTAATGAGCCTCTAACTTGGTTTCCACCTTATCCCAAAGGTATAGGGAATAGCACTGCTTTTTTAAAAAATATCAAGAAAACATCATTTGCTCTAAAATGTCCCTAAAAGCAGGTCTGAATTGCCAATAAAGGCTAGATAATTGTATCAGCATGGATCAGAAAGCATTTCTCAGGCCCGATGAAAGAGTGTGCAGGGCTGGGGAGTGGGGAGCCGCGGCTGCACCCTCAGTCCTTGGGAAACAGCTCGCCCAGTGGAGGGAGGGGGGCAGAGGAAGAAGAGAGATTTTCAACACAATGAAATTTCCCTTTTAAAGCCAAACACCTTTCTCTTCCCCTCGCTTTGTTCTAATTAGTTAAACTCAATTCCTTCTGAGAAGTTGTCTGTAAACTCAGGTTAAATCAAAGAAACTTTCTGGCTGTTTGGTTTCCAGAATCAGATCTTTCTTGTTGCCCTCTTCAGCCCCTGGTTCTGAATAACTTAATTATTTCTCTCCCCATCCAGGTTCATGGCATATGGAGAAGTAAAATGTGTGGGTGGCTTGCCTTCTTAACAATACGACCCGCCTTGCTCTCCACCTTAGAGTTCTATAATCACTTGACTAGAAAACACATATACAGTATAAATATTTAAGAAAAAGTAAATTCCATTAAGCTGCTGTGTGATAGATGCAGTGGTAGGTACTTATCTTTGAAATATTAAACTCTAGACATTTATATCCATACAAAAAAGAGTTTCCTGCCATTTGATGAGAATTATGTGCCTGGCACTAATAAAATATTAAACTCCAATTTAAAAGATAAGTATCTTATCCACTTTTTTCATAATAAAACACTTTACGGTGCTCAGGAAAGCCAATATGCATCAGAATTTCCATACAATACTGTATTTACAAACTTTCATAAAAGTTTTGTGTCTGCATTTATCAGTGGCTGGTTTCACACTAGCATCCTGATTATTTTCCCTAATGACATGGTGCATTTCAATAATGCATGATGGAAGGTGTACAAACAGCCTTTGTTTTTGTATATGGTAATTCCATAGTTTTGGTTAGTGGCTCTCACTGTCAGTTAATTAGACGAAGGTGGTCACTAAGATTGCATTATCCTTTTTGGTCCCCATTATATAAATTAATGTCAAACTGATGCAATGTTTCATGTTTAAAATAACACATACAAGTGTTAAAAATTATAGCCTGCAGTTTTCCTATTTGACAATGCATTATTTTCAGCTGCAAATGTCAGTTTCTAACCCCTGCCAAGAATATTGTGGAGAGGGCAATGAGTAATAAGTGTTAGTTATCAAATTTAGTGTCTTTTGAAATTTGCCCAGTGTTGCCAGGGTGGGGGTGGGGAAGCAGTCAATGCGTATGTGTGAATTTATGGAGGCTCTGTTTCCAGAGCCCTGTGGGATAAGAAGCAGTCAGCCTTTCCCCGGCAAGAGCTGCCTCAGAGTGCAATGCCAAGTCCTGGCAGAGGCCTGGGAGGGCCAGCCTTGGGTGGTGTCCTAGCTGTCTCTGTCGCTAGGGATATTTCAGACGTTGGAACAGATAGAACTTAATGTGATGTTCCTGAAGGGAAAGACATTGTCAAATGACCTCACCTAATTTGACCTGGACTTCGTAAGCCCCCGTCTTTTCGCTGACATAAATCTCACCTTTGGCTTAGATGTTGCCGAGCTGGGCTTGGTCACTAATGGAATGCTCCTGACACCCTGAGACTGTTCCGTCTCTGACAGCGGAAGTCACATGCAGAAGCCTCCCTGTCCCTGTAGAGACTGGCTTTGACAAAAGGATTTCTATTAGCAGCCTTCTCCCTCTTTGTTTTGATAGATGTCAAAAGACAGCTCTGCCTTAAGAAATGTAATTACTCAAGAGGATGACTGGAGGTAAAAAGCTAGGAGAGGTAAACAGCATGATGTTTAAATAAACAAAAATCACCGCAGGGGCAAAACCCCTACGCCGTCACCTGCAGGTTTGGGATTGAGAAGTGAAAGGTGCTCATGACCCTGGGCTCATGACCAAACCAACGATTTTAGCTTGGGCGATACGTGTAGCGTAGGACTAGCTAAAAGGTTCTCATATCCGTGACATTGGAAGGTACTAGAGTGACACTGGTGCCCTGAAGTTGTGATCAGCCAGAAGAGACCTTTGCTCATTCTGAGACCTAGGTCTTCAGTGGGAAGTACCACCTGTCAGAGGAGGGGGTGGGGGTGGGGATGCCTGACCCCTCCACAGCCCAGCTGATGCTTGGCCAGTGATGACCAAATTGTCCCATGACCATCACCAGTTGGACATATCAGAGAAAGGCACTGCCCAGTTCTAGCAGGGAGACTAGAGGTGACTATCTGCAGAGATTTTAAAATAATAAACATCTTGTAGCCAAAAGGACAGCAGGTTTCTAGTCTTCTTTCCATAGGTTGTGAGTCCCAACGAAGTAGACAAAAGCATGTTTTCTTTTATCTTGAGAATAGTAGTGCAAATGGTCATTTTTGCAGATGTGAGGGCCCACTGGTAACCGTGATCCGTGACTGTTGCATTGTTTGGCTGCAGAAATCAGCTGATTCTTGAACAGGAGCGCTCTTCCCTTCTCTTCCAGGAGATGAACAGCAGTCGAGTTTCCTTATTTCTGTAAATTACTGTAGAAACAATGGGCTGCAATTATCATCACATTTGAAAAGTATCTTCTAATTACACTCAGGACAAACTCCACTTAATCCCTATGATATCTCTTATGAGCAAATCAGTGTGATGCCCTAGCATGCACTGATCCCTTTATCTTCCAATATTCGAAGAAATAATTGCTCTGTAAAGAGTTCCTTAAAAGCCTGGCCTGCTGGGGTTCTCCTTGGCAGCTATTTCATAGGCTGTAGTCTGAGGGGGACAGCACGGCTTGGGCTCTTTAATTTTGGGAGGTGCAGCTCGGCAGAGTCCTACCTCATCTACTCACTAGCTGTGTGATCTCAGGTGGGTTTCCTAACCTCTCTGAGCCACTGTTTCCTTCTCCATAAAATAGGGGCAGGAATAAGACTTATGGTGTAGGATTATTATGGTGATTAAATGCATCAATACATTTAAAGCATCTAAATTGTTGTTCTGGTGTGTGATTTAGAGCTTCTGGAAGGCTTAGTCCTGGAAGGTTGCCCCAAACAGCCTCTTGCAAAAAGTGACAGTGTTGAGCTAAAGCAGCATTGCCTGGGGATGACGATATAGATCTGAGTCTGGCCAGACCCCCCACAGTGGAGGTCAGTCCACTCCGGGCTCATGTGGCATCTTCTGGAGGACTTGGGCAGGTTTTAGGTTCAGCCTGAGTCTTGGGGAAGGAGGCCTGAATTTGGCTGCCGGCTGCTTCATGCATATGACCAGTGGAGCTGGAATCAGAATGCTGCTCTCCTAGCCTTACCAGGAGACACAAATGAAGCCAATCACATAAAAAGGGGTTTCGAAAAGTAAACTGAGTGGAAAATGAGATGTTGATCATCATAACACTATATTATTAAAAACATGGCCCCAATTTATTTGTTTAGCGCCCCCTCTGTTCCATCCTCTCCCGCCCACTACCTCTGCCTTAGATGAGATCCTGCCCAGGCTCCAGTCTGACCCTTCACCTGAGTGCATCTCACAGCCAGAACAATCCTCCTAATATAACCAGCCACAAACCACCTTGGGTGAAGTCTTTGCTTCCTCACTGGCCCAGGTTCAAGTTCAAGCTCTCGGCACGGCTCCTTTCTCCAGCCCTGACTAGCTCTCTAGCCTAACCTCTGCTCACTCACCCCTTCTAGTCATGCTCCAGCCAGATGGAAACTTCTGTTGTTCTTGGAAAATGCCACATCTTTCCTCTGCTCCTGTCTTTGCAGGCCATTGAGTAGTTACAGGCAGAGACTCTAGAGCTAGACTCTTCAGATTCAAATCCCTGCCTATCATTGAGAAGCTGGGTGGCCTTGGGCAAATTATTTAGCTTCTCTGAGCATTCGTTTTCCCACCAATACTATGGAACATCTACTTCATAGGGTTATAATGAGGATAATTAGTTAAGATATCAAATAAGCTAGGGGTCTTGGGTTACTTTTTTCTTGTGAGATGTGTCTTAGGAAAGGGTGACTCCTGGGCCAGATGTGAAGATTAGGCTTCTTAGATGGGAGAGGTCTCTTGCTCTCTTTTCTATCTGTGGACACTTGAAGGCTTAGGTTTAAGCCCCCCTTTTTCGGGAAGCTCCTCAGTTCTCCATCCCACACAGCTCTCTCCCACCCCACATGCTTTAGCTCTGTATTAGTGACTATTCAGTCTCCCAAGACGTGATCCTAGTAGGACCTTAAAACGGCAGAGCAGCCCAAAGCCAAACGGAAACTTGTAGTTTCCAGACCTGGCCTTTGACATGACTGATACACCATCATTGTTTTTTATTATTATTTCTACATGATATGTGATGGTTTTTATCTGGCATGTGATTGTAGAGTCACACTGAGGATCATTCTAGTCTTGCTCTAATGCTCTTTTTGTCTGGAAAAATAAATACAAAGCAGAGGGAAGAGGAGTATAGTTCTCTATGATATGACCCTTAATTAAGGAATGTTACCTGGGAGAAGAAAATGAAGAAGATGGAGGAGAAGAAGATGACAAATAAGAAGATGTAGGCAGAGGGACAAAAGGAAGGGAGGAAGGGCGGGAGGGCGGGAGTTAGTTGAGATCCCCTGTCTAGCTTGCCGGGACCCAGCTCACTTTCCTCCAACTAACTGGAAGCTGATCTCATGGAAAAATTGATGCCTCAAATCTGATCCATTCTGTGTGACAAGGACAGGGTGGGTGGCTTCTGTCTGCAATTTAAGGTAAAATTAATGCATATGCTTCTTCGGTATTTTCACAGTATAAGACTTCCAGCCAAATGTGAGTGTTTCCACACACTTCCTTCTCAAGAAGACAGATTTGCATATGCATTAAGGCCATTTTATCAGAAAGCACACACAGAGGAATGACACATCTCATTGACAGCGCCCAGGTGACGGATAACTCCACATAAAACATATATTTGTGAGGAAAATAGGAGGAGGAATAGAATTAGGGCTGGTGTGCGAGGGGCAGTGTGTTTTGTGTGTTTTGTGTGAGGAACCACAGATTGCACTGCCTGACTCACTTCTCCGCACTGGCTCTGCATGAGTCGTGAGTCAGGTGGCGACAGATGCTCCCAGATCAGACCTTCTTGCGCTCCCCGTTGGGGCCACTGGGCACCTGCGTCTTTGGTGTTTCACGCCCGAGGCACAGTGAGCCCCGCCTGCCCAGTGGTTCCCGCAGTCTGGTCCCTGGTCATGGTTTTACCTCCTCCCCATCACCCACCCAGCTGCTCTGCACACACTTGTGTCCCAGAGTCCAGAACGCCCTCCCTGCAGCCTGTCACATGGGGCGTCCGGAGGAGAAGTTCCTGGCAGCCCGTGCACCTTGAGCTTGGGGACCCTTCACTCTCAGGGCCCGTGAGCGCCGTGAGAGGTGGAGGTCGGGGTGGGAGAGGAGGCCAGCTAGCAGTCAGGAGGCATTTCAGGGAGCACTTTAAAAGCCCTCAGAAGGCCCAAATCGCCAAGTCCCCAGTACTGTGATTTCTTTTCTCATTCTCAGCAGTCACTTTCATATGCATACATTTCTTACAGAGGGCCCCCCAAATTATGAAAACCTCAGGATCCACAAATTCTCTATCTGCCCTGTGCAGGCTCGTTTCTATCAACTCAATTCTCAGCACAAAGTTTACCTTCTTGGAGTCCTTTTGTATTATTGCTGCCAAACCTCAGTTACTATACTTTACCCTGGTTTATAGGACTTAATGACACTCAAAATTTGTCCCATTCATTTATTCATTCATATCTTACTTGTTTGTCTGTTCCATAGCTCGAAGGTCCCTGAGCACAGGGCCCTGGTCTGGTCACTCATCCTCATGTCCTTACATCTACAGCCACTTATAGCAGGTGTGCTGTTCATAGCAGTTGATTGTCCTGTCTCCCCATGACTTTCTCTGCCCTCTGGAAATGTCATTTACTTCTCTGGAATTACAAGCATCCTCGTGGATGAAGGGATTGGTGAAGTGTATGAAATTTTCTATCCATGCTTTTTGTGTCCCAGGAACTGTGCTAGGTTCAAGGTGCTCAGAGAACATGACAGGAGCCGTTCCTCCTTTCGGGGAGTGCAGTTTGTGGAAGACACAGACATTTTATGGAAAATCACACAATGGTTTAATGAGAGTTGTAACGGGTAACTGAAAGCTCACGGGAAGGGCAACAATCTACATCTAGCGTGCGTTCCCGGTGCTGTCAGGCTCAGTCTCGCCTCGGTACCTTGGAGAGTGGCACGCGCAGAGGACATTGGGCCCTTCGCCCCCAACCCCACCCCCAGGACCTCAGCGTCTCTCAGCCTCTCTTCCTCAGAGCAGGCATAGGGAGAAGAAATTTCATGCCACCTCCTCACCTTCCCTCCCCACACCTATCTCCATGTTCAAGGGTCCCTAGAGCCCCCTCAGATAGCCGTGTTACCTCTTGAAGTGCCATCTTCTCTCACCTCCCAGCTGAGTGATTGCCTCCAGTGACTCTGGGGACTGGGCTTTCGAAGGAGAGCTGATGACCTATGGCCCCAGGTGGCCAATGTGGTTGACTATACCAACTCAGATGGGGTCTTCCCATTCTACCCATCTGGGAAATTCAAGTGAAAAATTAAACATGGGTAAAACCCAAACCTTCCCTTTTTTAAAATTTTTTTAATTTTTTCTTTATTATTATTATTTTTTGTGATACATGGGCCTCTCACTGTTGTGGCCTCTCCCATTGCGGAGCACAGGCTCTGGACGCGCAGGCTCAGCGGCCATGGCTCACGGGCCCAGCTGCTTCGTGGCATGTGGGATCTTCCCAGACCGGGGCACGAATCCGTGTCCCCTGCATCGGCAGGCGGACTCTCAACCACTGCGCCACCAGGGAAACCCCCTTTTTATTAAATGTTTATATAATACATGTAGATAACAAATGTATATTTGTTTTTTTTAATTGAAGTATAGTTGATTTACAAGGTTGTGTTAGTTTCGGGTGTACAGCAAAGTGATTCAGTTAAACATATATGTGTGTGTATGTATATAATCTTTTTCAGATTCTTTTTAACTATACGTTATTACAAGATATTGAGTATAGTTCTATACAGTAGGTCCTTGTTGGTTGTCTATTTTGTGTATAGTAGTGTGTATCTGTTAATTTCAAACTCCTAATTTATCCCTTCCCCCCTTTCCTTTTGGTAACCTTAAGTTTGTTTTCTATGTCAGTGAGTCTATTTCTGTTTTATAAATAAGTTCATTTGTATCATTTTTTTAGATTCCACATATAAGTGATATCATATGATATTTGTCTTTCTCTGTCTGATTCAATGTGTATTTGTTTTTTCATAAGGGCGGGGTGAACTGTATTGGCTGTCTTCCCTTTTGTGAATCTCTGGACCAGGCTTGCCTGGGAAACCTCATGCATAGATTCACCTCTTTGATTCCCTCAGGGCTACTAGTGACCTGAAGAGTGACAGCTGGGTCACGTGCTCATGAATGTGATGGCTGAAAGCTTATGTCCACGATGGACACTCAGCCAGTCTTCACTGGATGTTAAAATGCCGCTGCAGGCACACACATGTACTGTTCTTAGGTCTCCCTCTGTAGGAGTGAACAGTGCAATTTGGGATGGGGAGCACCTTAGAAGATTGTATACAGTTGGCCAAACTGGCCTTATATTTAATCACATTAATCTGCATTATTGATGCATATGATCAAAACTTGCTAACCCTTTTAGCTGTTTTTCACAATGCAGGTGCAGCCAGAGTCAGAGACATAGACCCAGGTACACATGGGTATTTTAAACTGTCCCCATCTTATTCTTCCAGCCAGCACTCAGTTGAAGCATGTGACTACCAGAGGGGACCAGAGCCACCGCAGATCACCAAGGATAATTTGTGAGAGGGCAAAATAGCTTAGTGCAATTAACCCTATAGTCAGTGGTTAAGATTCCTGCAATGACAGGTGTATCTAAAGTGCAAGATGTCAGAGCTCTTTGTTGCTAAATGCCCAACCTAGAACGCTATTATTTTGCTAAGAAATTGCAGAAAACTCAACATTTTTCTATCAGGTGTCTCACTGGGTGCTGAGTCTGCCTTGTTGCAATGTATTAATTTCATTTTTCCATTGGAGACTTTGATGATAGCTCACATCTGCACTCTCCCTAACCTGGTAGCTCCCCTACGTCTTCAGGAGAGAATTCGTAATTGCTGGAATATTCTTGGCCATCCTTCATTTGGAATTTATGTGGTAATTTCAGCAAAACTGAGACCTTGTGCAGCAGTTTTCATCTTTTTCAAGGCTGCCTCTATTTCTTGAGATGCTGGAGGGTTTCCAATTATTCCTTCTGGTCTCTTTGGATGTGAATCGTAACAGATCAGCTGAGAGTCGCAGTTCAACATTGTTAAGCTTATCAATATAAATATAATGTTAAACCCCTTTTAGATAATTGGAGCTATGTGTGAAAATGTGACCAATTTGTGCATAAATTGGTCCTACACTTCTTCCTGGCAAAGACAGAGAGAGAGGGAAAGAGAGACCAACCATATGTGAGGCTGGTTTGCTCCTTCTCAAGGACTTTTCTGCACCTTGAATCCTTGATCTGGTTTTGTGGCTGTTGACAGTTGGAAACCTGCAGAGGTTATGTAAAACCATAAGGTCCTTTGCCCTTTTGAACCAAATTCTTCCATCCTAGAGGCTATAGAGTGAATATCAACAAGGCATTTACACATCACACCAACAGGGACGATGCAGACAGTCTTGAGAATTAAACGTCTCTGCTTGGACCCCTACCAAATTCAAACAACCAAATGGAGAGACTGACGCCCATGGAGAGGGAAAGAGAGGGTGCTGAGGGAAATCCTGGAACTGACTTCTCCTTCTTGGAAACCTTGCTGTTACTTCGGGATCCTGGAAAGCTCATACTCTCTTTGCTGCGTGAGTGTTCGTGTGTGTGTGTGTGTGTGTGTGTGTATGTGTGTGTGTTGAGGGGTGGGCGGTGGGAACTAGTCCATTTCTCCAGTTGTGGGTCCTCCAGAACTAGTTAGGAGGCATGAGATGATTATTATACAGCTGACCAAAGCATTTCACAGCTTAAAAAGAGTGTTTAACAAAATCAATCCTCTCAACAATATTAAGCTAAGTATTATTATTCAAACTTTACAGGTAAAGAAATGGAGGTTCTCAGGAGATTAAGACCAAAAACAAAACAAAAACAGAAGTGTGAGGATACTCGGAACAATGTTTGAAGTCCACTCTATGGTTTTTAAATTTTTAAGAAGGGTGTTTCTTTACCTGCAACAAAGCTGCAATGGGGGTGTAATTAAGGAAGAAATAGCTGAGGCTCTTGTAGTCTGTGGGGTCATCTGGCACGTTTCTGACAGGCTTGATGGTGGAGGTGACACCTTGTTTCCACCAGCTGACTTGCTAGAGTGTTCCTGGGACTGGAGGCTTCCAGGTGGGGGCAGGGCTCTACCCCTCTGGGCCCCAGTAGTGTTCTGGGCCCATCTCAGGACCCAGAACAACAGATCCACCAGGTATTACAACGATCTGGGGGAAATATAGACCAAAGTCCAGGGTCAACTGGGGAGGTCCACCCTGCCATGGCCACTGGGCAGAGCTAAGCAGTGCCAGGAAGCAGACCTCTCCGCTCCAGCTCACCGAGAAAACACAGTGGCTACCTTCAAGCCCCAAAGGTTTGATCTCTGACTTTAGGGGTGCTCAGGGTAGAAGGATATATGATGGCTTCCTCCAAACAAAAAGGAACCCGGAGACACTTTGTCCTGGAAAGAACTGTTTTCTGGGAAAACCTAAGGTGACCATTTCAACTCGCGGTTACAATTCCAAATGGACCCCAGGATTTCATGGTCATTAGAATTTCTTCAATTCCTCATCTTTTCTCTTCAATCTGCAGGGAAGGGCATGTATAAAAGAGGTTTCTTGGACATCAAGCGTTCTGTTGAAGCAGGAAGATGAGTGAAGCAGACATGAATCAGAAAACATATGGGTCCAATTTTGGTTTAAAAATTAATGGGAAAACACATTCTCATTCTCATCAAACTCAAAACAATGAAAAATATTTCTTAAGCAGGCAAAAATTCCAAAATACAGCTGGGTTGCCCAACTCCGCACAGATTCCTTAACGCCCCTGGTCTCCTTCTTTGTTTTTTCAGAAATAGCAAGATGAGCTGAAGGATGTGTGGAATGAATTAGGGCAACACCAGTTAGGTGTGGGCCTCCAACAGGATGGACCACAAGGACAGGTTCCTGGAAAGACATTGGCGATGGTTGATGTTTTACCACCAGCCCCTCTGGTGCTGTGACCTGAAGGCAGGTCCTGGGATTGAAGAGGCGCCCAGAAGGTGAGAGTGACACTGATGTTGCTCATCCAGCAATAAAGAACCTCATAAAATGGAAACGTGAAAACAAACCAAAGAGAAGTTCATCTGCCATCCATTCGTTGGGTGGGAACCTCACCCTAGGGGAAGAACAGTTTATCAGGCGCAATTCCCAGTGGGTCCTTCCCCAGTAAACTCCTCTGTATCCTTCCCTCACTCCTCCAGCCACAGATCTGCAAAACCCTGGTCTCTGAGCTGCTTCCTGGGATGGCTTTTCCGAACTGAAGCTGTTCCCCTGTTCCCTGGTGCCAGGCCTGCTGAAGGATCAAGGATGAGGCAATCTGTTGACGGAAATGACAGGCTGTGGGGGGGAAAGTCTGAGCTGTCAGCCTCAGGGAGTGTTCAGCCAGCCAGACCGGAGCCTCTCAATTGCTCACCGTCTCCTAGATTTTCCTGGTCGACCAACGTTCCTGGACTCCATTCTCCTCAAATCCCTGAACCACTTCCTCATCTTGCCCCTCCTTCTCAGCCGATGATCATGCCTCTTACTTTAAGGACAAAACAAAAGCCACCAGCTGAACTGCACCTGAACCTGTCACCACACCTGACACTCCACTCACATCAAAACCCATCCTTTTGTCTTTCCTCCGTGTCAGGAAAGAGAGGAACCCCTCCGTCCAAGGTGATCCCTGCCACTGTGTGTGTGCTGGTTCCTGTCTCTCTGCCTCCTCAGGGGCCCGAGAATCTCCATTCTCTGCTCTATCTTAGATGCCTCTCTTCCCCGCGGGGTGTTTTCTGCATGGTGTTGAAACGCTCCATCTTGGAGCCAGACTGCCTGGCGTTGTGACCTTACCTTGAGGATGGCATCCAGCCTCCCTGTGCCTGGTGTCCCCATCTGCAAAATGGAGATAATACAAATTCCCATCTAATGTGCTTGTTTTGGAGATTGAAAGAATTAGGCCATAGAAAACACTCATAATAGTGGCTGGCTCACCATAAGCATTAAATAAGTGTAGGTCACCCAGCTTCCTTTCTGCCGATATTTAAAAGTGCTCAAGTCTCTCATATTTAAGAAGGAATTCTTTCTCACCCTCACATCTGCCTCCAACTATTGTCCTCGCCTTAGCTGTCAGATTTCTTGGGTGGGAGAGCTATGTACACCTGTGGTTTCTTCCTCCTAAATCCATGGTGTCCAACTCTCCCTGCTTCTCTGCACCGAAGCTGCTTACACCATGCACTTCCTGTCACTAGATCCAAAGGACATATTGCGACTCATGTCACTTGACCTCTATTCGCCCTTGGCTCTGGTGACCCATCTGCCCTCTTCTAATATGACTCCGTCAGCCTTCACATTCCACCTCGGGGCAAGTCCTCTTTGCACCTCTTCCTTTTCTAGGTATGAAAATATGACATGTTTTTTAGGACCTTGACCTCACCATTTCCTACCTGCTGACCCCTGCTTGCCCTCTCCAGCCCAGTCCTCTCTCCTGATCCCACTGGGAAAGGACCCTCAGATGCCTCACCAGCATCCAACTCTGCCCCTCCCCTTCATTCCCCAAGCTGTACCTTTTTAGGAGTCCCTACATCCATGAGGTGTATCACTGGGCATCCTTAGTCCAAAAACCACAAGGTCATTCTTAAGCCTTTCCTCTCCCTCACACTGATCCTATTTCCTAAATACGCATAAGATCCCTGGGCATGTCTCCAGCTTTAACTCAGACCACGATTATCCCTCCCCTGGATTCCTGCAATTGCCTATCAAGTGCTATTGCTCTGGCTTCCAGCCATTCACCCTCCACTCATTCTCCACATTCCAACAGGGAGCACTTTCCCCGAGTGCCTGTCACTGCCACCACCACTACCCCCATCCCCACCGAATGACCATGAACGGTTTCCCATTGCTCTGAGGATAAGAGTCAAACTCCCTAACCTGATTTCGAAGACTTTGACTTACCGGTGTCGGCTAAAGTTGCCAGTGGGAATTCTCCATTTCTCCTTTTATACTCTATCCTCCAGCCTCACAAAGTTTAGTGGGTATTTGTCATGTATATGTTGCCCAGCATCTGAGTAGTTTACTTTGATTAAGGGAAATCTTTAATATGAATCTACACTCAAAAGGATGTAGATATACCCTTTCTCTGCTCTTTGTCACCTTACATAAGATCGTGTGACTCAGATTAGCCAGACATGTGCCCAGTGATGGTGACCCTTGTGACAATCAACCTTTCCTATGGGATAAGCTCAACTAGGGTCTTAATGGTCCAGCTTCCTTTGGCTCCTGACTGATTCCTCAGCCCTCCTATCCTTTGATATGCTAATATTCTTCCAATTAACTCCTTTTCCTCTGAAATTATCCAGAGTTGGTTTCTAGTGTTAGTAATTAAGAACTCTGATGGTTACAAGGAGTTTCTTGCAGACCCTCAAACATACAAGGTACCTGAGGTGCCCTCTGTATGTGCTTCACTTAGCTCACTCCTCCTAACCCTTCAGACCTGGATTTAAGGATCCCTTCTTTGTCAGAGCCTCACCCAACCTTCCTCACTTAGATCAGCTTAGGTGTCCCCATGGAATGTTTCTGGAGCACTGTTTTTTTCTCTCATGGCATTCATGGCCCTTTCATGTGACAGCTTCCTAAGTTGTCTCCATCACTGGATGCAAGATAGTCAAGGACCTCATCAGTCTTGCTTACACTTGCTTTCCCAAGGACCTAGCATAGCATTTGTCACATAGCAGTTCTCACTAAATGTTTGCTGAGTGAGTGGATGGATTGCAGCCTCATTCCAGTGTCTGAAGTGGTGCTCTCAGAATCTTTCTTTGAACTCACAAATCCTTGGTGCCTAGTGTGAATGACTTGACTAACCCATCTCCAGGCTCCACCTCCTAGACCTCTCGACCCATTCTCTTTGGTAGACACCCCCGACTATGGCCACACCCACAGGCCTGGATTCTCTCCTGGGAGGAACAGATCTGTGATGTGTCATTTTGCGGACTTGTGCATGGAATGCCACGGGAGCGCTTGACCAAGAACCAGCTAGAGTGCAACACCCTGCCAGAGGCATTGGAAGGATTGAGAAAGCTGGAAAGGAACAACAATGAGAAGGTGTCAGTCTCCCTCACTAGAATGTCAGTTCTATGTGAACAGAGTCCTTTTTTTTATTTTTTTATTTTATTTTATGTTGGAGTATAATTGATTTACAATGTTGTGTCAGTTTCAGGTGTACAGCTAAGTGATTCAGTTATACATACACATATATCCATTCTTTTTCAGATTCTCTTCCCATATAGGTTATTACAGAATATTGAGTAGCGTTCCCTGTGCTATACAGTAGGTCCTTATTGATTATCTATTTTATTTATAGTAGTGTGTGTGTTAATCCCAAACTCCCACTTTATCCCTCCCCACCACGTTTCCCCTTTGGTAACCATAAGTTTGTTTTTGAAGTCTGTGAGTCTGTTTCTGTTTTGTAAATAAGTTCATTTGTATCATTTTTTTAAGATTCCACATATAAGTGATATCATGTGATATTTGTCTTTCTCTGTCTGACGGAGTCTTTTTTTTTTTCCCTTGTGCTAGCTCCAGTCCTAGAGCAGTTCTTAGCATATGGTGAGTACTCAGTATACATTGATTGATTGATTGATTGAATGTGTATTACTTACAATAAAGCAACATACAATACATGCAAGCATCTTCTTTTTTTTTTAATTTTTTTTGCGGTACGCGGGCCTCTCACTGTTGTGGCCTCTCCCATTGTGGAGCACAGGCTCCGGACGCGCAGGCTACGCAGCCATGGCTCACGGGCCCAGCCGCTCCGCGGCATGTGGGATCTTCCCGGACCGGGGCACGAACCCGTGTCCTCTGCATTGGCAGGCGGACTCTTAACCACCGCGCCACCAGAGAAGCCCCCAAGCATCTTCTTGATAATTCAAAGATAGGACATTCAGAAAGTATTCCAGAGATTAAAGCATGTAAATGGCAAGGTGTTGCCCAGCACCTTTTATCACTGGCTGAAGATGGGCAAAGGGCAAATGTCATGACTTTATTTAGATCACACCAGGAATATTTAACATAAGGACTTTCACCATGTCACTTAAGCACTTGGTCTTCTAATTCCCTCTTCCTCCCAATATCCTGATTAATTGCTTGTGAATTCTCCTGATTTGGGGTTTATGTTTCAGAGACATACACCCCAGGGGAAGGGACTGTCCTCATCCACCTCTATCCATGGCTCTTTTCCACAAAAACACCTATTCCTTCTAGTCCATTCTTGTTTCATTGCCCTCCTTGCTACTCTACCCAGCTCCTACTGCAAGGCCTCCTTCGTCTGACTTCCTCTGAGAAAGCTCTCTGGATCCCTTAGGCCCATCTTCTCCTGCCCATCTCTGAACACCTCCAGGACCTGATTTCATCTGGACTACTACTCTGGTTGTGTCATTTATAAGTTGTCTGACAAAGACAAAACGAAGTCCGAGACAAAACTAACCGTCTGTTGATTTATAACCATACAGCAAGGGAACCCATCTGGTCACTTTCCTGGACAGGCGTTCAAGGGCATTAGAAAGGAGACTACACTTTATAAAGTAAAAGGGGGAGCTATTGAGACAGTCTCTGATTGGCAAAGGCTTATCAAGGTGGCGTTTTGGAAGCTGCGGGGACTTTCTAACAGGTCTTGAAGTATGTTTGGCAATCCTTGGTTGGCTTCAATTTGGGAGAGGAAGAATTGTTCAGGGCTGGGGTGGAGAATTTTCTGTGCTGGGCCATTTCCTAGAAGCAGTGGGGGCAGGGCTGCTGGCTGCCATGGCCGGCCGTCTCTCAAGTCTGAGTGCAGCTTGTGGGCTGCCATGAGGCAGAAATCATGTCTCACACGTTCCTTATATGTGCTTCACTTCTTGGCATACAGCCAGCAGTCAGCCCTACTTCCAGATTTAACATGAAGACTTGTTGAATTGCCTTTGGGGGAGAAAAGGTACTGTATGACATACTCACCTAGTATATTCATGTGTCTCTGTGTGTAAATTCCCATATCGGAAAAATGTGAAGATTGACTTGAGGAAGGGGCATGAATGGCTATGTATTGCACCTCACTGCTTTCAATACCCCCATCAAAGAAATCCATTTTTGAATATGTGGGTCCTCAAAGTCTAGCTGGTTTTGAGGTGTCTGGCCAAGTATTGAGGCATTGGCAAAGCAGCAGTCAGGAGGCAGGTGTGTCCTCTACAGAGGACCGTCCTGGCTCTACCCTCCCCAAGGTACAAATGAGCTGAATTGGCTCTGTTTCTTTTGAGCCAGCCAGTGTCCATCAGGGTGGAGGTGCTCTGACAGACGTGGGAGTGGCCCTCCAGTTTTGGGTAACCAGGTATAATGCAGAGAAGGGGCATATACCATAGGGCTGGCTGTGTGAATGAAGATGGAAAGTTCATTGACATTATGGAGCCTAGTGTGTTACTGCTCCATTGGAAACACAAGCGCAAAACACAATTTTGTGGCTAAAATCCACAGAGCATAAGATAACTTTTGGAAAAATAAGTGCTCAATAAATATTTGTTAACTGAAGGATTGAACAAATGCATGTTCTTGAAAGTGAGGGCCGGATCACTGCCTCCCAGCAGCTCTGGACCCACCACACTGATGCCATTATGCATTTTGACCACACATTGGGTATGGGACGTGATGCTAGCAGAGGGGTGACCAGTGGGGAATGGCATCTGGTGCGGAGGGGTATTTCCTAGACTTAGGTCAAGTGCCACGGCTTAGTGAGAATAAGGAGTTGGGGTGTTGGGAGACAAGGCAACATGTAACATAGGTAAACTGTTCCGTCCTTGAATGATCAGGTACTTGTGGGGTTGGGAGGAGTGCACCCTTAAGGAGGATGGCAATGAACTTGGCTGTCTCTGCAAAGAGAAACCGCATCCAGTACAAAATCTCTCCAATTGCTGGCTATGACTTTGCATCTCTTGTTGAATTTTTTTTTTCTCCTCAAAATTAAATGACAGAGTCATTGTGCACTTGGAGATTCCATGGTATAAATGCAGTGGTTGGTCTTTTGATAAATAGACTTTGAAATGCTCTACATATGCCTACAACGAGCTTTTATCCATTTGGCTAATTTTATTCTTTGTAAGGCACAAAAGACAGGGGAAAATGGCCCTGTGATTAGATCTGGCTTTGAGACTAGGAGAGGGAAGTGGAATTTGAGCTGCCCAACAAAGCACGAGCAAAGCATCCTTTGTACAAAAGGTGGAATCAGAGCATCAGGGGATCCTGGGGCTGGGAGGGACATTGGAGCCCCTCTGGTTCTGCGACTCTCAACATTAACCCTCCAGACTGGAGCTCAGAGTCATCTGGGGAAGCTTGGCATCATGCACATGCCTGTTGGACCAGATATATCAGAATCTCTGGACAAACAGCCTGGCCGTTTGTATTTTTAAAAGTGCTCCCTGGGCTGGAGGTGGGTGGAGGGAAATATAATAAAGCAAGCTTGCTCTCACAATACCAGATTCAAACACAGGCTCCACCACTGCTTTGTGTCTCTGTTGCTTTCCTTACAAAAAGGTGGGAAAATAGTATCTATCTCACAGGGTTGTTGTCACCAGTATGTGTGACCAGCCCTGTGGTGTTTTCAGAGCAGAGTCTAGCAGTAAGCGTCCACCATGATGAAGACCAAGGCGAGGACGAAAGCTAAGTTGGCAAACCACTGACCCAACCCAGCTGCCCTCCCAGCCCAGAAGGGCCTTCCTGAGTGTCCCTAAGGGTGTCACCCTTTCCTTTCCTCCTCTGAACAGCCTGGTTGTTGGAGGGTGTGTCCTGATCTGATCTCACGTAGCTCTGCCTCTGGACACTGTTGCCAGCTGACCCTGGTCCTCGTCCTTATGTTATCTGTGGTCCGGGTCCTGGGCTGTGCTGGATTGGGCTCACAAAACCCTGAGGGCAGGAGTTCAGGCTGAAGGTCCTCCGGGGCCACTGTGGAGGGCTGTTGTCCCAGAGAAGTTCGGTCATACCTCAGTGCAGAACTTCTCCACAGTTCTCTGACGTTAACATGCAAGGGTGTCTCCCCACCCTAGTGTCTTATTCAACTTTCCACACCACCTCCTGGAACCCCCCTCAGCCAAGCCATGCCCGTTGGATGAATGCGAATGAATACCTTCTCTGGGAGGGAGGCACACACCTGCCCGGCTGCAGTTCTTGACGAGCAGTGCACACATTTGCTGAGGAATCAGGTGATTTCATCAGATGAAGCATTCCAGCATTTAGCCAAATGTTAAATTTCTCAGGCCAATTCAACCAGCAGTTAAAGTATCCTTCCTAAGTGCAAGACACAGAGCTAGGTGCAAAGAGGGAGGCCATGGTGATATGGCCCAGAGATGGGGTAAAGCAGGTATGCCTGTGGTGACAGTGTTGGGGAAAGGGCTGAAGGTGAAGTTCTTGCATGGATTGGGTATAAATTGATGAGATTTAATTCAGGCCAACTTCATAGCCATGTCACCTGTGCAGTCTTACCTGGGCCCTGTGCTCACTAGCGCCCCACACTTGGTTTATTGTCCTGCTGTCACCATCTTAAGATTCTTAATAATCTTTGTACAAAGGGTTCTGCATTTTCATTTTGTACTGGGCTCTGAAAATTAGGTAGCTGGTCCTGGATTGAATTGTAAATGTACATGACCTACTGACACCAACACTGTCCTGACCCTCTTCCACCTCCTTCAATGGTCAAAACCACTGGCCTCGCTGGCTCTAAGGACAAGTGAACAAGGAAACCTGAGCACCTCCACCACCATGGGCCCTGCCCCTTGTTATCAAAAGATATGCCATTTTGCTGCATTTGCCCCAAAGTTGCACAAGAAGAGGAGCCCCGCACTCTTATGTTGTGTGTGTGCATGCACACACACACACACACACTCATCCAGAAGTTCATAACTTGGCCAAGAGAAGAGACTCTGCCTTTTCTGTGTCCTCAGCTACCCTGAGAGGTTCAGGAAGATTTGTTCAGCTGAACAAGGATGAGGATGAGGCAGCTGTTTACCCCAAGCCCCACCCCCCTGAAGTCTAGTGCAGCATGGTTGCTGAGACACAGCATCAAGGAACATGTCATGATTTTGATGGCTGTTCATCTTGAATTTTCACACCGATCTTCTCTTTACTCTTAGGCTGCAGACCAGGCCATTTTATGGAGGAGAACACTGAGGGTCTGAAAACAAGTGGTTGTTTGCTTTCCCCAATGCTCTGCTCAACTGAAGCTTAAGGGAAAGGAATGAAAATCTCACCCACAATCTGTCATGACTGTCACTTCCAAGCCCTTCTCAGGTAGAGCCTGTGCTAGCAGCCACCTTTGGAAGGAATCTCCCCCTGACTTTAAGTAGAAGTCTGTACACTGTGAGGTGGTGGGGAGGCCTGCTGGGAGAGACTGGAAGGGGTTAGCTCCCTGCCAAGAATCTCCACTGGACCATGAAGGAGAAAGGGATTCTGAAAATATCCTCAGGCCTGGATGGCTGCGCTCGGCACCCTTCCCTCCTGCAGCAGCTCCTTCCTGCCAAGCATACTCTCTGAGGTCCTTAGATTGTTAGAAGACAAAACCAGCCACCTCTGGGGACCAGAGGAGGTGCACAGAGAGTCACAGAATTCCATTGTTCTAGAGCTTTGAGGGGATGCTGGAGGAAACAGTCTGGGTCACCTCTCTCATTGCACAGGTGAGCAGGCTACAGCCTAGGGAGGAGGAGGGATGGGCTTCCAGAGACCCATTGGAAAGACCTCTTGGAAACTCTCCCACCCATCAACTCTCCACGCCCTGAGGGCTCTGCTGGGTGGTTGAGGCCTGGCTTTTAACCCAGGACCCAGTGGTTTGGACCAGAGACACGTGCTTAACCCCAGTGGGCGTGCCTCTGTCTTTTTCCTGAGTTTGTATGTAACCTGGATCTGAGGTTCTGGTTGAATGGTGGTGTCTCTGGAGTGCTGAGAACATCTAGATGGTGGCCCAACATTCTTCCACCACATGGATACGGAAGGGGACAAAGCCCGTTAGTGGAGGGAACAGATGGAAGCTGAAAGGCGACCCATCAGCCCTAGAGAGGCAGAGAATGCGCTTGCCCTCCTGGTGCCTTCTGGGTCTAAGGGTCTCCTCCTGCAGAATGATGCCCACCTGGGATCCTTCTCCAGGCTGCCTGTGTGCAGTGTGCATGGCACAGCCCTGGGGGCCCAGGGGCGATGACCACAGAGAGTCACTTCCTCTGGGCTTTTTCCACCTCATCTGACAGCTCTTCTGTTTTGTATTGTTCTGACCCATGTGCCCAATGTATACCCTTCCTTCAATTTCCACAACAAATTACTTAGACATTCTGTGCACTGAATTTCCTGAAATTGTTTTGGTGAGTTAATACGAATACATGGACAAACAGAGGACAAATTCTGTATTAACGCCTTTGTCCCTGAAAGAGATGTGGCCGCTTCACTGAATACAGCACCAGTACTAGCTTCATCTGCCAGCTGTCACTCTCCTCTCACTCCCAAGTGTCTGATCATTTAAGGGCACCGGCTGAGCTCTCTTCCGTGCTGTCTCATCTCCCAACACCTCAACTCCTCAGAGTCTCACTTTCCCCACGGAGTTTCATGGAAGAACTTCAAATCCAATGTCAGTGGCCTTTTGGAAAGGAATCTATCAGGTGGGGGGAGACTCAGGCTATTTTTACCCCAGCATCCCTGGATGTGATGCAGTCAGACCTGGAGTTCAGGTATCCTGTCCCTGAAGGCTACTTCGAGGTGACCCCTGTAAAAAGCCCAGCACCCCACCATGACAGATCCGGTGTCTGGCACCCAAGTAAATACATATTTTTGTCACTCTCAAATGCATTTTTTTAATGCTTGATTGAGATATTCCATAAAATTTAACCATTTAAAATATACAGTTTCGGGCTCCCCTGGTGGCCGCAGTGGTTGAGAGTCTGCCTGCCGATGCAGGGGACACGGGTTCATGCCCCGGTCTGGGAAGATCCCACACGCCGCAGAGCGGCTGGGCCCGTGGGCCATGGCTGCTGAGCCTGCGCGTCCGGAGCCTGTGCTCCGCAACGGGAGAGGCCACAACAGTGAGAGGCCCGCGTACCACAAAAAAAAAATAAATTAAAAAATAAATAAATAAATAAATAAAATAAAATATACAGTTTCATAAGTTTTTGTACAGTAACACAATGGCCACAGAATCAAGACTTTGAAATTTTCCATCACCCCCAAATCCTCTTTGTAGTCAATATGACCTTCACCCCAAGCCCTGCACAGACATTGGTATGCTTTCTATTGCTATAGAGTTTCAAATAAATAAAATCAGATAGAATGTGTCTTCTGTCTGACTTTCATGTAGCATAATGCTTTGGGGTTCATCCGTGTGGTAGCAAGTATAAGTACTTCTTTTTTTATTCATTGCTAAGTACTATTCCATTGTATGGATATACCATAATTTGTTTATCCACTTGCAAGCTGGTGGATATTTGGGTTATTTCCAGCTTTAGGCTATTATAAATAAAACTACTAAGAATGCTTGTGTACACGTCTTTGCCTGGGCCTACGTTTTCATTTCTCTTGGGAAATAAATACCTAGGAGTGGAATTTCTGGGTCATAAGGTACATGCATGTTTAATTTTATAAGAAACTGCAAAGTTGTTTTCCAAGTGGCTGAACCACTACCACTTTGCTTTCTCACCTTCACTATGTGAGACTTGTAGTTTTCCCAAGTCTTTACTAACACTTGATATTGTCAGTTTTTGTATGTTAGTTATCTTAATGGGTGTACATCTCTTTTTTAATTTACACTTCCTGAATGACCAACGATATTGAACATCTTTTCATACACTTATTTGCCTTCCTTGAATTCTCTTTGTTGAAGTGTTTGTTGAAACGTTTTTTTTTTTTTTTTTTTTTTTGCAGTTCACGGGCCTCTCACTGCTGTGGCCTCTCCCATTGTGGAGCACAGGCTCTGGACGCACAGGCTCGGCGGCCATGGCTCACAGGCCCAGCTGCTCCGCGGCATGTGGGATCTTCCCGGACCGGGGCACGAACCCGTGTTCCCTGCATCGGCAGGCGGACTCTCAACCACTGTGCCACCAGGGAAGCCCTGTTGAAATCTTTTGATCATCTGTGAGTCAGGTTTCATGTTTTTTTGATTATTGAGTTATAAGAATTATTTATATATTCTTGCCTTTTTATTTTATTAATTTTTTTCCAATGACAAGTTTTTAATTTTGATGAAATCCAGTTTGTCTTTTTTTTTCTTTTATGATTTATGCCTTTTGTGTCCTATCTAAGAAATCTTTGCCTAGCCCAAGGACACAATTTTTTTTCCAGAAGTTTTTGGTTTTGGGTCTTACATTAGGTGATCCATTTTTTTTCTTTTTCCTCTTTTTTTTAATTTAATTTTTATTTTATATTGGAGAGTAGTTTATTCACAATGTTGTGTTAGTTTCAGGTGTACAGCAAAGTCATTCAGTTATGCATATACATATATCTATTCCTTTTCAGAATCTTTCCCCATATGGGTTACTACAGTGTACTTAGTAGAGTTCCCTGTACTATACAGTTGGTCCTTGTTGGTCATCTATTTTACATATAGTAGTGTGTATATGTTAATCCCAAACTCCTAATTTATCCCTCCTCCTCCCACATTTCCCCTTTGGTAACCATACGTTTGTTTTTGAAGTCTGTGAGTCTGTTTCTGTTTTGTCAATAAGTTCATTTGTATCATTTTTTAAAGATTCCACATATATGTGATATCATATGATATTTGTCTTTCTCTGTCTCACTTACTTCACTTAGCATGATAATCTCTAGGTCTGTACATGTTGCTACAAATGGCATTATTTCATTCTTTTTTATGGCTGAGTAATATTCCATTGTGTATATGTACCATATCTTCTTTATCCATTCCTCTGTCGATGGCTGTTTAGCTTGCTTCCATGTCCTGGCTATTGTAAATAGTGCTGCAATGAACATTGGGGTGCATGTATCTTTTCGAGGTGATCCATTTTGAATTGCTTTTTGTGTATGGAAGAACTAGTCAAGGTTCATTTTTCCTTCCATAGCTATCCAGTTCTTCCAGCACTGTTTATTGAGAAGACTCTGCACTATTTATTGAAAGTTCCCTCCACTGAATTACCCTGACACCAGTGCCCTAGCAGGTGAACCTTGGTAGCTGTTGCAGTCATCACAAAGGACCCCCTTTCCCAGGCAAATGGGCACCTGGAGAGGAAAAAATGAGTCTCTCCTTCTGAGATGGAGGCACAGTGTCTGTGATTTGGGCCTCGGGTTGCAGATGGTCAGGAATACCTTTGCTAAGAACAATACTTTCATGGTTTGTACCATCTCGTAATAGGGTATAAATGCCTGCCTCCCTCCCATCTTCCTTTCCTTCTCCTATCTTCCTTTCCTTCTCCTATCTTCCTTCTGATTAGAAAGAACAATAATAACTTGCAGGAGACCAAGTAGGACCACTTGGAATCTTCAAATATCAAAGCTAGAAGGAACCAAAAATATAATGGAGCACAAACCCCTCACTTGTAAAATCAGGGAAAAGAGGCCCAGAAAGGTTAAGCAGCTTGCCTGATGTCATGGCACAAGGAAATGGTAGATGGGACCAGATCCCAGGTTTCCCAATTGCCTCTGGTGTCTGATGCTCATTTTTCACACCACAGCCTCCCTTCTAAGGACTTCTCTGACCACCAATGGCTTACTCTTTCTTGGAACTTTACAAAACCATCTGGAGGAGTGTTCTCAAGCAGAGTTTGATGCAGACCTGGCTGTGGAAGGCAAAGAGTCAGGAGGCTTGAGTTAATGGCATCAACCCCTTTTCACAGTGGTCATCTGAAACTGCTCAGTTGCCTGCAAATTGTTCCCACACAGTCACAGATTTCAGGCCGTGGGGGACTTCCCATCATCCAGAATTCTACCAGACTCTTACTCCTTCATTTGTGGCTGGTGCATGGCCACCATCAGTTGTAGACAGAGTGAGTAGCAGGTATGGATGTATCACAGTGGAAATCAACACTGTCCCCACCACATGGCTTCAGGGTCTTGGTTGGAAGAGCGAGTGCCAACCTCAGCTTCTGGAGCCACCCAGGCTGACAGCAGAAACCTAGGGGAGTGAGTTGTCCAAGAATATCAGCCCTGGCAGTGACATCACAGGCCATCGTGTCTAACTCCATCCTTTGCCGAAGGGGAAACTGAGTCCTGGAGGGGACGTGACGTGTTCCTAACATCATACAACAAAGTTGCACCATGAACTTTAAAGTATAGAAATTCAACTCTATTCATCATTAATTCTTTCCTTTTGTTTGATGAGACTTAAAATAAAAATTATGTTTTTATTTCTACTTTTTATTATATACTTTTCAACTGTGTTGGCATTTTCACATAGAAATTACTGAATAATGTTAGCTTCAGAAATCCACATATACTGTGCTTTACGGCTGATGTATAGCATATGTAGCCAAAATAACCCTTGAAATGAGATTTTCAGCTTATCCAGTGCCTCAGAACCTAACGCTCTGTGAACGATGTGACTCTGTGTAGCTGTTTAATCTGGGGGGAGGGAGGGAGGTCCTGACTCCTAATTAAGCACTCTTTCCCCAGCACCAAGCTGCCTTTATCTTCTAGGGAAGTGTCCAATTTTTGTCTGTTTGCCCCTCCCCAAGACAAAAAGGAAAGAGGGGGAGAGGGGGCACAGGATGGTGGTTTTTCCAGGCAGTTTGCAGATGGGGGGAAATGTAAGTAGCAAACATCTGCGAAGTGGAGTTTCTAATGGACGCAACAATAAGGGTTTAATCTGCAAAGCACCTCCCACCCCCAACTCCCGGCCCACCACAGCTACAGCTCGGTTTCCAGGGCTGAGAGCAGCCCGTGCCATATCCCTTTAATGCTGGGTCTTCCTCTGGGTTCTCAGTCTCTCTGGGAAGTGACTGTGTACAGGGAGAGTGTAATTGGCAGGCTGTGACACTCCTGTCTGCAAGTGTCTCTCTAAGTGCAGCACATTTCAGCCTTTATCTGGTGATGGCTGCTACCTGAGAAAGGCCCTGGGCCATCTCAAAGGGCTTGTAGCAGCTAATTGTGCCTGTTAGGACCAGCAATTAGCTGGGAACTATGGACTTCGAAGCTCCAACACCCACCAGCTTTCAGCTCGTTTCTCTCCCTTTCACTTAGCTAGCCAAGCCTAATAGAGGCAGTGAAGGACAGGTGGGGGAGATGCAGTCAGGACAAGGGGGCGGGGGCTAGCCGGGTCTTCATCACCGATGCCCCCTCTGAGTGTGGGCACTCCGCCCCCGCCCAAGAGAACCAGCGAGGAGAAGCAGGCACCAGATGCTGATCTCATGCCATAAATACTCCCTGTTTATTGCAGGACCGAGGCTGGAGGCTTATTAATCGGTATTGGGAGTCATGCTGCCCCTGTTTGTACAGTGTAAGCGTGAGTTGGAAGATGACAATAAAAAACTAATTAGGCGCAGGTCATAAAGAAGATCACACATGCATGTTGTCTGCTGGTTACTATGGGCACACGATGGTTTTGGTGGAAACGTGAGGCAGAACAACTGAAAATTAAGACAATAAATCAGTTTCATTGAATAAAAGCCATGCATTTACCCATTAATTAAGGATAATGGTATCCTATAAGCTTTTGTGTACCATAGGTAATTTGTTATACCTTACCATAGTAATATACATTGAAGATTAAAAATTTGGTACACTTTACAGGTATTTGATTAACACACTCAGAAAGAACTAAAGATATGAGCCCAATCCTGCGTTCAGGCCACCATGATCATTTTGGTCCAGTGACTCAGGCCTAATTATTGGGTGCTCCTCCCTGCCGGCCAAGTGAATCTCTGTCCCAGGAACAGGGATACAGTCTGGTGTAGTGAATTTGTGTGTGCTTTTGTTTTTTTTAGCTGCCCACCATACTATCCCCCTCTTTACAAAACAGCATCCTGATTTTGGGGGAGGGGGATTGCCATTCATTCCCCTGTTGTTTGCTGTCTTGTTGGGGCTGTCAATCAAGGTGCCAAGGTGGGCATGCAATCAGGGATCAGCCAAGGACATTCATTGTCCCAGATTTTGGACTCAGTGAACAGAGAAATGGAAGAACAAAGACAGGACTGTCAATGGGATTCTGCCTTGGAGACCTCAGTCACCTTTGGTGGTGAGCAGAATAACGGGCCTCCAAAGGCATTCACACCCTAATCTCCGGAACCTAAGAATATATTGTTTTACATGGCAAAGAGACTTTGCAGTTGTGATTAAAGGTACAGATTTTGAGCAGGAAAATTAGCTTGGCTTGTCCAGGGGTGGCTGGTGTAATCACATGAGTCCTTAAAAGAGCAGCATCTTTCCTAGCTGGGTCAGAAGAAGAGATGACAATAAAAGAGGTGTCAGAGATGGGACATGAGAAGGAGTCAGCCATCGCTCCCGACCATTCCTGAGGCTGGACGAAGGCGCCCTGAGCCAAGGAATGTGGGTGGCACTAGAAGCTGGAGAAAGCAATAAAGCGTATTGTCTGCCCCCTGGGGCCTCCAGAAAGGAATGTAGTCCTCCAGACATTTTAGCCTCGTAAAATCTCTGTCAGATCTATAGAACTGTAAAATCATAAATTTGTTTCGTTTAAGCCACTGAATTTATTTGTTACAGCAGCAGTAGAAAACTAATACGCCCCTTGAGCCAATGTCCTCAGTCTTAATCAGCATGTTTCTGCTGCTTGTAACCAGCCCTAAGGGAATTGGAAAGAGCAACTGTGCCTTCTAAGTCCTCAAGCAAATATAGACGGGCCAAATGCATAAGCTACCAGCTAGGGACAGGCTTGCTAACTTAACCAAGGAAACGGAGATGGAAATGAAAGACACTACTTACTCTAGCTTCCTGTGTTTCCAGCACCAAACCATCCACAAACACATTTACCATCTATGCTGGGAAGATCTTCCTCCATTATCCCCCTTCCTCCTAGCCTTAATCTTTAGTTCTCAAAACATGAATGCCTGGGTCTCCCAACCCAATTGACACCTCAACATTTCATTTGCTTCTTCTGGGAAAGGCACAGACGTGTGATCTTTTTTTTTAAAAGCTCACTTGAGGATTCTGGTGCCTGTAGGGTTGTGATGCTGGAGAGACTCATGGGTCTAATTCAAATCCATCATTTCCTGATAAAGTAATTGAAACTTGAAGAATGTAAGCATCCTGCCCAATGGTCCCACAGCCTAGAGAACTCTGGGATTCCAGCTCCAGGTTCGATGCTTGTCCTGTGACCAGGGCTGCTGTGCACTCCATGGCATTACAGAATTCAGTGTGTCTTCCATGATCTATCATCCAGAAATTTTTAATTGGAGCATTTCATTCATTTACAACGTAATGTAATCATGTCATATTTGTATTTAAATCTACCATCTCACTAGGTGCTTTTGATTAGTCTTACTGACTCTATGCTCCTTTTCTTGTCTTTGGGTTGACTATTTTATTACCCCTTCCAGTGTTTCCTCTATTACTTTGGAAGTTATATACTCATTTACTGTTCTCTTTTAGTTACCCTAGTGAAGTGGTTTTCAACTAGAGAGATTCCTCCCACCATAAGGGAAGTTTGGCAATGTCTGGAGACAAGTTTGGATGTCACAATTATGGCAGCAGAGTTTGGGGAGGGTGTTGTGTATTAGCCAGGACTCTCTAGACAAACAGAACTAATAGGAGATATATAGCTATAGATGCATATAGAACCCTATATCTATTTATCTATCTATAGAACCATAGATGTAGATAGATATATCTCCAGGCATACCTTAGAGAGAGTGCAGGCTTGGTTTCAGACCACTGCAATAAAATGAGTCATACAAATTTTTTTTGGTTTCTCAGTGCAAGCTATGTTTACACTATACTGTACTATATTAAGTGTGCAATTGCATTATGTCTAGGAAAGCAATTTACATACCTAACTGAAAATTACTTTATTGCTAACAAGTGCTAACCATCATCTGACAACACAGGGTTGCCAGAAACCTTCAATTTGTAATACAGGCAATATCTCTGGAGAACAATAAAGTGAAACAATAAAACGAGGTGTGCCTATATATATGTATGGAAATTTATGATAAGACATTGGCTCATGCAATTATGGAGACTAAGAAGTCCACCATCTGCCGTCTGCAAGCTAGAGACCTAGGAAAGCTGGTGTTATAGTTTGAAGGCCTGAGAACCAGGAGTGCCAAGGGTGGGGGGAGATGGACGCCCCAGCTCCATCAGAGAGAGAATCCTCCCTTCTTCCACATTTGTGTTCTATTCAGGTCCTCAACAGGTTGTTTGATGCCCACCCACTCTGGGGACAGCAATCCACTTTGCTCTGTCTACCAATTCAAATGCAAATCTCTTCTGGAAACACCCTCACAGACACACCCAGAAATGACGTTCCCCCAGATATCTGGGAATCCCATAATCCAGCCAAGTTGACACATAAAATTAACTCTCACAGATTGCTAATGGTGGCTAGTTAGTAGGATCCAGAATTGCTGCTAAACAATCTACAGTATGCAGAAAAGTCTCCCATAGCTAAGAACATATGGCCCTACATATCATAGGCCAAGGCTGAGAAACCCTGCCCTAGAGATGACAAGTTTCATCCTTGCCTTATCAAAATCTAATGTCAATTTGGTAATTTTACATGTTTTCTAGAAAAGGCAATAGAATACTTTACTTCCTTTGCCCAGTTTCAACTCATGTGCTATTGGTGTTAGGCATTCTCTCTACATTTTAAATGCCACAAAATATCTTTGTAATTGTTTGATACACCCAGTTCTTCATTTAGATTTGCCCAGAGCTCTTCATTCCTCCTGCATCTCTGACCTTCCATCTGGAATCCTTTTCCTTCTACCTAAACAACTCCCTTTTCTATTTCTTATAATGCAGATCTGCTAGTGAGTTCTCTGGGCTTTTGTGTGTCTGAAAATGTCTTTATTGCATTTTGTTTTCATTTTTCTGATATAAGTATATTTATCAGTGTCTACATGGAGAAAACCCTGCCCCCCAAGAATAAAAGCAAGCATTCTTCTACCACAACCACAGTACCATTATCCCACGTAAGAGATTAGCAATGATTTAATGATATATAAAATCGAGTTAATATTCAAATTTCCATCGTTGCCCCCAAGATGGTTGGATCCTTTTATAAGGATTCACCTGGTTGTTATGTCTCTTTAGTGTTTTTCAGTCTAGAATTCTGTCCATTAATTTTTAAAATTATTGTTATTACTTTTGGTCTTTCATTACAGTGTCATTTTAGAAGAATCAGGCCAGATGTCTGATAGAACATCTCACATGCTGGATTTTTTTGATTATTTCCTAATGATTTGATTTAGGTTCGAAATTTTGGCAAGAATTTTACATGGGAGACGCATGTACTTATTGCCACGTATCAGGAGGCACATAGAGTCAGGCTGTCCTACTAGTGATGGTCACTTAATTAAGGTGGTGACTTCCAGGTCTCTTTAGTGTAAAGATTTTTCTTTGGTGCTAAGTAGGCTATAAAAAGCAAATATTTATTTCCCTTTGTAATCAGTAAGGTATCTTCCTCATTGAGACTGCGACATATCATCATCCTTAGCAACCTTCACCCAGGTATTTAGCATCCATTAATGACTCTCAGCGATTGCACTGGGGATTGCAAATGGATTTTATAATCCCTCTGTATTGGATCAACTACTTTTCAAAGGATCCCTGGTTTCCTTTAGTGGGGAAATGTACTTAGAAACCAAGATCTGGGCTGTAGTGTGCTCCTCACTAACTGGTTGCTATTGCGTCTAACTCCTTTTAGGTGAAATAATTAGGAAATATATTTTTTCTCAAACCTCTGAGTTCATACTGATAAGCTCCAGTCCAATAGAAAATTGATTTCATATTTACATTTCCCTCCTCCCACAAAGAGACCCCAAGTTTGCAAAAACATATTTGCACATTTTTCTTATTCTATAATGGACAACATTCTTTGAGATTATACTCTAATACCACCACCACCTACAGACCTCCTAAATAAAGGTTGATATTCCTTTGGAAAATTTTTTTTTTTTTTCTTGCCGTACGCAGGCCTTTCACTCTTGTGGCCTCTCCCGTTGCGGAGCACAGGCTCTGGATGTGCAGGCCCAGCGGCCATGGCTCACGGGCCCAGCCGCTCCATGGCATGTGGGATCTTCCCGGACCGGGGCACGAACCGGTGTCCCCTGCATCGGCAGGCAGACTCTCAACCACTGCACCACCAGGGAAGCCCTGGAAAAAATTTTAAATATATATTTTTAAACTTTAGACTACATCTCTGTAGGAATGTGTGATCAGAGTACTGTGTTCAAAAGTTGCTTAACAGTTTTCTCTTTATGGTTATCTTATCAATATTATCAACTGAAAGTACAGTTTGAATAATTTGTTTCTGTATCAGATTTTCACATTTGATTTTATCCTTTTGATATTATTTTGCATACATAAAATATTTACAAAGTTCAAAACTATTGCTCAAAATTCAAAACTGTGATTCAAAATTCAAATCTATGTAAAAAGATATTCTCAGGGAATTCTCACTCACATAAATATTATCCCATCCACTCCTACTCATCTTCAGAGGAAAAACTTTTCATTGGTTTCTGGTATATCATACTGTGTTTCTTTCTGCAAAAGTAAGTATATATGTATGTATGCATATACATACATTTTATTATATGTATTTATATATTATAACATATACATGTTATTTCACAATCTTTTTAAAATAAAAGGTAGCATATTCTTTATATATCTTGTTCTTTGCAATTGATAAAACATTCAGAAAAATATCACAATAGTAGCTTATAGAGACAGTCTTCATTCTTTCTTAGAGCTAAATATTATTCTACTGTGTGAATATACCAAGGTTTATTCAGATAGTCTTCTATGGATGGGCAGTCAAGTTGATATTACTTTCTATTACGTTGGGATAAATTCCTAATAGTGAGGCTGCATTTCTCTTAAAAACAAATTGTGGGCATTTTTTCCTACCTTTAACCTGTATATGTTTCAACGTAAATGCTAAAAAACTTTGTTCAGATTCTGGGGAAAAAGTATTGGTATTTTATTGTGATCATTATAAATGTATATATTAATTTGGTTAGATGACATCTTTATGATGCTAATTTTTTTTTTTTTTTGGCCAAGAACAGAGAATGCATTTCCATTTGTTCAGGCTTACTTTTGAGTCTTTCAGAGTGTTTCTAAGTTTTCTTCATGTAGGTTTTGCACATTTATTATTGCGTTTATTTATAAGAATCTTTTTGTTGTTATTTTAAGTGGGCTTTTATCTTTAATTACATCATCTAACTGGTTATTTGTATATTTAAAGGCGAATTTTATGCTAATTTTAGATCCTTCTACCTTACTGAATTCTGTGTACTTGTGTGGCTCTCTGTGTGTATATTGCTCTGGATATTGACTTACTGGGGTTTCCAGGTGCATTGTCATATCATATACACATAGAGGAAGTTTTACTTTTTTCCAGTCCTCATGCTTCTTATAGTTCTGAAAATATTAGCCAATCAAATTAGACAAAATTTTTAAAAGTACACAACAGTAGCAGTAGTGAAGATGATGGAATCACTGTTTTCTTCTGAATCTTAGTAGAAATACTTCTAATGTTTATTCATGAGATAAATGCTACCTTTTGGACTAAAGAATAAATATTTTACCATTAAGAAAGTTTTCATTAGGAGTGAATTTTGGCTTTTGTTGAAGGCCTCTTTAGCATCTATAGAGATAATCATGTGTTCCACTAATGTTGTGAATTATGTTAATGGATTTTCTAATATTAAACCATCTTTGAATTTCTGAAATAAGTACCACTTGGTATAATGTATTATTTTTATCTTTTTCTGAATTGCCATTAATAATAATTTCAAACTTTCAGGATATTTAAGAACAGTGCAATGGAGTTTCTTTACCCAGGCTCAAAAATTGTTAACAGTTTGCCGCATTTGCAAGTGTGTATTTCCTTGATAAAAGGTCATCACATAAGTGCCACAAAAATTTAAAAATCAGGAAATTTAACATTGATATGATACCATTATTTAATTATAGCCTAAATTTTAATTCTACCTACTGCCCCCATAATGTTCTTCTTCAGCCCAGTATCTAATCCAGGACCAGCCTCTAGAATTTAGTTGGTCTTTAGTTTCCCTTAATCTGGAACATTTGCTATTCCTTTATTATCTTTCATGACATTGACATTTTTGAACAGAAACAGGAAAATTGTTTTGTAAAATGTCCAATCTGATGGATGTTTTCTAATGATTAGGTTTATGTTATGTGTTTTGGGCTGGACTTCTATGGCAGTAATTTTGTTATTTTCAGTATATCTCTTCAGTAGGCACCTGGTGTCAATTTGTTATATTATTTTTTTGGATTTCTAGCTATACCTCTTTGATTGCTTTGTTATTTGCTCCAGGGATTAAGATATACATCCTTAATTTTTATATTAACTTTGTTCACCAGGTTTCTCCACTGTAGTGTTACTATGTCTTCTTTTGTAATTACTAAATACTTTTCTGTAATGAATTTTGGTTGAATTACTTTAAAAATGTTTTAGTCAATTTAAGCTACTGTAACAAAAATACCATAAACTGGGTGGTTTATAAACAACAAACATTTATTTCTCACAGCTGCAAAGTCCAAGATCATGCTGTTGGAAGATTTGGTGAATGGTGAGGGCCTGTTTCCTCTTTGATGACTGTGTTCTCACTATAACGTCACATGGTAGAAGGGCCAAGTTAGCTCTCTGGGATCTTTGAAGGACGCTAATTCCAATCGTGAGGGTTCCACTCTCAGGACCTAAGCACTGCCCAAAGGCCTCGCATCCTAATACCATCACCTTGGGATTTAGTATCTCAAACATATGAATTTTGGGGAGACACAAACATTCAGTCTACAGCACTGTCTAAAACTTTCCTGCTCCCACAAAAACTTTCAACCATAGTTTTAATTTTCAATGATTTCATCAATTATCCTTACCTAAAATAATGATTACATTGTTTTTTTTAATTGTGCTTTTCTAATTTGATCATTTGTTCAGGGTTTTATAGCTAACATTCTTCTCTAAGGAAGAATATTACTATGAATTATTTATTTTTAATTCCTCGTATTATAATCCATCTCCATCATTATTTTTGATGCTAAATTTGCCCTTCTTGTGGACCATGAGAACCCCTGTAAACTTATTTTTGTGTTGTTTTGACATATCCTCATCTGTTTTTGAGTACTTTCATTCTTTTTAATTGTTTGTATGCTGTATATTTTCCCATCCTTTTACTTTCAATTTATTTGTGTCCTTAACATGTATCTGTTATAGACAACATACCATTTGATGTTGCTTTTTAAAAATCCTTTCTGATAATCTTTTTCTTTTAATTGGAGTGTTTAGTCCTTTACACCTAATTTAATTACTTAACAGATGAATTGTGAGATTTGTATCTTCTGTTTTACTACTTGTTTTTGGTTTTTCCCTTCTGATTTTTGTTTTTTGGTTTTCCTTTCCTATCTTCTTTTAGTCTACTTAAACATATTTTATGATTTTTTAAATAATTTATTAGATTATTAATTATACCAATATGATTTTTTTTACCACTTGATCTAGGAATTGAAATATTCATCTTTAATTTTTCACAGTAAACTTATAGTTAGATTTGTTTGTCTTCCTCTGTTCCCCACTGTGTCCTGTATACTATACTTACCATATATATATATCTATATCTATATACATATGCCAAGATATATCTATCTATCTATCTATCTATCTATCTATCTTCAAATAGCTTTATGGGGGATTTAATTAAAAGAAGAAAGTATTTTACATTTTCTACATGTTTACCATTTATGGGACTCTTCATTCCTCTTTGAAAATCTGAATTTCAACCTGGTATTACGGTATTATTTATTTGCTGAATTTCTTCTAGAGTTCCTTTTGTCTACTAGAAACACATTTTATTAGTTTTAATTTATCTGAAAATGTCTTTATTTTACCTTCAGTTTGAAGGGTGTTTTCACTGGATAAAGAATTCTGTATTGATAGCTTTTTATTTCTTTCAGTATTTTAGAGATGACATTCCACTGTTCTGACTTCCAGTGCTTCTAATGATAAGTCAGCAGTCATTAATATTGTTGCTCCCTTTAATGTAATGTACTGTTTTCCTCTAGCTGATTTCAAGATTTCTTCTTTATTTTAGATTTTCAGTATGGTGGGCCTAGGTGGGATTTTCTCTGTATTGCTTTTACTTGAGTTTGGCTGAGTTTTCAAATCAGCAAATCTGCCTCTCACCAAATTCAGAAAAATTGGGGACATTATTTCCTCAAATATATTTTTGCCACATATTCTGACTCTTCTCATTCTGGGATTCCAAATATATATATGTTAGGCCTTTTTGCATTGTCCCACAGATCACTGAGCTTCTGTTCTTATTTTTAATTCTTTTTATCCTTGTCCTTTAGATTAGATAATTTCTATTGATCTGTCTTCAAGTTCAGTGACTCTTTCATCTGTCATCTCTAACGTATTGTTTATCACACTCCGTGAATTTTTTTATATTCTCCATTTATTGATGAGGAAATTGGTGCAATGGGAGCTACTCCAACATTACCAGAAGCCAAATTCTCCTGAAGAAAAATGTGTTATTTTTTATACATTTCACTTTTATTCTTGAAGGATATTTTGAGGGGCACAGAATTCTTGTTTAATACACATTTTCATTCAGCATAAATAATAAATATTATTTCATTTTTTTCTGGCTTCTTTTTTTTTTTTTTTTTTTTTTTTTGCGGTACGCAGGCCTCTCACTGTTGTGGCCTCTCCCGTTGCAGAGTACAGGCTCCGGACGCACAGGCTCAGCAGCCATGGCTCACAGGCCCAGCCACTCTGCGGCATGTGGGATCCTCCCGGACCGGGGCACGAACCCCTATCCCCTGAATCGGCAGGCGGCCTCTCAACCACTGCGCCACCAGGGAAGCCCTCTGGCTTCTATTTTTTTCTGTTTAGGAGTCAGTTTTCAGTCTCATTACTGCTCTTCTGACAGCAATTTCTTGTTTTACCTGGCTTTTAAAGGCTTTTTATTTCTTTGGTTTATTTTTCAATTTTATTATTATAATCATAAGTATGTGTTTCTTTCTCTCTTTTTTTTTTTTGACACTTCCTCAGTTTCTTGAATCTGTATTTGATATCTTTCATCAGTTTTAGAAAATTCTCAAACATTATTTCTTCAAATTCCTCTGCTTAATTCTCTCTCTCCTTCTCTCCTTTTGTAACTCCAATTAAATGTCCTCAAAACCATGGGTTTTGAAGACATTGGTATTTCTTTGGTGAATTATTCTGTAGTATCTATAACTTGTAATGAAGTCTGAGTTAGAAATCTGGGGAGGAACATTTGTAGAGGATGGCTGACCTTCCAAATAGCAAATAAAGGCAAAGCCGAAGATGGTTAAAAATAATGTATATTAGACTTCTCACTGTATCATCCATGGCTCTTATTTCCCTTCCATTTTTTTCTTTCCTATCTTTTTAGGATAGGATACCATAGGTCATATTTCTGTACGTTTCTTTTGATACGTTCTCCATTTTACTAATTTTCTCCTAGCTGATTGAAATTTGCTGAAAAACTTATACACTGAGTTCTCAATTTCAGTTGTATTTGTTGTTTAGAATGTCCCTTTTTATTCTGCTATGTCACTTTTTCAGAATTCTACCCTCTGTAAAAATTTAAAATCTTATCTTTTTTCTCTTTGGACATAGAGAGTATAATTATTTAGCAAAAATATTTTAAAGGCTATGTCTTATGTTTTCTTTATTTGGAATCACTGGGATCTGTTTCTACTGTCCTATTTATGCTAGTTTCCTTACATCTTGTTTTGCCAAGCAATAAAACATAGTCTCCTCTCTTTCCCATGCTATGCATCATACTGAACAATATTCATGACCACATTTGATATTTATATCAGCTGTATTGTCATCTCTATTTTGCAAATGAGAAAATTGATTCTCAAAGACATTAAGTAACTTCCCAAAGCCACACAAATATAAGTAGATCTCCTGGAATTCAGACCCATATCTATCTGCTTTTAAAGCTGAATGCTGGGTTTTTATCCTGTAGCTACTTAGGAGAGATTGAGCTGGTGAGACCTTATTGTCCCAACTGAAAGAGCCAAAACCAAACCAAACAACTGACAAGGATGAATATAGTGGTCAACTCTAATGGAATCTTTCTTCTCAAATTCCCTTTGCACACTAAATCTGTAGCATTACACTGGCAGTGAACAGTTTTTGGCCTATGACCTGGAGCTGGACAGGTGACTCCCCTAGTGATGAGTGTGAAATAGGAGAAGTAGCAGTTTTATGATCATTTTAGGGAGGCTTCTCTGAGATTTAGAGTTGAGCAGTGGTGAGGTGCCTATCACCTTCTGCCAAGGCAGAAGGCAGCCAGGAACAGCTAGAATAACAGACCCCAGGGCTGTCGTTATTGCTACACATTCCAAATCATCTCTATATAGGTGCTTAAACACGCACACACACAATAGATAACATTTATTGAACACTGTATGATCCACAGGATTCTAGAACTTCACATTTATTAATGCATTTAGTCTCATAACAACACTATGAGGTAAATTGTATTATTGTTGACATTTTACAGATGAAAAAGACATGGCACAGAGAGATCATGTATCTTTCCTAAAATGGCTCAGCTATTCAGAGTTAGGCACAAGACCCATTCAGACAGTCTCATCCCAGAGCCCACACTTTTAAAAAGTATTTAACTGTACTACTAGTTAGTTCCCTTTAGTGTTGGTGGCCTTTTGGTGACTGGAAAAGTGTATCATGACCTAGAAATAAAACAGAATGTGAATGTGAGGTCTGGCAGAGGCCAAGTCCTGGCTCAATTGAGACCCAAGTGCCAGGAGCTGAGGAAGGGTCAGTGGTCAGTGGAAAGCCCTAGGGGTTGACTGTGGAGGTGAATGTACAGCCATAATAGATTACACTCCAGCACAAAGAGGAACATTACAATGGCCAGCACTAAAGTCTATGGCTGAGACAGTGTGGAGTAGCAGCTGGCTCCACCCAGGAAGGTTGAGCCCACATTTCTGCTTAGCTACTGCCAATAACATGTGTGTCTCTTCAAAGCTTCCTTTTACTAAAGATTTTAAATACACAATTGAATAAAAATTAATGCTTTCACTCAGAGTCTCTTAGGCAACAATTCTTCCACATGCAGATAAATGTGTCAAAAGAGATTCAAGTGTTTTATTTGTAAAGTATCTCAGGGCCTGGGCAGTTTTTACCCTTATAAAAGATGTTATTTTATTATTTTTTTCATTATTGTCCCCTTAACTTCCCATTAGCTTTATCTCTTTGTATATTTTTGTAGTGGGTTTGCCCAATATCTTGGATTCCTTTCAGATGATAATTGTCACTCAGTTTTTAATTGCATTAGGTGGTGGTTCTGAGATCCAGGGGCCTAGCTCAGCAGCTTAGTAATGACAAAAATGTCCTGTGGGTTAGCTGTGGAAGTTCCTGTCCTAAGCTGAGTACTCCTGCCTCAGAGCACAGACTGGGTCCAGCTGTGGACAATAGCCTAACGGCTATGGGGACCCGAAAGTGGTCCCTTTGTCCAGAGCCCGCTTATGGAATCGATGGCCAGACCTTTCAGAGAGTGTCACTTCATGTGGGGCTATCTGGCCTCCTTGGTTTTGTCATGGAGAAGATTTGGGGGGTGTTGGCCTAGTTGATGGCTGGATCTTAGGCTCTGGTGTCCCTGCCTCTGCTAGCTCTAGAAGATAGGAATTAACATAAAAGCTAGATCAGTTCTTATCCAAACTCTCAGGCTTCTCACGCTGCCAGACACACGGACACCAGGTTGGGGCTGTGCTGGGGAATCTAGGCCGAGTGTTCTACAAATTTTGGAGCCTGGCTTGTTCAAAACTTCTTGCTTGGCTCTGAGTTAAGCAGAACTTTTGTGGGAGAAGCAGGGATATGGACCTTGTCGTGGGTGGAGAGGGAAGCCATGTGGTCCTGGAGGTGGAGCACTGGCTTGGGGGTCAGGAGATTCAAGTCTTGGCTAACTTGAATCTAAACTAACTTCAGGACTCCTCAAATACTGAACTACTGGAGCCCAAGGGACATTCCTATCTTGCCACATGGAGAAGCAGCAAAGTGTAGCAAAGGGCACATCCATTAGAGTCCAACAGACTTGGAGCTCACCAGACTGTGCCTATTACTTACCTTATGTCTTTGGCCAAATCACTTTAGTGTGCTCCTACTTAAAACAAAACTGATAATGTCTGCCCTGCACCCAGGGATGCCCAACCAGGACACCCTAAGACAACACTTCTCTGAGTTTCCATCATGATCCAGACATAGGTGTGGACTCACATGCATTGTCCTGATGTTGTGCCCCAAAGAGTAAAAGCACAACAAGGGAGCAAGGATGTCGACTGAGTGCCAGCTGCACATGCCATTCTCCTATTACAACTCTGAGGGGATATGTGATCTTCAATTTCCAGATGAGAACCCTGAGAGTACATTGGGCTATGAGCTCAATCAGGACAGGGAGGGTTACTTCCAAATCCCATCTCTAGCACAGTAGGGTCTCAGTGGGTGTCTGTTGGGTGAAAGAAGGAACCTGCTGACCCCACTCAGCCTATACTTTACTGAGTCAGCCGCCACCCTTCTCCCTCCTTCCTTGGATGGTGAAGGCTGTGCTACCTCAAGGCCTTTGTTCTTCAGTCACTTGTCATGGGGGGGATGACCCCTATGTGACCCTCTGAGATTTCACAGTCACTGGTATGAAAACCAATCCTTTGCTGCCTCACTCTCTGGCATGTAGGGACTGATGCCTTTTACCATTTATGAAAAAAAAATGTAAATGGCTACAAAAGCTATTTTTATAATGTTTTTATCTATTCTGTGACTGACATCAATAACACATAACAGTTTCATTGACATTGTATTGCATCCAATGGACCCAGTGACCTGATTCAATGTCAGCAGAAAAGCCTCGTATATCATCTGTGTGGCTGAATTGCAACAGATCCATTACTGATGCTTCAACCCCAGAAGAGCCCCAGAACTGATGCCAAGTCCATTTCAAGGGTTTGTCTCCTTCCTGAGCTTCCTTTTTCACAACTGTCTTAGTTCTCTAACTATGGACATCCCCCTGTAGCTCACTCTCTTAAACTGGTCCACCCTGAACTTGCTTTTAGACTTGATGATTCTTGAGGGGTGGGGCAGGTCTGTGCATGAGGCACCTCACAGGGCACACAGCAGGAGCTCAACTTGTGAATGAATGAGAAAAGGAAAGGGGACGAAAGAAAGCTGGAAAGGACACCTGTCTCTCAAATACAGAATACAGCAAGAGCTTTGAGCTGACACATCAGGGCCCACTTTGCTAGGGTCCCTGGAGGAGTAAAGATTTGTTAGTAGGACAGAAAATAGCAAAGGCTTTAGAATGCTTTTGCAAAATGCAAACCTAGATAGTAAGGGAATTCTCTGCCCCAGACTTCAGCCCCAGGACCTGGAAGCCAGCCAGCATGTGGGGAAGAGAGGCAGCCGGCTGGCAAGGTCCTTGTGCTGGGCACACAGAGAGGCCCCCAATCAGCAAGCCCACCCTTGGTTCTCCTCATCTCAGCCATGCAAAACAGGGACAAACACTGACTCCACAGACTTACGTGGGTTTAAGCCAGCCCTCACTAATACCACAATATATTTGTCATTTGCTCACTGGTAAGCCTGTTTAGTAGTCAAAACTGTAGAAAATTGAATATATACTCATTGTATAAAAATGATATGCTTGGTTAGTTATAGCTTAGAAGAAATAAGTACATCTATCATAGAAGAGCAGGCTGTCAGGTCTTTATATGTAAGAAAAATATTGAACACAAATGTGATAAATGTTGGGCACCACTTACAAAAGTTTTCCGACAAAGTTGGTTTGTAATAAGTTTTTTCAAGCAAAGGGGGAAAAGAAAGGAAAAGAAAGAGACAGTGGGAAGAAGAAAGCAAGAGGAAATGAAAACGAGTGGAGAAGTAGAAAGAGGGCATGAAGAGCTCGGAGATGGTCAAAGACACAGGGACCAGACATGGATCTGGCTGTGGCCCAGAGGGGAGAGATAGGAGGATTGAGGTCAGCAATGTGAACTGATGACGAACTATAGGACATGGGGATAGATCCATAAATAAGACACTTCCAGGTGGGGAGGGACTCCGAGAACAATGCTGAGCGCTCCAGGTGGGGACTTGGGCAGTAAGGGTGCCTGAGTGTGTGAAGAGGGTCACAAGCAGGGTCCTCGGGAGTGAGCAGGCTGGGTCAGTGCTGCTCTCGGGGCTAAGCCCTGGGACCGACGCAGAGTCCCTGTCTGGTGAGGGAGGCTGGGCTCGGACATGGGAACAGTGAGCAGGCGGCCGAGGCTGTGGGTATCAGGTTCAACGAGCCAAGGGGACAGTGAGTGAGCTGACAGATGATGGAGGAAGCAGAAGGTGCATTCCTGGAGGAAATGGAGAGTGACCAGGGCTTGAGGTCAGAGTGGGCAGGGGGTGCTTCCACTGGGGAAGAGCCCACAGGGGAGGTGGAGGGATCTGTGTCCATTTGGCTGGGGCAGAGAGAGGATGCATTGGAGGGCAGGGGCCACAGAGATAAGGCAGGAGGGAGGCTGGTTGGGAGCATATCTTGGCCTGTGGGTGGGGCTTGAAATCAAGTTCAAACTGGCTCCCCTGGGATGCAATGAACATTGGGAGCCACTGAGGGGGTTTTGCAGCTGCGCAGAGTGAGGGAGGAAGCCAGTGAAGGGCGGGGGGTGGGGGGTGTCTCTTCCTCCCAAGAGAGTAGCCAGATTCCAGCACACCCTCCTCTGCCCTGTGACCCTGACCCTCCCATGGTGCCTCTGCCCTGTCTGGGGTCTGTACTGTGGAGAAATTCAGAAGGGCTCAGGGGAGAATTGTGATAACATGGTGGGTGCAGGTCAGTACAAGGGAGGGAGGGTGAGGATCTCCTCTGCCCAGACTCCTCTCATGCTCAGGAGAAATGGCGATGGGTAAAGGAGTTCTGTGACTTGTGTTACCTCTTCCTTAATCGCCTGGTAATTTATTTTTTCCTTTTACTTTAGCCAACATTTAGATAGTGCTCACTACCTCCCAGAAATTGTTTGAAACATTTTATAGACATGATTTCATTGTCATAATAACCCTCAATGGGGCAGGTACTATACTTAGCCCTATTTTACAGACAAGGAAACTGAGGCATTTGGGAGAATAAGCAACATGTCCAAGTCACCCTGCTACTAAGTGGCGGAGCTGGCACTGGAATGGCACAAGTCTAAACTTTGCTGCACTAGGCACCCCTCCTCCCCCAAGCCACCCGTGAAGGAAATGCTACTCTTTCCCTGGAGAGGACCCCGGTATTCAGAGAGAGCATTTTGACTGTCCTGTCTGTTCCCTTTCAGGAACTCGCCCTCTTTGAAGATGGGGAAATGGTCTGAGAAAGGGAGGGATGGGGCTGAGTAAAGAAGGGTTCCCCCATGGCAGGCAGGGAGGTCAGGTCTTCACCCAGCTTCCGCAGCCCTAAACTTTATAACTCTGGATTTACGTTCACTCAGCTCCATGTTCCTCCTCATTTTCAGAGAAGCTTTTTTCATGGGGCAGCAAAGATGGGCCAACTTGGCCAGTCTCCACTGTCATCATAACTCCTGGCCAGGAGTTTTCATTTCATGAAAGCCTAGTTTTTACTGAGCAAGTTTGTCCTCAGGACTTCTTTTGAGCCCCTGGAACCAGCTGTGCCTGAAACCTGATACCCTTGGACTTCCTGGTTCTGTGATCCAACAGGCTTTTGTGTGTGTGTGTGGTACGCGGGCCTCTCACTGTTGTGGCCTCTCCCATTGCGGAGCACAGGCTCTGGACGCACAGGCTCAGCGGCCATGGCTCACGGGCCTAGCCGCTCCGCGGCTCGCGGGATCCTCCTGGACCAGGGCACGAACCCGTGTCCCCTGCATCGGCAGGCGGACTCTCAACCACTGCGCCACCAGGGAAGCCCAACAACAGGGTTTTTTTTCTCCTTAAAATATAAGCAAGTCATATCATATGACGCATTGTGTAGGAAATCCTCTTTGACTAGTCTCTTTAGGTGGAGGTCACTGTGGCGTTAATAACCAGTGGATCTTACAAGAGAACAGCTGATCACTTCCCTGGCAGATGAGATGGAGATGTAATCCACTTTCAGAGTTTGACCATTTACGCTCCAATTCTGTGGGGTATCAAAATGGATTCTTCAGAAGGTGGCATTTGAGGTTTAATCCTCAGTGAACTAAGGAAACAGTGAGTTGAGACCATGTCCCCACAGACATGCAGCTCAAGGTCAAGAGACTCCATGCTTGGAGCTGCAGGAGGCAAGATGAAATGAGAGCATATCTTTTCAGAATTTCCAGTGCTTTAACTTACTGGAGGAACTAATGGTGGAATGTCAGTCACGTTATCAAGTAAGATGGGTAAATTTGGAGCCAGGGAAAGTTTACAGGTTTGGGCCCAGCACAGAGGATGGACTGACAGCTTTCTTGACAGCCGTGGATACAAACCCATTCTGAGTACACAGTGGTGCAGCCAGGGCAGCAGCACAGAGTTGTAAGCACATCCCAGGGCTGGAGTGCTTGCAGGATTCTCAGGAGAGGACTGAGGTGAGGACAAGCCTTGAGGGACATAGGAACCAATGGTTTACCCCCCAGCCCTACCCAACCCAGGCCTCAGTAGCCTGTTTCTGTGGGCAGAGATCCTGGCAGGTGAGGTTCAGATGCCAGATGAGAAATTCTACCTAAGCCCAGCTCAGACCCAGCCAAGGCTGGCTGAGGAAGAGACCCAGTGAACATTTGCTAACTGGGTAAATCAAATCCACTGGGGAAATTGGAGAGGCCATTTCCTGAGGATACAGCCGTGAGGGTCTTTAAGATGCAGGTCTGCTTTGTTTGATACAATGGCCATGATGCCTCAAAGCCATCACAATTCAAATTTGGGAGCATTGATCTAGATACAAGAGACCCTCCAAGATAAATCACTTAGTTCAACAATGGAGTTTCCATCATTCTGCTTGTAAGGCTGGATTTTGCTGGGGTGTGTTTTTTAAAGAAGAATTGGTACTCTTACTAATAAGTCGTGATGAGTCCCAAGAAGGTGAGTAGAGCCCTGGGCTGGCCCTGGAGAAGAAAGGAAGGGGATTGGAGAAGGAGAGGGAGGGGAAGGAAAGGGAAGAGAAAGACAAGGAGAAGGCAGCTGTCTGCAAGCCAGGAAGAGAGCCTTCACCAGAACCTGACCATGCTGACACCCTGATTTAAGACTTCCAGGCTCCAGAACAGTGAGAAAATTAATGTCTGTTGTGTAAGCCCCCCACCAGTCTGTAGTATTTTATGTAGTCCAAGCTAATATAGATGGGGATTACATATATATATATATGCACAAGTCTTCATATGTGCACAAGTCTGTTTCTGGATTCACTTTCTGTCCTATTGCTCTATTTGTCTATTCTAGTGCTAATCTCACTTTTCATCAAAGTGAGATTAAAACATTTTCAGACAAACCCTCCTCCTCCTCTTTTATTTTTAAACATTTACTACATTTTGGTTCTTCTTGCACATGGACTCTCCTATATAAATATTAGGATCAGCTTGTCAATTTCCATGAAGTCTCTTGCTGGTCTTGATAAATTCTAGGCTGAATTCATGAATTTATTTTGGTAAAATTGTAGATTTTCAATGCTGAGTGCCGCCTTTCCAGTGTACAGTTCACGTCTCTTGGATTCGAGTCTTCAGCTCACCTCTTTAGGGCTTTCCTGGGGTAGATCCACCTTCTAGAGATTTCTCTATTTATGAATCTCTGACTCACTGCACTGTTTTATATACACATCTCTACTCTCTTATCTCCAGCTATTGTTATTCACAACGGAGGAGGATGTAGGCACCCAGGGAAATGTAATGGTCTATTTATAAGTACAAAACAAATGACAAAGTCAAGACCAGAACTCAGGTCCCCTGACATTTTACCCATCTCATAGCCAGGCCATAGTAACTGAACTATCACATGCCTGAGGCTACTCCTCCACCCAATGGTTGGTCTCCATCACTCACACTAATCTCCTGCCTGCCCAGCCCAACAAGATACAACATGGCTATTTTATATTCAGATAAGTTCAAGACATCCATTCATAGGTTTACTGAGTGCTTCCTGAATGCCAAGTCCAATGCTATGTGTTGGATACACCAAAATGAATGAAACAAGATCCCTGGCCTGAGAACATTTCATAGGGAAGTCAGACACGTGCAGATGTCATGGGGGTGAGAGGGTGTGTCTGTGCATTGATTTGCAATGCAGGTTTTCATTGGGAATGGAGCCGTGGGTAAGGGAACTGGGAAGGAAACAGCCCCTTCTCGTGAACTCACATCTTCCAGATCCTCCCTCTTACAGTGAAAATCCCTGGACACAACACAGCAAACAATCACAGGAAAACTGTGAAAGGTGGAAAGCAGAAGGCAGACTGCCTAGGGACCTCAGGCCTTGAGGTCCAGAGTCATGAACAAACATATTCAAGAAGCTGAGTGAACCCTAAACAGAATAAATCCAAGCAAATCCATGCCAAGATCATAATCAAATTTTTGAAAACTAAAGACAAACAATTTTGAAAGGGACTAGGAAGTAAGCACTTCACTCAACAATAGCAGAATACACATTCTTTTCACGTTCCCATAAACATATACCAAGATATTTGAGGCCATAAAATAAACCTCAACAAACTTAAAAGAATTCAAATCATACAGAGTATATTTCTTGGCCAAAAGAGACTCAAAATAGAAATCAACATGAGAAATAAAACATAAAAATCTCCAAGCACTTGAACCTTAAACAATATACTTTTAAATAATCAATGGGTTAAAGGGGAATCTCTAGAGAAATTTTAAAAATACACTGAAATGAATGAAAATAAAAATACAACATATCACATTTTGTGAATTCATCTAAAGCAGTGCCGAGAAGGAAATTTAGAGCACTAAGTACTAATACTAGAGAAGAGTAAATGTCTTAAATCAAAAATAAAAGTTTCTACCTCTATAAACCAGGAAAAGAAGAGCAAAATAAACCTAAAGCAAGAAAAAAGAAAACAAACAAAAAAAAGATAATACCAGAAATCAATTAAATTGAAAAACAGAAAATCAATGAAACAAAAAGATGGTTTTCCCAGAAAATCAATAAAAAACCCTAGTAAGACTGACAAAGTTAAAGAGGAAGAAGACACATATCACTGATAGAAATGAAACAGCCTGTCACTACAACCTGTAAGAGGATGAGAAGGATATATTATGAACAACTTTACACCCTTAAATTTGATAATTGTAAAAAAAAAAAAACCAACCCCCCCCCACAAAATCTACCAAAACTCAACCAATAGACATTCTGAATAGCCCCATAACCATTAATGCAGTTAAATTTGTAATTATAAAGCTATCAAAAAAGATGATTTCACTGGAGATTTCTATGAAACTTTAAAGAAAAATTAGTGCCAATTATACACAATTATTTACAGAAAATAAAAGTAGAGGGAATATTTTACAACTTATTTTATGAGGCCAGTATTACTCTGATACCAAAACCAAATGAAAGTATAAAAGAAGGAGAAGAAGAAAAGGAAGGAGAAAAGGAAAAAGAAGAAAACTACAGATCAGTAATTCTTATAACCTTATACACAGGAGTTCTCAACAAAATATTAGCAAATCAAATACAGCAATGTATAAAAATAATTATACATCTGGATTGTATTCTTTTTCTAGGGCTGCCATAACAAAATATCACAGACTGGTGGCTTAAACATCAGAAAACTATTTTCTCACAATTCTGGAGGCTGGAAGTCTAAGATCATGGTGTCAGCATAGTTGGCTTCTTCTGAGTCCTCTCTCTTTGGCTTGCTGTGTCCTCAAATGTCATCCCTTTGTGTTGCCTGTGTCCTAGTCTCTACTTCTTATAAGGACACTAATCATATTGGATTAGGGCCCACTCTAATGACCCCATTTTATTTAATTACTTTTTAAAAGATGTTATCTCCAAATACAGTCACATTCTGAGGTACTGGGGGTTAGGGCTCCAACATACTGAATTTTCAGGAGACACGGTTCAGCGCATAGCAAGGACCACGTCGGATTTATTTTGGGTATGCAAATTTGGTTTGATGTATGAAAGTCAGTTAAGTCCAGGAAGTTGGAGAGCAATGACCTTGATGTTCATCAGGATGGTAGTTGTTGATGTTCATGAACTGTGACAGAGGAATGATATGGATGTAAGCCCAGCTGGAGCAGCTGAGGAGAAAATGGAGAGAGCACAGATTGTGGAGAACATTTTCAAGGTTCTCTAGAAACTGGTCCCCTGAAAGCCTGAGTGGGGACAACTTAGCCAAGTGAGAAATAGTTGAGATTTGGGGACCTGAGTATATCCTTGGGTAGGAGCTCCCTAAAGAACAATTTGGGCATCCTAGATTTTTCTGATCTGTTACCTAGCATTGGAGCTGAAGTGATGTGATGTGAACCCAAGGCTGAGTTCTAGTTCTGCCCCTAGCTTGCTGTGTGATCTTGAGCAAGTGCCCTCTCTTGTGTGGGCCTGAGGAGGAATATGGGTTTTTTTTTTTCTTTCTTGTTAGCCCCCATTCCCTCACAACTAATAGTTCAGTTCTGCCCCTACGCATGAACAAAAGAGTCCCAACCTTGTACCTCATTGGTACTTCTACAGCCTTGCCCCTCCCCACAAGACAAGGACATGTGACTGAAGCCCATGCCTCCTTCTCCTGACCACACCAGCTATGTGGATCCCCTGCCCAAATTGTCCTGAATCTGAGACCAAGCCTGAATTTACCTCTTCCTTGGGTCCCCCCTCTCAAGTGCGGACCGTAAACCCTCGGTTGGAGTTATGGCCAAGGGTCTGCTGTTTGTGAGAAGAATAGGCAGAGCATGACATGCAGGCTGGGTATTCATCTGTGTGAATGGGAAGCCCTTCAGGATGTAGGAGAGAGCAGAGGTGGGAAAGAAGCTGTCTGTAGGCTGAGGAGGGGCTTGTGCAGTGGTGGGGTTTAGAACTGGGTGCATTCTCTTTGAGTACACAGAATCCCGAGGTGTTTGGGAATTCTAAACTCAAACAAGACCTCACAGGCTGTTATAAAGATATATTTATCCAGGTAGAAGGATATAACATGTTTTATTTAACAGTTCATAACTTATTTGTAACATTTAAAAATATCTGTACTCATATGGGGATCCATGAAAGTGTTAGGTAGGGTTGGGCCTATTACGGAACCCTTGGGAGAAATGTCCTCTCTCTGATTATATGTTGTTTTAGGAGGGACGGAGAATCCAGATCCATTCCTCTCCTTACACAGAAGTAGCAGAAGACCTTTCAGCCCCTTCCACCAGAATCTTCCTTTCCTTGTCCTTTAAGCACCAAAGGTCAATCATATGACCTAAGCTCAACCAATCATATTCTTTCTTCCTAGACTTGGACCTGGGACTAAGTAAATAGACGTAGGTGATGTTCATTCTAGCAGGAGTGAATCCTGGGGTTAAGTGTCCCCTGTTTTGGCTCCAGCCTTGCTGCTCAACCTCAGACTCCAGGCTGCTTACCCCATACATTTTGGAAGCTGTTTGATATCTTCTCTATTGTGTTTAATTTGGTCAGTTGATTTCTGTTGCTTATCTTCAGAGAACCCTTGGGTATTTCAGACCTCAACTTTGTCAATGATATCAGAGGGCCCTTCCAGCTCTGATGCTCAATAGCCCATGTTCCAGAAGCTTCAGAAGCTACTCAGCTTCCTCCAAATGATAAGTACATATTTGTAGATGGGAAGTTTCTCAGCTAATGCTGTCCACACAGCATGAGTTGTGTAGATCTGGTGGACAAGATAATGAGTAGGATTGGCACTGGTCCTGGATGTGGAGGCATAAAGATGTGTCTGGGGATGTGAAATGGACCACTGTTGTGAAATTTCTAGATTTGACCTTTGTATTAAAGGAAACTCTGTCCAACATTGCTTTAATGGATTCTGGATGACCTTAAGCCACTCTGCCCACAGGCCAGGAGTATCCAACTCCAGCTGCATCCTTTCATTTGATGACTCAGTTCAGCCCAATCTAGCAAGTTCCGATTGGTACTATTTGAATGCTCTGAAGGTCACTGGATCCTTCAAGGTGAGTGTGTATTAGCATCTGCCCTCAAGGAGCTTATAAGCCATCTACTGCTTTTCCAGGCTTCTCCAAAGCACCTTTCCCTTTTTTTTGCTCTTAGCCCTCCTAGCAAGAGAGCATTTGCACCAACCCCCAGAGTCTGAGGTTTACAACACACACACATTTTAAGAATTCCAAAAATGATATCTGATTTTGCAGAATTTATATAACCAAAACCTGTACTTTTATATACGTCTTCAGCCCCCTTCCTAACTCACCCCAACCACAGATATGGAGAGAGGGTGATTCAGTAGAACTCCATTTGGCCAAGGTTGGAGTTATGTCTCAAATACTTCTCTGAATTGATGGCAGACAAAACCTCCTCACTATCCAGATCTGAGACTGTTACTGGATTGCAAAGTGGTGGTGTTTGTGTTGTTCCCTCAGTTCTTAACATTGGGAGGTTCTGGCACTCGGTGGGGTGGGGTGACTGGAAGCATTGGGGGGAGGGGTGTTTGGGGGCTTGATGTGTTTGTTCTTTCATACACAGCTCCCTCTGTTCCTAGCCCCCTTTACAGATGACAAGAGGTGCTAGACAGTGGAAAGTAAGATGTGAGGTGCTGCAGGCAGAAACTTGATATGGTGTAATTACTGTACATTAAAATAGTTGGAATTTGGATATAAAAGCAGAGCAGGCCATATCTTACGTGATGCTGAGAAGGGAGGCATCACCCCACTCTGCATGTGCATGTGCCTGAAAGAGCGTTCTAGTCTCTGAAAATGGCACATGGGCCAAAAAGTCCAAATAAACACCTCATTGCTGGGAGTGGGAGGGGAGGGGCTCTCACCAAGGCAGATGAGAGTGGATGTGAATCAGAAACCACACTCATATGAGCCATCTTTTGGTTTGAACTTTTACTCAAATATGAGGAACTGAATTTCTCTTTTCAGAACCAAACTAAAGCCATGCCAATTCCTTTTTTGGCCAGAGAAAAGCAATTCAGTCTCCCAAGATTTTCCTGAATAATTGTGCCAGACTAGGTGACGGGAGAATAGGTTACCACATGCCCCAAGTAGCTTACTAGTTTATTTGACAGTCTAAAGACCAGTGAGAATAACTTTTGAAAATACAATTTGTAATTGAATATTATTATGCTTAGTTCGACTAAGGATGTCAAAAACAGAGGGATCAATTATTGGTCCAAAAAATTCATTGGGAAGGTACAACTTGAACTAACCTTGAAGAGTAGATTCAACTAGACAAAGGAGCGGAACATGTACCATCTAGTTAGGGGTGGCAAACTGCATGAGAAATAGCTCAGAGGTAAGTACTGAGATGGTATATGTGTGAATAGATGGGGGAAGAAAAGAGAAAGGATACTTTGGGTGATATAAAACCAAGGGAGTTCAAATGTTAGATATGGACTTGACTAGTAATTCCCTTACTGCCCCATATCAACCCTAAGAATCTCTGATCATAAGGTACCCAGATAAAATAAAGGGCTAAGCTTCAGAAAGTGGGAGGGTGCCATGGAAGTGGTGTATGATGGGATGTATTGGAGAGGGTGCTATAAGAGTAATACTGATCCTTAGCTTTTCACTGGGTTTTACATTTCTTTTTTGTTACTCTTTTGATCACAGCACCTCAGCCAAGGGAAAGACAGAATAAAGCAGGCTTAATTTCTCTGTGGCACATTATTGAATTTTTAGAAAAGAAGATGTCACACTGGATGTCCTGCCCACCAGACGGCTGGCTTCCTGTGGGTCTGACACTGAATTTCGTGATCTCTTTCCCAAGTGACAGAGTACACACAGCTGTCACCACTGAGATACACCTCTTTGGGTGGTTTTCTAAAATTGCTCTTAACATACATTTAAATATATGAAAGTCATTCCTGGAGGTGAGGCCATTTTGAATGCAAGGTGATCGTCACATCCCTTGCAATCATAGAAGAAACTGGAAATAAAGTCCAGCCTGCTGACGTCATAACCAGCACTCATGAGCTGAGATAACAATATCATGTGTTCATACGTGGGCTCCATCTCCCAGGTGAGCCCTCACTTCTCCTCACTCCACTTCATTGAGGTCTCTACCATGTTTGACTGATGTCAAAATGAAGGATGGAGAGTAAGCAGGCCTAAGGAAGACCACTTCCTGTTCAAAAGGGCATCTGGCTAGGACAGCTTGATTTAGTTGTACCTCCATGCTCACACACACACACACACACACACAATTCTGCCCAAGTACCGATGAAGACAGATGGGGAAAATGGAAACTCACACTATCACCCCAAACAGAAGCTAACAGACATTAATGCCAGCAGGTGGAAGGAATTCTACCCAAGTGACAATATCTTTAGAAATACAAAGAAAATTGGGAAAAACACAATTATAATGACATCCTTTAACTTGATTTTGTCTTTGAGAGATCAAATAGGGAAAAAGTGAGAAAATCTGAATAATATAATACTTTACCTTATGGAGAATATGCCTTATTTCCTAGCACCCATATAATTTTTATTAAAACATAAACTTCTGATTTTTTTTTTTCTTTTTTTTTTTTTTTTTTTTGCGGTACGCGGGCCTCTCACTGTTGTGGTCTCTCCCGTTGCGGAGCACAGGCTCCGGACGTGCAGGCTCAGCGGCCATGGCTCACGGGCCCAGCAGCTCCGCGGCATGTGGGATCTTCCCGGACCGGGGCACGAACCCGTGTCCCCTGCATCGGCAGGCGGACTCGCTACCACTGCGCCACCAGGGAAGCCCAAACTTCTGATTTTTAAAGATACACTTTTAAAAATCAGAAGTTTATGTTTCACACCTAACCAAGTATAATTAAAGTAATACTTAATGACAAATATTTATAAAAATAAAAATCATTAGGAAATTAAGTAATACTACTTGTCAAATAAAAATTCAAAATTTAATTATATATTTATATTATATTTATATAAAAATTTAGTTATATATTTATTTACATTACATATATATAATCTTTAAAATGGTCAGTTTGTCTGAGAGAAAAATTTAAAACATTATATATTTTCATTTTAAACAAAAATTTTAACAAGCTGAATATTAACTCAAAGACTTAGAAATATAACAATAAAAAATCCAACAGAAAACGTAGAACCAGTTAAGACCAGAATTTAAACAAATTAGAAAAAGAAAAGGAGTAGAATATATTGTGTATATGCACATATTGTGTAGGTGTGTGTATATATATATATAATATTTTAAGATTGTTTTTCTGAAAGTTCTAGACATTGCAAAAACATACATGACCTATATAAATACTGGGGAAAAGGAAACAAAATTATTATAATTTACTGTTAATTAGATTATTTCCCCCTAAATGCTAAGACAAATGAGCAATGATTAAAACTAATATGAAATGTGATTGGAATAAATTACATGATTTTTTTTGAAATTTGACAACCTGAGTTTAAGGTCTATGGAAAAAACAATAAGTTAAAAAGTCCAGAAAAAATTTACATGCAGTAATTCAGGAAGTTTTGCCCTTTACACATTATACATCTGCAATAATAAAATCAGTGTGGTTTGCTTTTCTATGACAAACCAAAGGACCAGAAGAAAACTTTCAGAAGCATGCCTAGGTTTATGTAATATGGAATTTAAAATCTGTGGATAAAGGATAAACGGCTCTTTTGATGTGTTGGAACAATGGCTAACTTTTTTCCAAAAGAAATATAATCAGTAATTCATACCAATAATCAAACAAGTTTCATGTAGATAAAATATTTAAATGTAAGTAATGAAACCATGGAAGTACTAGAAGCAAACGTGGGTATATATATCATTGGCAGATGGGTGGGATGTTTATTCTAAAGTATATAATTTTAGAATAAACATGTTTCTATTTTAATTACAGTAAAATTTGATACTTATATAAATGAAATAATATTTGTAATATCAAATCCATATATTAACTCTTCTATGCTGTCTACTTTTGGTGTCTTGCTTGGAAAACTGTGTGTGTGCTTGCTTGTATGTGTACGTGTTTGTGTGTGTGTGTACGTTCTAAAAACAAGGACCCCATGAAAATCAGACTAGCATAACATTTAAGAGTACAGATTCTGCCATCTGGCACACTTAAAATCCAACTTCACGTGACCTTAGGCAATTTAACCTTTTTATGCCCCAGTTTTCTTAACTGTAAAATGGAAATAATAACATTACCTAATACATTGGAGTGTCTGGAGGATTAAGTTAGTTAGCATATGTAAAGTACTTAGAATAGTAGTTGGCAAATTTAAACATTATTTAATGCTACTATTAAAATAATACTAATGTACATTAGAAGATTATTTAGAACTGAAAAAATATACATGGCCAAAAATTACACTAAAATAACTAAATTATTTTACATTTATTTGGTCAAAGAAATGCAGTTAAAATATTAATGGATTCCTATTTTTCACCTATAAAAGTGGGAAAGACAAAAATGATCAGTTCTCAAAGTTAGGAAGTTGGCAGAAAAATAAACACCTTATAAATTGGTATCAAACTTCATAGGGTAATTTGGCAATAACTACCAAAATATTATCGATGTATGTACTTTTAATCCAGCCATTCCTCTCCAGAAATGTATCTTATGGAAATTATTATATGTAGACAAATATTCAACTACAAAGATAATCTTTCTAGCGTTGTTTAGAGAGGTGATATAATTTCTCTCTTAAATGTTTAATAGAATTCACCTCTGAACTAGTGCTCTTTTTGGAAAGGTCATTAATTATTGATTCAATTTCTTTAATGGATAAAGACCTATTCATATTGGTTATTTCTCTGTGTCTGAGTTTTAACAGATTTTGTCTTTCAAGGAATTGGTCCGTTTCATATAGGGCATCAAATTTATGGGTGTAGAGTTGTTCATAATATTCCTTTATTATCATTGTAATATCCATGGGATCAGTAGTGAAGATCCCTTTTTATTTTTGATGGTAGTAATTCATGTGTTCTATCTTTCTTTCTTGGTTGGCCTGGCTAAAGGTTTACAACTTTATTGATTTTTTTTCAAAGACAAGCTGTTGATTTTCCTCTCTTGACTTCTCATTTTAAGTTTCATTTATTTCTGCTCTAATTTTTATTATTTCATTTATTATAGTTACTTTGGATTTAATTTTTCTTCTTTTCCTAATTTCCTAAGGTGGAAGCTCAGATTATTGATCTTAAATCATTCTTCTTTATTAATATATACATTCAATGCTATAAATTTCCCTCTAAATACTGCTTTTACTGCATCTCACAAATGTTGATAAGTTGTATTTTCATTTTCACTTAACTCAAACTATTTTTTATTTATCTTAACATTCTTTGACCCATGTGTCATCACATGAAATCACATGAAATATCATCTCCAGATATTTGGGGATTATCCAGCTATCTTTCTGTCATTGATTTCTAGTTTAATTTTAATTTGAGAGCAGACATTGTATAATTTCTGTTCTTTTAAATTTGTTAAAGGTATTATATGTTCCAGAATGTGCTATATCTTGGCAAATGTCCCATAGGAACTTGAGAAGACTATGTATTCTGCTGTTGTTGGATGAAGTATCCTATAAATGTCAATTAGATCCAGTTGACTTATGGTTCTGTTCAGTTTGACTATATCCTTCCTGATTTTCTGCCTGCTGAGTCCATCAGTTACTGATACAGGGGTGTTGAAGTCTATAACTGTAACAATGGATTTATTTGTCAGTTTATCAGTTTTTGCCTCATGTATTTTGACTCTCACATTAAGTATTGTTATGTCCTCCTGAAGAATTTAGCCTTTGATCTTCATGTAATGCCTATCTTTATGTTTGATAATTTTCCTTGCTCTGAATTCTGTTTGGTCTGGAATTAATATGGTGTTTTGATTTTGATTAGTGTTAGCATGGTATATCTTTCTCCATCCCTTTACTTTTAATCTAATTGTCTTTTTATTGAAAGTGGGTTTTTGGTAGACAGCATATGGCTGAGTTTTGTTTTTTATCTATTCTGACATTTTCTGTCTTTTAATTGGTATATTTAAACCATTCACATTTAAAGTGATTATTGATACAGTTGGAGTAATAACTACCATATTTGTAATTTTTAAAATTCTTATCCTTGTTCTTTGTTTCTTTTTTTTTTCTCCTTCCACTCTTTTTCTGCTTTCTCTGGTTTTAATTGAGCATGTTATATGATTTCACTTTCTCTCCTCTCTTAGCATATTAATTATACTTAAAGTATTTTTTTAATAGTTGCACTAGAGTTTGCAATATACATTTACAACTAATCTAAGTACTTTCAAATAAATCTATACATCTTCATGGTAAGTATAGTTACCATATAACAGAGTATCCCCAGTGCCTCCCCTCTGTCCCTTACAACATCACTGTCATTCATTTTCCTTATCTATAAGCTGTAATCACCCAATATATCACTGCTATTATTATTTTGACAAACTAGTTATTTATTAGATCAATTAAAAATAAGAAAAATACATTTTAAAAAATTTACCTTCTTTTATTCCTCTCTAACACTCTTCCTTTCTTCATGTAGATCCAGGTTCCTGACCTATTTTATTTTCCTTTTCCCTAGTTTTGTGTTGTTTATAATAGTAAACATTTGGAGACAACAGATGTTTAACAATTGGATAAAACTGTGGTAAGTCCATGTAATGAAAAGCTATGAAGCCATTGAAAATGATTGTGAACTTCCATCCTCCCCCTGCTCTCCACCTCCTGGTGGTCCAATAATTAATCATAGCTGAAGAAAGTTCATTGGGGATAAATTTCAGGCAGCAGAGCTAACTATATCTGCTTCCTCTTGTACATCTGAGAATCTTTCCCACTGTTGGTGGAGGAGGGGGGGGCTGCCAGGAAGGAGAAGAGTGCTAACCAGATGCAGCAGACATAGAATGCAGATTCCTGGGCATGGGTGAGGGGTTCCCCCATAAGACTTGGGAAGTTCAGCTCTCACAATATGGGATCAGGTAGCTAGAGAGAGGGCCTTTTCCTTGACCTAGTGATTCTGTGGTTGTTACTAGAGGGATTGGAATATGGCTGATTCTCCCCACCAAGCATCACCTTTGCCTGCCCCTCATTCAGAGAACTAGGCTTTTTGTTCTCCTGGCTTCAGAAAAGGAAAAGACACTAAAAACAGAGGAGGAAAAGGCATCTCTTTCTTCAGAATTTCAATAGAATTTCAACAACCCTTGGAAAAACTGCAGGACTCTAGGTACAGACAACATTTTAAAAGAAAACTTCATGACTAAGAGTCTCTTCCCAAGTCTAGGAAGGAATTTCAGGCTGGAATGAGAGAGAGAAACAGAGAAATCCCTGTTTCCTGCAGGCGTCACTGTGACTTGAACCTTAGGCTGAGCCCCAGAGAATAAGAAAACAAGACAAGTTTGTAGGAACTCTAAAGCAATTGTGACCTGCACTGTTTCCTGGAAAGAGAACAGGAAGGCAAGAAGCTCAGTGGAGACAGACAAGGCTTTGGGCAATCTGGTGGGATTTCCAGATAGCAGGTAAGTGCAGAAGAAGGAAGCATCTCAATCCCTTTGTGCTGGAGGGCAGCATGGAAGTTGCTGGGTGAATTGACTTTGGACTGGGGATGTGGGACATCTCAAAATGAGTGGAATGGACCAATGACTCAGACTAGACGTGAGGATGGGCATCCTGGTGGATTTCAGTGCAGACAAATGACATTGAGGCATTAAGACTGAAGCTTAAAACCTAGAAGCAACTGGTGGGGAAGGATTTTACCTTTACTGAAGTTAGATTTCTCCTACAATGCTGGTAAAATTATTGCTCAGAATAGATGATAATTGAATTATAAAAGATAAAGTTATACTTATTAAACACTTGTGTTTGTGGACCTAGATTCTTATTTGATCATTTTTATGGTAATTTTAGCCCCAGACTTCCCTAGAGTGATGACATGAGGAGAGGCAAGAGTAAAGACAGCTATTAGCAGTTGTTGGGTCTGAAAATACCCTCCTACTAAGGGTTAAGGCAGGCCATTTCTTACCCACACTGAGGAAACAGCAGCCCTGATTGTAAATAAGGAATTAATGTGTGCATCAAAGACAATGTCGAGATTGCATAAAAAATGAGCTGTTCACACCTTTTTTTTCAAAGTTAACTTTTTTCAGCTTAAAAATCTGATAAATTATTTCAATTAAGTTACAGAAAAAGAAAATTATAGTGCAAATTCATGCAAAATCTTCCTAAAAAATCACTTGCCTAATTACACAAATCAATTCTTCAGACTGAGAATCTAACCTCAAAATAGAAAGTATGGATGTTTCAGCAGCATTTGCACAAGTAAGGTGGGAACTTCAGGGTGGTCTACTCTGGCCCCATTTTTATCAGGATAAAATGAGTTAAAGATTACAGAAAACTAGTTTTTCAGGACCCATTGTTGCTCCATAGAAAACTCAGCACAGTGCCTAAGGAGGTGCTCCATATCTAGTTCTTTCTCCTCTTTAGGCAAAATGAATAATGAACTCCTTTACCCAAGAGAGAGTTGTAGAATATGTTAGTTCTGGAGCAACTGAGCACTATCAAATGCATATGTGGATGCTCTCAATTACACCATAATTCAAATAAATCATTATTATCATTGTTGTTGTCATCATCACAATCATCATCATCATCTAAGAACTTTACAGCTGTTTGGATGGACCCTGATGTAGTAGGAAAGGAATTTGGGTTGGAGGGCCAGGATGCAGGATTTAAATGCAGACTTTAGCTGCTTGTTTAATTTTGGCAGGTTGCTTCCCTGTTCTGGGACTCACTTTATCCTTGTATATCTGAGTGGGTAGTCTACGTGGACCAAGAATTCTTCTTTTTGGCATTCTTTATTGTTTCACACCTGCCCCTACCTTCATAGTTTATGAGTCTTTAAGGTCTTTGAGGGCAAAGATCTTGTTTTGTTGACTATGGTATCCCTCAGGTCTGTCTTAGGGTATGTGCCTAACATTATTGGCTAAGGTGAGTTAGAGTTTTGTTTTGTTTTGTTTTGTTTTGCTTTGGGAGGGGTCTGGAAGGAAAAGATAGAAGAGGTAGTGGTATATGCTGTCCACTTAGAGGCATTGGTTTCCCTCACCCTGCTCCCATCCTCAGGGGGGTAGAGTCCTAGAACTTTGTCCTCAATTTCTGGCAAACACATAGGAATCATGCACCATGTCTGCTTGCATTCAGTAGCTCTACAGTCCCATATTTGCCCAAAGAACTGGGAAATGTGTTTATGTTTTATTCCTGGTACTTGGCTGTGCCGTGGAGGTGGAGAGGCCTCCATTTGTTTGATTCTTAGTGGTAGTGCCACCCCACTGAGTCTGCATCGTTAATGCCATTAATGATTAAAGGATGAACCTAGGACAGGGACTCTACTCTCCTTGATAGAGATAACATTTTTGGCTCTAACTAAACAAACACAGAGACAATAAAACACACTCACTACAACACACAACAAAAAAGTATCCAGAAGTACAGGAGATGGGAAAAGGAGGGAAATTTCATAGAATACTCCTGATTGAAGAAAACTAAGGCATTTGAGTACAAACCTTGGTGCTGAGCTTCTGGGGATGCGAGGAAAATGGAGGGAACAGAGACATGTGGGGTCTCAGAGCAATGTCATAGTGGTGCATGAAGTGAAATGCATTTCCAGGTCCTGGGTTTTGAGATGTACTGAGTAATATAATGAGCAAGGGTTTTCTGGATCAGCTCTTACTGCATAATGAATCATTTATTTTAAGCCTATTAATGGCTGAAAATAACAACCTAAACCTTTTAATTTCTTTTGAATCTGTAGGTCAGCTGGACAGTTCTGTTGATCTAGGCCAAGACCAGCTAATCTCAGCCAGGGAAACTCATGCTTCTGTGGTCAGCTGGTGGATCAGCTATGTTAGCTGCTCTTAGCCCCAGCTGGCAGAACTTTTCTCTGCTCCATGTTGTCTCTCATCTTCCAGCAGGCTAGCTGGGGCTTGTCCAATGGCTACAGAGTTCTAAAAGGGACTGGAGAAGTGCAAGAAGTTTGGGGGGGTGGCGCTAAACTGGGTGAGCCAAAAGTGAGTCATAAGGACAGCACAGAGGGGAAGGGAAATAGTCTATTTCTTCATGGGAAGAACTGTGAAGTCACCTCGCAAAGGTCATGGACACAGGGAGGTAAAGAATTTGAGCCACTTTTGCACTCCACCTACCACAGTCAAACCTCTGTCCACAATTATTCACATTCTTCATACAAAGTTCATGACACCCCTCCTGAGACCCTTACCTCTCAACTCTTATCCAATCATGGCATCATACTCCAAGTCTAAGATCAGTGATTTGTATCAACTCCAGACCCAAATCCTGCGGATCCTGAGACCCATGAATTAAAAGCCAAGTTATCAGTCCTCACACATGCTACATTCAATGTTGAAATGAACAATAAAACCCCAATGAGAACACTCATTCAAAAGTGGCAAGAATGGGAGGCATGTGGCCGTCACTGGTCTACAGGGGTTCTGAAGTCACACTGGGTAAATGGTGAGGTATGTTACTTGATGAGGCAATGATTCTATTCCCTGGGAGTAGCTGCCCCATCCATTGGTTTCCATAGGTCTCAGCTTCACTGTTTGAGGCCTCCTTCCTTTTCTATCATCCTCTGGTTACTTCTAAATAAGTGGCCTGCTTTAGCAGCAAGTGGCTTTCTTAGTCTGCTTCTTGACCTTCAGAAGCTGGAGGCACAGGAATCTCTTTAAAATTTAAAAAATCTCAGTCCTTTTATTACACACTAGTAGCATTTGCCAATTCAATTTGTTTTAAAACGTTGGGGGCTTTCTATGTAGCTAATTGTTTTTTACCCCATGTGTTGAAAGCCACAGCTAAACTATCCTCTGAGACAGACTCCTCTCTTTAAACTTACTTCTAGTTTGGGATGTGGCTTCTCTATTCTTAAACTTCCCTTTAGTCCAGCTGAGAAGGTCTATATAAACTTAACATTTTTGATTTTACCTTTGTACTTATGACTCACTTTATTTTATTTATTTTTAAAAATCAGTATACAATAAAATTGACATTTATTGTATGTACAGGTCTATGAGTCATAATACGTGGATAGATTTGCATAATCATAATTACCATCAGTATAGGGAACCATTCCATCACCCTAAAAACTCCTCTGTGCTATCCCTTTATAGTCACAGTTTCCTCCGCCCCTAACTTTTGACAACCACTGATCTGTTTTCTGTCACTATATTTTGCCTTTTTAAGAATGTCACATAAATGGAACCATATAGTATGTAGGTTTTTGACACTAGACTTACTCAAGCATAATGACTTTGAGTTTTTGCTTGTATCAACAATGCATTCACTCTTAGTGCTCAGTAGATTTCCAGTGTAGGAATGTACCCAGTTTATTTAACCATCACCCACTGAAAGATACTTGGTTTGTGTCCAGTTTGGCACAGTTTTGAATAGAAATTCTCTAAACAACTGTGCATAGGTCTTCATGTAGATGTAAGGTGTTTTTGTTGTTGTTTGTTTGTTTGTTTTTTACATTTTTCTGGCGTAAATACCTGTGAATGGGATTTCTAGGACATAGGGAAGTGTGTGTTTGCTTTTATAAGAAACTGCACGCTGTTTTACCTCATGATTATACCATTTTGCATTCCTCCCATTAATGTATGAAAGTTCCATTTGCTTTTCATCCTCCCTAATGCTTGGTATTCTTAGTATTCTTTGTTTTAGCCAATCTAATATGTGTGTAGTGGTGTTCGTCTTCACTTTAGCTTGCATTTCCCTAATGGCTAGTGAGAACATATTTTCATTGGCTTATATGCCATCTGTATATCTTCTTCAGTGAAACATCTGTGTCACTAACCATTTTCTAATTGGATTGTTTGCTTTTTAATGTGGAATTTTGAGAGTTCTTTATATATACTACATATGCATCCTTTGCTAAATATGTGGTTTGCAAATATTTTTCCCCAAGATGTTTTTTTTCCTATTTCAGTTATTAATTTAACTAAGTGTAACTGCACAAATAACAAAAAAAATTTAGACAGTCAGCTTTTAAGATAAACAAGGAAAAAAAAGACCTCATAGGCTTGACGGTCTGAAGTTAACAATAACTACAAATATGTAGGCATAAGGAATTTTTAATATCCTCAAGATTCTTTGCTATTTTCCATTGTAAACAATCATGTCATCTACAAATAGGCAGTTTTATTTCTTCCTTTCCAATCTGTGTGGCTATTATCTCCATTTCTTGCCTTATTGCTCTGTCTAGATCTTCCAATGCTATGTTGCATGGCAATGGTGAGAGTGGAATCCTTGTCTTATTCCCAGTCTTAGTGAGGAAACATTAAGTCTTTCACTATAAAGTATGATGTTAGCTATCGGTTTTTAAAATAGATGCTCTATATTAATCTGAGGAAGTTTCCCAATATTCCTAGTTGACTGAAACTTTTTATCATGAATAGGTATTGACTTTTATGAAATTATTTTTGCAACAATTGATATGATCATATTACTTTTATTCTTTAGCATGCTAACATGGTGGATTACATTGATTAATTTTCAAATATTAAACCAGCTTGGCCTCCCTGAATAATCTCCACTTGGGCAAGTATATAACTGTCATTATATATTATATATTGTTTGTTTGGAAGTCCTATTATTCTTTGTGTATATGTTTATAATTGTTATATATTTACTAATGTTTTTATCATTATAGCATGTCCTTTTATGCTGCCCCTATGAACAATTTTTGTTTTAAAGGCTATTTTTGTGGAATTAGTATAGCCATTTCCTGTTCACTTTGGTAACTGTTTTCATGTTATATCTTTTTTTGTTAATCCTTTTTCTTTCAAACTGCTTGTATCTTTGAATCTAAACAGAGTCTTTTATATAGGCAGCATATAGTTTGGTCATATTTTTAAAAGTATATTCTCCCAATCTCTACCATTTAATTAAAAAGTTTAATCCATTCACATTTAAGGTAATTACTGGTACAATAGGATTTATGTCTCTCATTTTGCTGTTTGTCTTCTATATGTCTTGTAAGTTTTGTTTCTTGATTTCTCCATTATTGTCTTATTTTGTGTTAATTAGATATTTTCTTGTGTACCCTTTTAATATTCTTGTCAGTTCTTTGACTATATATTTTTCAGTTATTTTCTTAGTTGTTACCTTGGGGATTGTCATCAACATCTTAATTTATAAAATTCTACTTTGGATTAATACCAACTTAACTTCACTAGTATGCAAACATTGCTGCAATATAACTATTCCCTTACTCTTTTATCCTATTATTGTCATAAATTACATCTTTATACATTGTGTGCACACCAACAGATATTTATAATTATTGCTTTATGTGGTTGTCTTGTCTTTTCAGATAGAGAAAAAAAAGAAGTTACAAACAAACATATTTATATTATAATTTGTATTTATGGATATGTATATTATAATTTGTGTTTATGCATGTAATTACCTTTAATTATTCATATATATTCAATTTACTGTCTAGTGTCCTTTCACTTCAGCCTGAAGGACTCCCTTAAGTATTTCTTGTAGGTCAGGTCTGCTAGAGATGTACTCTTTTTATCTACCTTAATTTCTCCTTCATTTTTGGAGGATAGTAATTTTTTTTTTGTATATAGAATTCTTGGTTAACAGTTTGGTTTTTTTTTCATATTTTGAAAATGCCAGCCGAATTCCTGACTTTGTGGTTTCTGATAAAAAATCTGCTGTTAATCTTATTGAGGATTCCTTGTACATAATGAGTTGCTTCTCTTTACTGCTTTCAAGATTCTCTTTTTGACGTTCAACAGTTTGATTATGATTTTTAGGTGTTGATATCTGAATTTATTCTATTTGGAGTTTGTTGAGGTTCCTAAATGTGTAGATTAATATTTTTAATCAAATTTGGGAATATTTTTGCCATCAAACATTTATTATTCTCCTTTCTCTCTCCTCCTCTTCTTCTCTCATTCTGAACTCCTATTATGGATATGTTGGTACTTGGTTGTTGTCCCACAGATCTCTCATGGTCTGTTCATTTTTCTTCATTCTTTTTTCCTTTCTGTTCCTCAGACTGGATAATCTCAATTGACCTGTCTTCAAGTTTGCTGAGTCTTTATTCTGCCTGCTCAAATATGTTGTTGAGTCCCTCCAGTAAATTTTTATTTTCAGTTATTGTACTTTTCAACTCCAGCAATTCTATTTCATTATTTTAAAAATTATTTATATTTCTTTATTAATATTCTACATTTGTGGAGACATCTTCTCATACTTTAGTTCTTTAGAGTGTTTTCCTTTAGCTAATTAAGATAGCTGATTTAAAGTCTTTGCTAGTAAGTCCAATGCCTGGGTTTTCTGAAAGTGTTTTTATTGATTGCAATTTTTTGTGTATATGGTCCTTACTTTCTTGCTTCTTCACATGTCTTGTAATTTGTGTTGAAAATAGATTATTTTAAGTATTATAATGTGGTAACACTGAAAATCAGATTCTCCTCTTTTCAGGGTTGTTGTTTTTGCTGCTTGTCATAATTATTATTAGTTATTTGTTGTTTAATGATTTTTCTAAACTAATTATGGAAATCTATATTCTTAATGTGTGTTGCCACTAAAGTCTCTATTTAGTGAGTGATCAGTTAATAATTGGACAGAGATTTCCTAAGCATCTGAGATAAAGATTCTCTCACTTTTACCGAGGGGCTCTTCATGAGTTTTGAGACATGCTTTCAACACTCAACCAGGTAGTTGAAAATCCTGCCTTAGCTTTCACTTCCTGCTTGTGCAGAACTTCAAAGTCAGCCAGAAGTGAAACCTAAGGTCCTTCTCCAGTATGTCTTGAGCATGTACACAGCCCTATGCATGCTCTTGCCTTTCTAGATTCCCAGGAATATGTTGCAGCTTTTCAAAGCCCCTATGGATATCTCATTCCTCAACTTTCCCTTTTATGCTTTTACCTTTAATCTAGTCTATTTCTTGCCTCAAATATTATCTATTGCCTCATGCAGCCACAATGTTAAAACACTTGCCTATGAGTGTTTTTGTTTGTTTCATCCTGGAAAGAGGCTTTTAACAATAATGAGCCCCAAGTCTAGCCAAATAAGGACAAGACCTTAAAGTGACATTTTATAGGGAAACACCAGACAGGTCAAATGAGAATTCTTTGATTATCTGCTCCATTTGATACAAGAAATGTGGACTGTCATTTTTCAAAGCAACTAATGAACTGAGTAGTGAGGGAATAGAACTAGGGTAAATTAAAACACTAAGAAATTTGTGGTTCTTTCTGTGATTCATCCACTTTTCTTGAATAAACATACCTTGTATAATTGCAAGTCCCTCGTTAAATTCCAAAGTTTTGAAAAAGTTAATTCTGACAACCTTTCTTGCCAGGTTTTTCACTGGGTTTTATATAGAGCCTAATTTTCAGAGATCCTTGCTCCATTATTTTTGCTGACATTAACTAGTTCTGTAAATTATTGCTTCATGTATTTTGCTAGTCTGTTGTTTTTTACCTACATATTTAGGTACATATTTGCCATGAACTTTTGGAAGAGTGACTCTTGTCATTATTTAATGTCCCCTCTGTCTCTGATAATTTTCTTTGCTCTGAAATCTACTTTAGCTAATTTTAGTATAGCTCCTCCTATTTTTTAAAATTAATGTTTGCATAGTATGTCTTTTTTCTATTGTTTTACTTTCAACCTACATATATTATTATATTTAAAGTGAGTTTATTTTAGACAACACATAGTTGGGCCAAGTCTTTTCATCCACTATGTTGATCTCTGTCTTTCAGCTAAGTCTTTAGGGCCATTTACATTTAATATAACTATTGACTTGTTATGTTTAAGTCTGCCTTTTTTTTTTTTTTTTTGGTTTGTTTTTTTTCTGGTTATTCTCTCTAGTTTCGTTTCTCTGTTTTATTTTTTCTGCCTTCCTGTGGGATACTTGAACATTTTTTTTAGAATTACATTTTGATCTATAGTGTTGTTCAGTGTATCTTTGGCTTTCTTTTCCCTTCCAGTTTTATTGAGATAAAACTGACATACAACAAGGTAGAATTTTAAGGTGTACAGCATAATGATTTGACTTACATACATCATGAAATGATTATCACAGAAAGTTTAGTGAACATTCATTGTCTCATATAGATACAAAATTAAATAGAAAAAAATGTTTGTGATGAGAACTCTTAAGATTTACTCTCTTAACAACTTTCATATATAACATACAGCATATTTATCACGTAGTATGTTATATCCTTAGTACTTATTTGTCTTATAATTAGAAGTCTGTACCTTTAGACTGCCTTCATCCAATTTTTCTTCCCTCTTTCACCCACCTCTGGTAACCACCAGTCTGATCTCTTTATCTATGAGTTTATTTTTTTGTTTCTTTCTTTTTTTGTGTGTGTGATATGCGGGCCTCTCACTGTTGTGGCCTATTCCGTTGAGGAGCACAGGCTCTGGACGCGCAGGCTCAGCAGCCATGGCTCACGGGCCCAGCTGCTCCATGGCATGTGGGATCCTCCCAGACTGGGGCATGAACCTACGTCCCCTGCATCGGCAGGCAGACTCTCAACCACTGCGCCACCAGGGAAGCCCCCAAGTTTACTATTTTTAACATCATATTTTACATAGTTTTGATTTGTGTATTCTTTAAGTACTTATTGTAGATATAGATGCTTTTACTACTTCTGCCTTTTAACCTTCCTAATAGCATAATACCTGGTTGATTTACTGTCTTTGCTGTACACTTATAGTTACCACTGAGATTTTTTTCCTTTGTAATTTTTATATTTCTAGTTGTAGGTGTTTTCACTTAGAGAAGTCCCTTTAACATTTCTAAAGCTGGTTCAGTGGTGCTGAACTCTTAGTTTTTGCTTGTCTATAAAACTTTTGATCTCTCCATCAAATATGAATGAAAGCCTTGCTGGATAGAATATTCTTGGCTGTAGGTTTTTCCTTTTCATCTCCTTAACTATATCACACCACTCTCTTCTGGCATGCAAAGTGTCTGCTGGAAAGTCAACTAATAGACTCATGGGAGTTCCCTTGTATGTAACTTATTGAAAGCTTGTTTCCCTTGAAGCTTTTAATATTTTCTTTTTATCTTTAATTTTTGCCATCTTAATTACAATTTGTCTTGGTGTGGCCTTCTTTGGGTTGATTCTGTTTGGGACTCTCTGTCTTTCCTGGCTATGGATATCTGTTTCTTTCCCAAATTAGGGAAGCTTTCAGCTATTATGTCTTCATATATGTTCTCTGCCCCCTTCTCTCTCTCTTCCCTTTCTCTCTCACATACTAACATATGAATGTTAGTATGCTTGATATTGTTACAGAGGTCTCTTAAACTGTCATTTCTTTTTATTATTTTCCTTTTTTTCTGTTCAACTTCAGTGGTTTCCACTACTCTATCTTCCAGTTCACTGATGTGTTCTTCTATATCATCTAATCTACTGTTGATTTCTTCTAGTCTATTTTTTATTTCAGTTATTGTAATTTTCATCTGTTTGGTTCTTCTTTATATTTTCTGACTCTTAGTTTAAAACTTCTAACTTCTCATCCTGCTAGTCCAATCTTCTCCCAAGTTTTTGAACATCTTTAAGATCATTACTTTGAATTCTTTATTGGGTAGATTGCTTATCTCATCTTTACTTAGTTTTTCTTGAGGGGTTGGATTTTATCATATTCCTTCATTTGGAACATATTCCTCTGTCACCTCAATTTGCCTAATTGGCTTATTTTATTTCTATGTATTTGGTAGGTTGGTTAAGTTTCTCAACCTTGGAGAAGTGGCTTTTTGAAGATGTACTATGTGTCCCAGAAGCACCCCCCCTCCCATATTCTCTAGGGGGTCCTCCCATGTGGGCTGCATGGGTCCTTCTGTTTTGGTGGGTTGACTACTGTGGGTGGTCTAGTAGGCGTGGCTGGCCCCCGGTCTGTCTGATTTCCAGGCCCTGCCTTGTGTGGAGGTTGCTGGCTGCTGGTGGGCAGGGCAGGGTCATGGAGTAGCTTGCTGCAGAACTCTGGGAGCCCCAGGGCTGGAGCTGGCCCACTTATGGGTGGAGCCAGGTTTTAGGGTAGGTAGTTGCAAGGCTGGGCATCCCAAATCTAGTGTTGACCTGCTGGTGAGCAGAGCTAGTTCCTTACACACCTGTCTGTGGAATTGGAGGTAGCCCAAAGCTGGTGTTGGATTACTGGTCAGTTGGGTTGGATCCCAGGTCAGTTTACTGAGGAATGCAGAGTCTTAGAGCTGGAGTTTGCCTGCTTGTGGGTGGGACTGGGGCCCAGGGACGTCCCAGGACTGATGTTGGCCTTCTGGTGGATGGAGGCAGGTCCTGAGTTCTCTGGCTACAGGGCTCTGGGGTTCCTGGTGGAGCTGGTGTCAGCCCACTAGTGTGTGGGGCTGAATCCTGGGGCAGCTGGCTGAGGGGCTCAAGGTGTGCCAGAGCTGTTGTTGGTGGGCCAGGCTGGGTGATCCTTGGGGTTGGTGCTAACCTGCTTGTGGGTGGGATGCATCCTTACATGGAAGGCTGAGGGGCTGCCGTGGTACTGGAGTTGGTGTTCACCCACTGGTGGGCAAATCTGAGTCCTGGATTCTCTAGCTGCAAGTCCTGGGGTTCCTGAAGCTGGTGTTGGCCCACCAGTGTGTGGGGCAGGGAACAGAGGATCCTGGAACTGGTGCCTGCCTCCTGCTGGGTGAATCTGTGTCCCCGGGTTTCTGGTTGCAGGGCCCAAGGGCTCCTGGGGCTAGCGCCAGTGTACTGATGTGTGGGGCCATGTTCTGAGCCCTCTGGTGGACAGGGCCAGGTGCCAGGGTGGCTGTGGGCTCAGAGGGTCTTAAGGAAGCCAGCCTCCTGGTGGGTTGCCTGGACGGAAACTGTTTCACCGACCAGCTAGTTGCTTGGTCTGAGGCGTCCCAGGACTGGTACTGACAGGTTGGTGGGCAGGACTGGTTCTCAAGCTAATAAGCTAGAAGGAGGGTTCCAGAATGGTGTTTGCCAGCACCAGTGTCCACATGGTAGAAGGAGCTCCCAAGATTAGCTGCTGCCAGTGTCTATGCCCCCAGCATGAGCTCCAGTTTAGCAGGAGCAGATTAGCAGGTGGGGCTGACCGAGGCTCTTTTCCAATATTGCTTTTGCCCTGGGTTCTGGATCACATGAGATTTTGTGTGTGCCTTTTAAGAGTGAAACCTCTGTTTCCCACAGCCTTCTGGGACTCTGGAAAGTAGGCCCCACTGGCCTTCAAAACCAAATGTTCTGGGGGCTTGTCTTCCCACTTCAGGACCCCTGGGCTGAGGACCACTATGTGGGGCTTGGACCCCTTGCCTCTCGGGGATAACATTTGTAATTATCATAATTATTGCAATTCTTCCTCTTTGTGGGTCACCCACCTAGGGGTGTGGGTCTTGACTACACCACATCTCCGCCCCTCCTACCATCTCACTGTGGCTCCTTCTTTATATCTTTAGTTGTAGATTTTTTTTTTTTTTTGCTAGTCTTTCAGTTTTTCTTATCAATAATTTCTTTGTAAGTAGTTGTAGTTTTGGTGTGCCCATGGGAAGAGGTGAGCTCAGGGTCTTCTTACTCTGCCATCTTGGCCACTCCTCTGTTGAGTGTATCTTTGATCATCCTTTTTAGTAGTTGTGCTTGGTTACATACATATCCATGTCTACTGGTGTCTACATTTTACCATTTCAAATGAAGTGTGGAAATTTTACCTCCTTTTACATCCCTTTACCTTCTCCATTTATAATATAATTATCTTAAATGTTCTCTCTCTATATACTGAAGTCACATTAGACTGTATTCCCTTTTCCTTCAGTGATAAAACATTATTTAGAGAACACAAGAGAAGTAAATTTTATTTTGTTGACCTATACTTTTGCCCTTATCATCTTCTTTCTTCCTTCCCAATATTTCAAGAGTCCTTCTTTTATTATCTCCTTTCTTTTTAAAGAACTTCCTTAGCCATTCTTTCAGTGTAAGTTTGCTGGCAACAAATTCTCTTAGTTTTCCTTCATTTGAGAATGCTTTATTCCCTCTTCATTCCTAAAAGATATTTTCACTAGATATAGAATTCTGGGTTAACAATTATTTTATTTCAGTTCTTGAAAAATATTGTGCCACTTCCTTCTGGCCTTCATGGTTTCTGATAATGAATCTGCTATAATTTGAGGTTTTTTCCTCTATAGGCAATGCACTGTTTTTCTCTAACTGGTTTCAGCATTTTTTCTCTGCCTTTAATTTTCAGATGGTGAATTATAATATGCTTTGCTTGGCATGGATTTTTTTGGGTTTATCCTATTTGGAATTTACTTAGCATTTTGAATCTGTAGGTTTATGCTTGTTGCCAAATTTGGGAGTTTTTCAGTCATTAATTTCTCCTAATACTTTTTCAGCACTTCCCTCTTTCTCTTCTTCTTCTGGAACTCCAGTGACACAAAAAGTGGACCTTTTGTTATGGTCCCATTCACCACCAATTTGATGGCACTTCGAACGCTAGTCTTATTTCCCAATATGCATAATACTATTTACTTTCAGAGTCATGAAAAAGCTGCTTTGTGCATTTTGTATAGATTTTACATTTGCAGTCAGTGGAAGAAGGAGGATAGGGTGTGCTTACTCCATCTTATCCAGAACTAGAACCTCCTCATTTTATTTTGAGAATATTAATCCAATTGGAGAGTCTGAAGAGAAAAAAAAAAACAATTTTATTTTCTAATCCTGAAAGTTCTTGCCTTTCTATGTTCTGTCTCAGTTTTGATTGCAAATTAGCTAGTGTTTACTTTAACTCTTGTCTCTCTTTTACGATTTTACCATATACAACTAGGTGTAATCAGCTAACACTTTCAAAAATCTTGCTACAAATCATTTTTCCAATGTCAAAAACAAGTTAATTTTTATCTCCCATGTTACTACAAGAATCAGTTTTTAACAGTTGTTTGGCCATTTAATAACATAAGTTGCCATTTTCCTGCTTTTGTTATGGGTTTCATTGTTGCTTTTCCAGATTTACTCTCTACCCAGTTCCAAAACTGATGCTACACATTCAGGGTTTTGTCAAAGCAGGGCCCCATTCTTAGATACTGATTTCCATATTCATTTGCTTTTGAGGTGTGACCACTCCAAAATTAAGTGGTTAAAAAACAACTGTTTGTAATTTCTCATGAGTTTACAGCTCAGCTGCATGGTTTTGCTTGGTGGATCTTAGCTGGGTCTGCTAATGTGTCTGTGGTCAGCTAGAGGGCCAACCAGAGGTGATGTAAATAGAACATCATTGATTTTTGAGGGCAACAGAGGGACACACAGGAAGAACATGGATGCCGCTCAGCAGGTTTGCATCCATGGGAATCATGTGGTCATGGAGAATGCAACATCTCCTGGTCCCTTAGAGTCCCCAAATCTTAAAGATCTTCTTACTTATTAAGGGAATACATTGCAGACTCTTCTGGACCTCTCTTGGTGATAAAATATTCACGGAGACATTCTAATCCATTTCTGGGAGGCTGTTAAAACCCATTTATTTAGTCTTTTGTGACTCCTGTTAGCTCACTAGGGACTATGTATTTGGAGTCTCCATGAAGCTGAACATGGCAGTTAGAAAGCTTTTGTCCTAATGAGGTCCTAAGTTTTTGTGCTACTGGCTTGAGTTATGCAGCTTCATATAATGGCCCTAGACACCCTGGGGTTGGCAGGTCCTTCTGTAGAGATACAGAGATAATAGAATCACACAGGAATGGTAGTAGACATATCCAAGATGGGGTTGGGTGTCAGAAAGTGTTCAGGGCCTTGGAGCAGGGAAGCCGTCCCCAGGCAGTGGGCTTCGAGAGCCACTGTCCTATAAGTAAAACACATTGTCCTTTTTACTTTAATTTGCCTGCTTTTTTTTTTTTTAAGTGAGATTAGGTCATTGCTTCTGCACTGCTTTCTCGAGAACTGACACATCCAGTGCGAATGAAGCTGATGATGAGAGACAATATTTTAATGTTAATTAGATATTCCATGTGTCTTAGTTCATAAGAGAACTATTGCTCTTTTATGTACCAGATGAAAGCACAGCTCTTGCTTGGAGGAAAACAGAATACACAGAAAAGAAAGTATTTTCAGTTTTCTAATTATTCAAATTATTGTTGCTCTTTAGAAAAATTCAGAAGACTTTGAGAGGGCAGAAGGATACTTAGCAATAACACAACTGCATGGCAGGCAGCCACTGCAGAGCCTCAAAGACCCTCTTCGTTCTCTTTCAGAAAACATTGTTAAAAGCTGTAATCTCCAATTAGGAAACAAGCTCTCCAAGAATTACTCAGAGTGGCCTTGTTAGACAAACAAGAGGTGGTAGAACCAAGCCTCCTTCTGAATGGATCTACCCAGGAGAAAAGAGCCAAAAGCATGCCAAAAGCCCCCTGGGGTCCTTTGGACTCTTAAGGTGTCAACATACAAGTTGGAAGAAAGACACTGGCATACACATGGTGAGTAAATACTTCTTTAAGGTCACTTAAAAATAATGATTGGAAAAAGAATGAAGGCAATTCTGTTCCCTCTGTGATTTCCATTTTCCCATCAATAAATGAACATTTTGGACTAACTCAGGAATTCTAAATAAAGGCTGTAGACTTTTCTTCTCTAACCTCTAAGATGTATAGTACAGTCACAGGGTCAGGGCGGGGTGCTTTTAAATTTCATGTGTCCAAATGAGCCCCTGTTACTGATGGGAATATGTTGCACCCTTCTGGCAGGTTGGAGGAGCAAAAAAGTTTAAAATCAGTGTACTGGGTTATCTAATTGTCCTACCAACTCTTTCCTTCTGTAACCTGAGAATTAGCTGACCTCACTTGATAGGTGAATAAATGAATGAATAAATGGTTGGCGTTTATGAATAAAACACTTATTGTTTTCATTTTTTACTTTTGAAATTTTTTCAAAAATTTGGAATAATTTTAGATTTACAGAAAATTTGCTAAGAGAGTCCTAAATACCTTTTACCCAGTTTTCCTTAATGCTTATATATTTTACATAAATATGGTAGATTTGTGAAAACATTGGTGAAGTACTATTAACTAATCCAAACTTTATTTGGATTTCACCAGTTTTCCCACTAGCATCCTTTTCCTATTCCAGTATCCAATCCAGGATACTACATTGCATTCAGAAAATATTTATTTTTGTGTGTAAATTTCTATGCCAGGTATTGTTTGCTTGGGTTTATGAATCAAAAGATGATTCATGGCCCCCACTCTCTAGAAGTTCATTAGTCTGGGAGGCAAAATCATGTGTGCAGAAAAATTCATGGGTCCTTGTCCCTAGATCTTCAAAACATAATGCATGAGGTTTGGGGGCAGGTCATTCGGCCTGGCCAGCTAAGCCTTATGTGCTGGCAGCCTCGGGATGTGGTGGGTATGCAGGATGCTCTCACCTTCCCTTAGGATGCTCTGACCAGAACCAGTAACTACCTGGGGTAAGTCAGTCAAATGAATTACTGAAAAAATAGTTAAGCAAGTTACTTTTTGTCATGTATCCAATACTTTATTTTTCTTTTGCTTCTTTGCATTAGGCAAACTCAACTTGAGATGCGTGGATAATTATTCATCATCAGAAAGAATAACACAAATAAAATTGGTAAAACTTTTAAAACGGTTAACATCTACTGTAATGAGGGTGTGGGAAAATGGGCACTCCATTGAATTGCCATTGGGAGAATGAACTGATGTATTCTTCAAGGTTATCAGGGAATTTGTATTTCATGTCATCAAATTATGCCTACTCATTGACCCAGTTAGCCAAAAGATACTCGGTACAGTGTTGTTTACAATAGCAACAAATTAGAAGCAAAATAAACCTTTAACCAAGATTGTTTAGACAAATTATAGAACGTACATATAAAATTAATACACAGCTTAAAAAAATAAATTGTAAAAGAATACTTCATGACACAGATGGTTATGCAATACTACTCCAAAGAAAGAACTTTACAAATAGTTATGTACAGTATGACATATTTTTGTTTATATATATTTGTATGTTGAAAGTTATTTTTACTAAATATATCAGTAGTGGTTTTTTCTGGGAAGTGGGAATTGTCAAAAACAGCTTTATTGAGATAGACTCCACATATCATACAATTCCTCTATTTAAGTTGTTCAATTCAGTTTTTAGTACATTTACACAGTTGTACACTTACCATCACAATCTAATTTTAGAACACTTTCTTCACCCCAAAAAGAAATCCTGCAATGTAGTCATTCCCTATTACACTTTTTTACAGCTCCTGGGAATGTGAGCCACTAACTTACTTTCTGTTCCTATAGTTTTGCCTGTTCTGGACATTTCATATCAATGAAATCATACAAGATATGGCCTTTTGTGATTGACTTCTTTCACTTAGTATAATGTTTCTAACTAAGGTTCAGCCATGTTGCAACATGTATCAAGTAATTCATTCCTTTTTTTATTGCTGAATTATAATATTACATTTTATGTATATACCACATTTTATTTCTTCATTCATCATTTGATTGTTTCAATTTTGTGGCTATTATGAATAATGCTGTTATGAATATTTGTGTACAAGTTTGTGTTGGAACCCTACATTTTTAATTCTTGGGTATATACCTAGGAGTAAATTGTGGGGTCACATGATAATTCCATGTTTAACTTCTTGAGGACTTCCAAACTATTTTGTAAAATGGCTGCACCATTTTCCATTCACACCAGAAATGCATGAGGGTTTCAATTTATTCACATTCTCAACACTTGCTATTGTCTCTTTTTAAATATAGCCATTGTGGTATATGTAAAGTGGTATCTTAGAGTTTCAGTTTATATAATACTTCCTTAAAGTCTAATGATGTTGAACATCTTTACATGTGCTTATTGGACATTTGTATATCTTCTTTAGGGAATTGTTTATTCAGATCATGTGTCCAATTTTTAATTGGGTTATTCATCTTTTTATTATTAAGATGTATGAATTCTTTATATATTCTTGCTATAAGTCCTTTATGAGATATATAATTTTCAAATATTTTTTTTCTCATTCTGTAGGTTCCCTTTTTACTTTCTTGATTTGCAACACAGAAATTTTTAATTTTGACAAAATTCAGTTTATTTTTTTCTTTTGTCCCTTTTGCTTTCGGTGTTGCATCTAAGAGGGCATTTCCTAAGACAAATTACAAAAATTATTCCATGTTTTCTTCTAAGAATTTTATAGTTTTAGCTCTTACATTTAAATTTATTACCAATGTTGAGTTAATTTTTGTGTATTGTGTGAGGTAGGGGTCCAGCTTCATTCTTCTACATTTGGGTATAGAGTTGTCCCAGCACCATTTGTTGAAAAGATAATTCTTTCTGCATTGAATGATCTTGACACCCTTGTCAAAACTCAATTGATCCTTGCATTTATATGCAAGGATTTGTTTACTGGACTCTCAATTTTATTCTTTATTCCACTACCACACTGTCTTGATTAGCACACTTTGTAGTAAGTTATGAAATATGTAATTCTGTAGTATGTTATGAGATGTGTGAGTTCTTTTCTAAGATTATGTTGGCTATTCTGGGACCTTGCATTTCCATATGAATTTTGTGATTATTCTGGATCATAAATTTCTGCGATTTCTACAAAATGTGGCTGGATTTTGATAGGGATTATATTGAATCTGAAGATCAATTTGGACAGTATTGCCATCTTAATTAACAACATTAAGTTTTCTTATCCATGACCATAGGATATCTTTCCATTATTTAGATATTCTTTGATTTTTTCAACGTTTTGCACTTTTCACTATACAAGTTTTGTACTGTTCTGTCCAATTTATTTCTAAGTATTTTATTCTTTCTGATTTTATTGCAGATGGAATTGTTTTCTTAATTTCATTTTCAGATTTTTTATTGCTAGTATAGAAATTAAATTGGTTTTTATATATTGATCCTATATCCTACAACCTTGCTGAACTCATTTATCAGTCCTAATAGGTTTGTGTGTGTATGTATGTGTGCATGTGTTATTCCTTAAGGGTTTCTATATGCAAATAGAAGCAGTTATGCCTCCTCCTTTCCAATCTTGGTGCTTATCTTTTCTTTTTTTAAGCTAATTTTCCTGGCTAAGACCTGGGTAGCGTATGTTGTGGAGAACTGGCAAAAGAGTCTTGTCTTATTTTTTTCTTCATTTTTCTTATCTTGATCTAAGGGTAGAATGCATTCCTCCTTCCACCATCAATTTCATTATTGCTGGTTTTTGAAAACTTTTTCTTCCTTTGCTTATATGTATTTGTTAAATTTTTCATAATGTACTAATCATTTTTGCAATTTAAACGTTAGTAAGAAAAAGGAATGAATGTCAAAGATCCTAGCAACTAACGTTATCAGGGTTTGTGGTGGGGCAGATATGAAAGGGGAACCCAAACGACCTGCTTTTGTTGTGGGGATCATGTGCTCAGTGATTTCACACTTCTGTTTTCCTGCTGATCCAAGGCAGCCAAACCACAAGTAGAAGGGGAGAGAGGAGCAGAAGCTATTCATAAATTTGAGAACCGTGCCACACTTTCCAAGGAACCAAAAGAGAGGTAGTCCCAGCGTAAGGAAAGATATTGCTAAAAAATGAATGGTCATAAGCAAAGGAATTGGGTGATGCCCAAAGCAAGTTGGGTTTCCCCAAAAGCCAACCTTGAACTAAGGATTTAAGTGCAAGTCACTTATATGGGAGTTGATCCTGGGAAGCACCAGTAGGGGAAAGAGGAAGTGAAACTGGGAAGGGAAGGCAGGCAATGCAGTGTGTCAATGTGTAAGATAAGTCAGTGGGCAACTGGGGACTCCAGAAACTGTGAAACACACCTCAGGGTTGTCCCATCTGAGGGTCAAGGAATCTGGAGTGTTGATATATCCTCAACTACCACTTGTCCTTTGAAAGACAGGTGGCATATACCTTGCCCAGTACATCAGGCCTGTCTGAGGGGCCACCATTCTCCTGCGGCCAGCAAGAGCCTGCAGGCAGAATCACGGAGCTGACAGTGAAAGCCCTATTCATGTTTGGGAACTGGAAATACTGAAGGGATATGCCATCTGCTAAGAGGATATCTACATTTGTTCAGTAGTCCTCTCTGGGCCCCCTTAACCAGCTGGGTTTTTTTTTGTTTTTTTGTTTGTTTGTTTTTTTGCTGTATGCGGGCCTCTCACTGTTGTGGCCTCTCCCGTTGCGGAGCACAGGCTCCGGACGCGCAGGCCCAGCGGCCATGGCTCACGGGCCCAGCCGCTCTGCGGCACGTGGGATCTTCCCGGACCGGGGCACGAACCCGCATCCACTGCATCGGCAGGCGGACCCTCAACCACTCTGCCACCAGGCAAGCCCCAGCTGGCTTTCTAATGAATTTAAAATATAGTGTGGTTTCAGTAGTTTAGATGATCATACTTCTAGCAAACTTTAAGCCTCCAGGGAAAGGGACCATTTCTTATCTAGCTCCCCTCCCCACTCCTCTGCATTTTGCCTGGGGTCAGAAATAGAATGGGGACTCCATAGAGTTTTGTAGAATTGATCAAGGAAGTACAAACGTGTCCAGGTCACACCTCTGTATTTGGCAAATGTGAGTCTGGGGCCACGTTTAGGAATAATGGTTTTAACTAAAACAGGCCAAGCACTGTGTCCCAGCAGCTGGGATGGGGATGGAGACAAGTGGGAGCACAGGCCTTCCAGCCTTTAAGAAAGGAGACCCCTGTGTGCTATATCCCCCTGGGGAGCTAGCCTTGTATTCATTAGGGCTCTTTCATAAACAGACCATAACTCAAACTCACCTCGAAGAAAAGGGAGCCTATTTGCTCATTCCACTGGGAAGTTCCAAGGATGCCCTCAAGCAGAGTCATCAGCAAATTCACTAGGACCCAACGCCTCTTGCTCCTCAGTTGTACTTTCTTCCCTGCGGGCTTCAGTCTCAGGCAGATTTCCTCCTGTGGTGTCCTCTGTCAAGTGCAGAATGATATGCTCCAAGTCTATCAAACCCAACTGGAAGAATGTCTTTCACATTAACTTCAACAAAAGGCAAGTTTTAAGTCACCTTGGCCTGGTTTGTGTCCTGTGCCCTTCCTGCAACAACACCACCAGCCAAGGGGATGGTGTTGTCGCACAGGACTAGGTTCTACATCCATTCCTAGAGGGAAGAGATGAGAGAGGTGAGGTCAGCTGAATGAAAACCATATGCACTGAGAATAAGAGAAGACATCCCCACCCCACAAAAATTAAAAGGGCTGCTGTCAGATGCACAGTTGACACTGAGCTCCCAAATGACTGAGCTCCAGGTTGCAATCAATGCCAGTGTTCTCTCTGCCTATGGATACCCTCTTCTGCATTTAAGACCCATTAATCCATTTATTCTTCATTATCTATTCTCTCTCTCTCTCTCTCTCTCTATATATATATATATATAGAGAGAGAGAGAGAGAGACTTAAACTTATATATATATATAGACTTAAAGCCATTATGTAACAGGCACTGAGCTAGCCAGAGAACTATCAATCATATTATCACATGGCTAAGTGTATATTTAAATGCAAACGATGCATAGAGATCAGAAAGCTGATCTAATGACTGATCACAGAAGTTATTCCTGTTTGCCTATTTAGGCATCCAGCTGATGGCATCCGGCTGACCCACCTCCATCAAGAGGGGTTGCCCTCAAACTCAAACTCATGGGTAAAAAGTCCCCAAGGTCTTCCATGGCTGGGCAGCTGACATATCCTAGAAACTGCTCTAAACAATACAAAATAAATATGCAAAAGATTATTTATAAGAGGTTGATAAATATACAATCATAATAAGCTATTTAATGCAATTCCCAATAATTGCAAAGAAAGCAACACAAAATATTAAGGATATAGGGCATTTGAACAAAGCTGATATGTTCATGGTCATATATACAGAGAACCCTAAAACCAACAAAAATAGAACACATAGTATTTTCAAGCATACATGAAATACTAACCAAAATGACAATATTCCAGTTCATGAAGTTTGTCCCAGAAAATGCCAAAGTGTTAATATCATAGACGCAACATTCTCTGACTATAAGGCAATCAGTTTAATAATCAGTAAGGAAATAAGTTAAAAAACAGTTTTAGGGGGAAAATACATGTTTCTAAATAACTCATGAGTCAAAAAAATAAAAACTTGACAATATTTAAAGTTGAACAAAAATGAAAATGCGACATACTAAGCCAGAGCAAAATATATACTCTTAAATATTTGTGTTAGAGAAGGAAGCCTGGAACATTATGAGGTAAGCACCATACTGAAAGAGTTTTAAAAAAATGAACAGTAGAGTAAATCAAAGATTACAGAAAAAGAAGCAATAAAGGTAAGAGAAAAGATTAATGAAACAGAAAACAAAGAAATGATAAAGGGAATGAAATCTTATCTGTTTTTTTGAAAAGACTATAAAAATAGACAAACCTCTGCCAAGACTGAGCAAAGCAAAAAAAGATCAAGTACAAATAATTTTAGGCCTGAAAGAGGAGCCACAACTACAGATATTGTAGAGATGTAAAAAATAGAAAATACTTGGAAATTTTATGGCTCTAAATTTGAAAAACCATTTTCTAGAAAAAAATAGACTTCTGAAAACTGGCTCAAGATGGGAGAAAATCTTCACTATATATCTATATCTATATCTATAAATAGATGATAGATTAGATAGATAGATAGATAATAGATAGGACTGTGTGAGGAATGCACAATTAACTCTTACAACTATTATTATATAAGAAGACAGCCTAATTTTTAAAAAGGCAAAAGGTTTGAACAGACATGTCAAATAGGAAGACATAAATGTCAATAATTACATGAAAAAGTGCTCAATGTTAGTATCTCTGATGAAATGCCAATCAACACAACAATGAAATACAATTTCATACACAGCAGAATGGCTAAAATTAAAGTTCCCCAAACACCAGATGCTGGTGAGGATGTGGAACAACCAGCACTCTCATGCATTGCTGGTGGAATATAAAACGACGATAAACCACTTTAGAAAACTCTTTGGCAGTTTCTTATAAAGTTAATCATGTGCATATCATGGGACTAAGCAATTCCACTCTGAGATATTCATCCAAAGAGTTGTACACCAATGTTTATAGTAGAAGTACCTATAATAGCCCCAAACTGAAACAACATAAATATCTATTGAGAGAAATGGATAAACAAATTGTGTATATTCATACAATACAACTTTACCTAGCAAGAAAAAGAATGAACTACTGATAAACCAGTAACACAGATAAATCTCAACAAAAATTATCTTGAGTGAAAGAAGCCAGACATAAAATAATGCCTACTATATGATTTTTTAAAATGATGTTTTACAAGAGGCAAAACTAGCTTATGATGAAAGAAATCATAGATGTTACTGTCTGGGGAGACAGTGGAGAGCATTGGCTGAAAGGGCACACAAAGGATTTTTCTAGAGTGATGGAAATATTCTATATCTTCATGGGGATGTGGGTTATGTGGGTGTATGCATTTGTCAAAATTCATCAGATTATATACTTAAGAACCTGCATGTCACAGTCTATGTTATACCTCACTAAAATATCTTAAAAACCAACTGAACGAAAGAGAAAGAAAATGAATCAGTGATCAAATATCTGCATACACAAATCCGTACACATACATACATACGGCTAGCAAAAAAATGGGCCTAAATGGTTTTACAAAGATCTACCAACCTTCAAAGGACAGATTTCCTCAGTGGTAATGATCTCACAAGCTTGGGGGACTTCCCTCCATGCCAATAGCAGGGGTCATGGCACCTCAGTGTGTGGGGTGGCTGAGGTAAGGAAAGCTCTTGGACCACAGAAAGGTGGGGGGATAGTGGACAAGAATGAGGCTGGAGGACTCCCGGGGCCATACCTGATGGGTCCTGGAAGCACATGTGGCAGACAGACATTGGCAGTTGACTACGAAAGTGTCACATTCCCCTAATGTCCCTTCTTTCTTGCTAATGAAACAATTTCATTGAGGTAGGAGTCAACATTGAGATTCAGGGAATGTTGGGCCCTACCTCACCTCCAGGAGATGAGTCTCCATTAGTATAACCAATGGAAACACCATTCTCCTTACCTTGATTGGTTTTAGGGATGGCAGGTGACACAATTCTGGCCAGTGGGATGTGAATGGAGTCTGCTAGTGGAGAGGCAGGAGTGGGTGGAGAGGCTTTCAGAAACCTTTCCTGGACTTTATAAAGGACCAAGAGTAGGGACATTCTGTCCTCTGGCTTTGGGCGCTGCTGTGTGTGACTGTGATACCTGGAGTTCCTGCAGACATTTTCATCCCTGGGGGACCAGCCCCAAGAGAAAAGCCAATGAGGAGGATGCCAGGAAAGCTGGAAGGATGCTACATCCTTGATGATATTACTGAACCACCAAATTAACCAAATCTGAACATTTCTTAACTCTGGACTTTTATGGAAGATCATAAATGCTCTTGTTGTTTGAATCATTTTGAGTTGATTCTGTTACTCTATCTCTTGCCGCCCAAAGCACCCTAAATAATTCTTCATAAGGATTTGAGTATTTATTTAATTTGAGTAATGAGAAGATACTGGTAAATTTTAAGCCAGGGATGGGACCGACGTGCTTAGGTTATGGTCTAAAATGATCACTCTGCCTGCAGAGTGGACAGGGGGAGAAGGAAAGTGGGCGAATAAGGAACCAATGGGAACAGCCCACCAAAGAGGTGAGGACAATGGCATTTTGAACTTTGATGGTGGAGTTGATGATGGAGATAAGTGAATGGATTCACATCTATTTAGGAAGAAAAATTGCCTATGTTGTCTCCTTCAGAAAGCCTTCTCTGACTTTCTCAACTAGACCCTGGCTTTAAACTCTCCATCCTCTAAGTCCTCCAGTGATGGTTGTGTGGCCTTCTCTTTGGGCACCGGTTCTGTCTTATATAATTCAAACATGCCCCTCCGATGACCTGTGAGCTCTCTGAAGATGGAAACCCAGTCTCGTCCATTTCTTGCTCCCGTGAGGGTCCAGTGCAGTGCCTGACACTCACGGACACTCAGCAATTGCCCAACTTGCCTGAAAGAAGTCAGACTTTGTGCTGCTCTGTGTGGTTGGCAGGCGTGCTTCACCGTTAGTTCTGGTCCACCCTCCCATCCATCTGTGCTCCCCCACAGGGAACCTGGCACTGTGAGGCATGGGACCAATTCAGTGTCGGGAGGAGCAGTGAGAGGGGCCCCAGCGCTCCATGCACGGTTGCACATGGGGAGACCAGCCCCGCCTCTGCCGCCTTGGGAAAATCATCTTTCCTGTCAAACAGGTGGGGCTGAGGGGAGGGGCTGATTGCTAAGGATTGACCCCGTGGTTGAGGGGGTGGCCTGTCTTCTTCACAGGCTCCCAGTGACTCACTTTAATCCTGAGGATTGAGTTCCATTGCAAGAAACCGGGAGCAGCAGAGTGAGGAACCTGCTCCAACAGAGAACAACATGAAGCTTTGCATAGTAAAATTTCTTTCTCTACAAATTCACATTTTGTGCTTTCAGTGAGAAATGGAAAGCAGGGCTCTTGGATTTTGAGGACTGTTTATTCCAAGGAAGCAGGTAGATGATGGCAATGGTGATGGATCTATTCTCAGACAATAGCCATGGTTTGTGGCCAGGCTGAGTGCGTGGCTGCATCCTGGGTCCCTGGCCTCCCCTGGGCCCCTCTACACCTAGGGAGCCAGAATGGACAGACCCTTCACAGGTTGCCCGGCTCCAAGACATACCAGAAGGACATAAATAATCAGCCACCAATTCTTCAGCTCGACTATAAAAAGCATGCATATGCTCTGTGCAGGTTTTCTTAAGGTAAGGGACAGAGCCTGGGCAACGCTGAGCTTCTGGAACTGCCCATATGGGGAGGCGGTCTTTCACCGATGATTCTGCAGACAGAAATTGCCCATCTGCACTGTTTGCAGGTGTTTTGAATGATTATATTATTAGCTCTGTTCAACTTTGCTTTTTTATGGTGGCTTTAGTATTGCAGCTAAAAAAAAAAGAAGAAGAAGAAGAAGAAGAAAGAAAAAAAAGAAATATAAAGGCAGCCATCTGGTTCCCAGTTCGTGATAGCACTCTGTCAGGAAGGAGGGAAGGCGCATCCCCTGCTATCTTGGGGGATGGGACAGACACTGAGTGACCCCTCATTGTGCCCTTTTCCCAGAGAGTGGGATTTTAGGAAAGCAAGATCTTTAATTTCACTGAAGGAAGCTGATTTATTTCCTCTTTTCTCCTCCCCCCACCAATGCGACGCTTTGCCCACTGCCTTGGAGCTCACCTGGGTACTGGAATTGGTGATTGATAGGTCCCCCAAAGCCCCAGCCTGGTCAGGAGAACCACCTTGTACATCAGTGTGGCCCCAGAGGGCTGTACGGAGCCTTCCATTCCACCCATGATTCTGGGCCTTAATCTGCTCTGTGCTGCGACCAGGGACACTTTGCAGGGCTTCTCAACTGCAGGTAGTAAGACAAAGATTTATTTGATTATCTGTGCATGGGTAATTCTTCAGGGAAATGCCCTCTGTGTCAGACAGTGCAGATTAGGGTTATTCAGTGTTGTGCAGTCCATCCAGGGCTGGGAGGTTGCCAGGAGCCATGAACCCAGCAAGATCACTGTGCCTCCATACCGCAGGAGATGCCAGGCAGGCCTCAAGTTACACTTGAGCCAGAGGGTGACACCTGCTTTTTCACTGTTTCGGGCAAAGAAAATGGAATTCTGTAGGGTTTTTTCCCTGAGAAGGACAGAAACAATGCTCTGACGTAATCTGAAGAAGCAAAAAGGGGTCTGACACCCAACCTGCTCTTCCCTCCAGGAGCCCCAGACCAGACAAACAATTGCCATTGTATATGTCATTGATCCCTGCAGACTGTCTTCTGCAACACGCAATCGTGAGGTAGGAGGTGACACGTGAATGCGTAGGTCAGCTAACGGGAAGAGGCAGCATTAGGCCATGGTATGTCTTAGAGATCCAGAAGGAGGAGGCTGAGAGGAAGGTTCCAGAGAAGAAAGGGGAGAGTCCCTGAAACCACATTTTGGTTCCGTGATTTTGATCACAATGAACAGAACCCCACCCAAAAGGGGTTCTGCACCAGAAAAGGAGGCTTCCTGGGAGCCTGACTGGGATGGGAATTGAATTCTGTTCCTTGCACTTTTCTCTCCCCACTGCACTTCACTTCCAAAAGCAAACCAGACACTTCGTATTTTCTTTTTCGGGTGCATGTGCATGTGCATGTTTAAAGCTGGGGGTAATCCCTCTTCCTTTGTTTTATGAAAGCTCAAGTCATGAGGATTGTGTCCGCAGTGGGAGTTCCTTAAGGGAGGTGGAGACCCTGGAAAGCAGCTAGGGAGACAGAGAGAGTCCCTCAGGCCGGAAAGAGGACAGACCTCGGTGGTCCTCAGGTGGCCACTGTGGCCCCCTTGCTTGCTGACCGTGCCTGGAGCTGGTAAGACTTTGAAGGGGGTGGCTTCATGGGGCACCTGGTGGGGATACAGCCAAGTCCTGTGGTCCTCAGCCTTGGCAGTGGAACACAGGAGCGGCAGAAGTAACAGACGTCAAGGGACCACGTCAAGGTGGACCACAGGCATCTTAGTGGTAACCGTCATGGAGAGAAGAAAGGAGGCCCCTTCCTGGGACACTTTGTTTTGTGTAACATCTCAGAGGCTTTGCCTGACTGCGAGGAGGTTGGTTAAGTAGCAAAGAGATGTATAAAATGCCTGAAATGGTGTCCTTCTATTGAATGAAATGATCAGGAATTAAGGGTCTAATATCTTTGATTAGAACAATATTGAGAAATGAGGTACTTCTGGTTTTTGAGCCTGGAGCTGCAAATTCACATCTGGTACTTGTGAGGTATCAGAAGAAAGTCCAGAAAAACACAACATCAGGAGCCACAAGACCCTGGAACAAGGGGGCCTGTGGGCCTCAGCAGGAGGAGTCTATGGAGTTAGGCTCTGAGGTCAAAGATGCACGGCGCTAGGTTGAATCGCAGAGAAATGCTGTATTGTAGGACCGAAACAGCAGAATATCAGCTGACAGTTTCATACTGTTGAGAACACGGCCTCAGGAGTCAGACTACCTGGTCTGAATTTTGACTTAGTGATTTATTAGTTGTTTAAACAGGAGTAAATCCTTCTTCCTTCCCTCCCGTCCTTCCTCCCTCCCTTCCTCCCTCCCTCCCTCCCTCCCTTCCTTCCTCCCTCCTTCCCTCCCTCCCTTCCTTCCTCCCTCCCTCCCTCCCTTCCTTCCCTCCTCCCTCCCTCCCTCCCTCCCTCCCTCCCTTCCTTCCCTCCTCCCTCCCTCCCTCCCTCCCTCCCTCCCTCCCTTCCTTCCCTCCTCCCTCCCTCCCTCCCTCCCTCCCTTCCTTCCCTCCTCCCTCCCTCCCTTCCTCCCTTCCTCCCTTCCTCCCTCCCTCCCTCCCTTCCTTCCTCCCTCCCTCCCTCCCTCCCTTCCTTCCCTCCTCCCTCCCTCCCTCCCTCCCTCCCTTCCTTCCCTCCTCCCTCCCTCCCTTCCTTCCTTCCTCCCTTCCTCCCTCCCTCCCTCCCTTCCTTCCTCCCTTCCTCCCTCCCTCCCTCCCTTCCTTCCCTCCTCCCTCCCTCCCTTCCTTCCTTCCTTCCCTCCTCCCTCCCTCCCTTCCTTCCTTCCTTCCTTCCTCCCTCCCTCCCTCCCTTCCTCCCTCCCTTCCCTCCTTTTTTCTCCCTCCCTTCCTTCCTTCCTTCCTTCCTTCCTTCCTTCCTTTCTTTCTTCCTTTCTTTCTTTCCCCCAAGATTCCTTACCTGCAAAATGAGAGTTGATAATGCTAGGATTGTTAAGTGGATTAATATATAAACTGCTTATAAAACTACCTGCGACAACGTGGTGAGTGTTCAATAAACACTACCTAGAATTAGTATGATTGTCATTATTCTCTGCATATCTGCTTCCTTTTTCCTTTCTTTATAGCAAGAGCAACATAGTGTAGAAATAAGAGAACAAAATTTGGAGCCATGCATCCAGGAATGCAGACAAAATGTGTTAATTATTTAATATTATTAATATCATTATCATCTTCATCATCAAATGGTTGCCCACCCTCAATGGTCTCTGTCTCACTCCTTCCTTTACCTTTGGCCTGCTGGGACTCCAGCTCACCCTCTGGGGTCCACCACTGCAGGAATCTTAGTTCCTTCCTTCCTGACCCATGTGCTGCCTCCTTTCAGGGCTCAACCCCCCAGTGAAAGGAAGGACCTAGAGAACTTTCTTCCAAGTCAACTTACCCGAGGCCTGAACAGAGAACACTCTATCTCCTTGGGTATAGCTCCTGCCAAGGAAGGTAAATCAGGACATTGACCAAGAGGCCAGAGAGCCTTTCTTGGGTGTAAAGTTTATATTTAACACGTTCATTCATCTTCAAGTTCTTCCCCATGACCTCATGCCCAGAGGGTCTTCCAAGCTTTCCCCAGACCTCCCCGCAGGAGGGCCAAGAGACATGACTGTTTACTCATTTGCACATGCTTTTGCTCCTCAGTGTAGAGTGGAAGCAGCAGTGAGCTGTGTGTGGCACATGCAGGCCAGCCCCCCGGTCAACCCTGTGCTGTCTGGTAACCCACAAGTACGCCTTTGAAGCCCCTCCCGGCCCCAGCGGCAGGAGAACACACGTGGTGCAACTTCCCCTTCCTCACATGTTCTCCCTCAATCTCTTCAGAGCCTTTGGAGACCTGTCCGTAATCCCTTGAAGACACTGATTTCAATAATAATTAGCAACAAAAACTGCTTTATAATCTCTTCCACCTCAGAATTCTCCCTCTGAACCATTTTATACACTCAGCAATTTGCATGTTTTTGACTTCATATGCCCAAGGCAGAAAATCAGATAGGCCCAACTCATCTATTCCAAGGCCACCTGCTGGCCCTCAGCCATGACTAGGAACAGGGTAGTGGCCCATGGAACAAAAGAGCCTGACTCCCTGGGAGTGCAAACTCCGCAGGGGAGCTGAGCAAGAATGCATCTCATCCTGAGTACGTAGCAGGCTCTTTCTAGCCCTGTGGTAAGCCCTTGCTTAACATTTATCTTTTTCACATGAGGAAAAAAAATATAAATGCTTGGAAAGAAGTGTCGCTACACTGTGCAAATTCAGCCACTTGGAGGCAAAGCTGGTCCAGAATCCTATCTCCTCCAGGCAGTTCAGGCCTCCTAAGCATCCTGCATGCCCTGAGGTCTTAGAGTTCTTTGAAGTCATTTGTTGAAGCCAAAATGGTGGCCACAGGCTCAGATATCCCAGTGAAGCTCTCTCTGACCCCTCCTCCAAGACAGGTTTTATTTTTTATTATATGCTGTCTTATGCCACAATTCTGTCTTTAGAAGCTCTTATGTCTTTATGATTATACATTCTTCATTTGATTTTTCTTTCATTCAACACATACTTATTGAGTGCCTATTATTTGCACTGACCCAAAGAGCAATGACTACAAGATAAAGTCTCTGCCCTCATGGAGCTTGTGATGGAAGAGAGAGTGGAGATGGGGCAACAGCACAACAAGGGGGAGGACAGGAGGGCTGAGGAAGAGAGGGCTCCTTTATACAGAGTGCTCAGCACAGGCCTCTCCGACCAAGGACACTGAAGCAGAGACTGGAATGCACTGAGGATGGGTGCTGTGACAGTATTTGGCAAAGAAATGTTCTAGACGGGGAGATGAGAAAGTACAAAAGCCTTTTGAGATGGGGTTCTTTGGACTTGTTTAGAAAGAGCAAAGAGGCCAGTAGTGTGGAAGCTGAGTGAGTGAGAGGTGTCTGTAAGCCAGACAATGAGACCACATAGGATTCTGCTCTGAGTGAGATGGGAGCTATGGAGGGTTCTGGCAGAGGAGTGCCTTGGATTCAAGGGATCATGTGGCTTCAGTGATGAGAACACTAGCTGGGAGACCTTTGCAATCATCCACGCAAGAAACAATGACTCTGTGTGATAGGGAGGTAGCAGCAGGGGGTGATTCTCTTATTGTGTTTAGCCAATGACTTGGAGGATTGTTTGTTACAGAAGCTAGCATGAATTATCCTGACTAATAAAAGCACAAGGTTCCTGCCTTCAGAGGACTTGCTGCCTCGTTGTGAAGACAGACATTAACCAAAGTTCATTTCTTGCTCAAAATCCAGTGTGGGTTAGACAGATCTTGTGGGAACTTTCTTCCAGGTGGTAACTCAGGGATTCAGGCTCCCTCCATATTATGTCTTTACTATCTTGAAATCTTTCACATCTGACCATGCGGATAGAAGGAAGATAGAGAGATCTAAGAAAGAATGAAGCCAGAGAGTCTCAGAGTCATAGAGGACACTTCTGGGGGGAAGAGGCAGAGGTGAGGTATTGGACATCTCAAACTCTGTCTCTGCTTTAATCAGAACAGTCCCACTTTTAACTGTTTTGTATATCAGGATTTGACATATGATTTTCTTTTTTAGATGAATTCTACTGCTAAAATTTGAAAGCCTCCAGATTTGATGATAATCCCAAGATTCTAGAATTCCCACATATGTGTTGGGGGGTGGGCATCGTAGAGAGTTGTCCTCAAGATAATTTGTTGTTTTTAACTCAGGTTCTAAAAATGATGGGAAAGCTGGTCTCTCTCACTCAAATAGTAATCAAAAGTCTTGTCTTTGTTTCAAGATGAATATTTGAAAAGGTCTAGAAAATACCAAAGGAACAAGCTAAAGACATAGCAACCAGGGGAGTGTAATGAAATGCTGCATGGTGGATCCAATGCCCTGGACCCAGAGCAGGGTGCCATGCCCTGTCAGTCCTCCAGTCCTGACACTGCTCCCTGAGCCATGTTACTCTGCCAGTTCTGCATTCCTCTCCTCCTCCCCTCACCCCACCAACCCTCTGAGCTGTGGGCAGATTTGGGACCACAGGGGATGGCTGTCACTGGGCATCTTGTCTGCCAGAGAGATGGAATGACTAGTGTTTTCCATCTCACTCCTCCCACACCCTTACGGGCAATTGCTCTGATGTCTACCTTGGAGAAGAGAGAGGGACCATTCCTTTGAATCGCTGCTCCCTGAACTGTGGAGCACTGGCTTGGGTGGAATGTAGTGGACCTAAAAAGGATCTTGTGGCTCCCACTCCTAGCATGGCACCTGTTATCTGTATGACAGTGGGCAATTCTATTAACTCTCCCCCAGATTCTAGTAGTTGAGCAGGGACCATTATTCAACTTCTACAGATGAGAACGCCAAGGCAGTGAAAGAGGAAAATATGCCTATAAATTCTCTGTAAGTTTTAAAATATTATGGGAAAGATCCTATAACATATAATCCCCAAATGATTTAATTAAAATCTAAATGTTGATTTCAAATTTTAGTCCATGCCTTGCAGGTAATCACGATTACTTTGAGCCTGATCAGAGTCCTTGGTTTGGACTTGCATCTTTATTTTTTATTGAAGTATGGTTGATTTACAGGTTGTGTTGGTTTCAGGTGTATAGCACAGTGATTCAGACGTAGATAGATAGATAGATATTCTTTTTCATATTCTTTTCCATTATAGGTTATTACAAAATATTGAGTATAGTTCTCTGTACTGTACAGTAGGTGCTTTTTGGTTGTCTATTTTATATATAGTAGTGTGTATATGTTAATCCCAAACTCCTAATTTATCCATCCCCCTGCCTTTTCCCCTTTGGTAACCATAAGTTTGTCTTCTATGTCTGTGGGTTTATTTCTGTTTTATGAATAAGTTCATTTTTTTTTTTTAGATTCCACATGTAAGCAATATCATATTTGTCTTCTTACTTCATGTAGTATCATGATCTCTAGGTCCATCCATGTTGCTTAAAATGGCATTATTTCATTCTTTTTTATGGATGAGTTATATTCCATTGTATATACGTACCACATCTTCTTTATCCATTCATCTCTCGATGAAGATTCAGGTTGCTTCCATGTCTTGGCTATTGTAAACAGTGCTGCAATAAACTTTGGGATGCATGTATCTTTTTGAATTAGAGTTTTCTCCAGATATATGCCCAGAAGTAGGATTGCTGGATCATATGGTAGTTCATTTTTAGTTTTGTAAGGAACCTCTATATTGTTCTCCATAGTGTTTGTACCAATTTACATTTCCCACCAACAATGTAGGAGGGTTCTTTTTTTCCACACCCTCTCCAGCATTTATTATTTGTAGACATTTTTGGTGATGGCCATTCTGACTGGTGTGAGGTGGTACCTCATTGTAGTTTTGATTTGCATTTTTCTATTGATTAATGATGCTGAACATTTTTTCATGTGCCTGTTGGACTTTCTTCTTGACCAGGAAGAATTTGCCCTACAGAAAACTGGGGAACCTCGCAGGAAAGATCCTCTTGGAGTGATTTCCAAGACACCTCCCTGGAGGTTTGGAAACTACCCAAGACCTCTGGGCATGGACTCCAATCTGATTGTCAGAGCCCTGGCTCACAATGGCAGTCTGGGCAACTGGTCTTGCTGGTCCTGTGTAGTGGTCATGGTGTGAATATCTGTGCACATGGGACGTCTACACACAGAAATTCTTATGATCCTTTCATCTCTCTCTCAGGACAGCACACTGAGCAGGGCCTGTAAAAAACCAGTCTCTTGGACAAGAGACAGAAATGTCAGCTTCCCACACAACCTCACCAATTCATATCCTTGGCTTTCTCTTTTATTCTGGGGGATTCTCTTATTGGATGCATTGAAAAAATAATCACCTAAAGTGGGTATGCTGAAATCTATTTTTCAGCAGTCGATTGTGCAGAAGACTATAGGTTTTGTTGTTGTTGTTCACAATTTGTCATTTCCAACTTGGTTTTTTGCTACCAGAACGCACACATTCTTGGGAACAGACTCCTGAGAGCAGCTGGAATTACATGATTTGGCATTTTCTCTTAGGTAAGTTTCTTGACATTTGGAGGAAGAATCTATAATGCTGAACATTTCAATTGTAAGCTCTACCTCACAAATCTGGCTTTTCCCAGATAGGGGTGAGATCTGGGTCCCAGCAACCAAGCTGTGGGAAGCCCCCAGCAAGGTCCAGGCCTGGGGCTCATTCCTCGCCCCATTTTGTTCTGGAAGCCCTTGTTCTCCACCGTGAAGGAGCTCTCCTGTGGAGGGACTATCACCCCACTAGTGATCCTTGAAAGAACACCCCCCACACAGACCACAGCCACATCAGAAGTGCAACTGATAAAGACATTGTCACCGTCAGCACTCCAGACACTCAGAATTAGCAAATGTGCAGAGCTCAGAGATTCTGAAATTGTCCTCAGGACCACACCCAGGCAGTGGGAATTTTCCTGATGGACAGAGTGAAGAAAACAGTCAACTCCAAGTCCTCTTTCCAGGGTCCTGCAAGTTGAAAGCAGACCAAGGCATGATCTTTCATACAATTTTATAAAATGCAATTGTCAAAAGCTGTATAATCATTTGTAAAATCTATCCCATCACAGTAACTATGGCTTTGGATACAAAACAGAATTAAAAACTGGGTCAACCATCCCTAGGCCTCACTCTGTGGTTGACGCACTCGTCCATTTATGTAATCAGCAGACACCAGCCAAGCATCTATGACGTGGAAGTCACCGCAGAGAGCAGAGAGAGGTTGGCTGCCCGAGGGAGCCCTGTGCAGGTGCCCAGTGTGGACCACAGCTCAAGGTGGGAAGAGTGAGGGAACAATAGAGAAGTTCAAGGGCATTTGATGTTCCAATTAGCAGAATTATTTGCATATATCTGTTTCATCTAGCAGGATAAACTCAGCTGTGACAGTTTGAAAAATTGGGAGTTATCTAGTGTGGTACCATGCAGATCTGACATAAAACCCTCATTTCTCTTCTGATTATCCTTTTGTTTTTAAACATCGGAGTGCTGTGAGCAGTGAGGGGAGCTTGCTCTATTGCTCTATAACTATTTCTTGCTCTTGCAAACCCTTCACTTCATGCATTTAAGTTCATTAGAGTTGTTATGAGTTGAACCTTTAGAATGCAATTGACTCTAAGACGGAAGTCTTGTTCTTGTGGGTGTCATTAGGGTAGAAAGGGAAGCATATACCCACTGTTCTCTCCCTGGAAGTCAGGCCCGAGCTGAGGCCCCTTTGCATTGCCTATGCTGTGACCCTCACCAACTTCTCTGAGCCCTTGGAACTCACAATATCCTGGGAGTACAGAGCAACAGCTAAATAAGTGCCAGTTTTACCTGAAGCTGGGATGTGGGCTGGGATTGGGCTTTGCCATCCCAAATTTAAAAAAAAAAAAAAAAAAAACAACAACAACAGGAAAGAAGAAATAGATTAAAGCACTCCATGGTTTATGTTAAAATTGTTGAACTGAAGCCATGAGACAGACATTGTCTAGCGAGCAGACTCTTCGGGCTGCCTTAAATTGCACAACCTAATGTCCCCAAATAAGCTCAGATTGAGGTTCTGCCCTCTCTGGTCTGTCTCTCCCTTTCTTCTCTTCTTTCTCTCATTCTTACCCTCTCTTTTTTGAAATATAGGTTCAATGGAAAAGTGTATCATTTTGGATGAGGAAAGGAGAAGGATTCTGGCTTCCTTTGAACCTCCAAATGGTGTTGAAGACAAAGCCTAGTATATGACAAAGGACAATGTGGAAGCCTCCACTTTCCTACCCCCACTACTGCTCTTCCCCCACCACCTCCCCTGTGCTGGCCCGGCTCCTGTCTCACCTCTGCATGGAGGAGGTGAAAGCACTCAGGCAGGGGAGCCTGGCAGAGTCCCAGGCTCTGCTACTTGCTCACTGCAATTGACACTTTGGTCAAGTGTCTTAACATCTCCAAGATTCATTTAACCTATTCATAAGTGGGTATAGTAAACTTTATCTCAGCAGATTGTTATCAAAACTAAAAGGCATGATGACTCTAAGGCACCAGCATGGTGTCATGTGTCATGCCTCTCAACACCCACACCCGACAGTACTGGGTATCCGGTAAGACCTATTGTGGGACCAGAGGCAAAACAGGCTTGAACAACATTAGTTGGCAGATTTTCTGTGAATGAAATGATCAGCTTCTGGTTGTATTTGATGAGAATGAAAGTGTCTGGGTCATATCCCCGAGTGGGGGTCTGAAAAGTGGTCCTAAGCATGTCCCATCAGGTTAGACCCAAGGATGTTCACTCTTAAGAGGTGGGGCCAGATGAGCAGGGCACAGCCATTAGCTGGACTATAATCTCAACTCTCTCCCCATGTTACCCAGGGGCCCTTTTGAAGTCAGGATGCTATTTGGGATGAGCAGTGGGCTGGTTGGACAAGGAAGGAGGCTGGTTTGGTGGAAGAGTGTTGAAGGGAGCCAAAAGGCCCCCTCACTCAATATGGACATGGGCAGGACATTCTGGGGAGAAGATGAAAGCACAGCAAGCTATTTGCTTTAATAAATATGAGGAATGTACACACATTTTAGCTTGCTGGTTGGGAGACACGAGCATCTGCTGGAAGAAAGGCAAGGTGTTTCTGTAAGGCTGTCCACCATGTTGCCTAGGTTCCCATGAGTGAGCCTGGCCTGCAGTGGGTCCCTAAGTGCCACTGATGACCACTGATCACAGGAGACCCTAAGTGAGGCCTGCCCTCTTCTTTGCTTCACTGTGCCGCTTAGTCCCACGTGCTGTGGGTGAGCCCTTCCCTCCCTTGGGTCTGTTTTCTCGTGTGTAGCATGAGGGTTCCCACTACACCTGGGGTGAGTGTCTTTGCTGGCGGTTGGTGACCGAGCCTTAGAGGGATAATCTCTCCCTCGAGTCCAGTGCTCACAAAGAAACTGCCAAGGACAAGGTGAAGTCAGAGAGAGTCACGGTGTGAACAGTCCCTGCCACTCTGCCTGGTATCCACTCTGGGCAAAGACTATCTATGCACTCCTGGGTCAACCGTCATCCCCATAGGCATCCATGCTTCTCTTTCAAGGAGGGACACAGTCCTCAGCTTAGCCCTGGACCTGGGTAGCATCCTATGGTCCAGCTGGCCACACACACACAATCAGATAACTGAGCTGACCATTTGCTTGAAAGTACTCCGAACCAGCCTGCCCAGTGTGCTTCCCCAAAACCCCCTCTTCCCATGATTCTCTAACGTTTAACCTGTATAGACGAATGGTCCAGTAAAATCCAGTTTGGCCTGGGTTGTGTTTCAGGTGTGCAGTATAGAAACACCCTAGGACATTTTTAAGGAATTTCCTTCTCCAGGTTACACTTTTCCCTTGTTGTGTATCTAGCTTTGCAAGAAGAAAAAACAGTTCACACAAGCAGCAATTTCTGCAGATTTACTGGGTATGTCTTGGAGAAAGTAGGGATTATTTGATAAAACTTTAGAGGGGTCTCTGTTTTTCGGGACTTCAGGAAATGGGCATAAACTACCCTGCGTAAAACTGCAGGAGAGGCTGATCTGGAGCTTATGGAACCTAAAGCGTGAGCTTTAGGTTCCATAAGCTCTTGGAGGAGACACCCAGGCAGCTGTAAGAACAATACCTCAAACACAATAAGATCTTTTTACAGCTGATATTTTTTTTTAGTTCTTGCTCTGGGTGGGGCCTTCTTTTAAGCAATACATGTTTATTAACTCATTTAATCCTCGTAACAGCCCTCAGAACTAGTTAAGTTACTGGATGCACAAGGCAACTCTTTGCTGCTGAACAGAGATGAGCTTTCCATTTTCCAGGAAACATGCCACATAGAAGCTATCCCATTTAAACCAGTTCACCAACCTCATGCACCGCTGCATGAGCTCTGGAGGCAAGACAGCTTTCCCTGAAGGAGTTTGTCTTCCCACAGGGAAATAAAACATCTGTATTTCACACAAAGAACTGAGAGGACACAGAACAGATATCAAGTCTATGACAAGCGAGGCACTCCTCTACGCTTCTATGCCCAGGGTAGACATCGCTAGTCAATCAGAAGCCTTCTTTCTTGAAGAATCCAGATTCAGCGTCAGTATCCTTCCCATATCATGTTCCTGGGAACCACTCTTAAGTGATTTCTGTCATTGTTTTTTGACCTCCCAGGGATGTGCTTTTACAGAACAAAGGTTTGTCTGTATCCTTTCTCAATAGGTCCACTGGCAGCTCTGTGAAAGGTGCAGGTAGGGGTCATCATCTCCAAAATACAAGGCAGAGGACTGATGGCCAGAGAGGTCAAGTGGCTTTCCTAAATTTGCGCAGCCACTTTGGAGCAGAGTCTAGCTGGCCTCACTTGGGCCACCTGCCTGCTGCTTGGCTAATTGAGCTGAGACACCTTAGTGTACAGCACACCAGACTGCAGGCCTGGGAGTAGAAGTCATTTCCAAAGAGACACCCATGCGCTTTTACAAAAACAAACAAAATAAAACAAATAAAACAGTTTAAATATTGAATAGTCAAAAAAAAAGTTCCCCTGTACCCAGAATCTGATTTCTACACAACCTAGTCCCACCATATCTTTTTAGCCCTGTACTTGAACTCATCCCAAGTTCTAGATCAAGTTTCAGCATTGGGTCTGTGTCTGGGCTTTGGCATTTCTGCACCAACCATGGGAAAGTCTATTCCCCTCACCTCATTTAATCCTTAGAAGAATCTTGTGAGACAGGTTTACTTTCCCCCACTTTCTAGGTGAGGAAACTGAGACTTAGAGATTTAAGGAACACATTCAAGGTCACTCAGCTAATAGGTTCTGAAACTAAATCAAGCGTCTTCTCAAGTTCTTTCCAGAGAGTCTAAGATCCATTTATAGAGATTTAAGGAACACATTCAAGGTCACTCAGCTAATAGGTTCTGAAACTAAATCAAGCGTCTTCTCAAGTTCTTTCCAGAGAGTCTAAGATCCATTTATGTATTATATAATTAATTCACTCATCATTTGTTAAGCACCGAATATCCTTTAGACTTGCCTTCTTTTGTGCCTTTGCTCAAGAAGGCCATCCCCTTGGGAGCAGCTCTATCTCATCCCCATGGAAACTTGACCAATCTTTCCAGGCCCATGTTCCTGGGCACCTTCTTCATACAGAAAATGACTTTCCATTGTTAAAACCTCTGTTTGAGCTCTTCTGGCACCAGCTCCACTCCTTATTTTGAGAATCTTGGTTTCCTCACCCACTGGTCCCTAAGTTCCTGAAGGCTGGTGCTATGTTCCCCTCATTAAACACAGGGCACCACAAGCTGGAAAGTTCAGTAATGATGGTTGATCTGAGCTATTGAGGTTGAACCATTTGAAGTTGACAATAACTATTTTTTCACCTAAAAAATACTGCAATCTCATATAGTTCAATGGAAATAAATTGCATCTGCCTTTATTGGGGTTTATGACTTACCAAGAAACAACTCTGAACTTTATACACTGGGATCTGTTGATCTTGTATGTTCAATATATTTCCTCATTGTAGAATCCTGTTATCAGGGAAGCATAAGTTCTACTTTTAGTTTTTCATGTTAAACATCTTAAAAAGTTAAAGCCATACACAAAAGTAAAGAGAAAAACATACTGAAGACCCAGACACTCCTCACCCACCTTCAAAACTATCAAATTTATGTCCAGTCTTATTTTATCTCCATCTCACTCCACCCACTTCCTCCTTCCCCCATCCCAATTATTCTTAAGCAACTCCCAGATATCAAGATATAAAATTATTGGAAGACAGTTCAGCATGTTTTTCTAAAAGATAAGGAATATTTTAAAAATATATATAACCAAAATATTTAAAAACAAATTAATGACGATTTCTTAATATTGTCAAAGATTCAGTACACACACACATATGACATAGAATCCAATAAAGTACAGTCAGACAAAGGATAGATTGTTTGAAGCAGGGTCTATATTAGGTCCGCACATTGTGCTTGGTGGACATGACTCTAAGTTTCTTTGAATCTTTATATTTCCCCTCCAAGTTATTCCCTTAATCAAATAGTTCCTTAACAGTTCCCATTGACTTAAGTGGACACTGGGGGCCTCGAGGTTAACTGGTTGTGTCCAATGTCCGAAATCAAGCCAATGGCACAGGCCAGGGATGGAACCCAGATGTTGGGTGGTGCAAACCTTCCTGCCCCTCACCCGGAGGCCCCACCCAGGTCCACTTGGGGGAGGCCCAACCTGGGGTCACCTCCGCTGCCCCCTACAGATCACCACTTCCTGTTTATCTTTCCAGGAGGCCGTGAGCACTGCCGAGAAAAAGGTTCAATGGGTTCCCTGACACACAAAGCCCCTTAAAGGCAATATTTTGATGATTTAAGTATAAATGATCAGAAACATGTGGATTTCATTTCCTTCAGAATACACTTGGGTATGAAAATTAAGGGGAAACGTACTTGGCAAAGTACAACCCGGGCTTCCTCAAACTCCTGAAGAGGTTTAAGATGTTTAGCGAATTTGAAGTGAAGTTCCCCTTTCTCTCTGCACTCTCACACCAGGCTCACGCTCATTTGTGCAGAATCTGCTACTGAGGGGGGCTGTGACCTTGTTAAGAAAGGCAGAGGGAGAGGAGAAGCAAGAGAAAGAGGAGGCAGGGCTGGGTGAGGGAGTCAGGGAGCTTTTCCTAACCGCGCTGTGCCTTGCCCAGAGGAGGTCTGGCCTGTCTTCAGAATCAGCTCCCGGGAAGTCCTGCCAGGTGCCCTCTGCCCTCAGGGACCAGTCAAATTCCAGCCACCTCTTTCCTTTCCCCTGAGGAATAACCATTCGGAGTCACACAAGAGGCAAAGCAAACACTTGGAGGATTTTTTTCCCTCTTTACTAGTGTTAAGATGGGATTGATTCCATGACAGAGGTAGATGGTCTTCAGAGCTCCAGGTAATCCAGAGCCACGAGGAAACCAGTTTCTGGTGTGGGAAGAGAGAAGGCAGAAAGAGGTTTTGAATAAAGGGGATTGCAGTGGAGAAAGAAAGAAGAAAGAAGGAAGGGAAGGAAGAAAAGGAAGTGGCAGGAGAAAAAAGGGAGGGAGGGAGGAGAAGTGTGTAGTGTTGAGTGGGCAAGGTGGCCTGGGGACCGCCAGTCAGGGCCGCAGGCTCTAAAATAGTGTCTTGGTCAGCAGGCATTTCCAGACATGCCCCTTTCTGGACACACTACAAAAAATATAAGAAGCAATTTTGTGAGGTAAATTTCATGAACCAGGACAGACTTCCTTTCTCTCTGTTTTTTTTTTTTTTTTTTAATCATCACAGTCAGCAAAATAGCCTCCAGAGAACTTGCTGCTTGTCCTGATGAATGGACCCCAGCCCTCTCTGTGTCCTGGGGTACCCACTGTGGTGAGGACTGTGCAGGATCCCAGTACCGCCACCCATGGGGCCAATGATCATGGTTGGGGCCTCCCAGGTGTCCCCAGCCAGGTCATTACAGAGGTGGGCACATCCAAGGTATTAGCCACTGCTGTGGGGGACCCTGAGGACAAGGCAGAGGACGGGAAAGGCCGGGCTTCCATTCCTGGGGGCTCACACAGGACAAAATACTTTTCTTGGTGGAGCAGCCAGGACAGAGCAGAAACATCATATTCCCAATCACATGCTGGCATGAGTCAAGGTGAGGGTGACTTGGGTTGGGGTTCCCCTAAAACACACGCCAAGACAAGGCTCTGGGGGCAAGTGGTGTTTGTGGGAGGTGACACCAGGAAGCACAGTGAGGGTGGGCAGAAGCGAGACAGAGAAGGAAGGAAAGCCAAAAAGGCCTTGTCAGTGAAGAGGTTGGTGCTGTGGGAAACTGAGGCTCAGTCACTAACATCGGGGCTCCTTGAACACCTTTAGAGTGCCCCTCAGGATGGTTCCATCAGGAGGTGAGCAGCTGGGGTGTATATCTACCAGCTCATTGGTCAAGGGTGACTCCTGGGGCTAGAAACTTCCAGCTCTCTGGTCCTCCCTCCCTGAACACGCTTCCTACGTTCCTAGAACACCCTCAGGTAGGAAGCTTTGGGTTGAACAGAACCTTCTTCAAGTGGCCTCCAGGGTGTGCCCAAGGGGGTCTGGGCAGGGGTTCTATACTAGCTCCACCTTCCAAGCAAACACCAACACTCGCCCACTCGCCCAGGTGGAACCTGTGGGTAGAGGGCAGGTAGCAGAGACCAGGAGCTGCACTTCTCCCTTCAAGAGATGGGCAAGCAGCCCAGCCTCAGGCACTGCCCTGCACAAACCTACCGCTGGTGGGCCTGGCCCCCATTCAAGCCACCGTGGCTCCCTGGACTCCAGCTCTTCCACCTAGAACCAGGCACAAGGAACAGGAAAGTCCTTTTGCTCTGCACTTTGGGTGGTCTGGATCAAGTTCACAGTAATTAGAAGGAAATGTGGAGCACGATCGTGTATGGCTCTTCAGTGGCCACATTAAAGGAATCACTGGTGAATGTTTTGATTTTGCAGAATTTTCATGAACAAGTGGCATTACCATCCATTATTTATCTCCTTTCAATTGCAGTGAACAGTTTCAATGACAAATATCAAATTTCCGTATTTACAGAAAACCGGCACATGCGTTGATAATGGCACAATCCAGTATTTATAAAGTGCTGACTTGTTTTTCTTTAATATAGACACTTGGTAATTATTACTATAGCTATTCATTAAAATGAGAAAGTAGCTAAATAATAAAATGATAGGCCATTTATTTTGTGCTCCCAGAAAAAAATAGCCAGCTTCTCTTTTGTAATCCTGGCTTTTTTAGATTTTGGACAATTCTGCTTCTAGGATCTGAATGAGCAATTAGGAGACAGCACACCCTTGGCACATGGCAGATGATCAATAAAAATACTTGGACAAATGTTCATTGGTTGACAAAACTACTGAGAATCGGCTTTATCCTTAAATCCTCTAGGCAGAGTTAATGTCACTCCATGAAGTTTCCACCACAGGTATGGTCGGCGCAGCCATACTAAATGACAAAATGAAGCCTGGTTGCACAGTTATCACTAGATCACACCTTTAACTTGGCAAAGATCTTGAGCAGGATCATTTTAAAAAGCAGTTTATAAGACTGAAGGTAAATAACCACAGTGCCTCTTAAGAAAATCCTCCAAACTGAACAATGGCTCCCATATCTGGGTCTCACAGCCTGAGAGAAATGTACCTATGACACTCCCTTCATTCATCCATCCGTTCTTTCATTCATTCATTTATTCTGATGGAATCTACTGCAGGAGAGTAGCACACCGGGTGGTGAGGAAGAAAAGGAGAACAATATACAGCCCTGCCCTCCAGAGACCCAGGGCTTGGAGAAAGGGACCCTCACACTGGAAAGTGTCATGGATACCAATGGAGTCTGAGCCAATCCCTGCAGGTGAGCAAAGGAAGGAGGGCCCTTAATGACCTGGGCATTCTGTCCCATGAGCTGGGTCTCTCTTATTCTCCGTTGTGACATTGATTTACTAAGTTCAGCCAGTGCAGGCAGATACAGATGGAGGCCAAAGAGACAAAAGTTAAAATGATTACATCAGTTTCAGGAGTCCAGTTGTAAGTTATGAACCCATTTACAGATACTTCCTCTTGAATCTAGTAGAAATGAATGCTGTATCCTGTAAGTTTCTGCATTGAACCCCATGTCTCCCAACTTTCTTACAATTTCAAAAATTAAATATATATATTTATATTTGTGCATATGTGTAGAGCTCCCTGGGATGTAAGGCCTGTACTGACAACAGCCTTTTCAATTGACCCAAAGGCTTCACCTTGGACTTGGTCCTAAAAATTAGCCTTTTGAATTTTTTTTGTTGTTTAAACAGCAGCTGCTTCCAATGACTTCTCAAGTTTTGCTTCCTGGTAGCTAACATTCCAAAGCACTCTAAAAACCAATTTTACACTTAATAAAGTTTAACTATTCAATATTTTTTTCATTTTAAAACTAAATAACAGACATTTAAAAGAATATTTCTTTCTTAATGACACTCATGCCACTATTTTATAAAGCCAAATGACATCCACCATGCATTCCTATCTCTTTAACTGCCAAGTACTATATTAGTCAAGTTTGCTCATATTTACAAGATTTTGGAGGGAGAAGGGGATGTTTTACTGCTCTCAGAAGATCTAACATCTGTTTCTCCAGGGATTCTCCATGTGTTTCTGTAGTTTACAACAATTGAAACCACTGTTTTTGAAATGCATTTGTATTAAACGCAATGTACTAAGACTGGATTTCACTTCACAGGAGCCCTGCACATACATCTGGGGCTCTCGCTCATGTAATTTTTCTGAATGGTGAGACACTCACTCTGAATTTAGGTGGGTGACATAGAATAATAGCAGACCCCAATGAAGTGCTTGTGTAAAATAATGTGGGCGAAGGCACTCAAGTGTGGGAGGGTTTTCCTGGTGTCTCTATTTCTGCCTGGAGCACCGCATTGGAAAGGGTATTCCCTTGGTATTTTTCCTTTAGAAACCAGAGCAACAGGGGCCCCTCCAGTTCATCTCCTTGCCTCCAGGCAGGAGAGGGAGTCTTTCTGGATATTTATCAACAGCACTGTCCAGTAGGACTTTCTGCCAATGAAGGAAATGGTCTATATCTGCACGGTCCCTTTGATAATAGGATAATGCCCTTAACCCCATGTGGCTATTGTGTACTTGAAACATGGCCAGTGAGACTGAAGAGCTGAGTTTTTCTTATATTTAAGTTTTTAAATTTTCGATTTAAATTCTAATACCCATTTATAGCTAGTGGCTACCATATTGGACCATGCATAGAGCCTCAGCTATACCAAAGCCAATCATTCTTTGAAGTGTCTGTACTGAGGTGTCTCATTTCTCTAGACCACCAGAGCAAACAGCACCATTGTCCCAAACTATTTACTACTGTGCCCAGTGCCAGTCTAGGTACCACTGATGGGCAGATCAGGAAAAGGGGCTCTTCCTAAAGACATTTTTCTCTCATTTGTTGCAAAGTGACATCATAATATGCAAATCTACCATGTCAAAGCTTCTGCCCAACCATACATAGGAGCCCTGCTTTCTGTGTGGTTTCAAATACTTGGATGTGGGCATGGAATGCAGGCTGCTGACTCCATGAGAACAGAGGCTAGATGCCCCTCACCCCACACCCCAGGGCAACATTCAGGGGTCTAGACAAACCAAAGAAGCTTGGTAAGAAGCTGACCATGGGAACAGTCTTCTTCCTGACCCAGAAGCCCATTTCCTAGAGGTCTTGTTTCTACTGGGATTCTGTGAAGAACTATCATAAACGCTTTCCTATAGGTTATCCCCACATCCTTTCCAGTTTCGGGAAACAGTTACAAAGCACCCCTTCAGCCTTATGTTCCTTGCAACAGGGGTCCTGGGGTTACTTGCCTCTGCTCCACATGTCTCTCTTCCTCCATCAGAGGAGCCCAGGCTTGTTCTTACGATGAGGCAGAGGCCAAAGTACGCAAGACCTCCTGAGGCCTCACTCAGAATGGACAGGCCATCACTTCTGCCTTGGGTTTTGGCCAAAGCAAGTCACATGGGGTGGAGAAATGCATTCTGACGTCCTGAGAGGAGTTCCAAAGTCACACGGTGGAGTGCATGGAGACAGGAGATCTGTCCATCACAAATTCTAAAATGATACTAGCCAAGATGTGAATAGTGTTATCTCTTGGGGGTGAAAATACAGATGATTCTTTTTACCTTTGCTTTGTTTATAGTTTATCCTTTTTTTTTCTTTTTACATTTTCAAATTATAGAATAGGTACATTTTCATGTTTGTTAACAAAGGGAATAGGCTTGTGAAAATAATTTGGAAAATATAGAAAAGAAGGAAAAAAACACCCAAACTGTGTTTTTCACCAAGACAGTTACTTGTATTATGAGACAGTATCTTGTTGGAGACTGTCACATGTATTGCAGGATGTTTACATTTTTGGATCCCCCAAAACCAATGGCAGTAATGGCTTATGTCATTCTGACAACCCATCCTGCCACCACTGCCACCACCACTCATGATTCCAAATGGCCTCTTGATTTCTTTCCCATTGAGAAACACTAAAAAACCATATTTACCCTTTGGTGTTCTTTCTTTTTGGTATTTCTGTGCATAGCATTGATTCATTCATTCATTTTAATAATTTTAATGTTTATCTTATTTAGTATTTTATTATTTTCCAAGGATAAAATACACCACATGGATAATTTTGATTACAGCACTTTTTCATTTAATTTGTTGTATTGTATTTTCTTACATACAACCTAAAAGCCCCAAAACTTTTGACCATCTAAAGTCATCTTTTTTTTTAATGGAATTCATTAAAGTGAAATGAATATGGAAAAAATAAAATAAAGTCATCTTTCTTTAACAAAAACAAATAACTTTAAGGTACCCAATTGGCTGCAAAAAGTCAAGTCAACGCCTTCCCTAGGACTTTTTGTGGATTTCTAGAAGGTGGGAGAGAGGCACCTGCATTCTCCTCATGGCAATGGCTGTAGTTACTTTCCTCCATTGGCTCTCCCACTATCGTCCCACACACCTCTGCTTCTGTCCTCATTTCTCACCTCCTTTCATGGACATTTCTCCTCTCCTCACTTATTTCCCAAGGAATGTTTTGCTCAAGGCATCCATTTCTATTATTAGATAGCAGAATTTTCCTACAGTTCTGGTGATAAGGGAAGGTGACAACTGTATGGACCTGGGAACAACCTAGAAGTGCATTTCAGGCATCTCAGGTGCCCAGGTTCACTGGCCATGACATGTTTTAGGGCACTCTTGGGGTTTGCAGGGAGAACTCCATCATACACTGCTTACCTGTAAGTTCTGAGTCGACTGAGAATCAGATGCAAGCTTTGGTGAGGTTAATTTGATATCTGCTAAATTATTGGAGAGAATAGCTTGGACCTACAGCCAAAGTCAATATTCTGGTATTCTCTCCCCCAAGTTTAGACTTTGGGAATTCTTACCCAGCCAGATGAATGGAGAATTATGACCCATTTCTCAAGAGAGGCCAGTTGCAGAGAACACATAGTTAATGTGTTAAGGGAAATGAATTAGAAGGCTGCATTCATAGCAACCACCAGGAAATTTCTTTCTCAACCCCTATCCCACCCTCTACACACCTATAAACTGAGCATCCATCATCTGAATCTGAGAAATGACCTCTAAGAAAAGGAAACCTCCTGGTAAGGGGTTAATAGGGGCTCATGGAAGGAGCAGAGGGAAGATAGTTTCTCTATAAAGTTTCTGTTCAAATGTTTTGTTCATTTTTCCGTTAGGCTATTTTAGATAGATAGAAAGATAGATTATAGTATATATCCTATCTATCATCTATCTATCTATCTATCTATCTATCTATCTATCTATCTATCTATATGTTTGAAAGAGCTCTTTACATGTTCTGGGTAGAAATCATTTGTTAGTTATGTGTGTTGCAAGTATAGCCTCCCACTTTGTGGCTTCTAAGTTGTATATGGTATGTTTCTTTTTCTAATTTTGATGTGGTGAAATTTATCAATCTCTTTTCTTTGTCATTAGAGTATTTTGTGTCTGTTTAAGAAGGCTTTTCCGATATCAAAGGTCATGAACATATGCTCCCAAATTATTTTTTTAAAGTTTTATAAGTTTTGCTTTTCACATTTAGCTCTATAATACACCTAAAATTGCTTTTTGTGAGTGGTGTGAGGTAGGAATCTAATTCCAATTTTTGCTTCTGTATAAGTACTATATTGTTCTAGAATAATTTACTTAAAAATAAATGTCTTTTCCCCATTGCTCTACAGTAATCTCTCTGTGGATTTTTCCATTCTGCTGTTTTCATCTTCTGGGTATCAAAGACTTATTATAAAGCCAGTGTGATGTTGGCCACAGATTGGTAAATATATCAAGTCCTCTCACCTTGTTCTTCCATTTCAAGAGCGCCTTGACTATACTCAGCATTCAATTTTTCCATATAATTTCAAAATCACCTTGTCAAATTCCACAAGATCAATTTTGGGGAAAAAATGACACATTAAACATATTGAGTTTTCAAAACCACAAACACTATTGTTTTGTTCAGCTTTTATTATTTTGTTTTAAGTATGATTTAACAAACAGCATGTGAGATTTTGTTTGTTAATCCTGAGAGTTGCTGACCATTCTAGCAATTCCAGCAGCTGCTGGAGTTCGGTCATTTACATTTAGGGGAATCATGAATGTATTTGGTTTCGGTTCCTCCATCTAACTTTATGTTTATTGCTTGTTGCACACTGTGATGTCCTGTTTCCTTTTCCTTATTTTCCTGGTTTGATCATGTTGCTATTCATTCCACTTTTGCCTTTGCTATTAGGAAGATCTACTGTACCTTTGTTTTACACTTGTAGCTAATTTCCCTTCCCCTGCTCTTTGATTCAAATACATATTACTCCACCATTATTCAAAAGTCAGTTACCATTTATTTCCCCATCAAGATGCACTGTTTCTTCCCTCATGAAGCCTTAATTTCCCCCATCTCAGAATTAATAATAATAATAATTAATAAGATGAGAGCTATAGAATAATTTCACTTCCCCCACCTCTTCCCATGCCTTCTTCTTGCTTAGTGTACGACCTTTGATATGTTTCTTTCCTCCCTCTTCTCTACCTATCACTCTCATTTGTAGATTTTATTAAAATAGTTTAGTTACTATGTGCTTTTTATTTTGTGCCTTTACAAATATAATTAAACTTGCCATATATATGCATGTATATGTTGAATATTTGATATTTCATATATTAGCCAGGTTCATTGCTCACTGCACTTTCCTCTTCTTTTTATCTTCCCTCATCTTTATTTTTTTCATTAGAGTCATTTTACAGTATTCTCCTCAGATGAGATACTTGGGTGATGTACTTTCTAATGTTTTTAGTACATTTCTTTCACACCATTAGATTTATGATACTTCACTGGGCATAGAAATTTTAGGTTATAGACCTTTTCTTACTCATCTGTAGAAACAATTCCACTATTTTCCAGCTTCTAGTATAGCAGATCAAAAATCTGATGTCACTGACTTTTGCTTTCTACTTGGAAATATGTATAACTTTAATTTTTCTCTAAAATTCAAGAATCTTACCAAACGGGTCTAGACATGTGTTTGTGTGTATATGTGTTTTCTCATTAATTTAGTCCAACTTCTTTAAGCACTTTAAATCTGCAGACTTTTCTCAGTTCATGGCATTTATACATCTGTTCAGGTTTAATGACTGTCTCTTGTATATCAGCTGCTTCTTTTCCCATAATTTCTGTCATTCACATGTTAGATCTCTGGGATTTATCCCTTAATCCTCTTATCTTTTCCATCAAGTTCATAATCTTTTTGTATTTTTTACTCTGTTCTTTCAAATATCTCTTGCTCTTGATTTGTGGCAGCATTAATTTAATCTTAACAGTGATAAATCTTTCATTTAATTTATTTACTATTTTTTCACTTTAAAATAATATTTTAAGCCTCCCAAAGTATTTTATTATGAGAATTAATTTCCTTAAATCTCATAGTTCTTTTTTATCTAGATATTCATCAGCCTCCTCCAGCAGTCTTTTTTTTACTGGGTTTGCATGCTAATTGTTCTTCCTGATCCTCCTCATTAAGGTTTCTGGGCTCTTTTAACCAGGATATTATTATTCTTTCTGGTTTATACTGTTGAGTTAGCCATGGCTGTTGGAGTTCTCTAAACAGCAGGGGTTGTGTTGTGTGGCTGGTAAAAGATGTGGTGGTTCCAGATCCCAAGAGCCTTTAAAGTAAAAGCAGCTGTCACCTACCATTAAGGTACCTGGAGAGATCCCTTGCTCTTTGATGTCCCAACACACTTCCAGCACTAAGAACAGAAAAGTCTCAGTTCACCCATCCATTTTACACTTTGACCTTCAAGAATGTCCCTAGACAGCTCTCCCCAGGTCCCATTACACTCCTGTCCTCCTCCTGAGTAGCATAACATCACTGCTGCTTGGTGACTTATTCACCACCTATGTCCCCTGCCAGGGCCGTTACTTTCCAAAGACTCATGCCACCAAGCCAACTCCTATAGGTTTCAGCAGCTCTGTGGTTAGGAGAGGCTGGTAGCTTGGATTAGGTAGTGGAGGCAGAAGGGAACTGGGTTCACTAGAGTCCCCTTCACACCATTGCCCAGGATGATCCAAATAATCAGAAATTTTGCAGGTAAGGATTCAGTGGAGCAAGGTCCATAGACTGTAAGAAAAGAATTTTGAACCTAGAAATCTATATCCAACCAACCAACATTACATTGGGAGGGGATAATGAAAATGGCATCATCTTATATACTTGTAAACAGATGTTTATTGCAACTTTTTTTTCATAACTGCCAAAAACTGCAAACAAACCAAATTTTATTCAACTTGTAAATGGATAAACAGTGGTACATCCATGCAGTGGAATGCTGCTTAGCAATGAAAAGGAATGAACTATTAATTCATGCAAAAACTTGGATGGCTTTCAAAGGCATTATGCTGAGTAAAAGAAGCCAGTCTCAAAAGGTTACATACTATATGATTCCACTTAAATGACATTCTCAAAAAGTCAAAATTATAGTGATGGAGAATAGATTTGTGGTAGACAGGGATTAGGACTTGGGGGATGGATGTGACTAACAAGAGATAACAACAAGAGAGGTTTTTGGGTGATGGAACTCTAGTGTATACATGTTGTGGTAGTGGTTACATGAATCTATGCATGTCTTAATTTTTTAGAAATGTCCACAAATGTCAATTTTACTCTAAATTAATTTCAAAAAGAAAATAAAGGAAAGGAAAGAAAGAAGAAAAGTAAAGAAGAGAAAAGAAACAACAGTATAGTGGATCCAACCTGAAGCTATGCCTTTGGACTAATAAGAATTCCAAAAATGGAGAACTGAGAAAACAGAGGAAATGAAATTATATTAAAAACATATAACAAATTTCTCAGAACAGAATCTTCAGTTGGAAGTACTCCACGATAAATGAAAATATACCCACACTTAGACTTACCATATCAGTATATTCAGAGAAATAAGACATCCTCTACAAAGGAGCAAGCATTAGACTGGCATCACTAACCCTCTCTACTAGACACTAGAAAAAAAAATGGAGCAAAATCTTCCAAGTTCTGAGGGTGGCTTGTGAAATGACTTTCAAATTGGAGGCGTATAGCCAGACAAACTATGAGTCAAGTGAGAGCGAAGAATAATGATATTTTCAGACTGCACAGACCTGAAAACTTACCTCAAGTACACTTTTTTTTGTAAATTATTTGATGACTCTAGCAAAACAGAGTAAACCAAGAACCAAGAAAGAGAATGCTGTGGAATCCAGAAAACAGTGGATCCAAACTGAGAAATAATGATGTCCTATTTCAGAATCCCTGCAAGCACCAAGCCCAGAGAGGAACAAGTTCAGACCAGGGTAGGAAGATGGCTCCAGAATAAAGGAACAATTGGAGGATTATGTAGAATGATTAAGGCATTAGAAAAACTATGGGACATGATAAAGACAATTGGCGATGTTAGTTTTTTGAGAATGAATTTAAACTTGACTCTGGGTACATTCTTCTTTGAGTGGCTTTGTGGTCAAGAGGTCGGTCTCTTTGTGAAAAAAATGAATCCTGGTACTTTACTTTGTTCTGCTGTAAGCAACATTCATATAATCATAATAAAATGAACATCCTTTATGAGTCTTTGACTAGCAGACTCACTCCATAGATGAATCACAGAAGCTCCAACTTTTATCACATTGCAAATATTACAAATCTTGGCCAAATAAAAGTAAAAGTTCATTTGAAAGAGGTTGGGAGGTGGAAATACTACCCTCATTTTACAAAGTTAAAATGCAAAAGATTTAATTCAAAGATTGAACCTATCGTTGATTGAATAAGAAATAGAGACAGGGGGATGGTATAGTGGTTAAGAGCATGGACTCTCTGAGTTTGAATCCCAGCTGTGCCATTTATTAGCTGTGTGACCTGGGACACATTACATAATCTTTCTATACTTCAGTTGCCCCATCTGTAAAATGAGGGTATTAATCATAACCACTTTAAATGAATGCATCTATCTAAAACACTTAGAATAGTGTACGGCACATAGTCAGTATTATGTACATATTTGCTACAAACTCAGAGATGAACAATAGAAAAATTAATAAAAGTGAAAAAAATATTTTGGGAAGAAGAAGGATAGAAATATTACAAGATATCATGTAATTGAGCAAAAACATCATTAAAACATGCGAAGAAGTTAGTAGACAATATCTACAGCCAATAAGTCAAAAATGGTGAACTAAATTTCTAGAAATAGTAATAAGAAGATTTAGAGAGGTTAAAGGGTTCACTTCTGGAAAATCGGGCTGGGATTGGGAAGTGTAAACTTCTTGCTTTCAAGAGTAAGGGCTTCTGAACCATTTGATTCTTCAGCCAGGTCCATGCATTATTGTGACAATTTTTTTTCAAAAGTAAGTCAGACAGAGAAAGACAAATATCATATGATATCACTTATATGTGGAATCTAAAACGAAGGGCACAAATGAGCTGATATACAAAACAGAAGTAGAGTCATAGATGTAGAAATCAAACGTATGGTTACCAGGGGGTAAGGGGGGAGGGATGAATTGGGACACGGGGATTGACATATACACACGACTATGTATAAAATAGGTAACTCATAAGGACTTACTGTATAGCACAGGGAACTCTACTCAGTACTCTGTAATGACCTGTACGGGAAAAGAATCTAAAAAGAGTGGGTATATGTATATGTATAACTGATTCACTTTGCTGTACACCTGAAACTAACACAACATTGTAAATCAACTATACTCCAATAAAAAATTAAAACTTACATACATCAAAAAATATGTACAGGGGCTTCCCTGGTGGCACAGTGGTTAAGAATCTGCCTGCCAATGCAGGGAACATGGGTTCAAGCCCTCGTCCAGGAAGATACCACATGCCGCGGAGCAACTAAGCCCATGTGCCACAACTACTGAGCCTGCGCCCTAGAGCCCGTGAGCCACAGCTATTGAGCCGCGTGCTACAACTACTGAAGCCTGCGTGCCTAGAGACCGTGCTCTGCAACAAAGGCAAGCCAGTGCAATGAGAAGCCAGTGCACTGCAACGAAGAGTAGCCCCGACTTGTAGCAACTAGAGAAAGCCCACACGCAGCAATGAAGACCCAACACAGCCAAAAATAAACAAATATATAAAAAATTAAAAAATATATATATACAGATGAATAACATAAATGTGTAACTTCTAAATCACTTTTGTGATGAAACTGAACAAGGAAAACTTAATCAGTCCAATAGAATGCAAGAAAGAAATACAAACAAAAGGTGGAAAACATACAATGATAGGAATTAATCTAAGCATTAAATAATAGTGATCAACGGCATGCATCAGGGGACTCAGATTCCCTGTGATGAGAACATGGTGAGTGACAGCTCCCTCTGTGCCATCTCTAAACCCTCCACCACGTTCCTCCCAAGGCTAAGCTCGCCCTGGGCAGCTCCCAAGGGTACTCATGCAGACCACTTCTACAGAACACGGGACCCCTGGAAGAGACGGCTTTGGCCGTGGGCCTCACATAGGCCAGGCTGGAACTTTCCTGGACCTGCGGAGGAGTCAGAGGCTCTTCCTCCCCAGTCCTTCTTCCTTCCCCTCTGCTACCATATGGGGCAGACCTGTTTTGCTATAGAAAGTCCCTCCCTGCCTTTTCCTATTTATGACCCTTTTATCTTGACCTGCACTCCCCCAATAAATGTGGTGCATATTACTGTCTTCTTTTGTTTGCTTCTTGGAAGACCCAGTGGATCTACCAGAAGACAGAGTTCCCAGACTTAGTGATCAAATAAGATGTGGTATGTAGCTGTCCTTGGAGGTACAGCTAAACAAATTAGAACAGAAAGGCTGAAAATAAGGAGATGGAAAAAGTGCATAAGGTAGAAGTTTACAAAATAAACAAGGAAATCCAGATAAGGATGTTAAGCAAAACAAACAAACAAACAAACAAAACCCAAAAAAACAATGCAGCAATATTGATGTCTAAACAAATAGAGAAATGGACAAATCCTTGATTATAGACAGACTTTAACACAACTCCCTGAGAAAATATAGATCATGTCAACTGACATATGCAAAGATATGGAAAGTATGATTAACACAAACAACATGCCTTAGTCACGCATGCAAACACACTCTTTTCCATCCCCCAATTTTTAACACCCATGGAACATTTACAGAGTTGTGTAATGTAATTAAAATCAAAAATTTTAATATAAGTTACAAAAAGCATAAATCATTAAGGCCATTTTTCTCTGGCCATAAAAAAATTAAGTAAGAGATTAATATCAAAAGAAAGCAAGTGTGTGGGGTGGGGATCAGGGGGTGAGGAGCAGCAATGATCCACCTGAAAAAAAATCATTTTAAAAATCTCTTGATTTAAAGAAAAATAGCCCCAAATCACGAACAAGTTATAAATGAACAATAATAAATATTCTACACTTCAAAATAGATGGAATGTGACCAAAGCAGAACTCAGAAAAAAGTCATAACCATAAATGTTATTTTAAAAAGACAAAACAAAAAAATCTTAAATTAAAACAAAAGGTAGGCATAAACAAGGAAGTAAATAACAGAAAAAATAAATTCTAAGAAAGTAAAAAAAAGGAGATCATGAAGGATAAAAAGTAATGAAGTAGAACAGCAATATAAAAAGTTACACCTTAGTAGTGAATCCCAAAGCTGGTTCTTTCTATGACAGCAAGAAAGACAACAATCAGAACTGCATGGAGCCTGATTATTCATGCACATGCATCAGGAGTGATTTACTTGCAGTAACCCACGTCACCATCTCCACTATTAATGTGGATGCCTCCAGGTGGGTACCATTATGTGGCATGAATTTTGTGTGTCTTTATAATCCTGGTTTCCCTTTTTATATAGTGATGATTCACTCATTCATCTATTCATTCAACAAATGTCTAACACCTACCATGCACTACGGCATTTTGGGGAACTGGAGACTTGAATTAAAGAATTGTTCCATAAGGTCATTTTGGGATTGCATTGAAAAATATTGATCATAGCTGTCACATTACTATTTAAATTTTTATTGAAACTCACATGTTTTTATATTTATAAATATTTTCCTATTGATTTTTATTGAGGTATAATTCACATTAGATGCAAGTCGCCATTTTTAAGTACATAGTTCATTGTAACACATTACATGTACAGTTGGGTAATCACTGCACAATCAAGATATGGAACATTATTTTCAATCCCCCCAAATTTTTCCTGCCTTCTGCAGTCAATCTCCTCCTCTACCACAGTCCCTGGCAATCACTCATCAGTTTTCTGTACCTATAGGTTTGTTTATATAAAATATTGTATAAATAAAATTACACAGTATGCAATCTTTTGTGTCTAACTTCTTTCACTTAGCATAATGTTTTTGAAATTTACCCATAATGTAGCATTTATTAGTACCTAATACTTTTTCATTACTGAGTAGCATTCCATGGTGTGAATAAAACACAATTGTTCATTCATTCACCTGTTGATAGATGTTTTGGGGGTTTCCAGCTTGGGGCTATTATGAATAAAGTGCGATAACAATATATGTGCTTACAGGACTTTGCGTGGACATATGTTTTTATTTCTCTTGTAAAAATACATAGAAGAGGAACGGTAGGTTTGGATAGTAGGTATATGTTTAACATAATAAGAAACAACCTTTTTCTTTGCAACATGGGTGTACCTTTCTGCATCCCTACTGCCAGTGTATGATGGTTACAGTTTTTCCACATCTTTGGCAACACATGGCATTTTCAGGTCTTTTAATTTCATCCATTTTAGTGAGTGTGCAGTAGTATCTCTGTGATTTTAAATTGCATTTCCCCAATGAGAAGTGTTGCCATTTGTATATCTTCTTTATTAAAACATCTTTTCAATGCTTTTGTCCTTTAAAAAAATACATATATATATATATATATATATATATATATATATATATATTTGCTTTTCTTATTATTCAGGAGCAAGAGTTTTTTTTACATATTTAGGATAAAAATATATGTTTTGTAAATATTTTCTCCCAGTGTGTGGCTAGCTCTTTCACGTTCTTTCCCACCCCCACAAACTCTTGATGCTAACTTTTATAGTCCCTAAAATTATGGTTTAATTAAAGCTGAACTTAAAGAAAAAAAGACATATTATGCATACAGCTGGTAGTTATGATTTTCCACTTTGTACCCCATGTAACCAAATTTTATTATACACACACACACTTTTTATATTATTGGTTAAGTTGTTGTGAAAAACTCTGGTATAGATTTTAGGCTGAACTATTGAATCACAGTCTCACCAGGAATTTGTCTTGTTCATTCACTATCTCTTTTGTCCCCACATTCATAACCAAGTCTTTTGATGAGCAAAATATTGTAATTTTGATTAAATCAAATTCACCCTCTTTTGTTTTATATTTTATACTTTTTGCATCCTATCTAATAAATCTTTACCTAACTTGAGGCCCCCAAATTTTCACTTATATTTGTTTCTAGTTTTAATTTTTACCTCTTACATTTAGGTGTTTGACCTATTTTGAGCGTGTAGTGTGAGAAGACAGTTGAGATTTTTGGTTGCTGTATTTTTCCATATAGATATCCAATTGTTCTAGTATCTTTTGTTGAAAGACTATCATTTTGAAAAATATTATCCTTCCCTCCATTGAATTACCTTAGTACCATTGTCAAAAATCAACTTACCATACATGTGTACGTCTATTTTTTAGCCCCTCCATTCCCTATTTTGAAGCTCTGTTGTTATGTACGTACCCATTTCAAATTATGTCTTCTTAGTGAATTACTCTACCATTTTGTAGTGTCTTTCTTTATCACTGATAACACTCCTTGTTTTGAAGTCCATTCTGTTGTATTAATATAACCACCTTACTTTTCTTAAAATGAATGCAGGCATATTGAATCTTTTTTTCCATCCATATATTTTTAACCTATCTATAATCTTTAAAGCCGCTTTCTTGTAGATAGCATGTAGCTAGGTTTTGCTTTTTATCTAATCTGACAAGCTTTGCTGCCTTTTTTTTTTTCTTTTTGCAGTACACAGGCCTCTCACTGTTGTGGCCTCTCCCGTTGCAGAGTACAGGCTCTGGACACGCAGGCCCAGCAGCCATGGCTCACGGGCCCAGCTGCTCCGCGGCATGTGGGATCTTCCCAGACCAGGGCACGAACCTGTGTCCCCTGCATTGGCAGGCGGTCTCTCAACCACTGCACCACCAGGGAAGCCCTTTGCTGCCTTTTAAATGGGGAATTCAGACCAATTATATTTAATGCAATTACAGATATTGTTGGATTTAACTGTATTACTTTGCAGTTGTGCTTTTTTTATTTCAACTGCTATTTTATCCTTTTTACCTCATTATGGATACTTTTAGATTAAGTACTTTTATGATTCCATTTTATCTCCACTATTGGCTTGTTATACATCTTCTTAAACCTTTTCGTGTTTTCCCTGTGGTTTCAAAATACACCTTTTAATTTATTACATTCAAATTATTTTATTCTGCTTCATATATAAATTAAGAAACTTACTTTAGTACCCTCACAATTCCTCCCTCCCTTTTGTGGTGCTATAATTACTATGAAGTTTCCTTTTCATGTTAAGTTCCACAACTCAGTCAGGTGTATTTTAGAGTAATTAAAAATAAGGAAAATACCATTTTAATATTTACTTCGTTTTTGCTGTTTCTAGAGATCTTCATTTCTTTACATAGATCGAAATTTCTGTCTGATGTTATACTCTTCTGTTTGAAGGGTTTTAGTATTTCTTGTAGCTCCAGTTGGTTAACAGTGAATAGTTTCAGGTTTGTTTTAGCTTCTTATTCATAAAAAGGCTTTGTTTCACTCTCACTTTGGTAAGTTATCCTAGCTGGATACAGAATTGTGAGTTAATAGCGTTTTCTCCTCTGTACTTTAAAGATGCCATTCCACTGCTTTCTGACTTCCATTGTTATTGACAAGAATGCTGCTGTAGCAGACTTCTCTTTGTTCCTCTACAAAATGAGTCCTTTTTTTTTTTGCTGCCTTCAAAATTTTCTCTTTTTCATTCTTTTCTGCAGTTTCACAATGATATACCAAGGGCATTTTTGTTCTTGCTTTTGGAATTTATCTTGATTTGGGTTCCCTGAGCTTCTTAGACCTTTGGTTTGGTGTTTCTCACTATTTTTAAAGAATCTTAACCATTCTCTCTATAAATATTTTTTATGCCCCATTGTCTCTTCTCTTTCTGGGATTCCATTTATATATATGTATATGACAGTTTGATATTGTCCCACAGTTCTTGGATGCTTTGTGCTGTTTTATTTTTCATGCTCTTTTTCTCTTTGTGTTTCAATTTTAGTAATTCTATTGAACTATTTTCAAGTTCAATGATTCTTTCTCCAGCTGTTTTGAGTTCATTGAAGGAATTATTCATCTCTCATACCATATGTTTAAAAAAACTCTAAAATATTTATTAGACTTTTTCTTAGAGTTTTCTTCTCTTTGCTAAATTTCCCCATCTGATCATGCATGAAGTTCATCTTTTCTACTATATCCATTAAATATTAATTACAGCTTCATTTTTAAGTTGTTGTCTCATGATTTCAGTGTCTGGGTCATTTATGAATCTGACCATGAATTGTGTTTTTGTTTTAGATTGTTGTTTTATTGAGAGGGCAGGGAAAGCAACAGTGTTGCTTTCTTATGTTTCTTGTCATTTTTCATTAAATGCTGACATTGTGTGTGGACCAGTAGATGCTGAGTTGGGCTTAGATTTTATTGTTTCCATAGTTTACCCACAGTGCACCATGGGTTTCAATGTCCATTATTAATGGGCTGTCATTTTTTTGTACTTAGGTGAAGGCTGAGTAGCCAGAAGTTATTTCTTAGAATCAGTGCTCCACCTTCAGATTTTCAGCTCTCTTTGCTCACTTGCACCACAGAGGAGGTCTCTCTCCATGCTTTCGCCTCTTCACCAATGGTAGATTACTGTGCTTGGTTTTGGTGTTTGCTAAGCAGATAGTGGGTGCCTTCAGGCTTCTCTCTTGTCCTTTTCCAGTCTTAGTCCTGGAAGGGTTTTTATGCCTGAACCTCAAGCGAAGAAGATACACGCAAACAATCACATACAAATATACTTGACTTCATTAGTCATTAGAAAAATGCAATTTATTTTTCCAGCTTTATTGAGGTATAATTATACATATAATTTTATTTATAAATTTATTTTAATAGCATTTATTGAAGTAAAATTACATATTTTTACTTAATTTTATTTATAAATGTATTTATAAAATATTATTTATAAATTTATAAGTAATATTACTTATTGAGATATAATTATATATAAAATTTTATTTAAAGTACATAATGTGATGGTTTCCTATATATATACATATATGAAAGTATATATATATACAAATATATATACATATCAAGCCATCACATATACTTTAAATATATATATTGTGAAATGTTTACCATAATCAAGTTAATTAACACATATATCATCTCAAATGGTTTCCTTTTATAAAGTGTGAATATGGTGAGAACTCCTCAGATCTACTCTCTTAGCAAATTTTAAGTATATAAAACAGTATTATTAACTATAATCACCATGCTGTACATTTGATCCTCAGAATTTATTCATCTTATAACTGAAGTTTGTACCCTTTGACCAATATCTCTCCATATCCCCCACTCCCAACCCCTGGCAACCACCATTCTACCCTCTGGAGAAAAGGTTATTTAAAACCACAGTGATGGGGGCTTCCCTGGTGGCGCAGTGGTTGAGAGTCCACCTGCCGATGCAGGGGACATGGGTTCGTGCCCCTGTCTGGGAGGATCCCACATGCTGTGGAGCAGGTGGGCCCATGAGCCATGGCCGCTGAGCCTGCGCGTCCGGAGCCTGTGCTCCGCAGTGGGAGAGGCCACAACAGTGAGAGGCCCGTGTACTGCAAAAAAAAAAAAAACCCAAAACCCCTCCCCAAAACACAGTGATATACTACTGTATGCCTACTAGAATGGCTAAAAGTAAAAAGCCTGAAAATACCAACTGTTGACTAAGATATGGAGTTACTGGAACTCTCCTACATTGCTGTTGACAATGCAAAATGGTACAGCTACTTTGAGAAAACAGTTTGCCAGTTTCTTATAAAGCTATACATAATTCCATGGAACTGAGAAATTATTTACACAAGAGAAATTAAAATATATGTCCAAACAAAGACTTTTTCATGCATGTTCATGGCAGTTTAGCCCCAAACAATCCAGGTGCCCATCCACTGGTGAATAGATAAACAAACTGTGATGTCCATACAAGGCAATATTACTCATCAATAAAAAAAAAGAGATTAACTACCCAACACTATGGAAGAATATCAGAAGCATTATGCTAAATGAAATAAGTTAGACATACAAAACTACATATTATATAATTCTGTTTATACTGCCATTCCAGAAAAAAACAAAAAAATGAAACAAAAAATCAAAAAGCACTAATGAAAGTAGTAAAGTGGTTGCTTCCTGGGGCCATGGTGGGGGAAGGCATTTATTGCAAAGGAGCCTGAGAAAACTTTTAGAATGATGGAACCATTCTACATCTTGATTGTGGTGGTAGTTTCAAACTATATATATTTGTTAAAATTTTCAAACTGTACACTTGGAGTTGTTGAATCTTATTGTATATAAATTATGCTCAGTATATATGATTAAAATAATAAGAGAAAAAAATTTAATAAGCAATGAAGTAATGAATTACTTCCAGGAGAGGGGCTAAAAAAAGTGAGAAGAAAGTTAAGTACTGGATGAGAAATCAGAATTAGAGAAATAAAGCTAGAGATTGAGGAGAAGAGGATGTGTGGAGAGAGCAGTGGAACTTGAGGGTTAAACATCAGAAACAGGGAAAGAAACCTGAAGAGAGGAGCGGAAGGAGTGGGAGGCTTTAGCAGGGGATGGATGGAATAGGCAGAGAAGCTGCTGTTTTCTCTCGTCTTCCATCCTTGCTAAGAGGCTACTACTGGCCTACTCATCTGCCAGTCATCTCTCTGGAGTAGTGTAGACTTGGAACTGGGTGGTCTCATTCCATCCATATTAGTGTCCAGGGTTACTAAGTCCTTATTTGACTAATTGTCACCCAGGTGTCCAATCAAAAAATAAATAGAATAAAATAATGAAATTAAATAAAGTAAAATGAGTATGGGGAAGTGAGAAGAAAATAAATATGAAATGTAGGCCTGCCCTAAGACCAATAATAATAATAGTAATAATAATAATAATAAATAGATGTACTAGTTAAGTCAGGGCGCAGGCATTGGTGGCAGGTCTATGCTGGTGCATCCTTCTTGAGCTGAAGTGCCTCTGAGGAATCACTAAGCTTCCATAGATCTCAGTCTAAAACTCAGCAGCCTAGTTTTCTTCACAACTATTGCAGTAGGGGAAAATGAGAGCTAGAGAGGATGTGAATTTCCCAGATCATATAGTTCCATAATCTCAGTTCAAAGATTTTAGCCAGAATTACGTAAGGAAACAAAATATTTTTAAGGAGAGAGCCAATTATTTTCCATTTATCTCTTTCATATTCTCAATATTTTTTGAGAATCAACTAGCTACATGACATTAAGCTAGATACTAGAGTGATACATAGAAAAGTCACAAATCTGGTGCTCTAAGTACTTTCTTTTTTTTTTTTTTTTTTTTTTTTGCGGTACGCGGGCCTCTCACTGTTGTGGCCTCTCCCATTGCAGAGCACAGGCTCCGGATGGGCAGGCTCAGCGGCCATGGCTCACGGGTCTAGCCGCTCCACGGCATGTGGGATCTTCCCGGACCGGAGCACAAACCCATGTCCCCTGCATCGGCAGGTGGACTCTCAACCACTGCGCCACCATGGAAGCCCAGTACTTTTTCTGAGGAATGAAGTTCACATAGTATTTATATATCTTTTCCAAGAGTGAGTCCATTCTGATTACACAGGCACACCTTTTACTACAACAAAAAAAATATAGAGATTTTACCTCTTGAAAGTCATCCCCTGCTTCAATCTACACTGGGCATAGTGCACCCACGTATCACTGGGGAAGTGCTCAGTGAAGGAGCTTGCTTTACTAGGAGCTGCTATGAGAACAAAGCATCAGGGGCAGGAGTTGGGATGTGGCCAACTCTTGGAGACTCTTAGACAGGTGACTGCAGTGGAATGTGGGATTAGAGAAACTCATCTCTTCTTCCAGGAGGGACCACCACCTCTTTTCTGGAGTTTCAAGTTTGCTTAGAAAAATGATCACAAATTCAGAACACTGATTTTAAAAGTGGTGACTCTGGGACTCTCTTGCTTTTTCCTCTTTCCCCAAAGAAATAATTCTTGGGGTGGGGTGCTGTCATCAGAACCACTCCTGTTGGTCCAACATGGCCATGTTTACCTATCAAGCTCCTGCCTTATTTCCTTTGGGCCTTGAGAGTTATATGCCTCATCTCAAGCTCACTTAGTTGCTGGTTTTTTTTTTTTTGTCTCTTTCTTTGCCTTTTAAAATTTTTTCTTTCATACTTTTTTTTATTCCTGAGGGTGGAGGATTGGGGAGGAGAAAGTCATTGTCAATTAATAGAGAGACATTTTCACCAGGTGTTTCTCAATTATCACATTGGCAGCCAGCCCCTTCTGTGTAAATTGTATTAAAAAAAAATCCTTCCAGTGCAGAAACCTTACTTGGGATTGTAACCAACTCAGTGTCTTATTTTCTCTGAAGAAGGATTGTCCTTTGGGAACAGCCCTGCTTAGAACTATAAGGAAAGCCAAGGTTGCTGCTTCCTGCAACATCGTGATTTAAATGTGTTAAAGTGTGTGATTATCATTAGGTCTTAAACACTCTAGATTTGCTCCCTCATTCTGCACAAGTTTGAGAAATAAACCTGAGGCCAGTCTCCAGGAGAGATGGATGCTTATTCTGTGTCAGAGGCCTGGTCTCCAGATGTCCCCATAAATTTGTCTGCGGGAAGACCATAAACATAATTCTGAGCATGGAAGTTATTTTGATTTGAATTAATTGCTTTTTCAGTTTTTTTTCACATATGCAAATTGGAATAGCCAAAGAAACATGCTCATAAAAAAGCAGTCCATTCTCCTGGAGAGATTCTGGAGTGTCCTTGCCAAGGTGACCTGCCTCTTCTCAATGAAAAGGCAAAGGTGTATTTTTTAAAATGATGCATGTGTGTGTGGGTATTTCCTCTTGATCTGGCATCTTCCTAGTCATTAAGTCTAGGGTTTTGTGTTGCTCAGAGCCTCTTTGACTTCAACAAGTTACCACAAAATGAAACAGGGCTATCAAGTCAACTGTGCAGAGGAAAATTCTCCTGGCTAGCCCTTGCAGCCTGTGAAAAAATGATTTTGTAGTTAAGGCTGGATACGAATGCAGGAGAAGACTCTCTCATTGTCTTAAAAAGTTATCCCATGACACTGGTTGGGCAACAACCGCTCTTCTCATCAGGCTCCTTGGTGAGATCAGGAATGTCACCGCTTAGAGCTGCTACAGCACAGCAGCCTGGCTTTGACGGAGACCCCAGGAGCCCACTTGGGGGGAAACATGGTGGCTCATCTGGACCACAACTTTTGTAAACATCCACAAACTGGGAATATCCTATAAACGTTCTGAGCCTGGAGAAATGCCCAGTTTGTGCCTACTCTTGTATAACAAGCTCCAGATGTTTTCTCTCTGCTGCACTGGGCGGGATTCCCCAGGCTTTGTCCCCAAACCATTTTGTCAGAGCCCAAAACCAGGGGTGGGAAGTCATAGGGTCAGATCCCTGAACAGGGCAGCACTGCTCAGCCTTTGGTCATCTCTGCTCACGGTATGCCTGCCCAGAGAAGATGTCTCGTGTTCAGACAGAGGAAAGAACTTACCCTCCCACCCCGCCCCCTGGCTTCAGTAGGGAGTAATCAAAGGTTGCCTGGGTGATCTGAGTAGTCAGGTTTTGTGAAGACTCGAGTCAAAGTCCTGAACCAGGAAATACAGAGGTCAGAGAAGGATGGAACTGTGAACTCCACTCATTGCGATAGGTCAGGTTTCCAGGAAATGGATGCTGAGATGGGGATTCTGTTGCTGATAACTTCCTGGGAGAGTGCTCTCAGGGGAACCAGAAAGGGGTGAGGAATGCAGCTCAGGGCAGGGGACCCAGCCAGGCAGAGCTCTGGTTTTAGCTGAAGCATGGCCTTGAGCACACAGGAAACTCTAAGAAGACACATGCTTCCCAAATCCCCAGAGTTGTCCTGCTCTGAGGTGAGGGACTGAACTTTATGCCCGCATATCAGTCGCCAACTGGGGATGACCCTACCCCACCCAGGAAGGAGAATGTCAGCTCCAGGTACTCAGGACAAGGCAGCCTCTGAGGGCAGTTCTCTGGAGAGGGGTGTGTCTGGGAGCCATGAGCAGCCCATGCTGGTCATTGACTGTGGGCGCTGGGCCCATTAAAGGGCTTCTGAGCAAAGCATTAGGACACTGATGATACAGCTGTAGGGAAGAACATGGTTTAGATGCATGGCCACAATGGACCTCCTAATACAACTCCCCAAGTCTCAGCCTTGGGGGCCACATGGGGTGGGTGGGATAGGGATGGGATTTGGGTTTCCCAGGCAGCTTATGCAGGACCAGGGTCTGGCTCACCCCAGTGGAAGGCAGAAGTGTCCTTAAGCTAAAAGTCTTGTCTGATGAGAAACCCATGGATGGCTGAGTCTTGCCGTGCAACCAAGTGGATGAGTCATTACACCTATCCTCTGTGTGACAGCTGTCCCTGGAGAGAGAGCACAGGCAGCAGTTCCTATCCAGTTATTTAGAAAAGACAAGGGTTGCTCCTTTCAGGTTTGGGGGGAGTGTAGGACGTGATCTAGAGAGAGAGCAGCAGAGTTTAGCCAGGAGGGAGGAGGCATGACAGGAAGGATGCCCGGATTGACATCGATGTCCACCCTGCTTCCCTGATACTTGAAGTGATGAGACAACAGCTCTTCAGACACACTGGAGAAAGGCCATGGGCCAGGCCTCAGTATCACTTACACACTAGGGTCTGCAGGCCCTGAAGTTGGGGAGTCTGGAAGTCCTCAAGGGCTACCTCTGGAGCAGAGCTGCATCCTGCTGTGAAAATCGTGTGTGTGTGTGTGTGTGTGTCAGTGCTTACTTAAAAAAGAAAAAAAAAAGAAACCAAAAGCATGAGACAAAAGCTAAAAATCAGGAGATTTCACATAACACTAGGCTTTTAGGTTTTGCTGTTACTACTTTATGAATCTGAGTCCTCGTCATGTGGTCTCGTCTTCCACATGACTGACTGAGCCTCTTATGCTCGGCACTTGCTCTCCAGCTCATCAAGAATCACTGCCTGGCCCTTGAAAGTGTCCAAGAGTGTGACCCCGGAATACATGCATGGACTGGAGGTTGGCAGATGGACACACACCAGCATTTGCAAGCTTATGTGGTAAGAGCAACAAAGAGGGGCCCAAGGCTGCCCTGGGGTGGGGAGAGGACACACAGTGTGGCCAGGAGGTAAGACCTGGTCCAGATGGATGATCAAAGCCCACAACACGGCCAGTGTCTATGTCTCCATGGTGACCTGCATCAGCCTCCGCCCCCCGCCAGGAGACTCTCCAAGACCAGCAGCCGTGTGGGTGACAGGGTCTTACTGCTCCAGTCTGGTGTCAGGTCAGAGCTTCAGAGGTGGGAGACCCGAGTTCAGGACACTGGACCACTAGAGACCTCCTGGCCCCACATAATATCAATCGGCAAGAGATCTTCCAGAGATCTCTGCCTCAATGCTAAGACCCAGCTCCACTCAATGACCAGCAAGCACCAGTGCTGGACACCCCATGCTAAACAACTAACAAGACAGGAACACAACCCCACCCATTAGCAGAAAGGCTCCTTAAAATCATACTAAGCTCACAGACACCCCAAAACACACCACCCAACACAGCCCTGTCCACCAGAAAGACAAGATCCAGCCCCACCCACCAGAACACAGGCACCAGTCTCCTCCACTAGGAAGCCTACACAAGCCACTGAACCAACCTTACCCACTGTGGGCAGACACCAAAAACAATGGGAACTATGAACCTGTAGCCTGAGAAAAGGAGACCCCAAGCACAGTAAGTCAAGCAAAATGAGAAGACAGAGAAATACACAGCAGATGAAGGAGCAAGGTAAAAACCCACCAGACCAAACAAATGAAGAGGAAACAGGAAGTCTACCTGAAAAATAGTTCAGAGTAATGACAGTAAAGATGATCCAAAATCTCAGAAAATACAAGAAAGTATTAACAAGGACCTAGGAGAACTAAAGAGCAAACAAACAATGATGAACAACACAATAAATGAAATTATAAATTATCTAGAAGGAATCAATAGCAAAATAACTGCAGTAGAAGAACGGATAAGTGACCTGGAAGATAAAATAGTGGAAGTAACTACTGCAGAGCAGAATAAAGAAAAAAGAGTGAAAAGAATTGAGGACAGTCTCAGAGACCTCTGGGACAACATTAAGCAAACAAACAGTTGAATTATAAGGGTCCCAGTGAAGAAGAGAAAAAGAATGGGTCTAAGAAAATATTTGAAAAGATTATAGTTGAAAACTTCTCTGATAGGGGAAAGGAAATAGTCAATCAAGTGCAGGAAGCATAGAGAGTCCCATACAAGATAAATCCAAGGAGGAACATGCCAAGACACATATTAATCAAACTATCAAAAAATAAATACAAAGAAAAAATATTAAAAGCAGCAAGGGTAAAGCAAATAATAACATACAAGGGAATCCCCATAAGGTTAACAGCTGATCTTTCAGCAGAAACTCTGAAAGCCAGAAGAGAGTGGCAGGACATATTTAAAGCAATGAAAGGGAAAAGCCTACAACCAAGATTACTCTACCCAGCAAGGATCTCATTCAGATTCAACAGAGAAATTAAAACCTTTACAGACAAGCAAAAGTTAAGAGAATTCAGCACAACCAAACCAGTTTTACAACAAATGCTAAAGGAACTTCTCTAGGCAGGAAAAGCAAGAGAAGGAAAAGACCTCCAAAAACAAACCCAAAACAATTATGAAAAAGGTAATAAGAACGTTCATATCAATAATTTAAATGTAAATGGATAAATGCCCCAACCAAAAGACATAGACTGGCTGAATGGATACAAAAACAAGACTGGTATATATGCTGTCTACAAGACACCCACTTCAGACCTAGGGTCATGTACAGAATGAAAGTGAGGGGATGGAAAAAGATATTCCATGTAAATGGAAATTAAAAGAAAGCTGGAGTAGCAATTCTTATATCAGACAAAATAGACTTTAAAATAAAGACTATTACAAGAGACACAGAAGGACACTACATAATGATAAAGGGATCGATCCAAGAAGAAGATGTAACAATGGTAAATATTTATGCACCCAACATAGGAGCACCTCAACACATAAGGCAAATGCTAGCACCCATAAAAGGGGAAATTGACAGTAGCACAATCATAATAGGGGACTTTAACACTCCACTCTCACCAATGGACAGATCATCCAAAATGAAAATAAATAAGGAAGCACAAGCTTTAAATGACACATTAAACAAGATGGACTTAATTGATATTTACAGGACATTCCATCCAAAAACAACAGAATACACTTTCTTCTCAAGTGCTCATGGAACATTCTGCAAGATAGATAATATCTTGGATCACAAATCAAGCCTTAGTAAATTTAAGTAAATTGAAATCATATCAAGTATCTTTTCCAACCACAACGCTATGAGACTAGATATCAATTACAGGAAAAAAACTGGAAAAAATACAAACACATGGAGGTTAAACTTACACTACTAAATGACCAAAAGATCACTGAAGAAATCAAAGAGGAAATCAAAAACTACCTAGAGACAAACGACAATGAAAACATGATGACCCAAAACGTATGGGATGCAGCAAAGGCAGTTCTAAGAGGGAAGTTTATAGCAATACAATCTTACCTCAAGAAACAAGAAAAATCTCAAAGAAACAACCTAACCTTACACATAAAGCAATTAGAGAAAGAAGAACAAACAAACAAACAAAAAAAACCCCGAAAGTTAGCAGAAATCATAAAGATCAGATCAGAAATAAAAGAAAAAGAAATGAAGGAAACAATAGCAAAGATCAATAAAATAAAAGCTGGTTCTTTGAGAAGGTAAATAAAATTGTTAAACCACTAGCCAGACTCATCAAGAAAAAATGGGAGAAGACTCAAATCAACAGAATTAGAAATGAAAAAGAAGTAACAACTGACACTGCAGAAATACAAAGGATCATGAGAGATAACTACAAACAACTATATGCCAATAAAATGGACAACCTGGAAGAAATGGACAAATTCTTAGAAAAGCACAACCTTCTGAGACTGAACGAGGAAGAAAGAGAAAATATAAACAGAACAATCACAAGCACTGAAATTGAAACTGTGGTTATAAATCTTCCCACAAACAAAAGCCCAAGACCAGATGGCTTCACAGGTGAATTCTATTAAACATTTAGAGAAGAGCTAACACCTATCCTTCTCAAACTCTTCCAAAATATAGCAGAGGGAAGAACACTCCCATCCTCATTCTATGAGGCCACCATCAGCCTGATACCAAAACCAGACAAAGATGTCACACAAAAAAGAAAACTACAGACCAACATCACTGATGAACATAGATGCAAAAATCCTCAACAAAATACTAGCAAACAGAATACAACAGCATATTAAAAGGAGCATACATCACGATCAAGTGGGGTTTATCCCAGGAATGCAAGGATTCTTCAATATACACAAATCAATCAATGTGATACACCATATTAACAAATTGAAGGATAAAAACCATATGATAATCTCAATAGACGCAGAAAAAGCTTTTGACAAAATTCAACTCCCATTTATGACAAAAGCTCTCCAGAAAGTAGGCATAGAGGGAACTTACCTCAACATAATAAAGGTCATATATGACAAACCCACAGCCAACATTGTTCTCAGTGGTGAAAACCTGAAACCATTTCCTCTAAAATCAGGAACAAGACAAAGATGCCCACTCTCACCACTATTATTCAACATAGTTTCAGAAGTTTTAGCCACAGAAATCAGAGAAGAAAAAGAAATAAAAGAACCCAAATTGGAAAAGAAGAAGTAAAGCTGTCACTGTTTGCAGATGACATGATACTATACATAGAGAATCCTAAATATGCTACCAGAAAACTACTAGAGCAAATCAATGAATTTGGTAAAGTAGCATGATACAACATTAATGCACGGAAATCTCTTGCATAACTATACACTAATGATGAAAAATCTGAAAGAGAAATTAAGGAAACACTCCCATTTACCACTGCAAATAAAGAATAAAATACCTAGGAATAAACCTACCTAAGGAGACAAAAGACTTGTATGCAGAAAACTATAAGACACTGATGAAAGAAATTAAAGATGATAAGAACAGATGGAGTGATACACCATGTTCTTGGATTGGAAGAATCAACATTGTGAAAATGACTATACTACCCAAAGCAATCTACAAATTCAATGCAATCCCTGTCTAACTACCAATGGCCTTTTTCACAGAACTACAACAAAAAATTTTACTATTTGTATGGAAACACAAAAGACCTTGAATAGCCATAGCAATCTTGAGAAAGAAAAACAGAGCTGGAGGAATCTGGCTCCCTGACTTCAGACTATACTACAAAGCTAGAGTAATCAAGACAATATGGTACTGGAACAAAAACAGAAATATAGATCAATGAAACAGGATAGAAAGCCCAGAGATAAACCCACGCACCTATGGTCACCTTATCTTTGATAAAGGAGGCAAGAATATACAATGGAGAAAAGATAGCCTCTTTAATAAGTGGTGCTGGGAAAACTGGACAGCTACATGTAAAAGAATGAAATGAGAACACTCCCTAACACCATACACAAAAATAAACTCAAATGGATTAAAGACCTAAATGTAAAGCCAGACAGTATAAAACTCTTAGAGGAAAACATAGGCAGAACACTCTATGACATAAATCACAGCAAGATCCTTTTTGACCCGCCTCTTAGAGAAATGGAAATAAAAACAAAAATAAACAAATGGGACCTAATGAAACTTAAAAGCTTTTGCACAGCAGAGGAAACCATAAATAAGATGAAAAGACAACACTCAGAATGGGAGAAAATATTTGCAAATGAAGCAACTGACAAAGGATTAACCTCCAAAATATACAAGCAGCTCATGCAGCTCAGTATCTAAAAAACAAACAACCCAATCCAAAAATGGGCAGAAGACCTAAATAGACATTTCTCCAAGGAAGATATACAGATTGACAACAAACACATGAAAGGATGCTCAACATCACTAATCATTCGAGAAATGCAAATCAAAACTCCAATGAGGTATCACCTCACACTGGTCAGAATGGCCATCATCAAAAAAATCTACAAACAATAAATGCTGGAGAGGGTGTGGAGAAAAGGGAACCCTCTTACACTGTTAGTGGGAATGTAAATTGGTACAGGCACTATGGAGAACAATATAAAGGTTCCTTAAAAAACTAAAAATAGAAATACCATATGACACAGCAATCACACTACTGTGCATATACCCTGAGAAAACCATAATTCAAAAAAATCATGTACTACAATCTTCATTGCAGCACTATTTACAATAGCCAAGACATGGAAGAAACCTAACTGTCCATCGATAGATGAATGGATAAAGAAGATGTGGCACATATATACAATGGAATATTACTTAGCCATAAAAAGGAATGAAACTGAGTTATTTTTAGTGAGGTGGATGGAGCTAGAGACTGTCATACAGAATGAAGTAAGTCAGAAAAGAGAAAAACAAATACCATATGTTAATGCACATATATGGAATCTAAAAAACAGGTTATGATGAACCTAGGGGCAGGACAGGAATAAAGACGCAGATGTAGAGAATGGACATGGGGAGGGGGATGGGTAAGCTGGGACGAAGTGAGAGAGTAGCATGGACATATATACACTACCAGAAGTAAAATAGATAGCTAGTGGGAAGCAGCTGCATCCCACGGGGAGATCAGCTGGGTGCTTTGTGTCCACCTAGAGGGGTGGGATAGGGAGGGTGGGAGGGAGACGCAAGAAGGAGGAGATATGGGGATATACGTATACATATAGCTAACTCACTTTGTTATACAGCAGGAACTAACACAACATTGTAAAGCAATTATACTCCAATAGAGACGTTAAAAAGTAAAAGAAAAAAGCCCACCACACATACCCATGACCTCATACTGTCCTCACTCTTCTAACACAGGATAGAGAGTGAGAACATACAGGGCAAGAGAAATGTGGCATGGCCCAGGGCGGGGTCGGTCTCCAAGTGCTGCTCACATCTCTGCACTGCTCTCCCTCTGTGCCCAGACCTCACAATCGCTTACCTGGATCAATGCCCTCGTCCCCACAGCCTCCTCCCTGGCCTCCTCCTTCTCCCCACCTCCAGCCTCACCCAGCTCTGTCCCAGCCTCCACAGCCATCTGCTGTCAGCTCAGCCCAGATCATATTCCTCCTTGGGAAAAGAAACCTCAAGGACCCCCAAAGTCTGGGGTGTGGTTCAGACTTCTTAGCCTTAGTGGTCAAGACCTAATGAAGCTGACAGTGGGTCATGCATGTCCAAGATCAATCCCGATGTCCCAGGATGCTACACCTCAGGAAACATCAGGTTCTCAGTTAACCCAGTGAAGTAGAAAGTCCTAGCAAGTTCCCGGCTCAGGAAGAGTCTCGTGGGGAAGAGACGCAAGGGGGCCTCACAGAAGAAGTACATCCTTTGCCTGTATTCTCCACTGAGGAGTCAAGGGGAAAGGCAAGCAGGAGAGGTTGTTGAGGATTCTGGGACCTATCCTGGGAGGAGCCACACCCCCCTGCCCAAAGCACAGGTGCGAGAGCTGAGTGTGCTCTGACCCGGCGACCGACTCACAAGGCCCCTAACATGCTGAGGGGAGGGAGACAGTGGAGCAAATGGGAACAAGTTAGAGCCTGAGAACAGGGCTGAGGAGACTTCTCCCAAGCACCAATCCACTCTGGTAAGTGTGGTTGTGATATTATCTAAATATCTATCTGTCTATCTACACACAGTATAATACTGCCTTCTTTCTTTTGTAAGGTGCTTTATGCAAATGTGCATTCCCAGTTATGGGTTCATTTGGAAACTTCCAAAACTTCCAAGTTCTCATTCCAGGCTCAGCCAACCTCAACCACGAGTGACTGCCTCAGTGATGGAGGGAACATTGTTGCCAGGGCAAATTTCTCTCCTATCAAACTAGAGAACTTCAGGTACATACCTCATCTAAGGTCATGTCAGGTGGGGTGAGGAGGGGAGATCATCTCTCTGCAGAGGAGAGGCCCCTTCCTGGCAGCTCACTGGGGCTCCCTGGAACTCATGGTGGCCCAGGGGCAATGACAGATCTGGGGTTCAGGTAAGTACCTGTATCCCTAATTAATAGATGATGAATCTGAAGATAAGGGAGTTTAGGAAAGCTGCTTAAGCCAGAAAGCTATACTTAAGTATATAAATTCAATGTAATCCAAACAAAATTATCTTTTTAGGAAACTGATAAGATAATTGTAGGTGCTATTTGCAAGAATAAACAGAGGCTAAAATGATGATTATGAAATTAATCAAACATAATAATAATGAGCTGCAATCATGATTACAAAATTAATCGAAAGTAATAATAATGGAACAAACAAAAAAAGAGTGACAGAAGCTTGCTCTCTTGCTAACAATTAACACACAACAAAGCTACAGTAACTAAAATAGGGTCACACTAGTGAAGAGATGTAGGTCATAAGCTAAAATGGCAGTTTTTAGCTGTACATTGGGATCACCTTGGAGTTTAAGAAAAAAATACAGATGTTCAGGTCTCAACCCCCACCCAAGAAATGCTGATTTTATTGGTCTAGACAGGGTGTAGCATGGGCTTCCCAGTTCAAAAGTGCTTCTTAGGTGATTCTAATGGGCATCCAGTTGTTGAGAATGACTAGCCTAAACAGAATCAACTGGAGAGCATATTACAAATGCATATTCCTAGATCTGAGCGCACTGATTCAAGATCGCTGAGAAGAGGGTTGTATTGAAAGCAAGGTACACAACACACACTGAAATTTTATAATCACTAGAAAAAAATAGTCCTGAGTGCATGGAGGAATTTAGTAGATTATAAATGTGACATCTTAGTACACTGGAGGAGAGATTATCAAGGATGTGGGTTTAATCGATCAACCACTGGTGATTAAGGTGGATCTTGAGTTGACTTCTTTCAACAGAAACCATAAAAGAAATAAAGCTGACTAATTTATTATGTGGTGGAGTAAGCCCTTCTAGGCTTTCTAAGAAAGCCAGAAACTTTATATGAAACAGAAATTTGATAGATTTAACTACATAAAAATGAAACTAAATTATGAACTGCAAAAATACACAAATAAAAGGGACAAAGTGCAAAAGATAAAGTTGCCACACACATTACAGAAAAAAGCTAATAACCCTAATTTGCCAAAAATATTTATAAACCGAAAGGAAAAAAAATTCAGTAGAAAATTCAGTAGCAAACGCAAAGAGGCAAGTGACAAAATAAAATGTATAAATTGTCAATATATACCATAAGGTATTCTACCTCATTAGTTATCAGAAATGCTAATAAAAGTAAAAATAACTCATGTTTTTTCACCCATCATATTAGAAAGGAGTAAAAGATTGATAAACTCCCAAAATAGCAGGAAAATTGAGATTCTCTTGCAAATTGGTATTCTTTTCTGGAGAGAAGTTTGTCAACAGAAATCAACTTTTTTTGTTGTTGCTGTTAAAGAAGCATGTCTTTGACCCAGCAATCCATACCCTTAGGAATTTATTCTAAGGAGATAATTGCTAAAGGGTGCAAAGATATGGGCTTGATGGCATCCATTAATGCTTTTATAATGAAATTCTGGAAACAACCTAACTATCTGTACATAAGTGAGTGTAACAATATACACACAAAAAGCCCTCATATTTGAAATAATACATCATGTATAGGTTTCCATTTATTAGAAACATGGTACTCTCTCATACCTCCTCATTTTGTATACACTATTCCTTCTCCGTGGGCTGCCACTCTCCTCCACTTCCACATCTGGTTCACTACTGATCCGTCCCAAAGCAGCTCAAATTGTCCTTTCCTCTGTGAAGTCTTTCCTGCCCTTCTGAGCCACATGAGTATCTACCACCTCTGAACACTCAAGACATTCCTTTGCTACTTCCATGTTAGCATTGTTTAATCACTTAGTCCAGAAATATTTTATTGAGCACCTAGTACTATTTTAAGCACCTCTAAAGTAATTGACTCTTTACATGGCCAACTCTCCCACTGGATTGTGAGGCCCTGTAGAGCAGGAGCTGAGCCTGATTCATTCTGTTACCCCAGATTCCAGCCTGGAGCCTCAAATGAGAAATATAAGCTTATTGAATGAAAGGAGGAATTGATAGATGATAGATAGATAGATAGATAGATAGATAAGGGACAGATGAATGGGTGGCTAGATAAATGTAGGATGGATGGATGGAGGGAGGGAGGAAGGAATGGATGGATGGTTAGATGGAGTGAGTTAGTGATTTAGTGAGTGGCAGGGTGGGTATATAAATGAATGTAGAAAGATGAGCGGTTGAGTAAATGGACTAAGTGCATAGATCAGTGAATGGATAAGCAGATGGGTCAGTGAGTGGACGGAAGGGGTGCAGTGTCCCTGAGTCCACCGGTTGCCATCCTTTCTCAGGAAGGACACTCAGAGAACTCTTACCATTTAACACTATTTGCACAGCCATGTATAGGACCCTACAAAGGGTTCAAAGTTGTGACGATCGGCTCTACCATATCAAAACAGAACAATACGAAAACTCTATCTGCCAGGGTTCAATTTGGAAAACAGAAAGCAGAGAATCTGTTTCACAGACCTTGGAAATACTGAGAAGCCAACACAGGAGAGAAAAGTAGCCCAGAGATTGGTAACAGCAGGAATCCTCTACCACGCCCAGGCCGGGGGGAGGAGAGGAGGGCTCAGTGTTACTAGATCCAAGAGGCAGAGTCATTCAGTGGCAACTGGGACCACAGTGGGATCCACCAGTGGGAGGTAGTCACAGAGGAAATGCAACCAGTAACCCAACAAGTGGGGCTTTTCCTCCTTTCCTAACTCCTGGGCCTCCCACTGGCCAAACCCACCAGGGACCCAGCTGACAGAGGAACCTGGGAAAGTGGACATAGGCATCGGCAGAGAAGGAGGGGTGAGGAAGGGATCTGAGGACCAACTGACCAGCACCCTGCACATCCTACAAAATTGAAATCCATACATATTTAAATGTATCTGCAATGTCACATCCTTTATGTCAGCCAAGCAACTGCAAAGGAACACTTACATACATTATGAATAAATTGCTGGGAGTGTGTACATTTTAATATGTCTGATGTGATGGGAGTGGGAGAAGGGGATGCTGGGGACAATGAAGGCCTAAGGTGACACTCCTGACACTCTCTGCCTTTTGTGCACGTTTCAAGGCCCAGCTTCCTCTTCTCTAGTTGAATGACTCTGGGCAAATTACACAGTTTCCTCATTTTTAAAAATTCATGTTATTTTTTTCCTGAATCCTGTGAAGTTAAAGTGAAGTTGTTTTGTGGAAATGCCCTGAAGTGTACCTGACATGGCAGAAGTCACTATGGTTTCTGAGAGACAATGGCTCAACCAGAGGAAGCAGGCATAGGGTATCTAGGTGGGCCACTTTGTATTAGTATCAAAGTCTTAACATGTGTTTCTTCTTTGAACTAAAAATCCCACCTCCATCAACTAATACTGGAGAGATAATGGTGGAAAGGGGCAAGATTTAATGACAAGGACACTCACCTTAGTGTATTTATATTAGTGAATACTTTATATTCCCATATGTTGAGCAAGAAGGGATAAGGTAACTTAGGGAGCATCACCCATGATGGAATGTAGGGCATATATGTGTTTATGTATGTGAACATAAATTGTTTTCAGTTGTAATCTCTACAATAAAATTATGAGTAATTTTTCTTTTCTCTGTTTTTTAAAAATTTTATCAGTGTTCTAAAAAATTCTACTTAATAACTTTCATAACTTTTGTAATAAAACTGCAATATATGTTTAATGACAGCCCCTCTCACTCAGAGCCACTGCTCAGAAAAGGACAATGGAGCAATAGGACTACAGGAACTAAGGGCAGATAATGATTGAGGTCTTTCTCCATGTGGTTCCTCTGCTTGGTGATGAACTAGACACTCATGGCCCCCATGTGTTGGAGGTCACAGTCTGGCTGGAAAAGTGGGTCTTCTAAGCTGTACCTCCAGAGTCTCTCTCTCTAGTCTGCTCCCTGCATGACCACTCTTTGGTGTCATAGGTAGAAACCCTCATGGTCCACAGGGACATTAAGTCCCTGCATCAGGGCCATTCACAGGGAGTTTAATGCAGCCACAGGCATACTAGATAAGGTTCTATTTCTCTGAAGAAGTCAAACCAAAGGGAGAATATATATATAGGAGAATATATATATCTATATATATATAATATCTATCTATCTATATATATAGATATATATATATAGAGAGAGAGAAAGATATAAGAAATTGGTTAACTTGATTACGGAAGTGGTGGGCAAGTTTCAAGATCTGCAGGGTGACTTGGCAAACTGGAGACCCAGAGAAGCTGATGGTTTAATTTAAGTCTGAGTTCAGTGGCCTGAGAACTAGGAGAGTCAATAGTGTAAGTTCCCGGGCTTCCCTGGTGGCGCAGTGGTTGAGAGTCCGCCTGCCGATGCAGGGGACATGGGTTCGTGCCCCAGTCCGGGAAGATCCCACATGCCGCGGAGTGGCTAGGCCCGTGAGCCACGGCCCCTGAGCCTGCGCGTCCGGAGCCTGTGCTCCGCAACGGGAGAGGCCACAACAGTGAGAGGCCTGCGTACCACAAAAAAAAAAAAAAAAAAAAAAAAAAAAAAAAAAAAAGTGTAAGTTCCCATCCAAAGGCCAGCAGGGTAAAGCCCCAGAAAGAGCTGATATGATATTTCAGTTCAAGTCCAAAGTCAGTCAACCAGGAAGAATTCCCCCTTACTTGGGGGTAGGGTCAGTCTTTTTGTTCTATTTGGGTCTTCAACTGATTAGATGAGGTCCACCCTCATTGGGAAGGACAATATGCTTTACTCAGTCTACCAATTTAAATGTTAATCTCATTCAAAAACATTCTCACAGAAACACCCAGAATAATCTTTGACCAAATATCTAGGCACCCTGTAGCCCAGTCAAGCTGACACATAAAAATAACCATCATAATACCTAACATGTTTGTAGAGATTTTGTATTTTTCAATTTACCTTTATTAATTTATTTGTTTATTTATTTTTAATTTGAGAAAGCTTCAGTGCATTCCTGGTATTCAGTACCTGCTAAGAAAATGCTAAAGCAGGAGGTGGTAGATGAGACTCAGGAAGCTTCAACTGAGTGCCTTTCTTAGCAGGCTTGTTTGTGGCCTTGGAAGAGCCCTGGGGAACCCCTTCACCTGCCTGGGTGTCAGTGTCTTTTCTGTGAAAGGAGGGATGGGCATATAGCCCTGGATACCCTGCCAGTTCTCTAAGGTAAAATGCATCCTCTGAGCCTACATTCAATTTTGACTAAGATTGTGAAGCAATGATCTAAAGCAAGCATCAGCAAACCCCTTTTTTTTGCAAAGGATCAGATAGTAAATATTAGGCTCTGTTGCCCAGATTGTCTCTTGCAATTATCCAACTTTGCTCTTGAACACACACAGTTCCACAGACAATGAACAAATAAATCAGACTAGCTATGTTCCAAGAAAACATTATTTACCAGTCAGGTGGTGGGTTGGATTTGGCCTGTGGGCCATAGTTTGCAGACCCCTGGTCTAAAGTAAGCTGTGTTTCCAAAGGCTTTAATTAGTGACTTCGATAAAAATTCAGATGAAAAATAATGGTGATGAAGAGAATACATACCTATTTTTTTTTCCTTTTATATCAGGTGTATGTGTTTCTCAGATGTTAAAATTATTTTTTTAAATTTTTAACTGTGTTCAGCAGAATAATATCTCCTGCCCTCAAACATATCCATACCCTAATCCTCAGAACCTGTGACTATGTTACCTAACATGGCAAAGGAGATGTTGCAGATGTGGTTAAGGTTATGGCCTTGAAATGGAAGATTCTCCTGGATTATCTCAGTGAATTCTGTCAGATCACATGAGTCCTTAAAAGTGGAGAACCTTTCCAGTTGACTCAGAGAGATCTGAGGGCAAGAAGGATTCAACCCTCTGTTGCTGACTTTGAAGATGGAAGAGTGGGCCAAGAGAGCCAAGTAATGCCAGGGGTCACTAGGAACTGAGAAAGGCAAGGAAAGGATTCCTTTCTTGGAGCCTCTGGAAGGAGCACAGCCCTGTCTAGACCTTGATTATAGCCCCTTGAGACCTGTAGAACCACAGGATAATAAATGTGTTACTTAAGCCACTAAGTCTGTGGTAGTTTGTTACAGCAGCAGTAGAAAACTAATACGCTAACTCCTGAGAAAAAATTGGAAAACACTAAGTCTAAACTATCACCCATAAAGCCACTCAGGGATACCCACTATGAACAGATAGGTAATTTTTTTCAGGTTTTTCTGTATGTATTCAGAAAGTTAGAGAAAGAAAGAGAGAGAAATATGAATACATTAGGTACATTGGCTATAATTCATATCCTATGTTATTTCATTTAACGTTTTAACAGAATTGTCCTGTGCTAATAAATTTTCTTCATAAACATGTTTTCTAGGGCTTCCCTGGTGACGCAGTGGTTGAGAGTCCGCCTGCCGATGCAGGGGAAACGGGTTCGTGCCCCGGTCCGGGAAGATCCCACATGCCGCGGAGCGGCTAGGCCCGTGAGCCATGGCCGCTGAGCCTGCGCGTCCAGAGCCTGTGCTCTGCAACGGGAGGGGCCACAACAGTGAGAGGCCCGCGAACCACAAAAAAAAAACAACCATGTTTTCTAGTATAGATGAGTGATAATTTATTCACTTTCCTCCTTTTTCATTGCTTCTAATCTTTCCACTAGAATAAAAATTGTCAAGGAGAAAATTCTCATACATATTGAAGTGTTAGGGTGTTATAAGGTTACTGTCTCTTTTTGCCATAAAGGTTGCAACTATTTTTTTCCAGTTTTGTTTGATGTTAATTTATTCAAGGTCATTTTTGATGGATAGAAATCTTACATTTTGTTTTAATCCAATAGATCAGTGCTTCTCCATCACTTCTTTTCTTCCATGGCTGGAAAGGCAAATTCCCACTCTCAGATTTGTGTTTTCTTCCAGTTCTTTTAAGAGTTTGTGTTTTCAATTTTATCTTTGGTCTAGCTGGTGTTTGTTTAACTTCCCAAATAATTATATACCACTAAGCAGTGTTTCTATCAACATCTATTACATGATTCTTAACTTTAGCATTGGATATTTGAGACCCATACCATACCCTACTGCTTGTAAAATGCAGATTTTCCCCATGTTAGCCTCTCTGAAATCTGGAGGACCTTATAGTCGCTAGTGTCTAAGGTCTTTGCTGGCTCCACTTGAAGGCTAGTTCTTCCAGAGGTTTGCACTGGTCTCGCCATCACATGAGGGCACTACAGGCCCAAGACCAGTTTAGGTTTACAGCCTGGAGTTCTTTTAGACTTCACTCTGCAACACTAGATGAGTATTAGCTCCAATTCTAGTTCTCAGGGGAGAAGTATTCTCCACCCTCCACTCAGTGCCAAGGTAAGACACACATACATTTCTTTTTTGTCCCATTCTGCATGATGGGTTTCTTTCAGGTGGACATTTACAGAAGATGTAGCCAGAGGAGTTCCCCTATTAGATTCCACCCTGGGAATTTTTCTTGTTATTGGTACATATAATAACACTGTGTTTTATAATCAATAATGCATCTTAGAGTTGAGGAAATATGGTATACCATATATAACATGTAGTGTATCTTGGGTTCAGTTTCTGGATTACCTAGTCTGTTTTACTTTGCACCAGTATAATGGTGCTTTGAATTTTTTTTTTTTTAAATATCTAGTAGGACAATTTCTTCCTCATTACTCTTTCCTTCTAAAATGTTCCTGACTATTTTTTTTTTCATTCCAGATTAAGATTAGAATTAATGCTTCAAGTTCTCACACATCATCCATATCAATAAATTAATAATTTTTAAAAAAGCTCTGTGAGATCTTTATTGGATCTTTATTAACTTTATTAATGAATATGGGAAGAATTGATATCTTCACAATATTCAAAAGCTAATATATTTCTTAATCAAAGATCAGTATATTTTATCATTTTTAAGACTCATATCTTTTGTATCATTAACATTTTATTCATATAAGTTTTTTCATATTTCTGGTTAATGACATTTTTTCTAGTTATATATTTTAGTGCTACTGAGAATAGATTTTTGTTTTCATTAATTTTCTATTTGGTTATTTTTTGCACACAGGATAGCTGATTTTTTTTTTGTATTTTGATTTTGTAACTAGCTACCTTTTTGAACTTTCTTAATCATTCTCAAGTGATTGTAAATAACCTTCAACTTTTAGATTGATCAAAATTTTTAAATACAGATTCTTTAGGAAAACCAAAGAAACACTGCCATGTTAAATGAATGCATTGTTTTAAAAAAATGCATTTTGATATTTTAAAAGTCCTACATCTTAGAATGAAGGAACTTAGATATTATAAACAGAACAATCATATTATTGACATATAATGATAGTATCATCTGTTCTCCTGGTTTCTCCTCTTATTTCTCTCTTACGTGTTATTTTACTGGCTAATATTAGTGATATTGTTCTTGATTTTAATAAGAAGGCCTCTAGTGCAGTGGTTTATAATTACCTAATTTTTCTTGAGTGTGGGGAAGGTCATGACCCTTTTCAAAATCTGCTGAAAGATGTGCAGATAAAAGCAAATGTGAACCCACACCCAGACTCCGAGAGTCTAAGCTTTCAAAATTCTCCCAACCCCCATAGACTTCCACGAACCACGAAAAGTCCATGAAACCTGATTAGGGATTCTTTCTCTAGGATTTTACCTCTTGGAGGAATGTTAAATGTTAATTTAAGATAGATAATCTTTGCCTGATTAAGCCATTCTCTTTATTTCTATTTTATTTTTCCCCTTAAAATCAGTAATCAATGTTGAATTCCTGTAAACACCATCTGGGTATTGCAGTGGGATGCATCACTCCTCCCATTTCTCCAGCCCGCCCTGTATTCACACACTTTGCAGTTTTTCTGACTAGAGAAAGAGTAGGTTTCTCTGCCCCATTGTCATTGGGCTCAGATTCGTGAACTTCTTTGGCCAAATGGATGTTCAAGCAGAAGTTCACGATGTACATGTGTGGCGGACATCCCATCTTGTGCTTCTGTCATTACCACAAGAAGAGCATCTTCCAAAGTAAACCTCTACTACAAACAGAAAGAGAGATAGATGAACAGACCCGGCTCTAAACTTTAGGGTGGAGCCAAGACATAGTCCAGGAACTGTTCCAAGCTCCTAGGGACCACCTTTGGCGCCACCTTCAGTTCCTTGTCATGTGGCACTTTCCAGGGAGCCATGTCTCACCACAAGGAAACTTGATTCTTCAAAGCCAGCAAAAGAGGGTGGGGGGGCTAGGGAAAGTGAGAGTCTCTGCTCTAGATCCTTTTATGAAGGGCTTACCCGATTAGGTCAGGACCACCCATAATAACCTCTTTCGATTAACTGGACACCAGCTGATTAGGAACTCTAATTACACCTGCCAAACCCCTTTATCTTTGCCATATTCTATTGATTAGAAGCAAGTTACCATTCCCACCCATAGTCAGAGGGAAGAAATTACACAACTTCATTGGGGATCATCTTAAGATTCTGCCTACTACAATCATGTATTTGTTATTTTTATCTACTAATGTTATTATTTTCCTATTTACTATGTCACTAATAATAGTTTATCTACTAATATAACACATTAATATAGTTAATGCAAATTAATTATTATTAATTAATATAGTTAATTCAAAGTGGTTTAACAGGTAAAGATTACATTAACATATTAATATAATTAACCATATTACTGGATGGCTAATATGATTAATTATATTAATATGTTAGTATAATCTTTACCTGTTAAATCACTTTGCATTCCTGGAATAAATCCCATTTGGTCCTAATTTATAATTTAAAATACTGCTAATTATATTTCATTGGTAGTTTCATTTGTTCTTTTATTCGCATATTCAAATAGGAGATTGAGCTGTAGATTCTTGGCCATCCTTGTTGAGTTTGATTAAGAAAAGTGAGGATAACATTGTGAAACACATTCAGAAATCTATAGTATCCTTCAGGGCTCAGTGAGGAAAAAAGAACTACCACAGATATTAAAAAAGAATGAAAAATTATATGGTCAGGAGAGGATCATGGGAGTGAAAGGTGAGGTGTGGGGAAAGTTGGAGGATCAGAGAAACCATTACTGACCTCTTCAGCCTTACTGGCTGGCTGGCTGGGCAAATTAGAGCTTGTGGAAAAATCTGAAAAGCCATAAGTACCTGTAGCTAATGTAGTGTATGTGGTCAGAGGTCCTGAAAGAGGTCCTTCAGGGGGAACTGTGCCTCTGCATGCTTGCAGCCAAGCAGTGGTGTAGTCTTGGGGAGTGCTATGGGAAGATAAGCTAGGAGTAGAGTGACAGTAGAGTGAAGCCATCCTGGGCACCCGCAGGCAGCTCTGCATTGGTCTGTCACTTTGCCTACCTCAACCTCTGCTTCCTTCCCACATTCCAGGCTGTTCTGAGAAATGCATGTCCCAGCCTCAGACAAGAACAGCAGAGACAAGTTGACATCACACAATCCAAGCCCATCTACTTTCATTTTCTGAGGTCAGAAATGATTTAAACAGCATGAGAATGGTAAACTCCTTGAAAGATTGAAAGGACTTACTCATAAACCTGTGGATGCTGGACAGGGTGACAAATAGGCAAGAAGCAAGAGACACATAGGAAGCAAGGTTGCAGGTCTGGCAGGGAGAGGGAAGACTCCAGACTAAGTAGTAGTTCTCTGTGTGCTCACAGGAGTTTGGGCTGACAGCTAGCGTAATGGTCAAACTACTGCCTCGAGCAAAAGACAGGTAGGTCCATGCTTGAAGAGTGCATGGAATGGGAAAATCTGCTTTCCTTCACCATCTTTAGAGTTGTAGCCTTCGCTTATCAAATTTTAAGTTTTTGTTTTTTAAATAGAGGTTTTAAGCAAAGAAAAAGAATATTGTCTTTACTAGGAAAGATGAATTCATTTCCTTTTATTGTCAATTTTTTGTTATTGAGTTAAAGATCTTAATTCAGTCAACTTGTTCAATGATGTACTCCTGCCTCACTGGTTCTTTACTTTATGCTTTCTGGATTATATATTCTTTTAAAGCCTTTTCTTTAATTATTTTAAATGTACACATGATGACATTAATTCTAGTAGTGATTTTCTAAAATTAGAGAAACTAAGATGGAAGTATGGTGCTAAATATTTGAAAACATAACTAGGTCTGGCTTCATACTTGTTGTAAATTCCTTGTCTGATAATTCCAAAATCTGTGTCAAATCTAAGTCTGTTTCTAATGCTTTTTTTTTTTTTTTGTCTCTTCAGACTGTGTTTCATCTTGCTTTTTAGTGTGCCTTGTAATGTTTTGTTGAAAGTCAGACATATGATGGGCAGTAGGAGCTGAAGTAAATAGGCCCTCAGTGTGAGGATTTATGTTTATCTAGCTAGGACTTGGGCTGTGTTTAATGTTTGTTCTAGATGTAAGTACCAGAAGCTTCACATTCTTCCAGGGTTCATGTTTTTGTCTCCCTTCTCAACTTTGGGCTTCCCTATGGACTCCTCTTCAGATACAGTCTGCATCTTGCAACTCATAAAGCTGTGATCCACTGTTACTGTACTAACCCTGTTGGGGGGGTGGTAAGGTGTGGGGGAGAGGACCATGCTATAATCTTCTGATTAAATCTCAGTATTGTAGCGTTTCTCAGTGTTGTGACCCTCACAAGCATCTTTTAGGTGGCGTAGTTTTTTCTTCTCTGCTCCCTACTCCCTTCTCTGGCTGTAGCATTCCTGAGCAATTTCTCTGAAGCCCTGATCCTTGTTGACTATGTTTCCATCCCTACCCCATGTTTAGGTGCAACAAGAAGGCTGGAGGGGGCTTGAGTGGAGAAAAATGTCCTTCCTCCAGCTGCAGTGAAGTTTCAGAATTGTGCTCTGTCAAACTCCTTTTCCCTAGAGAGCAGACCTTTGCTATGGAGAAGGCTTGCTTCCCCTCCCATTGCCAGAGCCATAAAGGAGTCTTCTTCTATTCTCACCATGAGAACCTGGTGGGGTTCCTGGAGGTCAAGCTCATAAAGCTGCGGGGGCCTCCCTAAGACTTCAGCCTCAGAAGTTTCTCACTCTCACACTAGTTCACACTCAGTCTCTAGCAATTCATCAAAGTGATCATTTAAGGGTTTCTACCAGTTTATGGCTCCAGTGGCTTCAGCTTCAGTTAAGCAGATTTCTGTTGCTGTATCTCTCTGGATGCACCTGTCTCTCCAGATTTCAAGATGGCTCTGTCCTGCCACCTCATTTCTCTCATGCATCCAAGAAAAGTTGTTTATTTTCAGTTTGTCCAACTTTTGTGGTTGTTAGGACAGGAACAGTGACTTCCAAGCTCTTTTCGTATTGAAACTGAAACCAGAAGCCTTCAGTACTTTTTAACGTAGACACAAAAAGGAGTCTTTTATAGATTATTTTGATTAATTCAGATGCAGACTCTAACCACTCACTGAAAATATGGAAATTAGCAGCCTAAGATTCATTGAATCAATTTAAATACATCTTTTTAAAAATATATATAAATTTATTTATTTATTTATTTATTTATTTATTTATTTATTTTTGGCTGAGTTGGGTCCTCGTTGCTGTGCATGGGCCTTCTCTAGTTGGGGCGAGCGGGGGTCACTCTTCGTTGTGGTGCGTGGGCTCCTCATTGCGGTGGCTTCTCTTGTTGCGGAGCACGGGCTTTAAGCACACGGGCTTCAGTAGTTGTGGCACGTGGGCTCAGCAGTTGTGGCTCACGGGCTCTGGAGCGCAGGCTCAGTAGTTATGGCACATGGGCTTAGTTGCTCCCTGGCATGTGGGATCTTCATGGACCAGGGCTTGAACCTGTGTCCCCTGCATTGGCAGGTGGATTCTTAATCACTGCGCCACCAGGGAAGTCCCTAAATACATATTTTTAAGGGTGTTCCTTTTTAGAATGAGAAGAGATGCCAATATTGGCCTGGGCAGAAGCATCACAGATTTTTGTCATCGGTCATGCATATCACAATATAATGCCTGTGTACATCGTCCTTTGTCTACTCTTAAAGATATCATCAAGCTAGACTTCATGGCTTCCTTAACAAAGATGGAAAATAGTGCTATTAGTGACGTCTAATGGTTCTCCTGATGTCACAGAACAAAGATGCCCATCTGCTTCCCATGTTCCATGAACCTGGGAGGGGACAATCATGATAAGTAGATACAGCCTGAGGGAAATGCCAGAATTTAAATATAAATAATCAGTCATGATAAACAATAGTTATTTCTCAGAAACATGTATGAGAAATATAAACTTTGAAATGAATTGAAACAAGATTTAAGATGCAAATTTGTACCGTATAGGCCTGTTGAGATAGGAATTGAAGGGCAGGATGGAGCCCTGTGACAACAGACCAGCCTGTAGTATAGCATGGCCTAGTATTCAAACCAGACTTCCCAAAGATAGACTGGGTATTTGCCTAACGTGGCAAGACTAGAGAATTTAAGAAGGAGGGAACTCACTTTGGTTGAATACTTACTGAACCATATTTCTTTCACTCACTTTTTATTCATTAATTTGAATGAATTATTGAGTTCCTACTACATACCATGCACTGTTCTTGGTGCTGCCAATTGAAAAGTAAGTGGGATCTGATTTGTTCCTTTGGGGAGATTATAATCCAGTGTAGAAGGCAGACAGATAGCCAGGGAACTACATTGCATTATGATATGTGCTAAGAGAGGATACCCTGCAGATTTCTCTGGAATACCCTAGGAGGAGTCTGAGCCCTGCCAAGATTGGGGCAGGGGATGCCAGGAAGGACATCCTGCAGCAGGACATGAGATGCCAGGGAAGAGAGTGAGCATGGGATGAGAGGGAAGAGTAAGCCTGGAAGAAGAAGAAGGCCTGGGGTGTGGAGGAGCTTGACTTCTTCAGGAGTTGTTGGGTTCAGTGTGGGCGCCACTTAGGTCCTGTCAGTGGGTCAAGGATAATGCCTTCATCCTTGTGCAATGGGAGCCAAGAAGAGATTCCAGCAGGAGAGCCACATGATCCGATCTGAGCTTAGAGGAGACCATGGTGGCATGTAGGAAAAGGATGGATGTGCATAGGACTGGTGGCATGGAGGCCAGGTGAGAAACTCATGTAGAAGTGACGAGGACTCAAAGTTAAGGGTAGCAGTGAAGAAGGAGAGAAATGAAAGGATCAAACAGATATGAAGAAGGTGACATGGGCAGCAGTTGTTGGCTGCTCTGGTTGAGGAAGTGAGGAAAGGGAAGCATATGCAGGATCTGGGTCTGAGCTGTAGTAATGGAGTGATGGGTGGTCCTACTGATGTGATGAGGAACAGAAGGGAGTTCGAGGAACAAGTGAAGTTTGGGTTGTGTTGATGGGGCATCCAGGTGCATGCATCCAGAATTTGGAATTGAGGAGGGACCTCAGCTTGGAAGTTGCCATAAGCTAGACAAGGGGTTCTGAAGTAGACCTTGTCAGCACCCCAATATTCTCTAGGCTCACCCACAAGTTGGGTGCTGTGTGTGCCTCCCATTCAGGCCTGTGGCTTTCTGCCTCTCTTTGTTTGAGCTATTCTCTGGCCTTGGACGCTGCCTGGCACCTGCACAGAGCAGGCCCAAAGTGCTGGGATGGAGGTAGTGTAGTGTAATGTGTCAGAGGTTAGCCCTTGTTAAAACTCAGATTCCTGGGCCACCAGAGACTCTGATTTACTAGGTTTGGTGGGAAGGAAGGGGGCAAGATTTGCATTTCTGGGGCTTCCCTGGTGGCGCAGTGGTTGAGAGTCCGCCTGCCGATGCAGGGGACGCGGGTTCGTGCCCTGGTCCGGGAAGATCCCACGTGTGGTGGAGCGGCTGGGCCCATGAGCCATGGCCACTGGGCCTGCGCATCCGGAGCCTGTGCTCCGCAATGGGAGAGGCCACAACAGTGAGAGGCCCGCATACCGCAAAAAAAAAAAAAAAAAAGATTTGCATTTCTAACAGTCTCTCCACTACAGTCTCTTAGACGGGCCCTTGGCATTGTTCCCAGCTGTCCGAATGGTAACCCTTCCTTAACACACTCAGTTGATTCCCTCCCTTCCCTGGCTCCTTCCCTCATTCTGCTTCCTGGGATTACATCCCAATGGCTTGCCTGAGGTCTGTTTTGGTCAAATCCTAATACAATAGCTGCTTAAAGCCCGTGTCTTATCTGTGATATCGGCAGGGCACAATTGTGATAACTGTCTCAGAATTGTCATCAGAATTAAAACAGGTAAGGCATGCAGGAGACATCCTCAGGTTCAAATGGCAGTTCATGCGCTGTACTGACTCCCCTGCCCTGTCTTGAAATATTCCTCAAAATATTCATGGATGAAAGGAGAACATTTTCAACAGGCATGGACACTTGGCTTGTTAATCAAAGATATTAAGGACCCTAGGAGGAATTCCCATCAGCCACATGGGGATGGGGCCCATCTGGGCAAGGAGTCTATGGAGCAGCCCGGCCTGTCATGGCTGTGTACTCCCGCTTCAGTGAGGAAGTGTTACTATTACTGTTGTCATTGTGGTTGTATTGCCTTTGAGGAGTTAGTCAACTTCAGTTACTATTATTCTTGTTGTTGTTATTATTATTATCATTGTACAAGCTTTGAGGAGTTAGTGTTAGTTATTATTATGGTTATTATGATGTTATTAATAATAATATCATTATATGGCCCTTGATGAGTCCACAAATCCCCTGAATCTGATGCAAAATCCTATTCTTTTTCTAAAGGGAGAGTTCACAGCTTTCATCCGATTTTCCAAGGACTCCCCAAAGTGAGGGTAGTTGGGGCCCAGGAGAGTAGCTGAGGTTAAAAAGAGGCAAACAGGGCTTCCCTGGTGGCGCAGTGGTTGAGAGTCCGCCTGCCGATGCAAGGGACACGGGTTCGTGTCCCGGTCCGGGAAGATCCCCCATGCCACGGAGCGGCTGGGCCTGTGAGCCATGGCCGCTGAGCCTGCGCGTCTGGAGCCTGTGCTCTGCAACGGGAGAGGCCACAACAGTGAGAGGCCCGCGTACCGCAAAAAAAAAAAAAAAGAGGCCAACAGCTCTCTGTGCAGATTGAGTTCACGCGCAGGGGAGCAGCCTCCTGCAGCAGGCAAGGAGAGAAAGGGTTGTCGGTGGCAGGAAAGGAGGGGACGGTCAAAAGCTCAAGCTCTCTAGGGAAGCAGGTGAGGGTGAAAGGTGACTGCACGCTTGAGGTGTCTCCAGAAGAAGGTAGGATCGGGGGCACTTGGCGTGACCCAGGCACTGCAGAGAGTGACCAAGAGGAGGGTGAGCGTCCACAGAAGATACAGACAACGCTTCCAGGAAGCTGGACAGTGAGGGGTGGCGGAGACAGTCTGCAGCCCAGGAGGGCAGTGGGACAGTGGGAAGAAAGAATTTATTTCTAAACATTGATGAAAAAGCCAGTGGCCCAGAAATGTTTAAAGACACGTGACATCCTCTCATCTCTGTTTTAAATATGGAAACTGAGGCTCAGGAAGTAAAGAAACTTGTCCAGGTTCACTTAGCCCATTAACCACAGAACTGGAAGTTGGCTTCAGTCTGTCTTTTTTTCCGAGTACCCTTTCCAATGCATCATATTTCTTAGAATTGCTGAAAAGTCTTTGATGCCACACCTTTCCACCACTGCAATGCTGGATTAAAATCCCTCTCTAGGGTCCTTTCTCACAGTTTCTCAGGGTCACATGAGAGTTCAAGGTCCCATGAAGGGGCAATGCAATCAAAGCGAGTGGATGGGTCAGACATCAGATGTGTCTTTGGCAGGACGCTGAATGTACCGAGTGCCTGGGGTAAAGCAAAGGGACGGTCCAGAAAGTGGACAAGACAGCCAGCCAGCAAAGACAGTCCACTGGAGTTTTGCCTGGACGTGCCTGGCGGTAAAGACACCCATGTCTTGGTCCCTTCTTCTGTCCTCTGATGACCCGGTGGAGGTGCTGGGCCCATGCAAGTCTGTTACCAACCTTCTCCGGAGGGCGGGAAACCTGTTCCGGTGAGCACAGGAGTGAGTACTAGGTCCAGGGAAAGGCGCACAGTGGCCAGGCTTCAACCTGCGTGCCCATCTGGGGAGCACGTGGAGAGAGTAGCTACTCGTGTGCAAACAGGGACACTGCAGTCCTTGGCTTCTCAGAAGCCGCCACCCACGTGTGCCCTCTGCCCTCTCCCCATGTGGACCCTGACTGGAAAGGCCCTGGTTGCCAAGACATAGGAAAACTGACAGCGTGAGGACATTCAGCAAAGGAACCAAAGTGCTGTAAGAGAAAACACAGCTAAAACCCTGGCCACAGCAGAAAGCCAACTGCTAGACTCCCAGGAAGGCTGGCCCAGTCTGTGATCACTGTCTCCTGTCACTGAGAATGTCCTGCCTCCCTTCCTATGATTAACTGTGTTGAAGAGAGAGGGGAGACAGTGAAGAAAGTGGTGGGCACAAGACTTGCAAGCTTAGTAAATTCCACAGCAGAGACAGGGAGGAAATGTGACCCTGGCATGGAGAGTGGCTTTGCAAGTCTGGGGAGCACCAGCCCACCTCCTTTGCCCAGCGAAAATACAGCTGGCACGGACCACAAAAAATCGGAAGGAAAATTAGGACCTGATGCAAACAAAGCTATCAAATACCAACATTTGACATGCATAAAAATTCATCCAGTTTATAACTCATATACTCAAACCCTAAATTTAACCTGTTAGAATATTCTATCTTAAGGAGTATCTCATTCAACCTTCCAGAAGCAAGGCATGCAGACTTAGCAGGTCAGAAGTCACTGCCTTCAACAGTTCTTCTCTGCATGCAAGTCAAAGAAGTACTGAGCTATTCCAGGGGGTCAGAGCCAAGCCCCCAAAGCACACAAAAAAGTGTGCATGATGGTTTCCCATCTAAAAGGGAATGGCCACGTCCTGTGACATGTCTGTCCTGCTTTTACCTAGTTACCTAGTAGGTGCTCAATAACTGAGCAGTATTGGTTCTATTTTCACCTACATTTTCCTTACAATTTTATCATTAGCAAAAGTCTCTCCTAAACACCATTTATTTTACAGAATCATGGTAAGGCACTTAATTTGATTTTAGTACTCATTTCTATGCTGTGTTTAGTTTGCAATTTAAAAATAAAGCATAACTTAAAACGAGTTAAGCTAAGCTTAAAGCAACGGGTTTGATAATTTATGTAAGCCATCAAACTAATGGGAGAGATCCAAGGTGAGACCAGTCAGGGTGAAGGTGGAATAGATAGACAGAAGGGAAGGAATACTGGCCGGAAAAGAAGGGAAGAAGGCTGTCCCATGATGTAGCCAAAATGCTGCAAAGAACTGGGCCCATCTCTCTGGGCATTTTTCACTGGCCCCCCTCCTGGGCAGGTGGGGCAGGAACAGGGACTTCCACGGACCCCTTGCACGGAGAGCCCTTGCCTTTTCTCCAGCTGAGTTCGCCTGCCCTCCCCAAGTTGTCCTAAACCTGAGACAAAAGACAACATGATTTTCATCCAGATTAATGCAATATTTTGTTTCTGTTTCTGAATGTTGTGTTAAGAACTAGGAGTCCTAAAAATTAAATTTAGCCAACGTATTCACTTTCTCCATTCTCACTGTGTTCATTTTTTTGGTCTGTTTCTGTCTGCTCTCACTTCCTGAACAAGGAAAGAAATATTAGCTCGGTTTAAAAAAGTAAAAAAAAAAAAAACCCACGGACAGAAGCACGCCCTTCTTCTCTGGTTCTTAGCATTCTGGAATGCACCTGTGCTAAAATATGAAGAAATAAAACAAATATAAATTATGCATTTTCCAACTTAATTTAAAATGCATTATGTTCTGCTTTGTTCTCCGGAATTAGTCTTATTAAGGGGACAGATCTATATGGATTAATTTTGAGTCAGTTTATTCACTTCTTTGTAATTCAGGGGCAAGGATTTTTGTCCCCAGGCATCAAATTAATTTTTTTTTTTTTTTTACTGTAAGTAACACATACAAAACATAGACCTCTTTGTGTTATTTCTTTGTTTACCTAGCAAGCGACACATGCCCATGTTATGTTTCCACCAAATCTTAAACCTCTCCTTTTATAGAGCAAAACTTTCCAAATGATTTTTAAAGCAATGGAACCGTTGTCACAATATTTGAGCTGGGCACAGTCATACCATTATCCTCTTCCTGGTATTAATTTCTAGAGAGATCCACATGGCCTCCCTCCAATTCAAACTCCGAGGCAACCAGCCTCTGGCCCCTGCCTTCCCAATAATTTTGGCAACATGTGAATTGATATTTTACGACGATTTAAAATATGTACCAAATCATCATTTTTAAGCATTGTTTGAGTACAGTCATTCTTTGTTCTGCTTAGACGTTTTAAATCTATTTTTTTGCCCCCTATACTGAGCAAGTAAATAGTCTGAATTCTTAATTAGTCTTCTTTAAACAAAATACCCTTTCATATGCACTAATAAAGACTAAGGATCATTCCCCTCTTGTTTAAATAACTGCTTGCTGTAGTATAAAATTGTAAGAGACACGATGCAGATCAAGTTGCGGGCTTGAAGTGGGGAAGAGGAACAAGCCGTGCCATAATAAGCAGATTTTAATGATTTACTATAAATCAGCATTTTTGCCCTGTCAGTGAGATTGAAGAGGCAGACAGCTCCTCACATGTCTGCCGAGCAAATGTCTTCCTGATGAATCATGTGCACTGAATCACTGATCACAACATTCAAATAATGAGGGAAACATATACACAGCCTCCCGATGGCTGCTCCAAGGCAGCAGGAATATATGTTTTTTCGTTGTATGGTAGTTAAACCCTTACATCGATCCTTGGAGGGTTCCACGGAGGGTAATGGAAGTGTATATTACCGGGTTAACCGTGGATGCCCTAACGTGGGCTCATCTGCATAAATGCTTTGCCCCACCCCCCGACTTTTGATGAGAATCTAATCTAGTCTGGAGGAGAAGAGGGGGTCAGCAGAAAGACAGGCTGCAGTAATAAACCTAAAGGTAAAGAATCTGGCCACAGAAACTGGTAGAAATCAGAGCTAATTTCTGTTGGGTCAAAGGCTCACTCGGTCTGGGGGCAGTTTTTTCAATGCCCCCCTCTGTCAGGCTCCCTCCTGCCCCAAGCGCCATCTCATCACTTGCTCTATCAGTGTCTGATACTCCCCCCAAAGATAAGTTTCAGTGCTTGGACCCATCCCTGGGGAGAAGCTCTTATTTGGAAATGGTGTGCTGAACCCCCAGACTAGACCAGGGGGCCAGGGGAACCAGGCACAGATAGCTCTGGCTCAGACACAGAGCCTATCCCTGGCCTTGGATCCGCGGATCTCAGGAAGCCTTTCCAGCTGACACATCCAGCTGACATGAAGCCTTCCCTGACTGCCACCTTCAGGCCTCATTCCTCACCACCCCTGCAGCCTGCCATCAGCAACTCACCCTTTGTGTGCTGTTTGTCCCTTGTTGTCCTTATACTGGGCGTCCATCCCAGTGCACTGTGGCCTCCTCAGTTGCAAGGTGACTATATTTTCTTTTTTGTAACTATCACCACATCTTCCATAGAGTGCCGGCTTTGTCACAACTCACCCACCCCCATGAGCAGTGAATGAATGAATGATAAAGTCCTATTGCCAAGCTCAGCCAGGCCCATGGAATGCTGGGAGCCCAGGCTCTCACAGACATGATGGAGTCCTGGGGCAGAGGATGATCAGCTTCCTCTTGCCGTGTTCTAACCCTGCTCCCTCTGGCATCCAGCTCTGGTGCTGCATGAGAATCCCCAGGAGAGTAGAAGATGATGTCCAGGGAGTGGGCAGGGAGGGGCCTTTGAAGGGGGCCCATGTGCTGGGGACTCAAAGTCATTCATATAAGACCGTGTCCTCAGAGATGTTATTTAAAATATAAATCCAAGAATAAATCAAAGCTATGCCCCGCCCTCACCCCAGGATGATTAAGAACCTAATTAGAATTCTAAAGCTTTTGTCCTTCTTGTTAATGAGTGGACCTACGAGGTCAGTTTTGGAACGTCTCCCTTTACCACCCAGGACTTCATGCAGAGTGGACACAGCCTTCCTAACTCCAAATGCCACTGGAAAACTCAGAGACGTTGACACTCCCCCATGGTGGCTCCCTCAGCCCTGGCTTATTTCACTCCGACTTCCCCCTAGTCACTCTCCTCAAACGCCCAGCTTTCGAGACAGATCAAAGCATCTTGGGCCCTCTAACCTCCAACAGTCGGTGTCCAGCTCGTTGCTGGTTCTGGGGAGCCAAGGTCCTGAGCACACTAGCTCCCAGAGCTCAGCGTCTGGTCTGCTGGCTTCGTCAGAGCATCCTGGTCCCAACCCTGGACTGAACCTGTTTCACACTGCTGTTGGGGAAGCCCTTCCAGGGAGCCTCAACTCTGGCTGGAGAAGAAAGGAGGGGTTGGCTTGGAACGTGGGAGCCTCCCTGCCGCATTCCTGCTCAGGGCGCTCCCTCTGCCCCCAGAGCACAGCTGGAGCCCCACGCTCCCCACCTCTGTCTGGAATGCCCACTTCTCTCCGACTCAAGTCCACTAAGAATTGGAAATAGAGCTCCCTCTCCCCTTGCAGTTCTGTCTCATCTCCCACAATGGAAGTAATCTCTCCTCTCTCTGAGCCCCATAGTGCTTCAGAGACTGTGGACATTCACCCATTCACTGATCCGTTCATTCATTCAACTAGTATTTAGTGAAATCCACTCTGCCTCACCTTGGGAGATCCAGTGGTGATGAGAGAGAGACCTGGATTCTGCTCTCATGAAGCATCTACCCCATGGACTTCTCTCCTAGACCAGGCTTCTCTGCCTGGTCCCATCAGGTAATGAGGAAAGCAAGGGTGCCACCGGCAGGGTGAGTGGTGCTGGGATGCGTGGAGCATTTGCTGTGTTCCAGGCAGTATTCTAGGCAGTATTCTAGACCCAGCAGTGAACTAGTCAGGGCTGGACAAGGTCTCTTCCAGGGTAGCTTCAAGTTATCACACAGGACCCCTGCTCACTGGTTTAATGCTCTGATGTCACCGTCTTGAAATTCTTAAAAATTTTTAAGCAAGGGGTCCTGCAATTTCATTTTGTGAAATCATAACAATCTGGATCCCTTGTTTGAAGGGTTTGCAATTCCATGCAGAGAAGAAGAAATAAACAAGTAAACAAATAAATGAACAAGAAATTTGGGATCAGTGTTGGGTTGGAGAGTTGGAAGAGGAGCTACTTCAGACTGGGGAGTCCAGGAAGCCGTGTGAGAGGGCCTTCTGAGTGGGGCCACACATGATGGGAGGCCAAGGACATGCAGGACGGGATACACCAGGTAAGCCCGTTACTGAAATAAGCCAGTTAGCCCCCTGGCCTGTATAGGTACCTGCTCAACCCTTTGTTATGTGTGGGATGGAGGGGGCTGGCTCTGGGGACTTTGCCCCTCTCTGACTCTGGAGGGAAATCAGGAGGTCAGGAAAGGGAGCTCCCGTCACCTCCTCCCCCAGCCATCAGCACCACCGGGAACAGAAGGAACACCCTCTGCCTGCCCTCTCAACCCCACCTCCCTCCTCCTCCCCCTGGCAGCCTGGGCATTGGGCCCGTGGGTCCTCTTGTTCCTGGTACGCCTGACTAGGTCTTCCATTATTTATTTGCCTTAAGAAGGCTCCATGGGAAATGCAGGGGATCCCATAGAGAACTTTCAAGACTGGCCACCATGAGGCATCTCAGCTCCTGGGGATGTCCTTGGGGTTTTTGATGCAGGTGATGTGGTGCCCTGGCCTGAGGTTTGGGGAAAGGCCAAGCAAGCTCCAAGCAGCCCTGATCTACTTAGGTCTCCAGCCCCAGACCCTGTGGTCCCTCAGAGCCCTCCGATGGGCTTGTCGGAGATTTCACTGCGGACTCCCTCAACCCATAAGTTGTGTGTGAATCCTTTCGCCCAGGGCTTGTGCTTCCTCTGGGTTTCTGGAGAGGCATGGAGGATGGCGCCCGTTGATTGACAGCTCACGGCCCTGTTCCCTGTTCCTCCTCCCACCATCCCAGCTGCAGCCTGGCCTCCTTTACCGGGAAGGCAGAGAGCCTAAAGATCACCGCAGATCAAAATTCAACAGTTGTGACCATCCTGCCAGAAAGCAAGCTCCCTGTGGGCAAAGCCTTAGGGTCCGCTGTGATTCCCAGTGGCCTGCATACACAGCGCCACCAGCCGACCAGGACCGGATATGCAGCAGGTGTGAGGATGGAACAGAAGGGATGGAGGGTGGAGACGATGGACGTGGTTTGGGGGCAGCGACAGTGCAGGCTGTGTGCAGGCGAGCCTGCAGGAGACTTGTCAACACAACAAGGGATGACACAGCACTGTGCAGTTGAAAGCAAATTTCATCCACAATGTAATTATCCACCCAGGAAAAGAGGGGTCCCCTCTCCTGGGACAGCCATCCATGTGAGGAGAAGGAAAATAAACTCGTTCTAGGTCAATTTAAAGGTTAAACGGAGGTCAGTGAGGGGGAACCGAGACTGTCCCTGACTAGGGAGCAGTCGTTTGGCCACTCGCGCAGGCCTTTAACCTTTGGTTCTAATATTCATCTGGAAAAAAAAAATGTGAAGCAGATAATTGGATATTAACAGGTACACCATTTCAGTAATCTTAGGAAAAAAAAAAAAAAGAGTGATTGCAAATCCAGAGGCAGTTACTTTAGAAAGATAGTAACGTGTAATTCCCAGTTTCTCAGACTGTAACTTTTGCACTTACCACTAATTTCTCCACTGCTCCAAATGCAGTGTATACATTTAGTTTAGAATTTATCATCACCGTTTGTGTATATTACACCAGCGGCATAATCCATCCTCATGAAGCTAATGCTCAGCATTAGGAAAATGGACTCCATATGGATCCTGCCAGCCTCTGGCCTCAAACACACCCCGAGGAGACACCGCGGGTGTGCGGTCCCCACGCCCCACCCCCAGGGTGTGCTGGCTTCTTGTTTTGCGCAGTATCTCCAAATGGCACAGTCTGATTTCTGCAAGTTGCTGGTGTCCATTGTCTGTGGATGTAAAAATCAATGACCTACATAAGATTTTGATTTTGCACTGGGAATTGAGAGAGAAAGAGAGAGGGAGGGAGAGAGAGAGAGAGACTGAAATGCAGGTAGAAAATAATGAAACAGTCATGTTAAAAAATAAAAGCATGTTGAACTCAAAAAATATATTTTCTAGAGGATATCTATTTTTTTTCCTTTGAACTATCTATTTTCATAGTCATTTGGTGAAAACACTTAATTGTATTAATGTGTCATTGAGCTGAGAGTGCTGGTCCTTCCAAGGTGGACCCTCACTTGGGCACCGAGAGCAAAAACCCTAGTTCCAAGGATGCCCGGGAGCCCATGGAACTAGGAACTGCTATTGAAACCTCTCAATGTATATTCAATCCTTGTTTTTATTTTCTTAAAAGAGAGGGGAAAAAAGCCTCAAACTGCTGATTTCTGCAGAAAAATCTGCAAATGAACTGTTCTATTAGCACAAACATACCAAAGTCTTTAGAACCCCTGTCTTCAAAAGCATAATTAGGTATTTATTTCAGACAGACTAACATCTTTGCAGTAGCTAATAAGATGCAGCCCATTTGAATATTAATATAATAAATGATTAAATTAAACAGCAAGATTCAGACTCAGAAATAGCCTTTATAGGTCCCAGGGGGTCACTAAAACTGTTTCCATTTCTTCCTACAGTTAATATAGTGCAAGGGACATGAATGCATAGAGCAATATTTGTCTTATGAAACGTGGAGTTTTATATGGTGCTATTCAGTTTTATTACTCCACAGTTTGAATCTGGGCCCCAAGTGAAGTCACCATGCTGAGGCCTGACAGCCCTTCTTCCTGTCTCACTGCTCGCTGGCATTCCAGAGATGCTCCACTGCTTGGCAAAGGGTTCGCTCTAATTGCCCCCATATCAAGAGGTGCCCATGAAGGTGAGCACCAGGTAAACTCATAATGTGATTAAGAAAGAGAACAAAATAAAAACTCGTTCTGCATAACAAACTGACAGGTTCATTTTGTGTGTCTGTGTGGTGTGTTTCACAACTCCATGCTGCGCCTGCATGTGGCTCAAAAGCCACACCCAAATCCGTGGTGCCTCCGGAGGCAGCTTCATCTCTCCACCAAGAGGGACCCCCTCCCCCAGCTCCACCAGCACGAAAAGGAATAGGCAAAGTCGGCAATTATAATTGGCCATTATTCCAATAAAGGTGTTTCCCTTCTTAAATTAGTCCATGAAAACTGCACACTCTCCAAATCCTGTGAACCTGAGAAGTGTTAATAAACATCTGGCTATGCTTTTTGCTTAATTGGCATTCCTTAGTTTGGACAGAAGTCTGTTTATGTAACACAAAACACACACACAAACACACACATACACACACACACAGATTCTGTTCTGTAAGTCACAGCCCCTCAGACATCCAAAAGCAGCCATTCCTAACAGTTGGTGAGAGAATTGGGTCTTTCCAATACTCCTGTTTGTCCGCTGAGCATCAGAAGAGAAGAGGTATTTGGATATGCATGCTTAATTTTATTGTGCAAGTCTCAGATCCAATATCTAATAACTTGATATAGGCATGCTGTTGGAAAATATTCACATTTCCAAAATAGGAAAGAGATTGAAGCTTGGAGGTCAGTTTGAATAAAATAGAAAACAACACAAACCAACCTCAAGCATGTCCACAGGCCACATTATTATTATCCACAGCCTAAAATCTCCCAGCCCTATCTCTCTAAGGAGCAGCATTGGCAGGAAGGTAATGGATAAATCGTAACCCGGCTTGCAAGACTCTACTGTCTAAATTAGATAAAAGAAAACTAGGAAGAAAACTCAAAGATAAGTGGTACAAAGTAAATCAGAACAAATCATCTTACCAAACTTTATTCACATCTGATACCATTTTTAGAAATTAAGGTCAGTTTTGTGGAACTAATAGGGAGTTATACCTATATATCTTGGACACCATGACAATGCTGGAGGGGAAGATTTATACTCCATGGTTGCAGATGCAGAAGAAAGATAGGCGAGATCAAATGGAAGTGCATGATAACAAATGAAAAATGGTCCCCGCAGCCCATAAATTAATTGAGAAAAGAAGGTTGTCATTATTTGAACATGCTTTAAAATAAGGTATGGGGTCCAGATGGCTGAGGATAGATAGGCCCAAGAAGTTTGAGTAATTGATGACTTAAAAATAAAACAAGATCTTAAAGAAATGAATCACATCAGGCAAGTTAGAGGAGGAATATTATAAGAGAAAGGAACAGATTAAAAAAAGCACACAAAGCCAAAGATGAACCCCAAATCTCCAGGACCATTAAAGCCAAACGAAAGCATACAAGCAAGTGCTTTAGTGGGATTCAAAATGGGGGAGGGGAGGAAAGTCAGAAATAGAGTCTTACTAATGGTACATTTCAGATGTTACCTTATTAACCTGTTCAGCTTTGCATTGGGTTTTCTGCTGCAAACACACTCCATTTCCTTTTTTTCTTTTTCTTTTTTTTTTTTATATGGTCTTAAAATAGGGCCGTGCTGAGGTGGGCCACCAACCTTGCAAATAATAGTATTCTACTGCTTCCTTTTGAGCTAATCCCCCACAGGAAAATTCAAAACTAATTTGCCTGTGGGGAATCCTGAGGGGTGGCTATCAGCTGGGGAATTTTCTTTGTGGCCAATGGTGGGAGGGCAAAGGAGCAAACCCAACTGATTTCCCACAGCCATAGAGGACCAGACCTTTCTCTAAGGAGGGCCTATCACTGCCTAGGTAAACCCATCTTCTCTCCTTCCTATTGCCAATGAGAAGATGGTGCTCATCCATTGGCTCCTCTCCTGGAAATAATATTTCTGGGGCAACTAGACGCTAAATGACTTCTAAGCTACACATCAAATTCTTTCTTCTTTCCTCCCTCCCTCCCTCCCTCCCTTCCTTCCTCCCTCCCTTCCTTCCTCCCTCCCTTCCTTCCTCCCTCCCTCCCTCCCTTCCTTCCTTCCTTCCTTCCTCCCTCCCTCCCTTCCTTCCTTTTCTGCCTTTCTTCCTTCCCTTCTTTTGTTTCTTTCTTTCTTTCTCTTTTTTTTTACCAGACTTCCTTTCTTCCTTCCTTTTCACATTTCTTTCTCCCTTTTTTCATCACTATTTATACCACCATCTGTAATTCCACCCATATCCTTGAAATACAGGAAACGGAGCAGCGGTGCTGTATTCCATATTTATGACTTCTCAGTACATCAGAGCATTACTGGCTTTGGAGGGCCCCCGTCTGAGCACAGCTCGGTAGAAATGCTCCCTGTATGAGCTGAGCAAGGACAGCTTGGGGCAGAGCAGCCTCGGGAGGAGGATTCTCAGCAAGCCTCTCCATGCTCTCCGGCAGCACTCGACTTACTTCCTGTTTCTTAAATTTTTTTTTTCCTCTGCTTCTCTTTACACGCATGTATATTTTTGCCCTCAAAGCCACGGATTTGCTGTTCATGCTAAGGGAGTATTATGAATATTCTGAATGAAAATAGAACTCTGGGAGAAAATGCTAGGCACAGAGGCTGGTGTCAGTGCAGGCTGCCCCTGGGTCACACGGAGGGCAGGTGGGCAAGGAGTGCCTCTGCTTTCTCAGGTGGCTCCCCTCAGCGTACCCCAGCCCTCACACTGGAGTCCCTGGTTACTGATTATTGATGACCAAAAACATACATCAAACAGCAATGTAATAGCACTGCCTTGGGAAGTGCAAGACCACAGGCTACCTTTCCTTCAAGAAATAGATACATGTGTGTTCACGTGACTGTGTGTATGTGTGTGTGTGTGTGTGTGTGTAGCGGTTGTAGCCAAAAATGTGGTATCGTGACAAAATAAAGGCAGAGTTAAGAAGTTTCTCATCAAAGTCCTCTCTCATGTTATTAAAGGTACACTAATCTCCGAAGAGAGACACACGTGGGATAAACCAGAATATGGCCCTCCGTGATGAAGGCAAGCCAAAGGACTTGAAAATAATCTGAAGACAGAAATATAGAGGCAGCAAACATTTCAAGAGAAGGAGACTTGCCAGCAGGATTGATTTGAATACTCTGCTTGGAGATTTATTTGGTCTTCTCATCATAAAAGGCAAATGCACCCCGCCTCTTCCCCAGACAGTGAAGGAGAGAGGATAAAGCCTCTTTGGCCGAGTGGCAATGGCTATGTTTTAGTGGAGGCTAAAAATGGATGAGAAGTATCAGAGAAATGAACTTCTGTGGTTTTCAAAAAATGGTTCAGAATAGATGAGCCAACTCCTTTACATGTTCAAAAGAAAGAGGGAACAATTTTGTGAAATGCTAAGGCAGTGCAAAGTGAATGTTAAATAGTTTTTATCCACCAAAAAAAAAAAAAAAACATAGACTTATTCAAATGCATGTCTTGCTTGTCTTTAACTAAAGTGAAATTTCTTAAATCCAGCTGTAGTCTTACGGGCGGTGGGGGGCGTGGGGACTTCTGGGGGGCAGTGGGGGACGACAGAGCACAGAACATCTTCCCCGAACTGAACAGCATGTCGTTTTAAAAGCAGAGGCACACGCTATTGATTTTTTTTTTAAATACAAATTTGGCAGATTTCACATGATCCATTACATTTCTCAGGATGGTTAAGATGCAGCTTGCATGATTTATTCAGAATAAGGTCCATTTTTAGCTATATTTAAGTCTCCTATTTGTTATTTAACATGTGTTTAATGTTTTCTGTCCCTGCTGTGCACAGCTGCAAGCTGCTATTTTTTGGCAATTTTTGTGACTGGGAAGTGATTTGTGTCTTTGCATCTCACCTTTCTATTCTATGGCCTGCTGTTTTGATTTTCTCCTAAACTTTGAGAAATAAGTTACTCTGTGTCGTGACCTCTGCTTCCCTTTGCTGGGCAAACACAAGGGCTTAAAGGACACAACCAACCGTGACAAACCTCTGATAGGGTTTTTAGAAAGACATTGCCGGGGTGAACTGAAATTTCAGAAAGTTTATATTAAAAAACAAAGTTCTCCCATCTTAGCCTCTCATCAGAATGGATTGAAGCTGGTGATCTGAAAAATTGTGCGGCCTCCAGTAAGAATGTCTGTTGAGATTTAATGTGATGCTGGCAGGACTCTCGAGGACTTAGCCAGGTAGGAAGCAATGTGTCATCTATCACCTGTAGAAAGAAGGAGGCAGCCTCCCTCCCCACCCAGTTATTTTAGAAACATGGAGGCACTACCCTCCCCGCCCCCCGCAAAGTCTTTGCCAGTGCTGCCTTTCTGGAAGAACCGTTCCCTTGAGATGGAGAGCACGTCTGACAGTGACGGCTCTTTCCAGCAAGCGCCAAATCAAAAAGACCACTCAGCCACTGCCCAGACGGGCACAGGAAGTCAGCAGTTGGCACACACACTGCAAAGTCCAGAGCATCAGGCCTGGAAGAACGGCAGTTTTGCCAGCCCAGTTGGACCGATCACATATAAGTAAAAAGTCGGTAAGTGTTTATCTGATTCAGGCAAACACGGAGATGGCATCGAATGGCTTGCTGATTTTTTTCCCAAAGCCTGAAAGATCTTGCTTAATATTGCTTGATATATGCTAACCTTCCCTTTATAGGGTCTGCAATTGAGAGCCATGTTGCAGTGGTTTAATCCTGGCCTCGTACTTATCTAAAACACACTCTCCGACTGTGCTGTGAAAATTGAATCTTTTCCTCACAATCTTACTGACATGAAAAATATATAATACACTAAATGATTAATGCAGTTATAAACTATACCTGAGATAAGATTTAAGTATTCATATTTCTATCATGTTAATACAACACGATAAACCCATGAAGCAAACTCGACCAGGGCATTTGTTATTCTGTCCAGTGTTCAATTATTCTTTGTCCAAATACAATTTAGGGGCCTGCCGTAATGCAGTCACTCGCTGCAACACATTATGTGCTTCCGGGAGATAATAAGCCGCGCCTCGATGGTCAGCCTCAGAGACCCCGCTCTGTAAAAGGCCCCACGAAACACAGGCGGACGTGCAGATGCAGAGCACGGGCCCTGGGCCGACGACAGGCTTCCTGAAAAGATCATTTGCACCAGAATGCCGAGCTCATTTTATCTATCTTTTCTCCCTTTTATAAGAAAGTCTCCCATTAAAGGAAAACTTTTTGCCATAATCAAAAGGAAGCTTACGATAAGTGTAACTACTTAAAATCTGCCTTCCCCTAACACTGAAGATGGCTTTCTATCTGGGGCTGGAGAAAAGCCCTTTCTTTGTTGGCTCTAAATGGCCCCTCCTTTCGTTGTGCAAACGGCTCACACACGCAGTGTGCCATTTCCCACCCACCTCATTATTTTTATACTTCTGATGATGTCGATTTTGATTTTCAAATGCCAGCCATTTATAGCTCATTCTGAAACACAAAAAATTAAGTGATTCGAGATGTCAGCCATTAGCTGGGATTTGGGGGCCTCTCGTGAAGTTCAGGAAAGGCAGGAGAGCACAGTGGTCACCCACCTGGGTTTGGCGTCTCAGATCTGTCCCTGATTAGCCGTGAGACCTTGATCAAGTGACTTCGCCTCTGCAAGCCTTGGTCCCCCACCCCTTAGGGTTAATATGCAACCCTGAACAGAACGTGGCATATATGAAGTTCTCAACAAATGTTCATAATTAGGAGTCGTCAGTATGTCCTGACTGCTCAGGACAGCGAATCAGCTGACACTGGACAGCAGGCTCATGGCTAACGCATCCCTGCTCCAAGCTGGACGGGAGCTCTCAGCTCCACTTCTTGAATCCAGGTCTCCAGCCACTTCTGCGGCTTTGAGAGATGCTGCTGCCTTTGGCATTCTGACTGCAGTGACTGGGACAACATGTGCCTCCAAGGTCCCTGAGGGCAGGCACACGTGGGCAACATTCTTCAGGGGGCTCTCTAGGCACCCAGCACAGGTGGGGCTCAGAGCAGGCTTGGAGTCTAAGGTGTGAGAGTGTTAAGAATGCAAACAGGTATGATGCAGTGTGTACACAACCGTCCTGGGAGTATCTGCACACAGGTCCTGTGAGCCACTTTTGATTATGACCTGACAGTAACAGAATGTTCACCCGATTGTGCGCTTAATGTTCTCGATAGGGCAGAGTCCATGCCAAGAAGATGGGAGAACCCAGGTCTCCCTGAGTCTCTCCCTAGCACCCAGCCCTCTGCGGGGATGGGGAGATCCACCCCTCAGATCGGCCACACAGTAGACAAGTTGTAAAGAAGAAGGAACCTCTGTGCTTGTTTGAGACCAGGATGAGATGGGCCATTGGACTGGCTCCTGGTGACCAGAGAAAAGCAGGCAGAGTCCCCCTGGTCTCGGGGTTGGAGGGAAGCTGAGAAGGTTACGTGCTAAATTGAACCAGCCCTTTGAGACTGGACTGCAGTTACTTTATGGTGGGGTCCACGTAGGGCAGTCTTCAACCCTACTTGTAGAAACGAACATATTAATACTTATTTTGCAGAGCTTAATGAAATCAGGTGTCTGCCCAACTGCCTTTCTGGAACAAACAACCTGGTTCTTGCTGGATGCTTAATAAATATTAGCTTCATCAGAATAAATGCCTTTCCTGCAACTGTAGGGTCAGAAATTTACACTTTGGAAATCATGCTCTTGGTAGGCCCTCTGATTGCACGGTGTTAGGGAGGGTGCCAATGCGGCAGAGTGTTACAAGGCATCAGCCTGGTCCTTGACTAGATGCTCACCACTCCCCAAACCTGGCAACCTGGACATCTCTCCGCGTCTGGTGTCCTTCCTCTGGTGCTTAGACCTGGAAAGGAACAGATCTGGGTCTTCCTTCCATGAGGTTGTTTGGCTCTTCCCACCGTGGGGCTGGGCTTTCCCTGGACTTTCCCCCGAAGTCTTCTCTACTTGCTCCTTGATTCTGAAAACTTCTTAACAAGGAAAGGAGTATTTTAAGTATCTTGAAGTAAGTTGAGATACTTAAAGATGATCTTAGGTTTGAAAGGGTTTCTTCACCAAAGCTGAAAACAGATTTTCTCCTAAGAAGGTTTTTAGCAGGAGAAAGGTTATACATCCCTTGAAACCTGTCATATGCCTGGTACCAGAAGCATATTTGTCTAATGAATGACTAAGTGAAGACGACATGAGGATCTGCATGTCTAGCAAGGAGGGTGCCACAAATTCTGAAAATCACTTTCTCAGAGACACTTCTTCTCCTCTGTCCCTCCAGCAACCATCAGCGTGCTAGGCACAGAGGAGGCATTCAGTAAATATTTGCTGAAATGAACTGATGAAAAAGCGAGCGCAGCATGGATCAGTACACTTGGTTACTTAAAAAACTGACCTAGAGGGGTGGGATAGGGAGGGAGGAAGGGAGGAGATATGGGGATATATGTATATGTATAGCTGATTCACTTTGTTATAAAGCAGAAATTAACACACCATTGTAAAGCAATTATACTCCAATAAGGTGTTTAAAAAAATAAAAAACTGACATAGGTCTTGACATCATCTCAAACATGCTTCCCTGTTCTTGGCCACATTGGCTCTGGCTTCATGAAACGGCCATGATGTTGTCCCTGCCCTCTTCTGGTTCTGATTCTTCTGACACTCTGTGCCTTGATGTCAAAGTCCTCCTTGTATTCACTGGTCCCTGTGACTTTCATTGTATCCCCTCCTCAAACCCCCAATCAATGCCTTCAGAACACAAACATGCAAACTCCCCATGGTAATCCCAACAGCCATCTGGACAGACCTTCTTCTCTTCCTCCCTCATTTTTACATCAACCTTACGCCTAAGGGGTTGCAATCATCAGAACATTTTTGCAAATAACAGATGCAAAAATCTCTTGTGACCTAAAATCATCATGGCTTGCCCAAGACTGTCCTGGTTTAGGAATGGAAGTCCCATTTCTCAGGAAACCACTTGGTCCTAGTCAAACCAGGATGGATGGTCACCCTACCCAGCAGTCCCACATCTAACAATTTGCTCTAAGAAAATAATCATAGGTGTGTGTCAAGATTTAGCCACTAAGCTTTTGCCAGAGCATTATTTATAATATTGAAACATTGCAAATGAGCTCAGCATCAAGCAATAAGTTTCTCTCTTTGCATACAGTAGGCTGTACTGCTGCCATTACAAAGAATGTGCTATAGGAACTTGTGGAGACTTGAAGATGGAAGAGGATGCATAATATAAGCATATATAATGCAGATTTATGTAAATGCACACATTCTACATAGGTAGAGTATGCATAGTACTTAGGGCTCTGGAGCCAAACCAGCTGGCGAAATCCTGGCTTCACTGCTTGCTAGCTATGTAACATAGGGCAAATTACTTAACTCTACCACACCCTGGTCCCCTCCTCTGTGAATGTGGATAATATCAGCCCCTGCCTTGTCAGACAGGAGTGAGGATTTAATGAGTTAACACAGGTAAAGCATTTGGAACAAAGACCTGCCCAGAACAAGTACATCACAAAATAACCACTGCTGCTGCTAGAGAAAGTGCTTGCTGAGTCTGTGAGATGTGCCAGGCTCCAGGCTAAGCTATTGTGACTTTGTTTCTCACAGAGTCTCCGTAAACTGGTGTCAAAAGTTGCCGAAGGAAAAAGAAAAAGTTGCCGAAGGTCTCAGGCTAGTAAGTGGTCAGCCAGGATTCAAACATGGGCTCTCTGACTCTTACAGTCAGTACTGAGACCAAGCAGCTGGCCCCTGGTCAGTACCTTGAGACATGGTTGTCATTAGGTGTACACAGGCAAACTCAGCTCTGGATGGAAGTGTGCCTGTTTGTCTGAATCTCACCTCTGCTGGGAGTCGTTAGCACTGGGACAGCATGAAGAGAGAATAACTTAAAATTGGACCCCTGGTTGTCAATCAAAATGTTTTTAGAAAGATGCTACCAGGAATCAGAATGAAACCAATTTTTTAACTTTATTTTTTCAAATTTTATTGGAGTACAGTTGATTTACAATGTTGTGTTAGCTTCAGGTGTACAGCATAGTGATTCAGTTATACATATACATATATTCATTCTTTTTCAGAGTCTTTTTCCATATAGCTTACTACAGAATATTGAGTAGAGTTCCTGTGGTATACAGTCGGTCCTTGTTGGTTATCTATTTTATGTTATGTATAATAGTGTGTGTATATTAATCCCAAGTTCCTAATTTATCCCCCCCCCAACGTTTCCCCTTTGGTCACAGTAAGTTTGTTTTCGAAGTCTATGAGTCTGTTTCTGTTTTGTAAATAAGTTCATTTACATCATTTAAAAAAAAATTAGATCCCACATGAGTGATATCTTTCTCTGTCTGACTTACTTCACTTATCATACTAAGTGAAACCAATGTTTTAACTGGACAAAAAAGGCGGACCATCACATGCCTGACAATGAAATTACAGGTGGTAGAAACTCCCAGGTCCTTAGGGATAGAGGAAGGAATTTCACAGTTAGGAAAGCTCTGGGTGTCTAACTCAGGGAGGACTTTCTTTTAGTACCAAACATATATCTGCCTAAAGCTTCCAACTGGTTTTCAAGAGAACACCCTTGTCTTCAAAGAATACATGGATGAATTAAGGTGGGGGGAAGTTTATTTAAAAGTTTAATCAAATAGGAAATGCAGACCAAGCCCTAATATACTTTTTTTTTTTTTTTTTTTTTGCTGTACGCGGGCCTCTCACTGTTGTGGCCTCCCCCATTGCAGAGCACAGGCTCCGGACGTACAGGCCCAGCAGCCATGGCTCACGGGCCCAGCCTCTCCACGGCATGTGGGATCCTCCCGGACCGGGGCACGAACCCGTATCCCCTGCATCGGCAGGCGGACTCTCAACCACTGCGCCACCAGGGAAGCCCCAAGCCCTAATATACTTTGATGTACTTCAAAGATAGGCAGTCAATCATAAAAGTGTTTGAAGATATCAAAATCAAGATCACCAATGTGGGTTTTGAAAAAACAACACTCCCACGAAGCGGGGCATTACCACTTATGGCCAAGCGTAATTGAATGTGAAGGAAGCATAGATTCAGTATATATATATATATATATATATATATATATATATATATATATATATATATAGAACTGATTCACTTTGCCATACACCTGAAACTAACACCATATTGTAAATCAACTATACCCTAATAAAAATTTTAAAAAGAGAAAGCATAGATTCAAATTTTGATAACTTGGTGATTTAGAAGAATAAATCAGAATGAAATGGAATGGATAAATGAAAATCTTATTCTTGAGTCAAAACATTTTTCTTTTCATTTAACATAGTGTCCTCCTCTCCCAATAAAGAATCTATGGTGCTTCTTCTGACTGACGGTGCCATTAAACTTAGGAGAGAAGGTGTGTGTGTGTGTGTGTGTGTATGAAATATTATACTATACTGTAGTATATATTTATTAATTATATATTATATTATCTCTTACTGTATATATATATCAATAAATCAAAAGATTTAAAACAAAAAAATTAATAATTATATTTGGGTAGCAGGTTATAGATGTTTTCACATTTTTCTTTGTCTCTTTCATCTGAATTTTCTACATTATCCTCAATGACAATGCCCTATTTTAGCAGTAAGAAAACTCACACAGAAGAATGCAAAAATATCTGAAGCCAAACCTAGGCGGTCCAAAGCCGTCTGTTTCTAGTTTCTATGCTAAGCCCAACTTACACATTCAAAGAACACTATTCCTGTTACATGCATGCAGTAATGTTTCATCAGAATTGCATCTGGAGTCACATCCCTGGCCACTGGGCTGTCAGGGATGAAGATGGGTGCTTCTAAATTCTGGGGGACGGACTACCTATTGAGCTGTAGGTAGTGCCTGCATTTTGTTACCCGTTGTGACAGCTGCCAATGTGTGAGTGAATGTGAAATGTCAAGTTCTCTGGCACCATTCCTGGAAGAATCTGTAATTTACTGGCTCCGTCATGTCACTCTCTGAAGTATTGCCTGGGAGACAGGCTATGACCCACCCAGGATCTTGGCGGAGTTTTCTTTGGGGTCCTTTGAAGGCCACTTTCCCATCAGGGTACTTTGGTGGGGACCTTCCCACCCATTTCCTCTGGCTTCAGATTTCTCCTTGGGAAGGGAAAGGGGTCTTTGGCACCTTCCTGGTTTTTTTATGCCTGTATTTCTGGGTGAAATCCCATGAAGGCACAAAGTGTGGAGCGGAGGATGCTGTTCGCCCCATCCTATTTTAAACCATGATAAGGTGGCAGGAGCCTTCGACGATCAGGAAGGAAGAGACGCCTGGGGAGTGGCAGGAGTGAGTAGAGCTGACTCCAAAAAGGCTTTGGTATTTGCTGGAGGACTCACAGACGGGGTGCCTGCCAGCTCCTTTTTTATTTTTTAATACCAATTCAGTCACCTGAGCTAACCTAAGGCAGTGTGTGGGTTACTGGTTTTTTTTTTTTCATTGCTGCAAATGAAATGCATAATTAAAAGTCGTTAATTAAAAACTGACACTGGATTGTCTGACTACATCTGATCAAACAAGTCACCCCAAAATGTAGGGAAAGCAGCAGATCCTTCCATAGGTGAACATCACAGACCTCTCGTTTAGGAGGTGTGTTCATATCCAGTGCCTGACAGGATGCCTACAAACCACAGGAGCTGGGACTACTCCTTGGTCCCCATACCTGTGTGTTCTGGGGTCGAGGGAATGCAGATAGGAAACCCGCATGTTGTAAATAGCCACCTCCCAAGCAAAGAATCACCCTGCTCACACATGAATGACTGGTAAAACAACTGGATGATGGCCCAGCAGGAGAATGGAAGACTGGGGTGGGAGTGGAGTGAGGTATGAATTTAGAGTCTAAACACAGGTTGTCACACACCAGTCTGAGTGGGTGTGCTTGACATGAATTAGTGTATTTCCATTTTGAGTAATTGATTCAACCAAAAACATCCAGATGCGCCTCATTATTTAATAGAATCTGAAGCATCTTCAGCCCTGATCTTAAATACTACACTCAGATTTCTTTTGAATGCATCCTCTTGGGTGCTCCATCAACACTTTAGTCAACACGCCCATGACCAAACTCATTGGCTGCTGACCTGGTTGATGGAAGAAGGAAACCAGAGCATCTTCTCTGAGCCCTCCCTTTCACTACCCATCCCCAACACCAGTAAATGTCAAGTTCACAGAGCAGCCAGGGTGCTCCTGGACCTTCCGCAGTGCCACCTATAGGTTATCTCATCTCCAATCGGCCCTCCATGCTACCACCAGAGATGGCGTTCTAAACATGGGCTGGCATGTACCACCCTCTTCCTTAGAAGTGCTTACTGACTCTCTGTTGGCTGTTGGATAAGTCCCACAGATTTTGCTGTGCCCTTCCAGGACTTTCTTGATACTCTAGCCTGGTAATGTTTGAGTCCTGATGCTATAGCATCCCTCTGCAGACCTGACAACACAACTCTGATAGAAAGCTCACCGTGAAGGAGCTGCACTACTTGAACTTGAGGAGCCCACCTGGGCAAAGGTGTGGATGAGGGGGAAGTGCCTTTCCCTGTCATTGTTCACTCCTCACGATCTTGTTCTCTCAAGGCTCAGCTCCTGTTCGCAGCCTGAATTCGTGCTGTCCCAGCCTGGGCATCACCACCCTACAGAAGGACCACCCTCTGTTGCTGGTGTTCTCTTGTTTAGTTACCTGGCAAGACTGAGCATCTTTAGGGTAGGGACTAGTGGTTTTGGGTCTTGTCATCATCCAGCATGCAAATCCTGGAGACTCAAGAAATGCTTGTGAACTCCCTCACAAAACTGAAGCAATTATTTGGGCAACATATACAGGAAAAGGTTCTAACCCTCAAGCATGTTGCCAGCTGAAGCTATATTCTAAAATGAAAGCCCCTGGATATTTGTCTCCCCTTTCGCACTTGCTCACCTGGGCCCAGACAGGCTGCTGTAAACCCCAAGTCTTCGGAGAAGCTTGAAACAGTCAGCCTGTGGCTCCGTCAATCACATGCCTTTTGCAAGAGCTCAAATTCATTAGGAGGGTAAAAAAGGCTTTAAGAAAATATTGTCAGAAAGAATCAATCAATTTAAACATTTAAAAGTAAAATGTGCAGCAGTCTTTATGGTGGGGTTTTCATAATGCAGGGCGTTCCCTCCTGGTCACGAGCTGGAGTCCGAGAACGTGAGGTTGTCCTTCTGAGGCTCGGCTGTTCCTGGAGAAGAGGTAGGGGAGGAGGAGGTGGCAGCTCAGGAGCCGGAGGTGCTGAGGCTGCAGGACAATGGGCTGCATCCAGCTCTGGCTGCTGCATGCCTCACATTCCTATAAAGGAATGACATTGGTTCAGGTCCTTTAAGGGTCATGGTGTAAAATGATCATTTCATCCTGATGTCTGGCTGGCATTGGGTTTTCTTCTACTGATTCTTCTTTGGAAGAAGGAAGAAAGGGAGAAAGGAAAAAAGAAGAAAGGGCTGGAGGGACCTTCATTATTTGCATTTTAATGCCATTGTGGGCCTTTTTGGACTTGATCTTCAGCGTGGCCCTCCAGGCTAGTTACTGTTATCTTCATATTTGCTGTCCAGAGATGTTATATAACTTGCTAAGGACATGCAGCTGGTCTCAAGGCAACCTTAGAACCCATTCTGACTTCTATCACATTTTTTGAAAGGGCAAAAAGGAAGAAAAAAAGACCATCAAATCAAAGTGGAAACACTCTCTTTAGCATGGGGTAACTTTCCAGATATAATGGGGGCAGAACAGACCATCTTTGAAAGCGAGTTTGGGGGTAGGAGGTAAGGAGATGGCCAGGGGAAAAGATGTTCAAGGAAAGGGTGGATGGGGTATGATGGCTGTGGCTTCAGCCAATGGTCTTCTCGCCCAGGTCAACAGCTATGGAATCTCTAGAATGGCTCTTCTTGGGTGAAAGTTAGTTAATAAATCCAAGACCAAATTATAGTTTGAGGTAAAAGGACAATTTCTTTAAACTTCAGAATAAAATCCAACCAATGGAGTGAAAAAGTATTAAGTGCTTTCTTCTTATATTCATCTCTTGGGACCTCAAATCTTGATGTGTTAGCCAACCAGACAGCTGCCTGCTTGGGGAGACTTCAAGGCTTTCGAGAGTACCCTGTTCTGTTTCCCTATCCTAAAGGACTCTCTTAAATACCTCCCCTGCCAACTGAAACTCAACCACTGGAATTGATTTCAGCCTAGGACTTTTACTTTTGCTCACATGCAAACACCCTCAGCAACAAATAACCCACAAGTGTCAATGAGTTTCTCAAAGTAGGAAAGTGGGCTTGGAGAGAAGAATATTAGACATAAAGGAAGGAGGGGGAGGAGACAGTGACATCATCGGCTGGAGGAGTGGGGATTGGGAGGACCAAAAACTTTTTTTTAATTAAAAAAAAATAAAATTACATTCTTCACAGCTTATTGTGAGACAACCAATAGAGCTTCTAGGCAAGTTATTTTCAAGGACTGACATACAGGAAAACTGTCCAATACAGAGCAACAGGGAAGGGCTGGACATGCCTTCCTCTCCTATCATGCTGCTACCCTTGGAAATGGCACCTTTCCCCTTGACACTGTTGGGGTGTCCAAGGGATTCCAAGCCTGCGTGGTTGTTTGCGTCTCTCCTTTGATCTCATGGGGATGTGGCACAGCACCTGCTTGTTTTTGCAGGGAGGCAGCAGGGACAGTCAAATATCTACAATATTTAAATTTAAAATTGAAGTGAATTAAAATTATTTAAATCATTCACTCTTTTGTTTTATTGTTTGAAAAATTTCCATAATAGCTAGAAATCTCATTGGTTATTTTATGCATCAAAGCACACGTATGTACACACACACACACACACACACACACATCCAAGGAGATTTATTCTGAGAATTGGCTCAGATGTTTATGGAGTCTGAGAAGTCCCCTGGTCTACCATCTGTAAGCTTGAGAGCCAGGAAACCCACATGTAATTCAGCTCTAGTCTGAAGGCCTAAGAATTGGGGGACTAAAGGTATAAGTCCTGGTCTGAGACCGAAAGCCTGAGAGAGGGGTGTCTGTGTCCTAGGGCAGCAGAAGATGGATGTCACAGCTCCAGCAGACAGAGCAGACTGGCCCTTTCTCTACATTTTTATCCTTTTCGGACCCTTGATGGACTGGATGATGCGCACCCACACTGCTGAGGGTGATCGTCTTTCCTCCTTCTACTGATTCAAATGCTAACCTCTTCTGGAGACATCCTGACAGACGCACCCAGAAATAATGTTTGACCAGCTTTCTGGGCAACCCTTAGTCCAGAGGCACATAAAATTGACCATCACACCATGGCAGCCCAGGAGGAAGTGGTCAGCCCTTCCATTCCCTCACCCTCACCCCAAGCCTTCCCAAAGCCTCATCTTTTGCAGGCTAAATAGCTCATTCCGGAAACCCAGTTACCATTTCTTACACACAGGGTAGGTGACCGTAGCTTTCTGTGAGCATCATGGTTTGAATAAACAAACACTGTCTGTTCACTTTCCATTGTGGTTATCTCCTTCCTACGCTATCCTCATAAGCACCAGAGAAACCTTCCCAAAGCGGCAGAGGGGCAGTCCTCAAATAACCACACCCAAGCAGGCCTGGGGGCATGGCCTTCGGCACATACATTCCATCCAGCAAATATCCTCACGCGCCTGTTCTCTCTTGCTAACTGGACTCTGAAGTCCTTAAGGAAGGCTTTATCCATCTTTGTTCTAGCAGCATCTCCTATGACTCAGGTACACAGCTAAAGGCTCAACAACTCTTTGTTGAATAAATGAATGAATGAATAAAGCACTCAATTAGGGATAAAAATTATGTAACCGATATGAAAGGAAAGCCATTCCTATAACTGAAGTTACTTTCTCTTAGGGAAAATTTAAAGGACTAGGGCTGTAATTATTGACCAATTATAGAGAAAACCTAGTGATAGTCTTGGTTTCTATCATTTGGGAATTACCTTTTAGTTCTTATTGGTGAAGTAGCAAATGGGAGGTCCAAAGTATTTTCATTTTTTTTGTTCTTGAAATCTGAATCAGTTGTCAAATTTGGAAACAAAAAATTAAATAAAAGTTTGAATTTCCAACTTTTTTGGAAAATCTGGAAGACCTGGCCAACCATTTCTTCCTGGCAAAGGTTGGCTGGAGCTGAGTAGCAGCTACAGCTTTAGAAGGGGCCCCACCTGTCCCTGAGCACTCTGGGTAGTTCCTGTCTGTTCGGAGAGGGGTCTGCACTGTGACTCCTCTCTGTGGTCCATGTGCACCCCTTAACACTGAGCAAAAGTGAGACAAGCTCTTCCATTCATTTTGGGTCATGGATGCTTGTGAGAAGCTCCAGCTCTAAAACCCCTCAATTCTGTGTCTTGTCCTTAGGATGCCTGGGAGTCACCAGCAGAGGCCAGCAACACGGAAGTTAGTAAAATCTTGCTAACTAACCTCTGCTCATTAATTCCATTCTCGAATATTTACTTCGAGGTAGCTTTTACTTGTAAATAAATCACAGCACATCCAGTTCAGTTTTGTTTTGAGAACTGCTGAGACTTTCTCAACACTAGCCCCAAGCATGAAGCCAAACTCCCGAAACAAGGAAAGCGCCACGGCTCTACCCTTTCCCAGTCCCCACTCCCTGCCCTTGCCAGTACCTTCTGCATGTGTAGATGGAACCATCCTGGGTTTTTACCATGCCTCCATCCCTCACCTGCCGAGCTCTGCCAGGAGCCATTTGGGTTAGTTTGCAGAGAACCCAGAACAGCATCTAGGTCTAGTGGCAGGTGTGTGGCTGTAGCAGGTGTGTGGTCTCACTGTGAGACTCCAAGGATAAGGAGGCAGAGGACCCTGCACCACCTCTGCAGACAGGGATGCCTTCCTGAAGCTCGGTTCTAGAGAAAGGCAGGCACTCTATGGGGCTCTTCGCATGGCAGGCACTTTATGGGGCTCTTCGCATGGCCTGTGGTTTGAGGGCACCATATACATCAGATGGCCAAGCCCACCAGTGTTTCACTTGATGCTGCTGGACTGCTTGCAAGATGTTTTCTTTGAGATTCCTTCCCTCATTCGTTGAGCAGAGGGGGTAAGTCAGGGAAAGCTTTGATGGGGTGGCTGTGTTTCCAAATGTTCCACTGTGATTGACAGCTCTGCCTTCAGCTTCCCATTATGGTACCTGCAGATAATGAGACATCTTGAAACCGGAATTTCCAGCGCCTGAGCCTGCCAGGAATATTATCATCCGTGTTCTAGCCAGCCATTCCTACTGCACACATGACCTCTACAAATTTGAAATGTCAAAACACAGCCAGGAGCTGAAACCAAGGCCACTCTAGTCCAAGTGGCTACTGGCTTTTGAATGTCCAGGAAGGAGTCTTTTATCTCAGCAGAATTATGGATTGCCAGAAAATAGTAATCTTTTCATTAACCTACATGTATTTAGAATGTAGATAATGTCTGTCTTTCATCATTCTCATAGCCTGTGGGTGGGGAGACAAGAGGGCTGGGGGCCTCAGCCTTTCCCCAGTGAATCTGGGTCCATTTGGGAGCTACATCAGACCATTAAATCTCTTTGTGCTCGGTGACAGTGGGGGCCTTAATTTTATAGATATTATCACTACTTAGATTTTTTTAAAATTAATTTTTATTGGAGTACAGTTGAGTTCGATGTTGTGTTAGTTTCAGGTGTATAGCAAAGTGAATCAGTTATACATATACATGTATCCACTCTTTTTTAGATTCTTTTCCCATATAGGTCACTACAAAGTATTGAGTAGAGTTCCCTGTAGTATACAGTTATAACTACTTAGATCTCGTTATGTTATCCGAGAGGCTAAAAGTGGAGGGCACTTGATCCTAACATTGGAATTTTCATCTTTTACAGGTCTCCTCTCTTCTATCTCCCTTCCACTTGGGCTGTGAGCTTAGAGCTCTCAATGCTGGATGGTTTGAACTCACCTCTCTGAACCCTGAGCCACTGGTTTGAATGTTCACCATGGCAGGTGCTCCATGTCAAGGGAATTAAGCCTTCCAGGGATCTGCAGCATACAGGGGGAAACACTGGGCTGAGAGGGACGTTATCATGAACATGGGAATGCAGAGCGTAGGGTGATGAATGGGGGGACAAGGGTAGGAGAAGGTATTCAGAGAGTGCACAGAGTTGGGCCTCAAGGGACGGGCAGGACTTTCTGCCAGGCTTGAACTAGATGGGAGTAGGGGTCATGGGTGAGCAGACTTTACTTACAGATGGATCTGTAAGAACAAGGACCCAAAGGTCTAGAGGCACATAGCACATACGGGAACCAGCAAGCACTGTGGTGGGCCTGCCTCTCAGAGTGTCTGGGCACAATGGCCGGCTTGGCTAGAGAGGCTTGGACCACAGCCAGAAGGGCTGGGCCTTCCCCCCAAAGCCTGCAGTGACAGTTCTTCCTACATTTCTCCTCTTTCCTCCTCTTCATATTGTTGGTGAACCAATCCTTCTCTACCCTCAATCCATGCTGGGCCTGACCTTTCACCTGAGTTCTAGACACGTGAGCCAGTTTTAACCACTTACAATTTTTTTGGAGATATAATTGACTTATAACATTGTATCAGTTTCAGGAGTACAACATAATGATTTGATATTTTGTACACATTGCAAAACATCACCACAGCAAATCCAGTTAACAGCCACTTTTGAAAGTGCTTCATCCCCCAGTCACAGTGGTTGGTTCAGGATGGACTATGATCCAAATTGGGCCAATGGGAATCAGCCTTGTAATTTTGGCTTTCATGAGTGAGGTACGCTGTTTCCACTAGGACCTCTAAGCAGGTAGAATGTAAGCTGGCGGTCATCCCGGCACTGCTTGGAGAGAACCTGCCTATGGGTGATGTTAACATGGGGGGACAAAGATCAAAGAGTTGGAGAAAGGGTTCTAATGGCATCACTTGGCACCTAACATCAGCCATGTCTGAAGCTGGCTCCCCCACTCCTAGATTTTACATTGGCAGAGGATACATTTTTATTTATTTGTTAGATTAAACAAGTTTGAGTTGAAATTCTGTCTCTTGAAGCCTCAGAGAAGCATGACTTATATAATGGCAAATACTGGCATAGCTAATAATTCTATTCTCACCATAGAGATTTTGAGGGTGACCCACTGGTTCCTTAGTCAGATGAAAGGAAATTGGGACAAAGGTCTGTTCAAACAGGTGAAGGCTACACCTGCACATCTTTCCAGGCCTCTCCACTTACCTGGTCTCTCTCTAAGTCCCCAGGCACCATCTGACAGGTGCAAAGACACATCCCCTGCCCCCACAGTGCGGATCTGCCCCTGCTCACCAGAGAAGGTCCTCCAGGAGACCAAAACCAAGGACTGCTGAAGCAGAAAACCAGACCACGTGCTCCAAGTAAAGCTACTTGACTGAAGAGATCAAAATCCCACTAGTGCTCCAGCCAAACTCCAGGCCCCATGGACACATCAGTGTGGGATGACCCAGAAGGTGAAGCCACCCTGGGGAGAAGGTCCTACTCCAGGGAGCCCTGGCCACCAGCTGGGGGTCTGGGGACCCTCATCCTATTCCCTTCTGGCATCTTTGTCTCCATGAGGGTGGAGCAGCGACCCTCCTGCTGGCCTGGGAAGTAGATATGGCTGAGGGTCTGCAGCCAGGAGGCATACTTGGCCCAGAAGGGTTCTTTCTTGTCAGGCCAAGGAGGTTCAGAGTAGGTCAGAGAGGGTTTACCACACTCCCTCCCCCAACCTCATGCCAACAGCCAAATGCATCCTGGATACTATGGTCAGTAGCTGCAGAAGACTGGAGAGTTGTATTCTGTGTCTCAGAAACCCAGTGTCCTTCCCCACACCCGCCCCAAACACAGACACACACACAGACAGACAGACACATACACACATACACACACATAGACACACAGGCACACACAGATACACAGAAAACAAACACGCATCCACACACATAGACATACAGATACACACACACACACGCAGATACAGAGACCCAAACATATACACACAGATACACAGACACACACATAGACACAGATACACAGACACATACAGACACCCACAGATACACACAGATATACAAACACACACACAGACACACAGATACACAGACATAAACACACATAGCCACAGACACACACACAAAGACACACTCAGATACACAGACACAGACACACAGAGATACACACACAGACACACAGACACACACAGATACACAGACACACATACACAGATACACAAACACACAGGTACAGATGCACAGACACACACAGACACACACACACACAGACACACAGACACAGACACACTGCTTTTTAAAGACACAAAAGAGTTCACCAGGGCAAATTCATTCAACTCAGCCACCTGGTCCGCTGGGCCTAACCATGCATGTATCCCCACTGAGTAATTGACATCACCCCAGGGTCCCTGGAAAGTTTTTCCTTTTCTCTTTTCCTTTCCTCTCAATGGTGTCTGAGGACCAAGAGAAACTTGCAGTAACCCAAACAGGCCTCACACAGTAAGATTAAAAATATCTCAGGAAAGGTACACAAATGGGCTCACAAACAAAACAAATCATTCACTGTCAGCTGCTTTCTCCCCGCTCAAAGATCTGCCAGGTCTTGGGCAGTCCAGGCCAGGCTGGGAAGCCAGCAGAGCTCATGCACAGAGTGAGGCAGCAGAGCCAGGCAGCCGGTGGGATGTGTGTCTGTGGCGCTGGACGGCCACGGGCAGGGCTGGGCGGAGAAAATGGCTGCCCTGTGGCCAGGCCCTCGTGTGTGGCCCCGTCAGGAAGGTGCTGCGCTCCGGCCGGCCCCCGCTAAGTACTAATGCCGCGGTGGCAGTGGGGGACGGGAGATGAGAGACAGAACGGGGCAGCTGCAAATGAAAATCACCCTGGGGAAGGTTACAACTAGATAAAGTTTTCGACAATAAGATTCCAGAGACTGCTGACGGGAGCAAAGCTCAATATTTTAGTCTCAGTACAAATTTGCTTCAATCTTATACAACTCCCATGCAGCATTGCCCACAGCTGCATGCTGTAAACAACAAACAAATCTATTTCCATCAGCCCTGCTGATGCCAGGAGAAAAGTGCCTGAGCATAAGACATGCACAGATGCAAACCCTCACCTGAGCCTGGTGCTGCCCTCCATTTGGCCTCTCTAACTTAATATCGTTGTTACAAAGCTATTGGTCTCCTGGTAGCAAGCTGGCTCAACGCAGCGCCTCTTCTTCCAGCTAATCTGACAACTCCGATCCAAGAAGCATCAAGGGCCCAATTAAGAAGACACATCTTATCAAGGAGCTTATTTTGCATAACAGAATACAAATGACGAATAAAAATTTAATGTTTAATAACTTAGTACAAAGAGGGCTGTTGATATAGAATGCCTGGAATTTTTATGGAGGCTGTCAGACTTGTGATAAAACTGTTATATAGGAACACTTGGCAAAAAACAGCGTAGAATTTTTCAGTAATGGTGTGTGCATGATATTGCATTAATTCTTGATAGAGAACTAACTGTAAACCTGGGAATCAGCCAGTTTGAGTTGCAGTTTAAGATGGTGTGTGAGTGTGCATGTTTGTGCATGTGTGTGTGCATGTGTGTATGCATGTGTGCTCCATTCAGAGGGCTCTGAGGGTGCACTGAACATGTATACATGTGTCTATGGAAGGGGATCTAAGTGCATTTTAATGAGGATTTTGCTAAGAAGATGCTCAGTCCTTCACAAGGCATTTGGGTGTGCCTCCCAGAAATGACAGGAAATGACTGGGCTTGCTTTCTGTGCTGACCACCTAGTGGGAACGGACGCCTGATGCAAAGGGTCTGACAGGATTATCTGGCGCCCTGCTCTGGCGCATTGGAGTTGCTTCTTCACCTGTAAATGTGGGTGAGCAGGTGGCACAGGGGACTGGGATGCAGGAGGATGCAGAGAAATATAAGCCTTGTTATTCTCTGGACTCCAACAATTGATCCCAGGCAATAGCTAATACATATACACAAGCCTGAGTTTGAAATATTACTTAATTCTCTGTAGCATTTTCCCATTGCTTTGGCCAAGAGGGATCCTTTCAAAGGTGCATTCATTCAAATACTTTTTGAGAGCCTAAACCTGGCTGGATTCTGGGAGGAAATCTACAGTTGTGAGAGGCAGCTCTTGAGAGCAGATAGGACTACAGGCTTGACTCTTGTCTCTGCCATGTGTTACCTGCAAGACACCAAATAAGTTGCTGAACCTTCATAGCTGTAACTCAAGTTATGAATGGTACATACCTATCTGACAAAGTGATAACCTACCTTGGCATTTATCATGGAATCAGGAGCACAGCAAACTCTCCATACACATCAGCTTGCCTTCATGTTATCAATACATTTCAGATCAATTGCGTCTCCCTCCTAAGCCTGGGCCCACAGGAGCACTGGTGTCCACATTCTGAATGGCTTTAGACTGAGCTGGACAAACCCTTTTGACGTTATAACTGTGACTCCACAAAATTCCAAATGTCCATCAAGAGAAATGGAGCCTTCATCTACAAGAATGCTTTATTTTTAAACTGTCCATTAACTAGGGCTACACTCAAGCTGAATCAGAGTGGAACTCTTTCAGAAGTACATATTACATCTAGATGAATGCAAGATGAATTTTGTACTCATCCTGTCCTATTGCATTAGTGCTATTATATGGGATGCTAAATGAATTTCTAATGATTGGACACTCAAAGGAAAATGTGACCCCTTTAGAGCAGTCATCAAACTCTAAGGCAGATTGGAAATTGTGGGGTTGGGGACCTTGTCCCAATGGCAAGAAAGCCGAGCAGAATAAAACGCTACCCTGAGTGTTATTGTGTGGGATACTGAAAAACATAATTTACTTGATGAGGCTAATATTCAAATGCAAACTTATATTAGAATTAACACTACAGGAGGGGCTTTTACATGGAGGATTTGTTACAGAAATAAAACCTATCGGTAACACTTTCATTGTTCCATCATTATGAACTCATTTGGTATTCACTGTAATAGCACCGATCATAATGAATTTGCTTGATATTCATGTGGCTCTCCCACACATTAACAGAGTTTCTGTTATAATTCACCATCCAATGAGCATCAGTTAATGCCAGTTTTGGACCAATAAGGATATGCCATCCCACCCTAGAGGTGCCTGGAGCTGTCTAGGAGTTAAGGGACTTGTCAATACCACATGGTCCTTCTGGTTCCTCCTGGTTTTCCTGCCAACCCTCAAGCTAGAGAACTTTCTGGATCCCAAACTGGACATAACTGAGAATGGTCGCAACTTGGTGTTTGGAGCCCAGAGAAAAGTCTGAGTTTTGCCCTTGATGCCACTAACTCAGCCCTGGCAGACGTAGGCATTAGAATGATGCTTTTTCTTCCTGGCCGCACCAGGTCTGCGAGGGACCCAAGAAGACAGAACAAAAATGCTGCTCTGGCTGGAGTACATAATCCTGTCTACTCTCCAAAATAATTTTCTACAAGAGATTTCAGTGCTCTGCCTCGGTGCTTGTACAAATGTTTACCCTGCCTTCATGCCCCAAGCCGGGAATGGAGCCAGTTTCTCAGCAGCCCTCACTCACTGGCAATCCAATAGCCCCATCCTACAGAGAAGAAAATCCGGCTGATCCTGGCCCAGTTACTTCATCACTTTTCAGGGCACTGGGTAAGGACTCTCTATTAAACTCCCTGGTAATTAAACTTGTAAAACGTCCCTACGATGCTCCCTAGCTTTGGAGTAATGGATTTACCTGAGAAGGTTGCCCAGGAGGGAATTGTCCTGTGATAGGGGAAGGATTGTTCCAGCCGTAACCATGACTCTTTCTGCTTCGGTTACCCAAATATTTAATACTCATCCTGCGGTTCCCGAAAACTCATAAGCCAGCATCATTTTTCTTCAGAGCAGATGCGACCCTGCTTATCCCGAAAAGAGTCTGTGTTTAATCTCTCAGTACTTGGAGAACTCTGACATCCAGGCTGAAGACATGACACCTAAATCCACACACCTTATATCTTCAGTGTCTCTGGCAAAGACAGGTCCTTTAACCTCAGGCCTGAAGAGAGGGAACAAAGAAGCAGGCACATTTGTGCCTTTAAGGAGTGGGGGGGAGGCTGGTGACAGAAGCAGGCATGTCTTCTATCCAGTATGGCCACGCATCCCGTCTTCCCAGAAGGAGGGCAGCCCTCAGGAGCATCTCTCCCCTTGCTTATTGGGAGTCTTCGGGCAAGTTACTTGCCAATGGCAATCCAATAGCCCAGTGCTCATAAAAATAAACACTTCCATCTGTAAAATGGAGATACTAAGCTGGCTGCAAAGATGAGGCAACACAGCTCATCACAGCTCCCAACACAAAGGCTGAGCCGGAACAATATTAGAATTCAGTAGCATCTCATCAAGCTGCGAGTTAGTGTCTCTGCTGGGAATGGTGGCTCCATTCCACCCACATTAGTCAAGTTTCTGAGCCTCTTTCATCGTCTCTGCATGGAGTTTCTTCTGCTTCAGCATCCTCCTCCCAGGCCATGATTTCTCCAGTATCTTCAGATAGAAAGGGGCGGGGCTTTGGTAGACCTTCCCTCAATGGCTTGGGCAAAAGAGAGTATCTTCCTTGAGTCTTATTCTCTCATTATTGCTGTTGTTTTGCTCTCTAACATAGCAAAGCGTATCCCATTTTAAGGAACAAACATTAAGCCATTAAGCTGTACAGTAATGGAAACAAAGGCCTTTGGGCATTTTTAACATTAAATCAAGAGAGGATGGAATGTCACATCATCTGGTGTTGAACTGTCCTCAGAGGGATGCATAACCATGTGGTTGGTGTACCCAGCCCCAAACACAGCTTCCTCCTTGACAAAAAAGCAAAAGATGTCTTGGAGGTTAAGGCCGATTGGCTTCTCCAGGTGAGCTGTCCTTGTCTGTGGGATGAATTAGTGCCGGTGCCAGAGGCCCTGAGCTGGCCTGCCCTAGTTTTGTGGTTTCCTGCCAGATCCTTAGAGTTATTTAGCATAGTTTTGGGTAAGATCAATACACATTGAGCCCAGTATAAATACCATCCCCAATGTGCCAAGAAGCAGCCCAGGGGGTGTGCCCCCAAAATTAGCCAACAAGTCGCTCTTGTGAGCTGCCTGTAACCTCACCTTGAATAAGTGAACTGTGGTTTGATTCATATCCTTCAAGTGCACACAGTTTTTTTTTTTTTTTTGGAAGAGACACCAAGTTGAGAGAATTCCTCTCTGGAACTGAAGAAATAATGAATGTGGACCTCACCAGCCCCTGGCCTTTTCGTAGTTCATAATGAAAACGAATGTTCATTTTTCCTTTAAAACTGTCTCGAGCTAAATGATACTGACGCTTTCAATTTTTAACATCATAATCAATAAAGGCTGCTTATGCACACTTTGCAAAACCATCAGTTTAGAAGTTTGAAAAAAATCTGCATATGGCTGCAGCTTGCTGGCTGGAACGCGCTCGCACTAAATCTTCTGAGTTAAAGTTTTACTGGTGTGTTATGAGTAAAAATGCCTTGTCAGCCATCTGCCAGTTTTTCTCCTAACATCCATATTTCCAACCCTTGCTAAACATTGGGAGCATGCGGCCACAAGAGGCCACCTCTACAATTAAACAGCCGAGTGCGGCAGCAAGAAGCAAGGGCATGTCACAGGAGAACTGTCTAGTATTAATTTTAAAAGTCCATAAAGACTGGCTCTGACCCATCCAGGATGATAGACTGTCAGTTAAATGGATTAGAAACTGTTAACCCCAGGAGACAAAACAGGAGGGAAAAAAAGGCAAGAAAGAAGAAAAAAGAAAAAAGGAAAGAAAGGCACAGCAACAACAAACAATGCACCAGTGTCAGAAGCTCCAATAAATGCTAATCATGGCTGATTAATCAGTCTCTAATTCCACTGATCCAAAAAGGTTACCGAGTCAATTGTGTAAAATTAGCTCCTTCTCATGTGTCCCTCTGCATTTGGAGTCTCTATCTGTTCATTTGCATCTTTTGCCAATGTTTACGAAGAATTCAGTTCATTAGCTCTTGAGCATGAAGTCAGAAATTGGAGGGGACTCTGCATTTTCTCGCTGAGAGTAGTACTTAAAACAAATAGCATCACTTCCTCAAACATTTACAGATTAAACTAAATGGCATTAATTACTGTAAGGCTCCTATTTGTGAGGAGAAGGAGGAGGAAAAGAAAAGAATCCTCTTCCTGAACACCCACGGCTGCATGCAGGGTTGCTTCACTCCCATCTCCTATCTTGTATAGTTGGGGGCAAAGTGTTTAATCACGGAATGAACAGGAAGCGGGTGGCGCGGGGAGGTAACGAGGCTTGCTGCAAGGAGGCTCCTAACTTTTTATAGAGCAGCATTTTGCAAAGCTCGGAAGCAGAGGTTGCTTTTGCAAGCCCTTATTAAAAAAAGATCCCTGCCACATATGTAGAAGCAGTCTTGGGAGATACCTGTTTTACTCGTGTTTGAAATCTCGAAACTTGCCAAGAGAGGGGGAGAAGGCAAGGCTGGACGGGCCCCGGGGTTTGCAGGGAAGGTGGGCACTGACCGATGGGGTGATGGGAAGCTCCGGCTTGTTTTCCAAAAGTGCCCCCCTTGGTGTGTTTCAGAGGGGGAAGTGTGCTCAGAGAAGGAACTAGAGAACAAATCAAACAAGCAGGTGAGCGTGAAAGCCCGGGAGTCAGCTTGGGAGAAGCCACACTTCTCCCTCGGAAACGTACAACACCCTTGGTCCTTGGGAAGGACAGATGCAATGCCTCGTGTTCAGACATGGCTTACGCAACGGATGTCTCTGGGAGAAGTGGGGCTGGGCCAGGCGGAACTCCCCTGAGAATTGGTTGGCCTCCACTGCGCAGAGCCAAAGAGATTAGAGACAATGTGCTGGTGCTGACCAAACCCAGGGTGTCTGCCTACAGGAGTCTGGCATCTACTCCTGGTCCCGGAGTGCACTCCCCACCTCTATCCTGAGCAAATTCACTTTCTCTGTCTCTGAACCTCTACTTATATATATTTTCCTGTACATTTTTTTGCTGAAATGCTCTTCATCCCACCCCCTGCAGACATCTCCCTTCCTCAAATCTCACCGAATCAGTATGGAGGGCTGGGGATGTCAAGCAAAACCCACTGACCTTGATCCTGCCCTCCCAGAGCTCAAGTGGAGTGAGAGAACTTCCGGTACATTAACGAGGCGATTATCATAAGGTTTGATAAGAGCCTCACCTCCTCCAGGAAGTCTCGCTTGATCCCCTCAGGCTGTATTCCTGTCCCTCTTTCCTGTGTGATCCTCAGCAAGCCACGGAACACACTGTTTTCTAATGATGGTTTTTATGTCTATCTCCTTTTCTGAGTGTGAGTCTTTTAAGGACAGGACAGATCATCTTCGTCTTGTCATCCCCCAGACAAAGCACAACACTAGACAAAGTAGGTGCTCAGTAAACATTTGTTGAATAAATAAATGAATGAGGGTTGGCAATATGCTGTGCAGACAGCAGAGGCCTTTCTTTCCAGTTCTAACACATCATGACTCAGGACTGGGTCCCCGAGGCCTCTGATCCCAGGAATTAGCAGGTTTGCAGAGAGTACGGAGTGTGTCATGTGTGTACACATTAGTCAAACCAACAATGAGGTTATTAAAGGGAATTTTTAGCAAGGTTTGGATTTGGGGGCTAAAGTAATGGAAGGATACTTCTCACTTCCATTTTCCTTTATTTCTGTGTCAGCTGAATACTAGTATCTTGAGGGCAGTTCTATCTTCTCATTTTCTTGGCCATAACATCTGGCACAGGTCTGACTCATAGTCGATGCCTAGTAAATGTTTGCAAATGAATCAGTGAGTGGGCTTGGACCCTAAGCTCTGAAGCCTCAGTCTTGTGTTATGACAGATTTAGGGGTCAGAGAGTGCCCTCTAATGCTTCTGAGCCCTGGCCAAACATACCCAAGGTACAGTCTGAAGGTGGCAGGAAAGGTCAAAATCACTTTACATCAAAATTATCCTTGACGGTCCCTCAGGAAGGCGTCCTGTTGGAGAATGCAGAGGCCTCCCCGTTGGTTGGCAAGCCATCTTCCCCTCCAGGGTCAGAGCACACTGCTGCCTGGACGAGGGGCGTGGTGAGGCCGTTAGCCTGTCCTGAGGAGCTGTGCGGTATAAAAATACATGTTTTTCCCTGTTCCATTCCATAATGGAAAAGAATATGAAAAAGAGTATAGTTCTATGTGTAACTGAGTCACTTTGCTGTACAGAAGAAATTAACATAGCATTGTAAATCAACTACTTCGATAAAATTTAATAAAAAATACATGTCTTTCACTTGTAAAATATTGCTCTTGGGAATAGTGGCCTGGACTGCCGAATTGAGGGGGTGGTGAGATGCTCATGCTATGGGAGGGAGATGGAGAACTACTGAGGATCTGCCCCCAGGTCATATCACCCAGCTCACACCCATCCCCGGCCAACAGGAGCAGCCTCATTTCCTGAACTGTCACTGTCACTGTCCCATCGAATCCCCCGCAGCTCCCTGGGAGCATCCACTCATGAGGGGAAACAGCAGCGGCTCAAGCTGGCATGGGTGACCCACATTGGGGGCTTGCAAATCCAGTCCTGCTGTTTCTGGACCCTCCCTGAGCTCACATCCAGGTGAGTCCTGGGCAGAGCTGAGGTGGGCCCACCAGGGGAGGGAAAAAAAGGAGACTCATTACAGCAGCAACTCTGCTTTCCTCAGCCTCCTGATTCATCATGTTTTTTTATTAGCTCTCTTTTCCCTGATAAACCTTTGCAGGAGAGGAGCTCTAGGAAACAGCTGGAGCAAGTCCCTTTAGCAGGTGGAATTTGGCAGGCGGGTTCCCATATTCAGCCGCCAAATCACTCAAGCTCCCACTTAAATGAGGGGAAAAGAGAGACGCGCTAAGGCGGTCTGGGCTCTCCGCTTCCTGTTTAATCTGAAGGATAAAGGATAAAGGAGGAGGCCAGGGACAGGGGAAGCTCCTGCTCTAGAGCATTTGGGTCTCAGATATCTCTTTTCTGCCAAGGAGATTTTTATATTTTGGGTGCAAATTTCTCTTTAGCTCTCTTACCTCCTGTGTTTCGTTTGTGTTTGTCTGTTTGGCAGGGGAGTTAGGGGGGATTTTTTTTTCTTTTTCTTTTTTTTTTTTTTTTTTTTTTTGGTACGCGGGCCTCTCACTGTTGTGGCCTCTCCCGTCGCGAAGCACAGGCTCCGGACGCGCAGGCTCAGCGGCCATGGCTCACGGGCCCAGCCGCTCCGCGGCATGTGGGATCCTCCCGGACCCGGGCACGAACCCATGTCCTCTGCATCGGCAGGCGGACTCTCAACCACTGCGCCACCAGGGAAGCCTAGGGGGAGATTTTCTTGGGACTAAACACTCACGTGTTCTCTCTTCTCCCCTGATCTTCTCTTTCTCATCTCCTCTGCTCTCACTCCAGCACTCTGTTCCTTGTTGCATTCAATCTGGAGTCAAACACAGAAGAAAATGGGAAAAATCAAGGGCTTTTTAAAACATTATTTTTTAGTGGAATATTTTAAAGCATTTTTTTTTTCCTGACCTGAAATTTGAGAAGACATTTATGCAGCACCAGCCATATTTGGTTTTAAAACCTCACCAGCATTCAGACTCACTCACTCATGGGCAAGGTCCCCCGTCCCAGGAGGAAACAGCCTACGAGCCAACACATGGTGCCTAAAACTTCCTTCCTGGTACAAAATTTGGGCTTGGGCTCCCTTCTCTATTTTTCCCTATTTGTGGTTCTGCTCTCTCTTGATCATAGGGGAACAGGCCACAGTCAGTGTCAAGGAGCTAGATGGGATGCTATTTCTTAACTCAGCAACTGACCCAGCAGGAAGCTCACATATTCTATCTAAGCAGGGGCGGGAATTGAAGGGTTTCTAAGACTTGGAGGTGAGAACCGCTCTCTGCACTAAAAGGTGAGCACAAGTCCGTCTTACTCCAGGCAGGTAAAAAGGTTTCAATTTGCATGACAACTGAGATGGAATGGTCATAGTGTCCTGGGCTGCTGGATTCTGCAGGGGCTGAGAGGGAAAGGCTGCCCTCATTGGGACAGTGACATTGGCCACACACCCTATAGAGAAGGAACATCTCCACACGTTTCCCTCCTGGGCCTGGAATCTCGGAGCTCATTTTTCAATTGTAGGCAAAGCATTTCGGAAGTAAGAAACACTCAGTAAATCCCTATTGAATACATTCATCAACTAATTTAACTTTCTCCGAGCCACCATGTTGGCAAATTGAATACTCCATGGGAATTGTTGTTTCCGTGGGACTTAACTGCGTCCCTCCCTCACCCATTCTCACTGTTGTTTGTAAAGGGCTCTGAGATGCTAGAATTGACTCTGTTGTTTTACTTACTCCGACGGTGATCAGCAGAAGAGTGTATATGCATCCTCTGAGGGGACGTACAATTCCATGAAGGGAGACGAGTGCCTTTTCTTTGACATTTTTGGAGTTGCAACACCCATTTGCACCGCCACTTGTATACACACATAAAAAAAAAAAGGCAAAAGGAGAAAGGTAAAGATTATGAGATGTATTTCCTGTAATATTTAATAATCACGTTGAAACACTGACATAAATTGCGCCGCATTTACAAATCTCTGTTTCCTTTGAAAATTACACCCCAGCATTTAATTCACCAAAATAACTCATTTTATACAGCACAACAATGTAGTAAAATAACCCATCTCGAATATGTGGATATGAATAGATTTAACACATCTGCATTGAACAAAATGAATTCATCTAAAAGCTGAGAAACTGCTGTTCTCTTTCGAGAGTTACCGATTATTTTACCATTCCCTTCAGTTTACTTGTTTGTTTTTGTTAAATTACTTTAGGAATTAGGAAATGAGAAAAGCAGAAACGCTGGGTAGATTTTTCTCTATTTGGAATAGGGGAAAGAGGCATAAATAATCATTTGTATTATACCTTATTTCATTAAAAATTATATTTACAATTGTGTGGAGACCAGGGAAGAACCCTCCGTTCGCTGCAGGTTGCTTTGTTTAATCCTTGGAAAATACTGTATTTCCATTACAACATTCTCCCAACAGGAGACTACATATTAAAATTATTTTTGAAGCTGAACTAAAAACAGAGTTCAAGTGCATTGTCGTGTTCCCCCTGGGAGGAGGCATTCATTTGCAGACATGGGGTAGTATCCCTGAAAAGGAGATGGAAAATGTGTTTCTCGCATCTCAGTTCTCATACAGGATCATGGAGCACCTCCCAGTGGGTGTCACAGAGGAGCCTCCCCGAGATTGAGTTGAGATTTCTGGCTCCGCCTTCAGGATAAGCAGAGGCGTCCCGATAAGCAGAGGCGTCCCAAGAAACAGAGCCCATCTGTGATTGATGGTTTGGGGATGGCCAGGTGAGCCAGGACCACAGCTGGAGAGAGAAAGCATGCTCAAGGTCTAGACGAACACATCCCGCAGTCAAGGTGAATCCAACCATTTCTGGATCCTGAAGGGCTTCCTCCACGCAAAGCACTTTGAGGGCAAGGAGTGGAATCTACTGGGCCGCCCTCCTATTAAGGCTACTACGGGGGCACGCTTCCCATTGCTAGTGCAGCTAGCAGTCCTCCCCCTGTGAGCTGGGACAGAAGAGGGACCACATTGGTGTAGAAGGGTGTATCAGTGGAGGACCCCAACATTTTGATGCAGAGCCTAGGGGAAGATTCCCTGAATGGGTTTCAGGACATCAGTCTTGCAGACACTGTTCTCCGGATGCTCCAGCCACAACTTCCAGTTTCCGACTCTGTAAAGTGGAGAAGCACTCACACAGCTACCTGGGTGCAGAATCCCTCTCTATCTTCAGGATTTCTTTCCTTGAACAAATATTGTCATCCCTCGGACAGGATTTTTTATCTGTAAATCCATTCCTGTTGCATCTCTCCAAAGCATTCAACTTAGTTTTCATAGGGAAAAAAGTCTATTTTTTCATTCTCATTTAATCAATTTGCACCATTGATTAAATTGCATAAGGACAAGTACAAGTCACCCAGGTGCAAACAGGTTTGAGAACAAACTTATCTGAGTCCTGGTAAATGTTCCATTCAGCCCAGGGACCCCTAGCCTTGAGCACTCAGGATGCTGTGGGTCTCTGTCAGCGCCTCTTCCAGAAGGCCTGCCGGCTCTGGTTATCTCTGAGTTGGTGAAGCGGTCAAGGGCTTTCTAGGTCAGACTGGGTACAATTTAGGAGGTATTCAGGGAATGGTTAGGCAAGGCTGAAAATACAAATTTGTCAACTGATGGAGCCTTGAACTAAAGTGTGTAAGAGATTATCATGGGAGCTACTGATAATTTTTCAGAAGAAGACTTTTTATCTAATTTGCCCTCTAGAAAGCTCCATCAGTTGGGACAGGGAAGGTAAACATGTGATAGGTTGGAATGTCATTTCCCATTCTTTCTCCCTACCTGGGATGGGATTTTACATCCACAACTTTTTTTTTTTTTTTTTTTTTTTTTTTTTTTTTTGCGGTACGCGGGCCTCTCACTCTTGTGGCCTCTCCCGTCGCGGAGCACAGGCTCCGGACGCGCAGGCTCAACGGCCATGGCTCACGGGCCCAGCCGCTCCGTGGCATGTGGGATCTTCCCGGACCGGGGCACGAACCCACGTCCCCTGCATCGGCAGGCGGACTCTCAACCACTGCGCCACCAGGGAAGCCCTACATCCACAGCTTTTGTGGTGTGACTTTGGACTTGGCCGTGTGATTGCTTTGGCCAGTGAATGTTGAATGCACATGATGTGACCACAGGCTTCATACGTGTTTGCATGATTTGGCTTGCCCTCTCCCACTCCTGCAGCCTACTGTGAGAGACACCTGCCCTAGGTGGCCACTGTCCCTTCAACCTGGGCCCTGGAATGAAGGGCACATGGCACAGACTCAAATCTGACCTGCAGCCTGGGGCAAAGTTGCCACATACAATCCATGGGCCCGAAGTGAGAAACGGAGGTTTGCTGTTGTAAGTGGGAGGTTTGACGGTTGTTTGTTTCAAAGCGTAATTGTGAAGGATGATTAATACAGGATCGGGTAGGAGTGAGTGAAATGGAAAGCAGGGAGCCCATCACTCTGCCTCACCTAGTTGGGAGACCTTGGATGAGTGCCTGCCCTCCTCTGGGTCCTATTTTCTTACTGACAAGGTGAGGATGTTGTAGAAGATGGTCCCTTGGTGTCTTGTAACCTTGCACAGAAGAAGAGATAAGAACATCATCTAGCCTCTGGGAGGGATGATTTCCTTCACATTCAGCGAGAAATCGTCCTGGCCCTCCCGCAGCTTGCAGTCCAGGGGGCTGAGTTGCTTTGCAAGCAGGCAGGACCAAAGGACACACAGAGGCAGTGTGGCCCAGCATCCCCAGAATTGCTGTGAATTGCCCCACCCCCATACTAGGTGAAATGTTGGGTGCACACATCCTGAATTCCTCACCTGCCACCTCCCTGGTTCTGGGGCCACAGCATCCCCAGAGAAGATCACAGGGTCCCCGGGGCAATTCATAACAGACAGGAAACGTTCTGCCAGGAGCCAGCCCTGGGATGAACAGCTTCGGGGTGGGATTTCCCAGGAAGGGTGATTATCACGGAATCAGTAATAAGGATGGAAGCGCTCCACGAGAACAGTGGGAGAGACCTCCCCGGCGCAGTCACTTTAAGGTATGTCGCCTTCTTCAACGCCAGGGCCACTGTCAGAAAGGCAACTTCATCTAACTAATTAGCAGGGTTTGCCACTTTACAAATCTGCCGTGGCTTTCTTGGCACGGAACAGCTGCTTAGGCGAAGAGCTGTAGGAACCTATTAAAACTCACAGGCCTGAAAAGGCAAGTAGGGGAAGGGGGAGCTTTAAAAGAGAGAGCGGAGGAAGGAAACTTCCAGAACAGGTCAGTGCCGGCTCCCTGACTCTGCCTGCATCCAGGTGGGAAGTGGGTGAAAGGATGTGAGAAGGGCCATCCCTCCACTGGATCTGGGCTCCTACATGGTCACTTGGCTTTTCCTCTTGAAGTGCTCTCAGTTTTCCAAGCGGCTTTGAAGAAATGCTCTCCCATGGACGGCAACTTGTCACCACACCCTGTCATCCATCCAGTAATTAAAATCTGACTGATTTACTGACTGGCAACAGCCATCACAGCCCAGGAATCAGCTGATGTTCATCTTTCCCAAGGCTGAATTGACTCGGTGGAAAGAGACGGCTGGCTCCGAAGCTGAGCTGTCACTCAGCTGCTGTGGAAACAAGAAAGACAGCTAACGGAGCCCTCGCCAGCCATCTTTGGTTTATTTTATTCTAGTATTTATTACCACCCAGCAAATGAACATAATACAGATGAGTTAGGGGGAGCAGTGCAGGCTGAGCTGTGGGACTGGTGGCGTGGCCAGGGAAGCAGTGGACGCACTGCAGGGGGACGGAGGGGTCCCTAAGGGGCCAGCTGGCTCATGGGGAACTGCGGGTATGTCATTTGCACTTCACATACTAGCAGTTGTGGATGGGGAACGGGGGAATCTGGAGCTTTAAAAAGCGAGCGTGGCTGTGTCTGCTTATGGGACAGCAGCGATGAATCAGGGTGCCTTTCAGGGGCGCTGATGGCGCGGGGTCCTCAGAGTCGGGCGTGGACTCTGGATCCCCTGAACCGCCCTGCAGCCTGTGGGGTGACTCAGCTTTTCTACCCTGCCCCTGACAGGAAGCAGGCCCTCCTGGGCTGTCCTCTCATTGTCTTGGCTTTGCTATCTCAGTCCTAGGACATGGCCCATCCTGACCCTTCTTGGGTAAGGCTGCAAGGAGCGCCCGTTGGAAGCAGCCTCCCCCACACTCTCCACCGTGAACTACCTGTGTCCCCCCTGAGGACCCAGTGACGCTGCGCCTTCTCCAGCTTCTTCTGTTGCATTCACGTGTTCGTTCGGGGGAGTCTATACGGGGCTATGCACAGTGGGGGGTGCAGCTCAGAACACACCTGATCTCAGGCTTCATGGGGCCCACAGGCCAGTGGGAAGCCCAAGACATTCACCAAGTAAAGGACAGAGATTCACACCTCCAACTGGGGTGAGTGCTACGGGACAGCAGGAACCCAGGGCCCTCTCTGGGGGCTTGATGAGCTCACAGCTCCTCTCTGGGTCAAGGCCAGGACTAGAAGAGGCAAGCCAGGTGCCCAGGTGTGAGAGCTAAGGTGGCCTCACCCTCAGGGTGATGCAAGTGCAGGGCTCAGCAGAGAGCGAGGCCCTCTTCAGTTTTGTTCCCTGCTGCCTTCCCGGCCTCGCCCTGTGCTGGCCCTGCCTGAATGTTCCCCTCTCTTTTTTGCTGAAGTAAAGAGGGCTGGAGCCCACAGTCTTCGGGCTGCTGCATCTCCCAACTGTCAGAACCATCAGCCCTCCTAACCCCTAAATCACAGAAAACTGAAATATGTATGTACCGTGCAGTAATGCACCCACACCTCACTGGGCGGGGGTTCATTGTGTATAATATTTGTGTACAAGCCAAACAACATAACATTATACATATACATATATTTTTAAACAAAAAAATGATAAAACACACATGATGAGTGTCTTGTCAGGAAAATAGGAAGGGAAGGAGGGAGACCCTACAAGAGAAGAGGAGTTTCCAGGTGTCCTTGTTCCCCTAACATTGTCTCCCTGGGGTGGCCGTCCTCCTTTTGTTTCTGAGATAAGCATCCCTGGGGGGGGGGGCAGGATGTGGGGGGTGGTGCCTGGAGGGAGGGGAGAGGGACCAGACAAGCGCCCCGTCTAACAGGCCAAGCTCACTGGAGCCCAGCCAGGGCTGCGCTGTCAAAGACCACAAAGCAAGTCCGCAGAGAGCTGATACTGACAAGAACCAGGGCTCCAGACCCTTCCAGGGCTCTCCCAGCCACCTCCAAGGCCGACGGTTTGGTTTCATTTTGTTTATCTCCTGAAGTAGTAATTCTAGACCCCAGCAGAATGCAGAACATCAGAGCTCATAAACCAGATACCAACACGGAGGGCACCTAAAACATTTAGACCAAAGGACTTCTTCAGCCATCAGATACCCTTTCCTTCATAGCCCGACCCACCTCCTCAAACTCTGGTGCTAATCGAGGCGTTCCCTGCACCCAGCCCGGCTCCCAGCTACTGCCAGCCACCTGCATACCTGTGTCTGATCAGTGCAGCTCCCCAGAATGGAGGCATCTGCTAGACCAGAGCAAGGGCTCCTGGGAGGAGGGAAGGCACACACACAGGTCCAGTTGTTACAGAAAGCCCAGGATGCTCTCCTGGTTTAGTACTGAGCATCCCAAAGGATGCTGCCCTCTGGGCAGCAAAGCACCTCCTTCACCCAGTTAGAAACCCTAAGGGTTCAGAAGGAAAGCCCGGATTCCAGATGTACCTGCTCTCTCCTCCCCACAGAAGTTGTGTAAAGGGGTGAGAAGAGTGGAAGTTCATGTTTTGATTTTGAGTAAATCAATTGGCTAATCAGGGTGGGATTTTCCATCTGGGAGTTGAAAGGGCAAAAGGAGAACAGTTCATTTTTCAAGCCATCACTTTAAAATACAGTCGCCCTGTTTGTGAGCTGCATTTGATGCAGGGTCCAGGCGGGACATCAAGAAGCAGTGTCAAGGCCAGAACAAGCATATTTTAGAGCCAAGGCAAGTAAATTAAGCCAATTAAGCATTCTTAATGCCCAGGAATTTTTTTCCCTTCTTCCAAGAGCTCCTGCTTGCAAGACAGAATTTCTTTCTTTCTTTTTTTTTTTTTTGCATTCATACCCTTGATTTTCACCTGTGTTTCTCTGTTTCCAGGGACTGCATGGAATGGTCCTGGTGAGGGGGGGTGCCAGGCTGCCCCAGAGCAGGAAGCCCGCCCTCTCTTAAGGGGGCCTGACTCTAAAAGGGGGCAGTGGGCAGCTGGGGGAAGGCTTTTTAAAGACACAAACCGCACCAAATGGGGAAGATTCCATATTTGATCTCTCAGGTAGAAGTTTAGTGAGGTGAAGTGAAATAAAGAAATGAAAACATTTCTGGAAATTCTCAGGAAGAAAGGTGCTAGATGCAGGCTACACTTATGACTGATTTTATGCTAACATTGTGGGTGGTCTCCGAGCATGTGGCCCATTCATTCAGCTCCTTCTGATCATGAGGTTCAGACTTGTGAACTGATGTAGCTTTGGAGTGCTCACCGAGATGCAGAGATGGGTCCCCTCGTCCCTTCGCTAAGGGGGCAAGGAGGTCACTGCCAAGCAGAAGGATAAGCCACGCAAAAACAGCTTTCTCAAATTTTTCTGACGGTTGCCCATTTAAAATCGGCTGTAGGGCTTCCCCGGTGGCGCAGTGGTTGAGAGTCCGTCTGCCAATGCAGGGGACACGGGTTCGTGCCCTGGTCCGGGAAGATCCCACATGCCGCGGAGCGGCTGGGCCCGTGAGTCATGGCCGCTGAGCCTGCGCGTCCGGAGCCTGTGCTCTGCAATGGGAGAGGCCACAGCAGGGAGAGGCCCGCGTACCGCAAAAAATAAATAAATAAATAAATAAATAGATAAAATAAAATAAAATCAGCTGTACGCTCACCCCAGCCACTCCTATTTTTCTGGGGGAAAGACCTGATGATGCAAACAATTGGAAAGTCACAAAACAAGCAAGTTGCTAGCAAGGCACATAAACTGTGCACTATGAGCGATGAATATGAGCCTATATGCACTGGGTTTTATTTTATAAAACAATGCCTCATAAACTGAACACTAGCCCAGCAGTTTTACTGCATTTACCTTGGTAATATTTTGCAAACCATTTAAACAGAGCAAAGGCACTGGCAGACCATCCTCCGTGGAGTAGGACTATACAAGCACAACAGTTGGGGGATAACGTATAAATCGGTTTTAGTATTAGACGTAAGGATGATTCACATTCAAACCACAATCCAAACATGTCTTCAACTTAAAAAGTTTCACTTAGAGGTCAATATTGCTGTAAGTGGAAAGGTGTACCCCCATACACCGTAGGGTAGAGCAATGACCTATAGCAAACGAATAATGAAGCAAAGTTTAACACAATTTATAAATTAAAGAAGCAAGATTGGCAGCCTTTGAATATTATGATCTACTCAAGAGACAAGTCATGGAGGGTCCTTCTGGAAAGTCACAGAAACACCAATGCTCTGCATGGGGGCAGGTGAACCAGGAGCTCTGCAGTGCCCCAGCCAGACTCGGTAGGAGAGTCATCCACAGACAATAGTACGTTCTTAAATTCCATTTATGAATTCTTAATTACAGTAACCCTCAATAACCCTCTTAATGGGTTACTAGTAAGTAACCCTTGGTAATACGTAAATCTGAAACTCGTTGTAATTCACCCTTAAGAGACGAAGACAGGACTTGCCCTCCATGGATAGTGGTGGCCTTAGGGGAAAAGCGAACATTACCAGAAGGGAGGTGTCAGTTAAATGTTATGGAAGTTCAGAGGAAAGAGGTGACTTTTGCTGGGTGGGAGGTGGGGCGGAGGGAGCAACAGGGAGATAGCTGGGGGACTGGCGCCTTCCGGGAGAAGAACCCCCAAGAGCAAAGTCTTGGAGGTAAAAAAATGAGCTAAACAAGAATGAGTGACCCTATTTGACTGGATAAGGGTGTGTACCAGGGAGTAACAAGCTGAAGGCTTGATAATTGTCTAATGGAAATGGAAATCCAGCTAAATGATAGGTTAGCAACATGCAGTCTTCAGAAACTGATGCTAAGCACTGCATTCTTATAGAGCAGTGTTTGGGTAGTTAATTCAGAGTCCCCAGGACACCCCCTGGCACAGCTGAGAATGGACATGCACAGTCCAGTGTGGTGGTGGAGATTTAGAATTTCCTAAACAAAGGGATAGGGTATCTTATTGGAAAACCTGAAACAAGATCCCATAATAAGCATCTATAAGGACTAGCTTAGGAAAACCTCTTCCCCCACCCCTACCCCAGGCTCCAAGGCCAACTCTCAGGGAGGGTTTTGTAGGGAGTATTACTTCGGGGACTTTACCTACACCCAATCATGCAGCTGCTTTGGGGTGGACACAGAGTCAGAAACAAGAAAATCAAAGAAATGGGTAGGAGCTAGAGCTCTTCTTTAGTCTAGCTCAGTGTATTAGACTTTTTCAGGGATCAAACCCAGTAAGCTTGGAATCAAAAGCTCTGAGTTCAAGTCCAGCCTCTACCACTCACTGGCTGCACATACTTGGGAAAGACACCATACCTTTGGGACTTCATTCTCTTTCCTATGAAAAGGGAGGGATAGCAACCTCCCTACAGGGTGCCAGTGAGGGGCAAAAGGAGTTATGGGGTCAGAGAGTCTTTAGCAAACTCAAATCATGATGTAAATAATGGGTAGCCTTATGTCTATTTCAAGGGTCCTCTGAACAAAGATAAAGGAAGGTCCCCCAGTGCTGTTTACTCAACATGCTGGATCCACGGGTCTACCTGGTCTTAGAGAACAAGGCAGGGCCCTTGCAAGAGCCCTCAGAGGTAAGGTCCAGAGAAACCCCTATCCCCACCATGGGCTCACCTCCTGAGTAAATGCTAATGCTTCCATAAGACACCCAAAGACACAGCTTCTGACTCAAGGAAAACACATGCCTTTATTTATTTTTTTAAGAAGGAAGACGTCATCATTTCATTCAGAAAGCAGTGTTTTTAACTACACTTTCCCATATTATTACACTCAGCATTGTTTCCAAATTGATGATGTTACTTAAACACACGTGTTCTTAAAAGCACTTAAAACAAAGCAATAAAGAATTCTTTACCGTTGTCTGGCTTTTATTCTAGTGTCTAATCAAACCTCATATATTTCCTGCTGTCTGCCAACATGAGTTCTAGGTACTCTTCTGATATTTTCCTTACATAATCCAGCCTGGGAGGGAGGGAGGGAGGGAGGAGGAAGGGGGGGATATAAGGAGAGAGAGTGAGGAGGAAAGAAGAGCAGATGGGAGAAAGCTGGCATTCCTTGGCCTATCCAGTGCCCACGGCAGGCTCAGAGGCAGCCCTGGACCCTCGGAGGGCCACAGAGGCAGACACACAGGTGCCTTACTCGGCTCTGATTCCCTGCCTTGTGCACACCTGAGGGTCGGGCCCTTGTATCTAATTGGACAGCTGGGCTGGTGAATGTGGCCTGTCCTGCCAGTCGCCTCGCTGGCCACAGTGACAGCTGTATCACTTCCCTGATGTGAGTGGGCGCTGAGGAGTGTTGACACATGATCAACTTTCCTCTAATGTTCTCCAGCCAATCTGACAGTTGTCCGGCAGGGGCTGGTCAACTCAACTGCCAGCCCTCACGGAGACATTGGGGGACAGCTTCTGAAGACAAACAGGCAGGAGAGACTTCAAATGAGGCTTTTGTTTTCTCCCAGTCGGTGACTTGAGAACTGATGCAAATCCTGAGGCTGATGGCTATCGTAGGGACTGCTGGTGAGGACCTGCCAGATGCAGGCAATGGTGAGCGGTGTACTCCAGCCGGCTCTGAGACCAGACCACGGTGGCCTGGTCGACATGGGATGAGGTTAAGAGAAGACCTCTCATAGGGGGTTGCGGTCTTGTCAGTCTTGCAGTTACAGGACAGCACACAACTTTTTCCTATTCTCACATACCTTTCCATTATATAGTTTAAGGTGGAGGAAACACTCCAACATACCATGCAAAGTTCAGAACCCTCGAAGTTGTAGGCGAAGTGTCTCTGTCATTCCCGGTGACAGCCGAAGTCCTAACATCTTTCTTGTGCTGGAACCTCCTTCCACCTCCCTCACCAAACCTCTCAGGGCTGGGGATCCCTCTCTCTCACTCTTCGCCTGGCAGGAAGGCCGATGCTAAGATGGGGTCCAGGAAGCGTGAGTTCCATTTAAGGCTCTCTCCTTATTTAGAAATGAGACCAGAGACACCCTGTGGCATTGAAGGATCTGGTTCCAGAGAGTTCCTCATTCCATCCTCGGGTTCTGACATTCTCCAGATGTCAATGAGCACTCGGCGGGAGGGGAGAGCCCGAGGAAAAAAAAAACCAGCTTAAGACAAGGTGGCCAGGCCATTGGAGCTTTTCAGGTATGAGAGCTACGTTGGCTGCAAGTGACAGAAATCCAACACAAATGAGGGTAAGCAAGGAGAGGATGTTGTATAAGAATTGAGGGGTCTCAATAAACCCATTCACCGGAATCCAGCTGAACTCCGAGAATCACTGAGATTCAAACACTAGCAGTAGCCTCTGTCTCTTGTCACTGCTCACTTCTGCCAGTGTTCTTCCCAGCCCTGCCTTCCTGCTTTTGCCACTTAATTTTTCCCTGTGGTTAAAACAAAACAAATTACCAGCAGTCCTTAAGCTTCAAATCATACAGCCCAGCAACTTAAAAAGAAAATACTGTCCTCTTATTCTCAGCTTCATTTCTAAGATTCTCAAGAAAGCATATGATCAGCCAGCCTTGCTCATATGTCCTTTCCTGATCCAATAAACTGTGGCCAGAGTGTGCATCACGTGGGCCTAACATGGCTGCTTCCATGGGGAGCATACAGATGGTGGGGGGTTCGGATGTTCCCAGAAGGGAAAGTACTGGGCAGAGGAAGTCATAGCTGACCGCTAAAAGATGGCTTCTGTGTAAGAGGGAGCTATATAAAAAAGTTCCTTCACCCCCTTGGTCATTGCAGCATTGTTTACAATAGCCAAGTTGTGGAAACAACCTAAGTGTCTGTTGATGGATGAATGGATAAAGAAAATGCACAATAGGGCTTCCCTGGTGGTGCAGTGGTTGAGAGTCCGCCTGCCAATGCAGAGGACACGGGTTTGTGCCCCGGTCCGGGAAGATCCCACATGCTGCGGAGCGACTGGGCCCGTGAGCCATGGCCGCTGAGCCTGCGCGTCCGGAGCCTGTGCTCCGCAACGGGAGAGGCCGCAACAGTGAGAGGCCCGCGTACCGCAAAAAAAAAAAAAAAAGAAAAAAAGCACAATGGAATATTATCCAGCCATAAAAAAGAATGGCATCTTGTCATTTGTGACAACATGGATGGACCTTGAGGGTATTATGCTAAGTGAAATAAGTCAGATGGAGAAAGACAAAGTATGATCTCACGTATGTGTGGAGTCTAACAAACAAAACAAACGAACAAACAAACAATGAGCTCATAGATACAGAGAATGGATTGGTGGTTGTCAGAGGCAGGGGTTCAGGGATGAGCAACATGGGTGAAGGGGGTCTCAAAATTACCAATTTCATTTATAAATTAAATACGTCATAGGGGTGTAATGTGCAGCATGGCGGCTACAGTTAACAACAGTGTTTGCATGTTTGCAAGTTGCTCAGAGAATAGAGCTTAAAAGTCCTCACCATAAGACAAAGAAGATTTGTTACTAGGTGTGGTGGTAGATGTTAACTAGACGTACTGTGGCGATCATTTCCCAATATACAGAAATATCAAATCATTATATTATACACCTGAAACTAATATAATGCTATATGTCAATTATACCTCAATAAAAAAGAAGATCACTACAAAAGAAATTTATGAAATGCCATGTAGGTTTTGATCCAACGTTACTTTGAATTTGAGTTTAAAGTTGTGGTTGTTTGTTATTAGAATATGTTCATTTTTGTTTAGCCAGTGAGAAATCATTCAAAATATTGCTCTCCAAAGCAGCCAGTGACATTATTCTAATTTCAGCTGGCACCCCCAAAGAAAGAGCAGAATTGACGCTTTAAGGATCGTGAAACAAACCTGTCTCCAAACCAGCTGGGCCTGAGTGAGGAGGTGAGAGGTGAAGCGCATTCTCTCTGGGGCCCTCTGGCTCTCCATTCCTCCTCTGTCCTCCTGGGGACCCAGCGAGGCCGCCCCACCATCCATGATCAAACGAGTGGGCTCCGGGCCCTGCGAGGCCCTGCAGACTGAGCAGAAGCCAGCCTGTGGTCCACAGCTGCTCCAAAGGGGGCTCTGGGGACGTGGATGACCCATGGATCAGCCGGTCAGCTAGTGACTGTGACCCTCGCAGGGCCTTGCTAATTCAGAGCCTCATTCTGGATGTTTCTGTACAGAGAAGAGCCCACGGAGGGCCTGGGGGAAGAGAGGAGGGGGCTGCCTACTGACTAAAAGCAGGTGAGCAGTGATCCGTGTGCAGAGAACAGGAGAGCCTCCAGCTGGGCAGGTGATGAGGTCTGGTCTTGAGCTTGACCTGGATGTACCTCGGCTTTGTTCAGAGCCGTCTAGAGGGGGGTATGAAGTCACGCCAATAGCACAAGCTCCCCGAAAAGTCTGACTTAGGAGCAATCTGTTAGATGTTTGAATCAGAATGCCTCATCTGAATGAATTCATCAACCGAAGAAAAAAGGTGTTTTTTTGGCCTTAAATGTCAGGCTTGTGTCATGTTCATTTTCTACATGGAAGAAAGCATCTTTTGATTAAACTGAAAACTTCTCACAGTTGGGATGACCCAGCACCCAAGGAAGAGTGTCCAAGCTTTGCCAATGCCACGCCTGGACTGGGATGTTCCTAATTACCAGACACAGGTCCCCGCATCTCTATCTGAGCTCTGCTGTGGCAGAGGAAAGTTAAGAGGACTGCTCGGAGTATGTCTTTAACTCTCCTGTGTTGGGGTGGCAGCTTCCCAGCCCACGAAGGAGGGCTGCAGGACAGTGCATGGCCACCTGCATCATCTCTGGGCAGCACTGTCAGGGGATGGGGCCGTTGGCTGTGCACGGGGCCACTCCTACAATCAAGGTCCTCTCCCGCTGCACCTCCCGGAGCTCAGCCCACCTCTGTGCCCACAGCTCTCCCCACCTCCCTCCCTCCCATCACTCTTCTCCAGCCTCCCACCCCAACTTTCTTCCCCGCCAGGCCCTGGATGCCAGTCTCCAGCCCTGGCCGTGTCTCCTGTCAGTCAGCCTTCGAGACCCAGGCCTCTCTCCACTCTCCTGACCCCAGGCCCACAGACGTTTCTTGGTGACAGCTCTGTGATTCCTCTACGCTCGCCTTTGTGGCGTTCTAAGAAGACGGGGCTCCAAAGGGGCCTCCAGGCGGACGGCAGGAAGGCAAATCCAGCCCAGGCCTCTTGTCATTCCCCGGACTCTGCCCACCACCAGTAGCTCCTAGTTAGAAGTTGGAGGTTACAGCTCTGTCCTCTCCCTTCCTCTCTTTCCCCCCAATCCACCTCCATGCACTTTTATCTCTCCATTTATCAGCTTAAGTTCAGATCGTGCAGGGAGGCATGCCTTATCTTCATTATGCACAAGGATACATATCCCAAGATGGAAGGTCCTCCCTTCCTAGGCTCAATACTCATTTCCTAAAAACTCCTAGGTTTGGACTCAGAGAGTATTTTGTGGGCTCTGAGTAAGTGCCTTGATTAAGAGGCAGGGGCCATAGTGGTAAAGAACATGGGTGCCAGCACCAGAGGCCTGAAATCCCAGCTCTGCCATATACCAACGCTGTGATCTTGGACAAGTAACTTCATCTCTCATACCTCCTCTGTAGAAAAGCAAAATTGCCTCCTAGGCTTGCCGCGAGAATGAAATGAACAAATACCTGGAGCACTGAGACCAGGGCCTGGCCGTAGCAACGGCCACCTAAGTTGCTATTATTATTTCTAATTGGTAGAGTCTTGTGTTTCCACCTTGACTTGTTACAAGGACCTTGTAAACTGGTTATTTCTGTGCCCATGTGGTATACGAAAACATTGAGGGTGGAGAAGTTCAAGCAACTTCCCCAAATATACACCACTCATTAGCACCAAACCCAGGACTTGAACCTGGGCCTGGTGGTCCGTTCTCTTTATGTTGCCCTGTGGTGCTCAGCACATCACTGCCACATATGTGCTTAATAAATATTTGCCAAATGTGTAATCATCTATTTTCATTCACATTCAAAATCCTACAAATGTCCAGCGGACAGCCACTGCAGGAAGAGCTGAGGACGTTGTGCCCCTGAAGACACCAGCCTTGGATCAGGGGAGCTGACCTCCCATGGGAAGACCTGCTGGGGATGGCCCAGGCTGGAAGAGCCCTCCCAGTTAGGGGAGGAAAACCCATGTCTTCCTTTTAAGGAGGGTGAAGAATCATATAAGTCGCAGCCAGCGGCAGGAATGGGATGGAAGGATGGGGTTACAATGCCCCAACTGGCCAGCTCAAAAGGAGTTTATGAAAATCAATCCACACATGTGTATCCTAAATCCATCCTCTCCCCAACCATGGCCCCCACCCTAACCGAAGCCTCCAGCGTCCGTTGTCTGGTGGCTTCTGCCGTGTTCTTATTGGCCTTGGGGTCTCCACTGTCCCCCACTGCAGCCAGGATCAGACACCAACCAGATCATGTCACACCCCACCCTCACCCCTCCAGTGTATGGCTACCTCTGCTCTCTCATTCAGGGCGAATCCAACCACTTTGCATAGCCACGCCTGGCTCTCTGACTCCTGCCTTATCTCATCCTGTTGTCCAGGTCACAGGGCTGAGCTGTCGGGTCCTACTGGTCCTGGAACCCACTAAGCACCTTCGTCTTCCGGGCTTTGCACCTGCTTTGCTTCTGCCTGGAGCATTCCTTATCCCAAGACCCACAAGGCAGTCCCTTTCTCAACTGTGGGCCTCAGAGTACATTCTACTTCCTCCAAGTTGCTGCCTCTGGCCCCCAAGCTCCAACTCCCTGACATAGTCTGCTGCACTTTCTTCATCAAATTTGTCGCAATAGATGAAACTATCGATTTTGAAAATTCTGTTTCTGTAAGTTCCTTGAGGGCAGCAGACTTACCTTTCTGATCTATTTCTGTCCTCCAGCCCCAGAAGAGAGCTGGGATGAAGGGGGTTCATCAACCTGTGTGGATAACTGACTATAATGTTAATCTAGGCTGTATGTGTCCAACCCTTGACTATGTCTTTGGGAGATAGAAGTATAATTGTGTCTCAAGTCTTGTCCCCAGGAGCTTCTAATCTGATTTTGAGCAAAGAGGAGGCACACAGGGCATGGTGGGAAATTAAGCTTCCCAGAAAGCAGGAGAAAAGACCCAAATAAAACCTGGGGTGAGAAGTGAAATGAGCAGAGCATAGAAGCGATTACCTAGGTATAAAGGAGACTGTTGCTCTGTTAATGCTGAATAAATGCTTTGACTACGTTTTTCACTGGTTCTCCTATTTCCCTGAATTACCTCCACCAACCTGTGTTAGCCTGCACAGCATCCCTGATTTCTCTTCTTCCCTCCTCTTGCAGAGACCTTTAGAATCACATGCCATAGGCGCTGGGACCACAGACCAAAGTCTTGCACTTACCAGTGAATGCTTTCCCTGTGCCGTGAGATTCGCATGTGGCAGCTGACCCACTGCAGGCTTGGAGAGTTTCTGGGGGTGGGAACCGACAAGCCGTGAGCCCCGTGGTCCAGTGCTGGTGGCTTTGGCTTCTCCTCTCTGGAGAATCTCAGGGAAGCCAGCAGTTTCTGGAGGCAGTGTGATGCTGGCCCTCCTTTGCCCTCGCCGTCCATCTGGGCCCTGGGAAGAACCTCCAATGGAGACACAGTACCTTCTGGGCAGGGACATTCAACGCCTCTCCTGTCGGCCTGCTGCTTCAGCTTCCTTGGCCTGGCTAGACTGCCAGGTACCCTTGATAGAGTGTTTATTTCCAGAAAGCCTCTGCCCTTTGCTCGAGAAGCTTTACCCTTCTTTCCCTGTGCCTTTTGCCCTTTCTTTGTCAAATTTAGGTTTCAAGATGAAATTCCTATACCAGTTTCCTATAGGTACTATAACTAAATTACCACAGATTCGGTGGCTTTAAACAACAAATGCATTCTCTCACAGTTCTGGAGGTCAAAATCCTGAAGCCACGGTGTCTGTAGGGCCTCACTCCCTTCAAACGCTCTTGGGGAGGGTCCTGTCCCGCCTCCCCCAGCATCTGGTGGCTCCAGGAGTTCCTTGGCTTGTGGCTGCATCACTCCAGTCTCTGCCTCTGTCTTCATATGGCCTCCGCCTCTTCTTCCTGTGCGTCTTCTCTTCTGTCTTCTATAAGGACACTGTCATTGGGTTTGGGGTCCACCTGGGTAGTCCAAGATGACTTCATCTCAAGATCCTAAACATCTGCAAAGACCCTTTTTCCAAATAAACTCACATCCATAGGCTCTGGGACAGGGACATATCTTTGGGAGGGCCACAATTCAACCCACTACACTTCCCTTTATGTAATTTATTTTAGAAATATTTCCCCCAAAGTTGTCCATCAGTAACCAGATCCCAGGAGGGAAACTATGACTGTAGCCCACAGCAAGTTGCCAGGGATACCTCACTTCCCCGAGCACTGAAATTCAAAGGATGTTGTGATCACTCCACCACAAACATAGATTCTCCCAACCCTCTTTGTCACACTTAGAATATGACCAGGGATTGGGTCCCCAGAGCTTCACTGTGCTTGGTTTTCCATCAAAAATATGGCAGAGAGCAACACAGAAAGAAGATCAGAAGAAAGATGTCTCCAGTTTTAATTTTAGGAATGGACAAACACTGTCAATTCACCTATAGGTGTCCACTCCATCCTTTCCAACCTTTAGCCTGATAACTACCTGGGTACCATTTAGTATTAAGACAGAAGTTTGGGCAAAGGCTTGTTGGCGGCAATGCTGCCCAGATGCAATGGAGATGATACTGAACTAGTGCCCAGAGTCCTGGGTTAGTCTCCCAGCTCCATCACTAATAGGTTGGGAGACTTTGCAAAAGTGTTTCTGCCTCTCTGAACTTCAGTCTCCCTACATTTAAAGATTAGATTACAACAGGGGTTGGCACACTACAGCCCAAAGGGCAGATATGACCGGCAGCCTGTTTATGTAAATAAAGCTTTAGTGAGCATAGCCATGCACCTTCATTTATGGATTATCTACGGCTGCTTTCATACAACAATGGCAGAGTAGTTGTGAGAAAGACAGAATGGTGCACAAAGCTGAAAATATTTACTCTATGGCGTTTACAGACAAAATCTGCCACCCCTGGACTAGCGTGGGGCTCGTTAAGGTCCCTTCCAACTCCTTTTTTCTGTAATTCTTATACCTGATGACACTTTGGAAGATCAGCTATGGAAGAAGTGGAGAAACTGAAAAATGTGCCATCAGATTCCTAATGTCAGTGCTGCTCCCTCCTCAGCAGCCCCTGTGTGTGCTGTGCTGTGCTTGCCCAGTGTCTGTGCCCCAGCTGATCCCACTGCTGTCCCTTGGGCCTGCTCCTCGGCAGTGGGGAGGGGACACAGAGAGCCAGGGTACTTGCTGGTGCCTGCAAGGCCATGAGACCTGGGGGAAGTCCACCGGGTTCTCAGCCACCTGATGACATCCATCCCCCAGGCCTGTGGGCTGAGTCACTCCCATTTTGCTTCCATCACTGTCTAAATTAGAGCAAATACACCCTTCCACCATCAAACTTCTACCTCTTTCATTCTCCTCTCTTATTTGTTAAACAAATCCTGATCTGCCTTTTTAGGATGCTCTTGAATTTTATGGCAACATATAATAAACATCTGACTGCTTTTATTTCTATTTGACTTTTATCTCGAATGTCTCTGCTGTTTCAAACCAAATATTTATAGCATCGCACAGCCGCCGTGATTTCATTCCTCACCAATACTGTCACTCCCTCCTGCTTGCCTTCACCAACTCTTCAGAGAATCTGGGGAATCCTCCAGCAAATGTTTCCTTTTGCCCCCACAGGGCTCCCAGCCTCGAGCTGTGAGTCATTGGGTGCCCAGCAGAGCAGCAGCTTTCCAGGCAGCCTTGGCCTCGGCTCAGAGTCAGGCCACCTCTTGGTGACTCAGGGCCTTTCTATGCTTTGCATCTTCACAATCAGCTCTGGGCTAGACCAGCCCACCTGTGGGAGGAGCCTCGATGCTCCCGGGGAGCACCCTGCCTTGTCTGTTAAGGAGCAGACCTTGTGTGTTGGGCGGGGAGAAGGGCACTGCTAGCCCTCTGTCTGCTCTGAGGCCTCCCTTTCCCCAGCACCTCAGGTCCTGCCCAAGCCCTCGAGTCCAGCTCCTCGGTCTACCTGTGTTTGCCTTCAGTCTTCACAGCCATCAGCAAGTATATCCAACAACCGTAACAATCTTCTCTTCACTCACGTCTCTGGTCTCTACTTGGTGACTGGTCCAAAAGCCCTAGCACAGGATGCCCATCCAAGTCTAGTGCCCTAAAGACAGCAGCCTTACCTAGTGGAGGATGATGCTCTGGACTTGGAGGCTGAAGACCTCACTCTTTCTCTCTGAGCCTCAGTTTTCTCACCTGTAAAATGGGAATCACCATGCCTGCCCGGCTGGACTCACAGGGTTGCCTTGAGGATCCCAAAAGATGACACCTGAGGAAGTACTTTGCAAACTGCAGCTCTCTTTCCTGTGGGAGGAGGTGGAGAGGAGCCCCAGCCCGCTGCAAGCCCAGGCCTGAATCCATCAAGGGAGCTAGCCAAATGCTGCTTATCTCCCTTGGTGTCTCGGGCCCCCAGGGCTGGCGAGGTCTGCTGTGGTCTCCTGGGCTGCCTTTTCTCATCACATCTGTGACAACAAACACAAACCCCCACCAGGCTCTGCGCATGGCTTCTTGTGGATAAATCCGCCGCACTATTCCTCGCTCCTCAGGAGACATTCCTTCAGGGAGCTTTCTGATGGACCAGAGAAGGCAGAGAGAGGCCTGCAGAAAACCAGCTCGCCCTCCCTTCCCTGGGATGTCTGGCACCTGACCAAGACTGCTGCCTGGTTACCCAGAGGGCCGCCTACATGGGCCTTGATGAGAACCTCCCATTTGGTTTTGCAAGCCTTCTGATGCTTTAAACCCCATCTGAGACAAGTTATGGATGGAAGCCACACATCTAGAGAGTTGGGGTGACCTTCCCAAGGTTCCCCATCTCCCACCTTCCCACCCATGAGGGAATCCCTTTCCAACTCCACTAAAAAGTCATCTTCCACTGCACCAGGGAGTCCCAAACACCAGAACTGGGCCCATCTCTATCAAAAGTTTCACTGGTTGTGTTAGTCAGGACACTTGCTCACCTAACTGAAAAACTCCAGAGGTCATTTAGTTTCAAATACAACTTGATCCAGGCACTCAAGCGATATCATCCTGAAGCCATGTTTTACTGGCAGTACCAACGTGTGCAGACTGTGGTGCTGCAGGGGTTCTCATGTAGTGCTGGAGGGTCAGAACCTGGCCCAACCACATTGCAGAATTGTTCGGCAGGACTTGCAGAAGCTGAGCAAATGCATAATCTATCCAGGAAAATTTTAGGTCCAAGCCCAAAAGAAATGAAGCCTCGTATCCACCAGAAGAGACACACAAGACTGCCCATGCTGGTTTGACTCATGATAACAGCCGAAACCGAAAGACAACCCAAATATCCAGTACAGTAGACCAGGTAGATAATGTGGAATATATTCATGCAAGGAAATACTACGCCAGAGAACAGCACACAGCAACATGGATGACCTCATAGTATAATGTGTGAGTGAAGAATCCAGGCAGAGAGTGCTTGTTTTGTAGGAGCGGCTTTATTTTTGTGAAGTTCAAAAATAGCAGTTATCCTTGCAAGTGTTCTGAGTAGAAGGAGACACAAGGGAACCTTCTGGGGAGCTGAAATGTTCTCTATCTCGGTCTGGGTGCTGGTTCACAGGTGTATAACTATGTAAAATTGTATCGAGCTGCACAATTAAGATTTGTGCCTGCTCCCATACGAAAATGACACCACAATAAAAATATCTCAAGAACAATCCTAAAAAGGGAAGAAAGAAACCCTGTTTCTCAGTATCTCTGTTCTGCTTCATTCTTGGTGAGGGGTCCCCGTGTGGTGGCAAGGTGGTCATCGATGGCTCCAGGCTGACACCCCCCAGGGTCCACCGAGCCTGTTCTCTAGTTGTCCCAGGAAATGACTTTCCTTAGCACGACTGATATGTGCCCACACCCGAGTCCATTCTGGAGCTGAGGTGGAGCCAAGTGGAGGAGGAGGGATGCTCTGGCTGGCCAGGCTTGGGTGGGACAGGAGCACCCAAGCAACTGTAGTGAGGTGGGGGAAGTGTGGGCTCCCAAAGGACAAGAGATGTGGCTAACCCAAAGAGTTAACGAATGCTAGCAAGTCCCTTGTCCTAAGTGAAAGGAGAAGCATATGGGCAGTGTGTGTGTGTGTGTGTGTGTGTGTGTGTGTGTGTGTGTGTGTAAACTTAACTTCATGTACACAGTTACTTGGGATTCAGTTGCTATTCCAGAGGCTGTGCTTCAGAGCCCCTTTAGGAATGAAGGACTTTATTCCCATACCTGCTGGGAGGGTTGTTGGCTGACAGTCTTCCATTACCAGCCCTCTTTAGGAATCGCCCCAGCTGGAGACAGCTGCCTGGCCCAGGTCATGCCTAGCTACCTGGAAAAGCTCCATGCAAGGACTAGTTGACAGGTATATTAAAGCCCACCCCGGCTCCTCCTCAAGACAACCCTGAAGTCTGCTCCAGCTCCAAAGCTTCTTCAGGTCAGCTGAGACCCTGTAGAGACAGCACTGCAGCCTAAATTCTCCCCCAACCCACCCTGCCTCTTCCCTTCCCCACAGTCTTTGAGTCCATGAGCATTCCCTTGTAAACCTTCTGCACAAAAATTCACATCTCAGAGCCTTCCTCCTGGGGAACACAAAGGGTGATCATGGCCAACTGTCCTTCCTTGTGATGGACCACCCTTTATTCTGGGGTGTGGAAATGCTCTTTCTGCTATGAGATGGTGACTACTATCAGATAAGAGTCTCTATTTTATTTTCCTTGACCTTTACTTAACAATAGGAACCACTGGCCACCTGAAGGGGTCGCCAGATTTCCTTTGATGTTTTGTTGGGGTATCATATTAAAAAGTCCAAGGACCACTGCAGGTTCTCAGCACATTGGTTCTTGGCCTAGGCTCTGTTTCAGGAGCAATCAAATGAAGTCCACACATGAGGTACCCTCCTGCCTGCTCTGGTAAACTTTGGATCGTGTCTAATTTCAGCCTCTAGCTGCCAGTGCAACTTGCTCCCTCTCAAGAAAACATTTGTCATGGAAGTCTGCTGTTTTTCACCCATCCAGCATCCATCCACTTTCTTTTGGAGGGAAGGCATCTATTTTCATTTGGGAACCACCTCTTCCCTGCTCTCAATCCATGTGTTTGGGAAGGATTTTCCTTCCCCTTTTCCAGTGAGAGTTGGGATGTGGACCTGGACCCAATAAAAATACTTTATCCCTGAAGCCCCTAAAGTGATTTGTTCAGAGATACACATCACCCGAGCTGGGCTAGTAAGACCACATCCCAGGACCTGAGTGGCCCTTCTGAGGATAAGCTGCCCTCTGTCCATGGTGATTACTAACTGTGGGGCACCATAAGCCCAGAGATGGATAGGAAGTGAGGTGGGAGGATCAGAGCCAAGGGATGGAGAGGACTGGAGACCCACCCCTGACAATTTTGTTTTAGTATCTATATTCAGCCATACCTAAGACAACATATATCCACACTTTCTATTTATGTGAGCTGATTCATTCCTTTTACCGCCCTTGAGCCAATTTGCACTAAATTTTTGTCACTTGGCTACAAAAGGGCCCCAATTATTACAAAATTTCTGAATAGAAGTGATGAGAGGAATTTGGATTTGCTCCAGTAATAAATGTGAAATGAAATAATTTGTACCCCCCAAAACCTACATCAAAGCTTACAACCCAAACCCACAATTGTGAACTATCCTGTCTAGGACAAGGGTGTCCAGTCACTACACTTTATTACTCCTTGATTCTCTTGGGTCCCAGCCTCCACCAGCACTTGTCCAAAGTCCTAAGCTCAGCCCTTGATCATTGTTAGCCTGGAAGACAGGGGTCAGCAAGCTAACAGCCCATGGGCCAAATCTGGCCCACCAGCCACTTTATGCTGCCTGGGAGCTAGGAATGGCCTTCACATTTTAAATGGTTGGGGGAAAAGAAGATTAATATTTCTTACCATGTAAAAAGTATGTTAAATTCACATTTCAGTGTTAATAAACAAAGTTTTATTGGAACACAGCCATGCTTACTTGTTTATGTGTCTATGGCTGCTTTCACATCACAACAGCAGAGCTGAGTTATGACAGAGACTGTGTGGCCCACAAGTCTGAAATATTTACTGTCTACTCTTTAGAGGAAAGTTAGCAACTCTTCCTCAAAGTCTCTGGAAGTGTGACATTCACAGTTCAGTACTTGGGACCCTGTAGCACCAATAATGAAAAGCATTTCTCTTTAAATATACATATTTTCCCACTTCTTAGACAGTGAGCAACTCAGGATATAGAGGCATTTTTCATCCATTTAATGTTTCCAGGACCTAGCTCTGAGCCAAACATGCATGGTCCTGCAATAAGTCTTAGCTCAGTGAAAACAAAAATGATTCTATGTTAATTATATCTTGATAAAAAATTTAAAAAGAAAGAAAACAAAAATAAAATGTTAAATAAATCTAAAACAAAAATAATCACAGAAAATGTGAAGTTGCCATTGTCAACTGAAAAGAAATGCACAACATGAGGGCTGTGGGTTGAGTTTTATTTAGTTTAAAATGAGTACCATAGAGGCTGGGCAGCAAGGTCCTCCAGTGCCACCAGCTCAGCCCAGTGCAGTGTAAGACCAGGCGAGGAGCGAACCTGCACAGCTCAGCACCTTCCAGCATGCTCAGGACCAGGCGATCGCTGCTGCCCTTTCTCTGGATGCCGAGCAAAACACAGGCACCCCTGCCTGCTACACAGTTCTCATCTTTTCTGTTGGATAAAGTCACCTGTAGATCCAGGCTGGGCCTTACAGGCTTCCTGGTTGGAGGAAAGGCATCAGTGTTCCAGTGAAGGACCTTTTCCAGGACACGCACGATGACAGTTGCCAAGTCCTGTAGGAGGTCCTGGGTAAGGAAGACTTACAATGACCAAGAGTTCCAGTTGCTCCACATCCTCACTAGCATTTGGTGTTATCAGTGTTCTGGATTTTGACCGTTCTTACAGCCTTCCTTATGATGCATGTCAGACATATATTCAGCACTGCAGAGGAATGTTTCAGGGGTAAAAAGGAGAGAAGAGAATTTTGGCTAAAAATTATAACTTATTCTGATAAGAAAAAAGGAACGTTCGGGAGAACCTTCAAGATGGCAGAGGAGTAAGACGTGGAGATCACCTTCCTCCTCACAAATACATTTATATGTGGAACACCTACTGAATGCTGGCAGTAGACCTCAGACTTCCCAAAAGGCAAGAAACTCCCCATGTAACTGGGTAGGGCAAAAGAAAAAAGAGAGACAAAAGAATAGGGATGGGACCTGCACCTCTGGGGGGGAGCTGTGAAGGAAGAAAAGTTTCCACACACTAGGAAGCCCCTTCACTGATGGAGACAGGGGTGGCAAGGGAAAGCTTCAGAGCCATGGAAGAGTGCAACCAGGAGAGTGCAGCAACAGGGGTGCAGAGGGCAAAGTGGAGAGATTCCCACACAGAGGATCTGTGCCGACCAGCACTCACCAGCCCAAGAGGCTTGTCTGCTTACATGCTGGAGCAGGTGGGGGCTGGAAGCTGAGACTTGGGCTTTGGAGATCAGATCCGCAGCCTAAAGGGGACTAGTGCACCACAGCCAGCCTGGAGGGAGTCCAGGAAAAAGTCTGGAACTGCCTAAGAAGCAAGAGATCATTGTTTCTGGGTGCGCAAGGAGAGCACCACCTAAATGAGCTCCAGAGACGGGCAGTAGTCGCAGCTATCAGCTCAGACACCAGAGACGGGCATGAAACACTAAGGCTGCTGCTGCAGCCAATAAGAAGCCTGTGTGCCAGCACAGGTCACTATATACACCTCCCCTCCTGGGAGCCTGTGCAGCCACCACTGCCAAGGTCCCATGGTCCAGGGACAACTTCCCCAGGAGAGCACATGGTGTGCCTCAGGATGTTGCAATGTCAAGCTTGCCTCGGCGGCCGTAGGCTTGTCCCACATTCTGTACCCCTCCCTCACCCAGCCTGAGTGAGCCAGAGCCCCCGAATCAGCCACTTATTTAACCCCCTCCTGTCTGGGCAAAGAACAGGTGCCAGAGGAAGACCTACACACAGAAGGGGGGCCAAATCCAAAGCTGAACCCCAGGAGCTGTGCGAACAAAGAAGAGAAAGGGAAATTTCTCCCAGCAGCCTAAGGAGCAGTAGATTACATCTCCAAACTCAACTTGACGTACCCTGCATCTGTGGAATACATGAACAGACAACGAATCATCCCAAAATTGAGGCGGTGGACTTTGGGAGCAATTGTAGACTTCGGGTTTGCTTTCTGCATCTAATTTGTCTCTGGTTTTATGTTTATCTTAATTTAGTATATAGAGCTTATTATCATTGGTAGTAGATTTGTTTATTGATTTGGTTGCTCTCTTCCTTTTATATATATATATAAATTTTTTGTACTTTTTCTCTTTTTGTGAGCGTGTATGTGTACGCTTCTTTCTCTGATTTTGTCTGTATAGCTTTGCTTTTACCATTTATCCTACTGTTCTGTCTGGTTTTTTTTTTTTGTTGTTGTTTTTTGTTTTTAGTATACTTTTTAGCACTTGTAATCATTGGTGGATTTGTTTATTGGGTTGGTTGCTCTCTTCTTTCTTTCTTTCTTTTAAATTATTTTTTTATTTTTAATAACATATTTTTTTATTTTTATAACTTTATTTTATTTTATTTTTCTTTTTTTTTCTCTCCCTTTTCTTCTGAGCCGTGTGGCTGACAGGGTCTTAGTGCTCCGGCCAGTGCCAGGCCTGAGCCTCTCAGGTGGGAGAGCCGAGTTCAGGACATTGGACCACCAGAGACATCCCGGCCCCACGTAATATCAAATGGCGAAAGATCTCCCAGAGATTTCCATCTCAATGCTAAGACCCTGCTCCACTCAACAACCAGCAAGCTACAGTGCTGGACACCCCATACCAAACAACTAGCAAGACAGAAGCACAACCCCACCCATTAGCAAAGAGGCTGCTAAAGTCATAAGTTCACAGACAACCCAAAACACACCACCAGATGTGGTCCTGCTCACCAGAAAAACAAGATCCAGCCTCATTAACCAGAAAACAGGCACCACTCCCCTCCACCAGGAAGCCTACACAACACACTGAACTGAACTTAGCCACTGGGGACAGACACCAAAAACAACGGGAAGTACAAACATTCAGCCTGTGAAAAGGAGACCCTAAATGCAGTAAGTTAAGCAAAATGAGAAGACAGAGAAATACACAGCAGATGAAGGAGCAAAGTAAAAACCCACCAGACCAAATAAATGAAGAAGAAATAGGCAGTCTACCTGAGAAAGAATTCAGAATAATGATAGTAAAGGTGATCCAAAATCTTGGAAATAGAATGGCAAAAATACAAGAAGCATTTAACAAGGGCCTAGAAGAACTAAAGAGCAAACAAACAATGATGAACAACACAATAAATGAAAGTAAAAATTCTCTAGAAGGAATCAATAGCAGAATAACTGAGGCAGAAGCACGGAGAAGTGACCTGGAAGATAAAATAGTGGAAATAACTACCTGAGATCAGAATAAAGAAAAAAGAATGAAAAGAATTGAGGACAGTCTCAGAGACCTCTGGGACAACATTAAACACAACAACATTTGCATTATAGGGGTCCCAGAAGATGAAGAGAAAAAGAAATGGACTGAGAAAATATTTGAAGGGATTATAGTTGAAAACTTCCCTAATATGGGAAAGGAAATAGTCAAACAAGTCCAGGAAGTGAAGAGAGACCCATACAGGACAAATCTAAGGAGAAACACGCCAAGACACATATTAATTAAACTATCAAAAATTAAATACAAAGAAAAAATATTAAAAGCAGCAAGGAATGGGCTTCCCTGGTGATGCAGTGGTTGAGATTCTGCCTGCCGATGCAGGGGACATGGGTTCATGCCCCAGTCTGGGAAGATACCACATGCCATGGAGCGGCTAGGCCCATGAGCCATGGCTGCTGAGCCTGCGCATCCGGAGCCTGTGCTCTGCAACGGGAAGGCCACAACAGTGAGAGGCCCACGTACTGCCAAAAAAAAAAAAAAAAAAAAAAAAAAAAGCAGGAAGGGAAAAGCAAAAAATAACATGCAAGGGAATCCCCATAAGGTTAACAGCTGATTTCTCAGCAGAAACTCTGCAAGCCAGAAGGGTGTGGCAGGACATATTTAAAGTGATGAAAGGGAAAAACCTACAACCAAGATTACTCTACCCAGCAAGGATCTCATTCAGATTTGATGAAGAAATTAAAACCTTTACAGACAAGCAAATCTAAGAGAATTCAGCACCACCAAACCAGCTTTACAACAAATGCTAAAGGAACTTCTCTAGGCAGGACACACAACAGAAGGAAAAGACCTACAATAACAAACCCAAAACAATTAAGAAAATGGTAATAGGAACATACATATTGATACTTACCTTAAATGTAAATGGATTAAATGCTCCAACCAAAAGACATAGACTGGCTGAATGGATACAAAAACAAGACCCGTATATATGCTGTCTCCAAGAGACTCACTTCAGACCTAGGGACACATACAGACTGAAAGTGAGGGGATGGAAAAAGATATTCCATGCAAATGGAAATCAAAAGAAAGCTGGAGTAGCAATTCTCATATCAGACAAAATAGACTTTAAAATAAAGACTATTACAAGAGACAAAGAACACTACATAATGATCAAGGGATCGATCCAAGAAGAAGATATAACAATTGTAAATATTTATGCACCCAATATAGGAGCACCTCAATACATAAGGCAAGTGCTAACAGCCATAAAAGGAGAAATCGACAGTAAACAGTGGGGGACATTAACACCCTACTTTCACCAATGTACAGATCGTCCAAATGAAAATAAATAAGGAAACATAAGCTTTAAATGACACATTAAACAAGATGGACTTAATTGATATTTATAGGACTTCCAACCAAAAACAACAGAATACACTTTCTTCTCAAGTGCTCATGGAACTTTCTGCAGGATAGTTCATATCATGGGTCAAAAATGAAGCCTTGGTAAATTTAAGAAAATTGAAATCATATCAACTATCTTTTCTGACCACAAAGTTATGAGAATAGATATCAATTACAGGGAAAAATCTGTAAAAAAAAAACAAAAACACATGGAGGATAAAGAATACACTACTTTATAACCAAGAGATCACTGAAGAAATCAAACAGGAAATCAAAAAATACCTAGAAACAAATGACAATGAAAACACGGTGACCGAAAACCTATGGCATGCAGCAAGAGAAGTTCTAAGAAGGAAGTTTATAGCAATACAATCCTACCTCAAGAAAAAAGAAACATCTCAAATAAACAACCTAAACTTACACCTAAAGCAATTAGAGAAAGAAGAACAAAAAATCCCTAAAGTTAACAGAAGGAAAGAAATCATAAAGATCAGATCAGAAATAAATGAAACAGAAATGAAGGAAACAATACCAAAGATGAATAAAACTAAAAGCTGGTTCTTTGAGAAGATAAACAAATGGATAAACCATTAGCCAGACTCATCAAGAAAAAAAAGGGAGAAGACTCAAATCAATAAAATTAGAAATGAAAAAGGAGAAGTAACAACTGACACTGCAGAAATACAAAGGATCATGAGAGAGTACTACAAGTAAATATACGCCAATAAAATGGACAACCCCAAAGAAATGGACAAATTCTTAGAAAAGCACAACCTTCCGAGACTGAACCAGGAAGAAATAGAAATTATAAACAGATGAATCACAAGCAATGAAATTGGAACTATGATTAAAAATCTTCCCACAAACAAAAACCCAGGACCAGATGACATCACAGGTGAATTCTATCAAACATTTAGAGAAGAGCTAACACCTCTCCTTCTCAAACTCTTCCAAAATACAGCAGAGAAAGGAACACTCCCAAACTCACTCTAAAAGGTCACCATCACCCTGATAACAAAACTAGACAAAGATGTCACAAAAAAAGAAAGCTACAGGTCAATATCACTCATGAACATAAATGCAAAAATCCTCAACAAAATACTAGCAAACAGAATCCAACGGCACATTAAAAAGATCACACACCATGATCAAGTGGGGTTTTCCCAGGGATGCAAGTGTTCTACAATATATACAAATCAATCAATGTGATAAACCATATTAACATTAAACTGAAGGAGAAAAACCATATATCATCGTATTAGATGCAGAAAAAGCTTTTGACAAAATTCAACACCCATTTATGATAAAAAAAAAAAACCCTCCAGAAAGTAGGCATAGAGGGAACTTACCTCAACATAATAAAGGTCATATATGACAAACCCACAGCCAACATTGTTCTCGATGGTGAAAAACTGAAACCATTTCCACTAAGATTAGGAACAAGACATGGTTGTCCACTCTCACCACTATTATTCAACATAGTTTTGGAAGTTTTAGCCACAGCAATCAGAGAATAAAAAGAAATAAAAAGAATCCAAGTCAGAAAAGAAGAAGTACAGCTGTCACTGTTTGCACATGACATGATACTATACATAGAGAATCCTAAAGATGCTACCAGAAAACTACTAGAGCTAATCAATGAATTTGATAAAGTAGCAAGATACAAAATTAATGCACAGAAATCTCTGGCATTCCTAAACACTAATGATAAAAAATCTGAAAGAGAAATAAAGGAAACACTCCCATTTACCACTGCAACCAAAAGAATAAAATACCTAGGAATAAATCTACCTAAGGAAACAAAAGACCTGTATGCAGAAAACTACAAGACACTGATGAATGAAATTAAAGATGATAGAAACAGATGGAGAGATATACCATGTTCTTGGATTGGAAGAATCAACATTGTGAAAATGACTATACTACCCAAAGCAATCTACATATTCAATGCAATCCCTATCAAACTACCAATGGCTTTTTTCACAGAACTAGAACAAAAATTTTCACAATTTGTATGGAAACACAAAAGACCCCAAATAGCCAAAGCAATCTTGAGAAAGATAAATGGAACTGGAGGAATCAGGCTCCCTGACTTCAAACTATACTACAAAGCTACAGTAATCAAGACAGTATGGTACTGGCATAAAAACAGAAATATAGATCAGTGGAGCAGGATAGAAAGCCCGGAGATAAACCCATACACATATGGTCACCTTATCTTTGATAAAGGAGGCAAGAATATACAATGGAGAAAAGACAGCCTCTTCAATAAGTGGTGCTGGGAAACCTGGACAGCTACATGTAAAAGAATGAAATTAGAACACTCCCTAACACTATACACAAAAATAAACTCAAAATGGATTAAAGACTTAAATGTAAGGCCAGACACTATCAAACTCTTAGAGGAAAACATAGGCAGAACACTCTATGACATAAATAACAGCAAGATCTTTTTTGACCCACTACCTAGAATAATGGAAGTAAAAACAAAAAGAAACAAATGGGACCTAATGAAACTTAAAACTTTTGCACAGCAAAGGAAGCATAAACAAGATGAAAGGACAACCCTCAGAATGGGAGAAAATATTTTCAAATGAAGCAACTGACAGAGGATTAACCTCCAATATGTAGAAGCAGCTCATGCAGCTCAATGTAAAAAAACCCAAAAACCTAATCCAAAAATGGGCAGAAGACGTAAATAGACATTTCTCCAAAAAGATATACAGATTGCCAACAAACACATGAAAGGATGCTCAACATCACTAATCATTAGAGAAATGCAAATCAAAACTACAATGAGGTATCACCTCACACCAGTCAGAATGGCCATCATCAAAAAATCTACAAACAATAAATGCTGGAGAGGGTGTGGAGAAAAGGGTACCCTCTTGCACTGTTGGTGGGAAAGTGAATTGATACAGTCACTATGGAGAAGAATATGGAGGTTCCTTAAAAAACTAAAAAGAGAACTACTATGTGACCCAGCAATCCCACTACTGGGCATATATCCTGAGAAAACCATAATTGAAAAAGAGTCATGTACCACAATGTTCATTGCAGCACTATTTACAATAGCCAGGACATAGAAGCAACCTAAGTGTCCATCGACAGATGAATGGATAAAGAAAACATGGTAGATATATACAATGGAATATTACTCAGCCATAAAAAGAAATGAAATTGTGTTATTTGCAGTGAGGTGGATGGACCTAGAGACTGTCATACAGAGTCAAGAAAGTCAGAAAGAGAAAAACAAATACTGTATGCTAACACATATATATGGAATCTAAAAAAAAAAAGAAAAAGGATCTTAAGAACCTAGGGGCAGGACAGGAATAAAGATGTAGATGTAGAGAATGGACCTGAGAACACGGTGAAGGGGAAGGGGAAGCTGGGATGAAGTGAGAGAGTGGCATGGACATATATACACTACCAAATATAAAATAAATAGCTAGTGGGATGCAGCCGCATAGCACAGGGAGATCAGCTCGGTGCTTTGTGTCCACCTAGAGGGGTGGGATAGGGGGGTGGGAGCGAGATGCAAGAGGGAGGAGATATAGGGATATATGTATATGTATAAGTGATTCACTTTGTTATACAGCAGAAACTAACACACCATTGTAAAGCAAATATACTCCAATCTAGGTGTTAAAAAAAAAAAAGAGTACTATAGCCTGGGAGACAGCATTTCAGATAGCTCTGAGAAACTGCTCCAGATAGGTCGGGGGGAAAGTCAGTATTATATATGATTTTAGTGAATGGTGGTACATGCAATCAAGCACACATTTTAGCAGAGGCTTGCAGGTAGTCACAAGGAGCAGATGTCACCATTTATGAATTTAGTGCTTTTCTAGATATGAGGAGATGTAAGGATTGGACTCATAAAATCTCCTGAAAATATCTAACTATCTGAAGATCTTTTCTGCCAGTTTTTCCCAGAGACCAGCGTGCCTCATTCCTGATCTCTACCCTGAACTCCTTCCAGGGTGTGTTGAAGGTCAGTGGCTGCAGTGGCTATTGACCTAATCCTTGTATAGGCCGATGGCAAGTGTCAGTTTTTAGTTGGTGCCATTATGTTTTTAATGAGCTCTCTCTAGGTCTGCTTAGTGCAGAATTGTGTAGGCACCAAGGGATGAGAGCTCCAGCACTGAGTGACACATGCACCCTTGCTGTCCCTGGCAGAGCTGCTGTTTGACTCAGAGGCTGACTTCAGAGGTCGAAGCTTCAATCTCAGCCCCAGCCTGTAAGTACATAACTTTTCTGTGGCTTAGCTTCCATGTCTGTAAGATAGTGTGGTACATGTTTACCTCTTAAGAGTTATGGGGATAAATAGGTTAACACTTAAGGGAAAATCCTCCAAAACAGTATCTTTTATTTTCATCCCTCATTACTTGTGTAAGAAAACAAGTTAAAGATCTTCATTTCTCTTATTGTTTCTTGTAAAAGCTGCAGGAAGGTGAAATAACCCCACTGAAACAGAACAATACACAAGTTGAGTGAATCATCATGGATCCTCATGAGTTAGATGATTATATTCCATAGTTTGGAGCGTGAGGAAGTATGCGGTGCCCTGTGTGTGATGGGCAGCGCTCACACCCTCTGAGACTTGGTTAACCCTTAGGTGCCAGACAGGCTTTCTACCCCAAGCTTGCCATCAAAACTGCTTTCTTCAAGGTTCCCAGTGATCTCCATGTGGTCAAGTCTCATCACTAGCTCTTGGCATTTGGAAAAGTTGAAGTCATCTCCTTCCTAAAGCTCTTTCTTCATGTGTCTTAGAGGATAGACCTCACCTGTGCTTCCTCCTAGACAACTGGTCAATCCTTCTTTTCCTTCCCAATCTCTTAATCTCAGCCATCATGCTGCAGGGTGCCCTCCTGTCTTCTATTTGCACACTCTAAGCCACCTCATGTCACCCCGTGGTTTGCATGTGCTGATGGCTCCCAAATTTCTGACCCAGCTCCAGTCTCTCCTCTAAACTCCAGACCCTCATGACCAGATGCCTATTGGATATCTCCACAGCATCTCAGATTAACCGTATTTAAAGCCAACTCTTCTTTTCTTCTCTCAAAGCCTGAGCTCAGTCTCCCCATCTTAACAAATGAAACTGGGCATGGACTTGAGGGAGAAAAGGAATCAAAGATGATTCTAAAGCTTTTAGTCTGAGCAACTTGGTGATTGCCCATATGTTATGCTCTTTCTAGACTCTTTCATTAGCTGGGGGTAAATATGGATAAAGATATAAATATGGATACACACACATAAGGATATTATTGATATAGATTTGTTTATTGTTTCTCTGTCTTCTCTATGAGAAATTGGGCCCCATAAGAACAGGAAATTGATGTCCTGTCTGAAGAAACCACAATGAACACAACAGATTGGTACACAATAAGTGGTCTCCAAACATGCCTTGAATAGCTGGCCTTGTACAACAAGAATGTTCCCTGGGTCTACAGAATGACAGTGCTTCCTGGGCCACAAAAGAAGTAGGAGTGAAGCCCAGAACTCAATCCAGAGTATATTTTAAGACCACAGAGTGATGAAAACACATCTCTGGGCTAAGGCAATGTGTTTAAAAACATGCCCTGAATTCAAAGGCAGATAGATAGATACATAGATAGATAGATAGATAGATAGATAGATAGATAGATAGATAGATAATTAAATTGGTTCAAATGATGGATATCTAAATGGATGTTTTGTTCCAATTATGTTATTTTGGGAAAATTTCACTTCACAATTGCTTATTTAGGTGACAGGTAGATAGATACTTTCAAGTTATTAAACCTTGCCTGGGAGGTATGGGAAGAGAGTCTTCATGTTTCTTGCCTCTGCCATCAGCAAATCCTGAGCCCTACACACATCATGCGTCAAGTCCCTGCTAGGATCCAGTACAAAATACCAGCACTCACGGAGCCTAAAGTCTAGTGGGCACCCAGAGTGAGAGGAAGAAGTAACTGTCTTCATTAACAGATGACAATTGCCTATATAGAAAATCTGATGGAATCTACAAAAAAAACTAAGAAAACTAATTAGTTTAGCAATTTTGCAGAATACAAAGGCAATACAAAACAGAGAATTGTATTTCTATATAATAGCAATTAACAATTGTAAATTGGAATCTTTAAAAATATCATTTATGATAGCATCAAAAATATGAAATACTTTGTCATAAATCTGACAAATGATATGAAAGACATGTACACTGACAACAAAGTATTATGAGAGAAATTAAAGAAGACCTAAATAAATGGAGAGATATAGACCATGCTCATGGGTTGGAAACCTCAACATTATTAAGATGTCAATTCTTCTCAGATTGATTTAATGATATTTCAGTCAAAGTCCTAGCAGGCTATTTGCAGACATTGACAAGCTGGTTCATAACATTCATATAGAAATACAAAGGACCTGGAATAGCCAAAACCACCCTGGAAAAGAACAAACCTGGAAAGTGAATACTGTCTGATTTCAAGAATTATTATAAAGCTCTAATAATTGAAACAACATGGTATTAGCATAAAGACAGACAAATAGATGGACCAAATAAAATTGAGAATCCAGAAATAGGCCTATACATATATAGACAATTAATTTTTACAGAGGAGCAAAAGCAATGCACTGGAGAAAGAATAACCTTTTCAAAAAATGTAGCTGAAACAGTTGGACATTCATAGGCAAGAAAATGAATTTGAATACACACCTCACACCACATGCCAAATTCACTCAAAATGGAGTATTTACATTTTAAACTGTAAGGCTATACAATTTTTAGGAGAAAATCTTTGTGACCTTGGATTAAGCAAAAATATCTCAGATATGACACCAGAGCACAATCCATAGAAGAAGAAATTGATAACTTGTACTTCTTTGAAACTAATTTCTTCTCTTTGAAACACATTGTCAGGAGAGACTTGTATCAAGAATATACAAAGAACTCTCAAAACTCAACAATAACAAACAGCCCATTAAACATGGGCAAAATATTGGAACAGACATTTTATCAGAGAAGATTGATAGATGGGAAATAAGTACCTGAAAAGATGTGCAACATCTTTAGTCATTAGGGAAATTCAAATTAAAACCACAGTGAGATACCATTCCACACCTTTGAGAATAGCTGAAATAAAAGACTGATCACACCAAAACTGGGGAGGAACTGGAATTCTCACACACTGCTAGTAGTTGGACCACTTTGTAAAACAGTTTGGCAGTTTCTTAAAAAGTCAAACATACATTCACCATATGATCCGGCCATTCCACTCACAGATATTAAGCAAGAAAAAGGAAATATATATGAATACAAATACATGTACACAAATGTTCAGAGCAACTTTATCGATGTCAGCCTCAAATTGAAAACAACACAATGTCCACTAACAGAGGAATGGTTAAGCAAATTATGGCAAATCTCTACAATGGAATACTGCTCAGAAATAAATAAGAATGAACTATTGAAATATGCAACAGCATGAGTGAATCTAAAATAATTATACTGAATGAAAGAAGCCATATAAATAAAAAAGGACTTTCTGTATGATTCTATTTATATAAAACTCTAGAAAGTGCAAACTAATCTATAGTGACAGAAAGTAGATGCATGGTGGCCTGGGGCTGGAGGAGCAGAGAGGGATTATTAAGGGGCATGAAGCAACCTTTGGAGGGGATGATATAGTGGCTTTCTTGATTGTGGTGGTGGTTTCACAGGTGTATCCATGTGTCAAAACATCAAATTGTACAGCTTAAACCTGTACAGTTATTGTAGGTCAATTATACCTTAATAAAGCTGTTTAAAAAGAAGTCCAGTGGGGAAAACAATCAATCTTCCTGGTAGAATGCAGACTGTGCCAGTTTCTGGGGAGGAAACAGGGTATGTAACTACATGAGCATTTAGCAGCGGACGCCGACACAGACCCTGGGCAGTGCATGGGGAGGGTAGGGGCAGTTTCTTCTGAGAGGGCAAGGTTTGAGCACATCCAAAAAGAGTTAACTGTGTGAAGAGCTGGGTGGAGGGCAGCTGAGAAGGAAGGAAAAGATCCCAGAAAGAGGGAGCAGCTCGTAGGAATGTTTTGAGGTCGGATGGTGTGGGTTGCTCCTAGAACTTTAGCACAAAATGTATGGATGTTGTTTTGCTCAGCTTGTTTCTGCTCAAAGGAGAGGGCTTTTGGGGAAAAATGGGGAAACTGTCATACTCTAAATCTGTGGCCCCCTTGAGTGACCCTCAAGACCTCTTCAATTCATCAGAAAGACCTCCATAAACTAATCCATCCAGACTCCCATTGACCACCACTCGCCCAAGTCTTGAGCAAGCTCAGCCTACAGCCTGAACAGCCCTCAGGGCCCAGTCACTTCTGCTGAGGGGTTGCCTGATGTGAAGCAGAGAGACCTGATGGGAACAGACAAGGTTGCTGGTACAAGGCCCATCCAGGCCCTGCTCTGCTGGGTGGTCTTGGAAGGTTGCTTAACTGCTCTGGACCTCAGAGTCCTCACTTGCAATGAAGGGTCTACATAATAGATGGTTCTTATTCTCATTCCTGGGCCTTGGAAGGAGATGGAAGAAAGCGAGATGTCTTTAGGAATGAGAAAGTAGTATTTTAGTACAAAGGTTGTTCACTAAAGCACACTGTCTCCAGATGTGGCCAGCTGCTATAGAGGCTTTGGTGCCCTGCCTGGTCCCCTGTGTGGAGCCTGTGGGTAAACCCATCCCCAGCTGCTCTGAGGGTGGGCCACTCAACTCTCACAGCTGTTCCCTTCTCCAGAGAATCACCTCCTCCTTTCTTGGAAATACCTGGGAGGCTATGCCCTCCTTGAGGAGAAGGCTCTCTATCCAATGACTAACGGATGGAGGGTGACAAAGCTCTTGCATTAAGGCAGGACAACTCTGTGGTGTCATTCAAGCTCTAGAGCTCTGTGGAATCCAGCTGGGACTGGACTCCAGCTGGGGCCACAGCTTTGCCGGTTCTCTCCCTGACGTCCCCTGTTTCATGAACAACCTCACCCCCTACTGAGAGCATCCCCTCCTTAAATGACTAGCCTAAGAGTCCTAGACAGTCTGCTTCTATGACGCCAGCTAAGACCCCAACAGTCTAAGGCTTCTTAACAGCAGTTTTAATCATCTTTGCCATAAGCCATCCTGCTTCAGTCCCACAGGGATGATCCCACCGTCCCCCTTCCCAGAACCTACCTCAGAATGAGGAGGAGTGTGGGGCCTGGGACCTGACTCTCTCCTGAATGTTTTGTTCACCCTCTCTTTTCAAAAAACACATTGCAATAGCTTTAATTTAATCAAAACGTTCTTGACTGAGATCATTAAAGTCTCTGAGAGAGGCATTTAATTCTAAATTCACCATATCCAAGGCGTAGCAGTTGACTAACTGAAAAATCAACTTTATGTCATAATAGTTTGTTAGAATGTTTGTTTACTCTTCATCTGAGACATGCTAATTAAAACAAGCGGCCTTCACAAACAATCCAGTTAGCAAATGGGATTGGTTAATAGATAAGGGATGGTTGGTAATTACAGGGAAGCCCAATATCCCCACACCCATGGGCTGGCCATCAGAAAGCATTTGGGGAGATCGTGTTGGACAATGGCTGCTCATTGGGGTTCTACCAAAAGCATTTCTTTGGCCATCCCCTTCCTCACCAACACATCTTATGGACATCTCTGAGAAACATTTATTTTTGCTGAGTCACCAAATCTTTAACTCATCTTGACAGGATATGATTAAGGACCCTTATGAATTTCTATGTCACTAGGACTGAGCTATTTCAACTTTCCCACAGACTTGGCTGGAAGTTTGTGGTTCCCACTCCCCCTCTTACTAGCTCCTCATTCAGGAAAACAGAGCTGTCTTGGAAGGTACACCCCCTGTCAGCCCCAGGAGACCCTAGCCAGCCCTCCCGGCTTCCCAAGACCCCTTCAAACTGATGCACCCTTCACAATCTGGGGGTCTCATTGCTTACTGATAATTCAGGAACACCTCCAAACACAGACACCTGGGGGTCTGGGATGCATTCATTAAAGTGCAAAATATCAGCCCCTCTGTCCCTCCAGTGACCACTTCCACACACCCCCATCTTGCCACGTCTGCCTTTAGGCATAATTGCACATACACAAACAATTTTCTCCCTACTTCCCTTCCTCACATATCCAAGGCCAATTACCCAATGTCCTGCTTTCATCCTGCTCAGCAAGCTTTCCTTTGGCAATAGTCGCTCCCTTCAGACCTCTGGGTATACATGCCCATCTTCACCCTCAGCTGCTACAGGCCTTGCTCCCTACTTGCCCTCCCAGTCCCTGGCTGGGGACCAGGAATCCTCACCTTCCCACAGACTCCTAGATGTCAGCACAAGAAGAAATCTTAGAGGTCATGTGGTCTCACTCACTTTAAAATAAGGAAACTGAGGCAGGGAGACAGTGACTGAAGTTGGAAGGCTAACCCAAGGTCATGGTGCTATTTTTCATATCTAGATAACTAGATAATCTTCATATCTAGATAATTCATAGGCTGATTCTATCCATATTACTAGTCCTTGTAGCCCCTATGTTTTCCTGGTTCTGTAATGCAAAGACTTGGCCTTCCAGATACTAAAAGACTAATACAGGGAGATGTCATTAAAATATACCATAGTTGCATTTTAATGCAAATGTGAATTATGCAAATAACAAATAGTGTGATAAAAATATTAATAAAGTCTCACTTTTATGTGAAATTTGAAATATGCGAATGTCAAAAGCTGTATCAGATGAACACACTGGTCTTGGATTAGGTTCATTTTGTATGTGAGGGCTTTGGGAAGGTCCTATATGTACTATAACTGAGGGGGACAAGGATCCTAAGGGCTTCTTAAGGGCACCAATTCCTGCCGTCTCCTCTAGACCTGGCACAAAGAAGAAGTGCTTGGTAGCTGTTGTAGGTGGGAGGGGGATTGAATGATGGATGCTCTTCCCCGCACCTCCCACGCAGAGGCCCTGCAGACTCCAGTCCCAGAGCCTGCCCTGGGCAAGCCAGGCCTGCTGCCTCATGGTGACCTGTGGCAGGACACACCTGTGAGCCCGGGGGCCTCTTCTGAGGGGCTGGGCTCTGCAGGGTGGTTGGTCCGTGAGGATGATGGAGTTCACACAGCCTGATTGCTGGGAGATGGTCCAGGAGAACCAGGGTGGGACTCAGGAGTCATCCAGGCCAAGGAGGCCTTCTTGCCTCCATTAGGGAAAACATCCCTGTGACCTCAGCCTTTTCTGTCCAGGAAACGCTGGCCTTTCGAGCTGCCATAACTGGTTTCTGGAAGTCCCCTGGACTGATGTCTGAAGCCAACTGCCTGCCTCTTCATTCTCACTGGTATTTGAGTGACTAATTCATCTCAGGTGCTGCCCTAAGCACTTCACAAATATTTCATTTAATTCTCCCAAAATTGCCTGAAGGGGGTAACATCATTTCTGTTTCCCAAACGAGGAAACTGAGGATCTAAGAGGTGAAGAGCCCTGCATAGATTCCACAGCTGGTCTCTTGG